>NC_047662.1:81149672-81773109 GCF_011762505.2 Arvicanthis niloticus | reverse complement strand
AGCATCTGATCTATGAATGGTGTTTAGAGAAGGATAGCTTTCACTTGTCACTTGGACTCAGGTTGAATACCTGCAGTCTATGCTCCACACATTGTTCAAAGGGAAAAAAAATGACTTTGGAAGATGGTGAACTATAGAGAGGCTATGACATATCTTATTTTATATCACAACAGGAGAAACCCAAGGATCAGAAACCTCCAGTAGATTTCACACAGCTAGTTGATACAGTGATATTATCATTCAAACTCCGATGGTCTGACATTTGAGGACCAGATGCTAGCTCTCAAAAATGAGTCTCCGTAAGACAGGGGTCTCTTGGTACTGGTTAGTTGCATAGGATTAGAGAAAAGAACAAAGGGAGAAGTAGACAAGCAAAGATAAGATAAAGGAGAGGGAATCATTCCATGCCAATTTCAGACTCAAAGATCACTCCCCAGCTGTCAGCTAAGCCCACAATCACTGTGGAGTTTTATTAAGGAGCAAGAGTTGTAGAAGAGTGAAGTGACAGATTTAAAATTAACTTGCCAAACTCCCCATCAATATTATGACAGTCCCCAAGTACCAGTTCAGCGACCCAGTGCACCAACTTGACAATATTAACATAACTTTGCCGGAACAAAAGCATCCCTTCTGTCTTTTTGAATGAAGTTAATTTTGGGGAGAGAGGGAGTCTCTCTGCTTTTTTATTCCTGACACTTCTATGACAGGTCCCTATGGGCTGGGCCAACCTGAGAGTGTGTGTTTCATACACCTCCATTATCCTTCCACCTCCCTGGAGACTGCCACCCACATAGGATGCTTAAGTCAGACAGAGAGGTGCTTCTCCTTTTAAGGAGTTACGGAATGAATGAAGGCCAGGAAAATATTCCTCAGATAGACTCCTCTCATCACATTAATTTGAATTCCTCTTAGTTTTTTATATCTTCAGTGGAGATTTACAGCATCCAATCCCAACTTTTTTTTTTCTCAGCAATCTGTATCCCTGTTTTCCTTCATTTGAAAACCTAACTCAACCTTCACCTCTTGGCTCAGCAAGTTAATTCCTAAGGGGTGTTTACATGGAGTCTTAAAATCCATGCAGATTAACCCACATAGCCCTCTGATTTCCACAAATCATACTGCAGTGGCAATTTTATTGAATTTCACTGAATGAGCATCTTTCTTTTGTCAGTTATGACTTTAGTAAGTTGAATAACTATATAATTTGTCATCTAATCCAGGCTACTTCTGTCTAGGATAAATGGTGCACTGAAAAGGTCTCTAGAAGAAGAGTCATAAATTAGAACAATTCTAGTTAAAATGGGATATATGATCTCACTACAAATATGAGCATAAAGATGTCAGGAAATGGCTCTGTTCATAAAATGCCTGCTTCACAAATGCAAGGACTTCAGTTAAATCCTCTGCACCCAGAATTTAAACAAAATCTGGGCATGGATGAGCCTGCCTTTAATCCCAGTTCTAGGGAGATAGAGACAAGAATATTCCTGGGACTTCCTAGCTTGTTCTAGCTAAATCTCTGTGTTATGTGATAGCATAATCTAACTGATTCAATAAGTTCGTGGTTCAGTAAATAATCTTGCTGGCCAGCATTATTAATGACAGAAGGTACCACGCAGGCTGCTGAGGGATAAAATAAATTAATATATTCTTACCCAGTACCGGACCCTGCATGTTAGGGTATTGACCTACACTAGGCAAGAAGGGCCGATTGGTACAATAGTGACACAACTGTTATTAAATAACTAAACACTTTGTAATTGAACTTGAGACCTGCTCTGCAGGAGGAAATTCATGTCTGTTACAGTAGACCTGACGAAAAGCTTACTTCCTGAGAGATCACAGACACTGAGGTTGCATCAACTACTGTTATTTTGCTATATGATCTTGTTGTCTAGTTACCCTCTAGTTATGTCTAGTTATGTCTAGTTATGCCTGTGTTCATAGCTATAGAGCAGAGCTGCAGCAGCCACTGCCTCCTCCTTTTTTTGCACTGGGCAGCAAGCACTCAGTGTAGAGAATCATAACAAGTAAAATCTACGAGTGCTCAGCTCTAAATGAGACATCTTTATCAATCTCACCTTCACCACTCAGGGAACATAAAAGAGTATGCAAAAAAAATTGTATGAACCAGGATGGGAGGGGTGCTCTGAAATGCTTGTTTTCTTTATGTGACATGCCTATTGCACTTATGAATAGGTGGGGAAGGGGCTCATGATATCCTCCATCTGTCAGTTGATAGTTACTGGAGGAAAGGGAATGAATCTCATTGTTGGGACATCATTAATAGGTTACCCATGCTTCACTGGATGAACCCATAGACATACCCAGATGAATAGTATTGATTGGGCTGAGTGGGTTATTCAAAAAAAAAAAAATTAAAAGAATTTAACATGAAGTCGGTAGGGGAATGTGTTAGGACCATGGTTCTCAACCTTCTGGATGCTGTGACCATTTAAGAAGTTCCTCATTTTGTAGTTACCCCTCACCATAAATTTATTATAAATTTAGTTCATTACTACTTTGTAACTATAATTTCGCTACTCATAATGTAGATACGTGTGTTTTTTGATGGTCTTGGGTGAACCCTGTGAATGGTTCATTTGACTTAAGCCAATAAGTCTCTGTAACCACTTGAATTTGAACCCACATGAGCTTTAGACTAAAGGTGTTGCAACCCACAGGCTGAGAACCACTGTGTCGGGGAGATCTTGGGAGAATTAGATGGAAACGTGGGGTGTGGCTATGATAATATTTTATTTAATATATGTATACAATTTTTAAAGAATAAACATTAAATAATTAAGGTAGAGAGTGACTGAAGAGGCACGTCCATAGACTTCTATCCTTAACATGCATGTATATACAACTGCATATCCATCCATACACACATATGAATCCATATATGTGCACATGACCATATATTGCCAGTCAGTTCCCATTTTGCATCTTCACTATAAGGATGGGACTAGATCTTTGTCTGATGCACAAAATGTACACATGGAGGGACTTGTGGCTCTGGCTGCATATGTGGCAGAGGATGGCTTTGTAGGATGTCAGTGGGAGGAGCAGCCCTTGGGCCTGAGGGGGTTCGATGCCCCAGTGTAGGGGAATGCCAGGGTGGGAAGGCAGGAGTGGGTGAGTGGGTGGGGGAACACCCTCATAGAAGGAGGGGAGGGGGATGGGATAGGGGATTCTGGAGACCTGGAAAGGAATAACATTTGAAATGTAAATAAAGAAAATATCCAATAAAAGAAAAAAAAACCTCATACACTGTATATATACATAAAAGAAATAATACAACGTGAATGTTAAAATACCCTTTTAATTTAAAAGTTTTAGAATAAAAACCAGCTTCTAATGTACAGCTACAATTTGCTGAAACATTGGTGGGTGGACGCTTGGCTACATCTCAGAAAATGTTAAGGGTAAAGAGGCTAAGAGTCCAAAGTCTCCATAACCAGTTGAATTTGAACCCATGTGATCTTTAGCCCAAAGCCCCTGCTGCTTTCCCTTCCTCTCTTTCTTCCTAGATAATTTAATTATAAGCCACTAGAGAGCACAAAAAAGCTCTCACCACTCTCTTTCTGCTTTTATTCTCTATCTTCACACTCAGAATAGATATGACTTTGGTTCCTCACCATTTGCTTTCTCTGAGGATCAGAGAATACAACATTTAAACTATTGGCAGAATGGCAGTCCCATACACATATGCCCACTAAATAGAAATTGTTACCATCATTAATACTATTTGACACTATTGAATTACTGACAGCATTCTTTTGCTGGTCCATCCCATACAATATCAGGTGTTGTCTTTGATAGGACAATTTTTGTTGTTTGTCTGTTTTATAGACTATCTCCATCCCTTTATTATTACTGCTCTTTGGCCTCTCAGGCTAGCATAGTGACCTAGGAAGAATCTGTGACCAAGCAAGCAGTTTAAGAGTGGGAAGATGTTTGAGGATGTGTTTGGCACTGGACTGCTTGAATTGCAATCTTGGCACCACTATTTATAAGACAGATGGCATCGAGAGAAGTATTTAATCTCTCAGCACCGAAATGTCACCATATGGTAAAAATAAATGCATGTAGATGGCACATATGATGAGATAGATTTGTATTCCAATCAGTTAAGAAGCTGAGGCAGGAAGATTGTGAATTTGAGACTGGGCTACATAGTGAGACCTTAGAGAGAGAGAGAGAGAGAGAGAGAGAGAGAGAGAGAGAGAGAGAGAGAGAGAGAAATGGGGGGGGAAGAAGAGGAGGAAAGGAGAGTAGAATTTAAAAAGTAAGTGCGTGCTTGTCAGAGGGATAATAGTGCTTCAGACCCTTAGACTTTCAAGGGTCTGTTTAAGGTTTTAGAAGAGATGAACATGTTAAGACAAATGGGTTGGGTTTTTGGGCTCTCTGATAATGTCATGCTAGTGTTGTGTCTCATTCTCAGGTCCAAAAGACCAACTGGTGGTGCAATCACATTAGGGTCTCTATTACAAACTCGATTTTGGGCTTACTCACTGCTGACCCATAGGATGGTTTGGTGAAGCAGCTCTGAATTCTCATTGGAACAAGGTTTTATCATAAATGGGAGCAAGTGAGAGGGTGTCCATCCTGGCAAGTATCTAATTGGATGATTATTGCAAGCTAACAGGTGGGTACTCTGAAGCAAGATCATATACAGTTACAAATTGTCTGAAAGTACATCTGAAACAATTGGACTAATCTTTGATTAACTGTTGCTAGGAAATAGCTAGAGAGTAACTCTGACCAAGGATAAGCCACAGGGTCCTTCCTGGTACAAGGGTGCAGCTTGGGTTCAGCTTCAGGTCAAGTTCTCAGGCTTTTTTTTTTTCTTTTTCTTTTTTTAAGATGGAGGCTGGTCCCAAGATGGAGTAGGTTTGGTCTCTCACCAGTTCATCTTTTTGTCCTTTACTAGTGTTTCCTAATCTGTATGATTGTTTGAGAATAGGACTAAAGTATCAGATAGTCAATTATCTCCACTCTCTTCTTTTATATCTTTTGTATATTTAATAATATAAACTCTGTACTTCAAGTCAGGCTTCTTTTATAGACTGCTATGTCCTACTGATTTCCTGACATCTCCATGAGGAAATCTATTAGACATTACCAAGTGATGATTACTGAAGCAGGATGGTGCGAACCTAGGGATTCATTATACTATTGCTTAGTTTTATAAGTGACTGAAATTTCCCAGAAAATGTTTATTATTTAAAACATGATCAAAAGCATTTTTTCAGCTCCCTTCTTCCTGGTTAGTGCTCTTACAATCATACCACCAATGGTATAGCCATCTCCCCAACAGCTCACTTCACAATTAGAGCCAAACATGATTCCTTGATTCCTCTCCATCACAAGTAAATTTGGTTGCTCCACCTTCAGGATCCATCCAGATTATGGCTACCCCAAAGTGTGTTGATACCTATCCATGTACTTTACATCATCAGTCCTTTACTTAGATTTTAGCAAAAGCCTAAGAGGTGCTCTCTGCTTCAGCCCAGATTTCTTAGGTCCATTCTGCAGACGTTATTAGCTCAAAAAGTTATTTTAAGACATCAGTCAAATGACATCCCTTTTCCACTCACACAAAACACTGGATTATTTCTTTTAGCTTAGAGTAAAATCTATAGTACTTTCCTTTTTGCCTTGCTGTACCTTTCCATAGCTGCCCTGCGCCTTTATCTGATGCCATTTTCCCTTTATTTAAACATTTTTGCCTTTGCCTTTTTTGTTTTTCTTTTTCCCAGTGTGTGTGTGTGTGTGTGTGTGTGTGTGTGTGTGTGTGTGTGTGTGTGTTTGCACTTGTGTTTATTGACATGTGTGTGCATGTGCATGTGAAGGCCCAAGGTTGGTGTTGTGAACCATCATCTCCTATGGCTCTTCTACCTTATTCATTGAGGCAGAGGTTCTTAGTCAAACCCAGATCTCATAATTATCGCTGGTCTCTCTGGGCAACTTGTTCTGTGCTATCCTGACTTGACCTTCTGAGGCCACATTTACTGGCTTCTGGGGATCAGAATACCAGATCCTCATTCGTGTGTGGAAGTGCTTTCGCCACTGATCCATGTGTCCAGCTGCATGCTTACTATTATTAATTGCTTCTATCTACTTGGGCTTTATTTTGCTCATGGAATATGCCAAAGATCTGTGTTCTTGCTGTACCCTTTACTTGGAAACTAGTTCCTAGACACGTGAATGGATCACAGCCTCCCTTGATAAAATCTTTGCACCAATGTCATCCTATCAAAGAATTCATCTGTGTCCAAACTATAAAAAGTAGATTTTCCCACCTAGTTCATTCCAGTCCCTTTACTTAACCTTCTGTCCTCTTAGGGTTTTATTCACTTGGCAGTGTAGTCACTTAGTTATTGATTGTCTTTCTCCCCATAGACTTAATTAAGTACAAAGGATTGAGTAAACTTCATTATGACAAAAAGAGAAGAAAAAATGAAAGGAAACAGATGAGGATTATACAAAATAGATAAGGGCACATTAAATCTCAACATTTAAAATTTTTTTTCCAATGGTCCATTAATCACAGCATAATTTTAAACCTATACGTTGATTAAACTTATACATATTTAAGTCACATTTCAATTCACCCTTGGCTTTAACTATCTTACTGAGAACAATTTTACTAAAAGAAAAGGCAATGCCTATTAAAATAATGTGGCTATCCAGGCATGCCAGTGAATGTTCTTGAAGAAAGGGGTTTACATGTTATATTTCAAGCTTTCCAAGCAAAAGTGCCATATTATAGGTATTAAAAAAACTGTTTGGGGGGCTAGAGAGATGGGCCAGTGGTTAAAAGCACTGACTGCTATTCCAGAGGTCCTGAGTTCAATTCCCAGCAACCACATGGTAGCTCAGAAACATCTGTAATGGGATCTGATGCCCTCTTCTGTTGTGTCTGAAAACAGCAACAGTGTACTCATATACATAAAAAATAAATTAATATAAAAAAACAAGAAGAAAAACCATTTACACCAATGTATGATACAGGCTAACTGTTCTCTCTCTCTCTCTCTCTCTCTCTCTCTCTCTCTCTTTCTGTTATAGTAATGATCTAACCAAGATTAGACTCCTAAGAACTTTTCTCAGGTACCTTGAAATGCTATGAAATGCCCATATTTTCTTCAAATAGGACCAAGGCTGAGAATGTTAAAATTATCCTAGTAAGGATCCAAAGAAATAGAATCTCTTGCTTCCATAACCCATGTCCTTTCCCTCTGCCCTCTGGAAGCCTTGATTGCAAGGCATCATGATGTTCACCAATGAGGTCATACACCCCTGTGTGTGATGGTACGTTACTGTAATAAAGTTCGCTAGCTGTAGAAAGACCTTCAAGAGCTATTATTACATGGAAAATACTGGGGAAGCAATGTGTCTAATACTGTTTTTGTAAAGGTGGTGAAAGGGGAGAAACAATTATTCTGATTTGCTTATATTTACACATGAAACTCCAGAAAGATATACAAATAATTAACATAATTGAGAAGCAGATGGTTGCCTGCACAAGACCTGAACATACTTAAGCAGGTCAACGTTTTAGGATGGAGTGGAAAGGAGTTCATGGGCCTCTAAAACCATGCTGAGGAAGTATTGTTAGTTGATGGCTTCTGGGGCAGTGTCAGTCTTCTTTAAGGGTATGACTCCTGATAGATCAACCACACTCCAATGGGTGGTTCCACTCTTAGGAGTATATAGGCAGCACAAATTTGACTCAGTGGGTTATAAAATAAAACAACAGAGGGGCATGGAGTATTTCAGGTAAGGAATGTGGTGGTGGATATGGGAGAAGTCAGGTGAATGTGATCAAAATCCACCATATTAAATTCTCAAATAACTAATAAAAATATAAACAAGTAAATAAATTGAGAAGCAGAGTGGAAGCCCTGCATAGCCTCAGATATAATTTTGTTAGACATTAAAGGGCTACACAATGCAATGTTTAAGATGCCACATAGTTCTTACAATAAGCAATTGGCTGGGGAGACACACTGTTAAATGTCAAAAGATGGCTCTAGTATCCCTTCTGTATTTCAGACTAGCTACTTCCAGATTAGGGGTCCCTGGGTTAACCTGTTCTTAGAGTATATTTTAGAATGTTTGTAAATTCTTTGTCTTGCCCTTTAAGAAGTAAATCTTTGAAAAAGTTTCTAGCTAGTTTTATAACATTTCTCAAGGATGTTAGAACAATCTCTTTTAAGTGTGATCATCAAGAAAGCAAGTGCCCTATTGCCCAGGCGCTGTGGGAAGGTGGAAGCTTAAGTTCCATGGGTGCCAATTAGCAAACACAGATGGTCTAATCACAGAGAATACATTTTCAGAGTGAGAATAACTCTCTTGGATATGCTGGGCACGCCTCATTCAATCTTCACTTGTCTTTCAGTGCTTTTCCATTTGCTGTACATCAGTGTTGAAAAACGTTCTACCCTTTGTCTCAAGAGAATTTTGTCAGACCTTGCCATAGTCTTGAATAAATTTGTCTTTGTCTACTTAATATCATCCAAGGCAATATTCTCTTTGACAGTTGAGTAGTAGATCCGAATGTTATTTGGTAAAAACCAAGAAAATCTGAATAAAGTAGAGAATAGCCATAAGAAATCAACATTAGTTTATTAACTGTAATAATTATACTATGTAAATATATCAAGGGAAACTGGGCAGAGAGTGTATGAGAGTTCTTTATATCTTGACTTATCAATTAATTCAACCATTTAAATAAGTATGGCTATTTTAAAAACAATCTTATGTGAAGCTATAAGAATTGACATTCACTGTAATAAGCCAGACACAAAATGTTCTTACATGTGATCTTACAATCAAAATCATGGAGAAAAACACAATTATACAAAGGGCAAGGAAAGTAAGGAGTTGGTCAAGGGGCACACAATCTAAATTACTACACGTGATGACCAAAGTGAACTGTGTATTTTTAAAATTAGTTAAGAAGGGTCTTTTGTATGTCTGGTGTGTAATGTGTAAGCCTGGGTAAGGACATGTATGGGGAGGACAGAGGTGACATTGGAAGCTCTTCTTCTATTGTTCTGTACTTTATTGATTTGAGGAAAGGTCTTTCACTGAATCCTACCATTTCAGCTAGACTGTCTGGCTAGCAACTTCTTAGATCATCCTGTCTCTGGCTTTCCAGCACTAGTATTAGAGATTCTTTCTGCCCAGCTTTTTGTATGGGTGTTGGGGATCCAAGCCCTTTACCAACTGAGTCACTCCCTGAGCCCTACAAAGGCTCAATACAAGTAAGACAATAAACATGTGTAGTGGTGGATCTCAAAGTTATGTAGCTTGGTTTTTTCATTGTTCATGTGTGTGTGTGTGTGTGTGATTAGACCTCATTGAGTCTAGATTTTTTTCATCTGTGACCTGACATTAGTAAATGTACTTGTATCACTTTTTCAGTGGTGGTTGAAAATATTCTATATGGAATGACATCTTAAATATCACGTCAATTGTGGCCCTTAAATATTTAATTTTATTCAACAAAGTGCTATCTTTTAGTACTTATAGGGAGAATGGCAAGCTTATTTTAACTCTGTTAGATGGGTATGGAGTAATGATGGGGGGAGGATATTAAGGGACATAGGCTTGAAAAAGACATGGAAAGAATATATCATTTTTCTTTTAAATACAGCTTTATATTTTAAGTCTTGTTCAACTTGATCCCTAAAACAGAGCATAATATGCATGTGACGAATATTTATGGGTTGTCTTACAGAGCTTAAGAGAAATTTAATGCAATTTTATTTTATTTTCAGGCTATGTTCCCATTCCTTTGCAAACAGAGATGTAGAGCCCTCTGGGATTATAGTTCCCAATGGTTGAGTCTGCAAAACATACTAAAATGGTAAGGGAATTAGTAAAGGTAAAATGATAAGGGAATTGTTTAGAGGACTATTTTCTGAGTTATGATAAAGCACCAGAAACCAATTTCTTCATCAAGTTCCTTTCCTCCTACTCTAGAAAGCATGTGAACACATCCCAAGAAGCTTGAAGGTTACACAGAGCTCTTGAGAGAATGAAAGAGTGACTGGTTGACTCAGCCACAAGCTGGCAGCTGAATTCACCAGCCTTGGGCAATTCCAAAGCCTACAGCTCTGGCTTTTGCCATGTGCCTGCTAATTAACTGCCCACGTTGACTCCACTGAGAATCTCATATGACATAAAAATGCATGTTCATTTTGAACTCCTCAAAGCCACCTTTGAGGATTTCCACTGGATTATCATTAATAGTAATTATTCATACATAAAACCCCAGTCACTGCCTTTGGAGGTTTCTGCATTAATTTTCATCCAATGCACTGTGATTGTATCTTTCACCAGAATTGTTACTAAATGCATTTCTATTCAGAGTGTCTCCCTGAAATGGAAATATTTCCCTAAAAATTAATTTTCCAAATATGCATGCGTAGGCTTATTAATGTGAGCTTAGAATAGACTTTTCATCTCTCTTGAAGAAGTATAAAGAAAGTCATACCAATACATTCACATTTCATGTAGTCTCAAATCTGACAGAATGCACACCATAGCACAATATTTCTGAATAAGCTGGACCTCACAGGTTCTTCAATTTATGTTAAGAAATTTATGTTAACTTCATTTTTTTCTGATAGCCTCCATAATTCTATAATAAGGTAAGTACTGTTATGTCTTCTGATTTAAAGGTAAGCAAATTAAGGCTCAGACATGGTGTTAGATCACATACAGACTTATAACTAGTAACAGAACCCTTATAACAGTACTTAAATAACTTTATGATTGACTGGCTATCTTCTGTCTAGCTGCACAATAGCATCTTTCCGCCACCACCAACATTACCATCTTTGCCATCACCACCATCATCAACATCATCATCATCATCACCATCATCATATCCACAACCCTTTTTCTCCTTAATGGAGATAGGTCTAGGACCTTGTTCATGCTTAGCACACACAGTACCTTTGAACAATGTCTCCAGCACTGTCCCATCTGTCTTTTTAACTTACTTTCCTGGTGTTCTTGGCTATAGGCCCCTTGTTCTGTTATATACAAGGAACATTTTTCTACATAGCTAAGCCAGGCCTTGCTCAACATCTCTTTTCAGGAAGTCTTCCCTGGTGTGTTCTCTCACAACCAACATGGGGTTCGATGGGGTTACAGAATGATTTCCTTAGTCTCCAGACATTCTTCCATCATGACCCATGTCACAATGCAAGTGAGCTTGGACAGTGAGTGATCCATGTAGGTGAGAACAAAACCTTTAATTATCATCTTCCTCCTGCCATTCCAAGTGCTTCATGTGGCCCAATATGTAACAGGTATTGAAGACACATATAACAAGTAGGAATAAATGGAAGAGCACAGCTTTAATCTCTGAGCACAAGTGATGCCTTTGCATGGTCCCATTCCATCTCACAATTAATAAAACAATAACAAATTACTGCCAAGGCACGAGGTCTTCTAAGAGTAAGAACTAGTGTTGTTTTAGCACTAAGCAAATATTGTAAACATTTCAGTGCAGTGGACACCATTAACTAAAGATGCATAATGCTTGGCCAGGGGGTGGGCTGGCTCATACCTTTGAAATGTTTATTTATAAAAGAGATGGCTAAGCACATTAGTGCATTAGCAATGTAAACAAGATCATAGTGGGAATGGCAGAAGATACTTAGGAGAACAAACTGCCTGGAGTCACTTTGGAAGCACCCATTATGAACAAACAATCACTGTGCTAATTACAATTGCTCTGCTAATTACAATTACTGTGCTAATTACAATCTATCCTTATCTGTTCTGTAGGTTCCCTATGGACTTTTACTTCTGAGCGCTTAGACCAGACTGAGTTACTGCCTTCACTCGAGTGTAATGAAATTGCACTTCTTCAAAAAATTGTCTCTGCTTCAGATGTCTCAATGATTCAGAGAGGCATGCCCCTCCTAGAAAAAGTACAGAGTCAGGGACTTTGAAGCTAGAACATCTAAAAGAAAACTAAAAGGGACGGAACTGTATGTTGATGTGAAACAGACATTGGTGGTTTTGTTGTTTTAGTACCTTTTACAGACTGGAGATGTATTTTAAGGTTAGTTGGAGAACACTGAAGCTGTACTATGTACAGCTTGGTTTTCTCATGAAATGACCATGTTTGACATAGTGAGAGATAAATGCATTAAGAAGAAAACTTGAAATTAAATTAGATCTCTTTATTCTTTCACTATATATAGGGGAAGATTAGAGGGGCATACTTTTTAATGGATTGCAACTCCCTGCCTCCTCCTTCTCTTCTTTCTCCTACACACACACACACACACACACACATACATGCACACATTCACACACACACACACACACACACACACACACACACACACACACACACCAAGAGGTATCCTTTGCAAGCTTTTAATTTTATATTGTCCCCAATTAAATAAACTGTGTTTACAATATGAAATTTTGTCTCAGTATTTTAAAAAGACAGTTTTTACTTTAGCAAGTGCAGATTCTAGACAGGTTTCTATCTACTCTTCCAGAGTTGGAATTCTGTCTCTATCCTAAAGCTGGCCACAATCCAACTCTTCCTTGTTAAGTAGTTTTCTGCTTCATCCAATAATGGCTGAAATTGCAGCATGAGCAGGTAATGGAGGTGGAAATCTAAGCCTCATCCAAGGATCTTCAACATGGAGGCAGGAGAGTCCTTCATGTAAGTGACTCCCTCATCAGAGCTCATGTCTGAGTATCTGTGCCATCAGTGAGCAAGATGGACACCAGATAAAATGTATTGTGTTATGCTCAAAGGGGCTACAGGTAGAAGGGGAGGACTATCTGGTCTGGGCCTGAAAACTGAAACATAGTCTATGTACTTGGTCACTTGGGAGAGAGTTATGGGAAGGAAGCTTTTACAGGACTCCATTGCCCTCTGATGTCATAGGCCTTGAAATGTGGTGCCTAACTGCCAACAGGCAAATGGAAGAGCAAGAATCCTTCATCTTCAGGCACCATCTAGGCAGCTATGCTCTCTACTCAGAATGATACTGTGGTCTAACATCTTGCTCTTCAAAGTGGTGTCACAGATTCAGGAACTCATTGGATACTCTGGTTTCCAGGCCCCATCTATAACCCACTCAAGGAGAGTATGAGTTTTAGGACATTCTCCTTGGTGACTAATATGCAAATAAGAGTTTCAGAAGCACTGATATAATTTGTGTGTTTGGAATTCTAAGGGGACAAATGGAAAATTTCTAATGCTACAAATGGTTTTCAGGTACTATGTATTAAATGCATTATTGATCTTAGAGCTGCATATGATTCAAGACAATATACACACATATACACATCTGAAAACTACTGGTTAAGAGTGTAGGTCAGAGTCTTGGCTTCATTAATAGGCTGTGTAGTTTTTGATAGTATGCCATGTATTGCCCCCACCCACAGCTTGTCTACTCAAATCAGAAGGTATGATAGGTAGCTGAGGTGAGCAGCTCCATGGGGTAGGACTTGCTCAGCATTCATAAGACCCTGAGACCCAAGGACTAAAAATGTAGAAGAAGAAAAAATATATAATGTTCATATTACTCCTACATATCATGGGAGAAATATCTACCTATACTACTCACAGACAGATAGGGAAAATAGTCGAAAAGCATGTTTTTACAATATCAGTTATGAAGAAGGGAATTTTAAGTGGATCTGAGGATCTGAAACATTGATAATAGTGAAAGAGACTCAGGAAGTGAGCAAAACAGAGGTACAGCCCAGCCAGCCCCAGTGTTTCATGAACCTCCTTTCTTGGTGACCTATGCCTTTACTAGATTCCTCATCTACTATATATATTTTTTTCTATGTATATATGCATATATATATATTTCTATGTATATATATATATATATATATATATATATATATATATTAGATGACATATATTTCACTGCAGGACTTTCACACTTTCACACAAAAACAAAAGGGTCACTGAAGACATAACAAATTTGAGAGTTTTATTTTCCCAAATAAGGCTATCTTTAGCACTCCAGGAAGAAGCACTGAACTTCTGTTCTTTCCAACTAACCTTCTTGCAAGCCCAGAGGTCTACCTCTAACAGGTACACACAACATAAATGACAGGGCTTATGGTTCTGCCTTGACAATATCACTTAAAGATTCACTAATGTGTGTACATCCATTAATGTGTATTCACTTTTAAAATTATGTGTGTATTTACTAATATGTATGTATGCATTCCTTAAATATGTATGTTGAGTGGGTGATAGTTGAGAGGAAGACCCTAGCCCCAGCATACTTATCTCTAAACTAATTGAATCATGTACAGTCGATATTTGTGTGTGTGTGTGTGTATATATATATATATATATATATATATATATATATATATATACACATACACATACATATATATATATATGAAGAAGTTGTGAGAGTCAATTTACTTTTCATAACTAGACTTAACAGTAATGGCTACTTCCTTTTCCTGTGATAATTAATTGATAGTTGTACTCATTTTATAGCCCAAGTAATAAATGGGGGAGGGGGGCTGGCAAATCCATAACTAAAGAGGAATTGTAGACAAATGTTACCTCTATTAGAGGAGTCTGCATGAGCTGCATACTATTTCTGGGTGCTGGATGGCCCAGGTCTGCCATTCCTCCAATATGGTTCACAGAAGTTTATAAAGGTGATTCTTCTGTCAGACCAGATTCCTAAATACAAGAATGGCTAGGGTCCCTGGTATTTTATGAGAAATATAATATAATCAACTCAGAAATGCTTTCCTACTCATTACTGAGGTTTTAAAATTGATTGTTTATAAGGCACAAATTATTGGATTTTGACATATGTTTATTTCCTTTTGTGAAGACAAACTGATGGCCAGTTTGTAATAGGTACTGAAAAAAAAAATAAAACCATATACTATGCCACATAGCACAAAACATAAAAGCTACACACATGCTTAAAGAGACCAAAAAGAAAAAAGAGGGTGAAAAAAAGACAAAGATCCAAAAATAGAATATGTAATTAGCCATCGAACAGAAAAGAGATTTAAAAAAACAAACAGTTTAGAGCAACTTTGGAGGCCACTTCATCTGATCTGACTCAGTCTCTGCATATGGGGAGCAAGTTCACCTCACAAATGAAGACCAGATTTCCCCAAATTATGAAGGAGAGCCCTGCTGTCTCACTAAGTATTGGTGGTTGGGTGCAGAATTCTGAAATCCCACCTTTATCCCAAGCTTATCCTTTGCTATAAGATATGCATATATGATAAGGATACTAGATTGGAAACTAACTGCCTTTCTACTCAACTTGTCCTGAACCCATGCTCTTTTACAGGTAATTATTGAAGGCCTGTGACTCGGTGTTTCTTACCAACAGAGCTGCCTTACTTCTGGTGATGAGACTTTTGCATCATCTTCCATTGTTATTTGCTCAGCCCTGTTCTTAAGCAACATCTCCCCTGCCATTTCTGAGACTCCAGGCTCAATAATAGTTCCTGACTGATGTTTATCTAAATCTCCACAAGCTATGACCCACGTTGACCTTTCTTCCTTATTGGAATGAAATAGGACGGCTAGAAGAGGTGTGGAGTAAAAACAACAAACAAATAAAAAGCCATCAAATGCCATCAGCCTTACGAGTTTATCTCACTTCCGCAGGTCTGCTGATTCTCACACTGATCAAGAGCTAAAGAAGGGGGAATCTGATAGTGTCTCTGCCTGGTCATTAAGACCAATCCTGCACCAAAAGGGATTAGAAAGAAAGGCTGAGCCCTAGCTGGGCTTAGGGGCACTGCTGATGTGAGATCATCAGCTCTTCACAGTTTCACAGCACTTGACATTTTAACCAAAAGCTTTTACGCCCATTCCTGTCCATTTCCACTAGATTCTTAATCTCTCCCAAGAGCATGCTGTCTCTTAAAGCAAGCCTCCCACACGCTCTTGGAAGAAACCACTTTTCAACTTCCACATGAACACCATGTCTTTCTTTCTCATTTTCTTCTGCTTTCTTTTTTTATCAAATCTTTGAGCCTTTGAACCTTTCCCATGCCCTCACTGTTTTTATCTATTTCCTTGTTTCTTCAACTTTGTACAGAGTTGTCACTTTTCTTTAATTACTCTTAGCTTGCTATTATCCCCACCATTGCTTCTCTTTCCATAACTACTTTGTGTGTCTGACCACTTTTCTCCACAGGTGTCCCCACCTCTGACATTTTGTTTCACAGTGTAGGCTTATACTACATTTACTACTTACATGTTGTACATAACCTTGTCCTGGCAGGGACTCTAAACATTTCTACTTGTGTAAATTATCCTTCAGAGACACAGCTACATACAGTGTTAAAGACAAAGCCACCTACTGGTGGCCTTTGCCTCAGATATCTCATTAGAAGTGATCCTGGCATTCTCCCTTGGATACCAGCTTCTGACTGTGCACTGAGAGTGGGGGTGGAGCACATGACTGTCCCCATCACATGATACTGCTAGATGTGAGGAAGTAGCATATTCTGGGTATTTGTTTGTATGTTTGTTTTTTCCATTAGAACTTGAAATAAAGGGAGCTGTGCTCTGAGAAGAATCTAAATTTCAGTCTCAGAGAACTCTCAATTCATAGTGAACATTAACATAAACACATCTCCATCTGTGCAAAAAAGGTTAAGCCTCAACTACTCTGTGTTTACGTACTCATCTTATTCAGAACTAACTTTAAAGCATTTTGTAAAGCAATCCAGGTTGTTCATCTAGAGATATTTTCTTCAAGGGTGGAAACCTTTGAAACCTCACAAACCTCTCATCAGCAGGTGACAGGTCATAGAGAGAGGAGCAGGGGGTGAGGGGAGCAAAGCAGAGCTGTACTGTCACATGGACATGCTATAGATAGCACAGATTTGGACATTTCAGATCAGGCAGTTGTCAGGGAAGAAAACATATGGCAGGACGCCTGGTAGAAGTGCCTGCTGGCTACTCACTAGGCTGGACCAGAGAGTACTTACACGAAGTAAAGGAGGAGGAGGAGGAAAGGAAGGGATGAGGGGGAGGATGAGCATCTTTGAAGACACAGGAGCCCCTGCCTCTTCTCCCATCAGCATTTATCAGCTTTGTACCTATTTGAGTATTTTCTTTGAATTAAACTGACCCTCATATAATAGAATATAAACTAGTACATTTGATCAGTTATCATGGGTTAAACACTCTACTAGTTATCATGAGAAATCAACCAGCATTCAACATGTAAGCTATGTATGGCCATAAATGGAACCTAATAGAATGTTGCCATGAACACACGAGGAAGAAGAATTATGCTTGATTGGATTGAACCACACAGACAAGTATACCTGGGGTCCCTTGTAGCTCTCTCTTAGGACACACTATCCTTTGCCACCCCTTCAGACTCTGTTCTTATGCCTTGTCCTCGAACATGCTCTTTCTTCTTTCTTCTAACTCCTCTCAAATGCTTTGTGTGACTATTCTTTGGAAAACATGAGCCTTTCTTAGAATGCTGCATTGTGAATTAAATTTTGCTTGTATTTGTCAATTGTGCATGTCATCTTTCTTGCTTATAAACTTCTTACTCAAAGGGAAGGGGAAATTTATTTGGTCCCCCCTTCTTACAGTAAAAGTATTCCATCCATAATGGCATGACACCTTTATAAACTTAAATTTATAGAAAGCTAGTTTTGCACAATCTCAGCTTTAAGTAATAGTTCATCTAGATGGTTCTTCATTTTTTTAAACAGATTTTTCCAATGAAGTTGCACTGAGCTTTGGCTTGAGCACCTGAGCAATAAAAGAGCTGAGAGTTGGAGGATCAGACTGTTCAAACTTACACTGTGTTGGCCAATCACCTCTTTCACTCTTGAATTCCCTACCAAATCTTCTCTTTTCTTGCAACCATTCACTGGATCTCACAATTTTCTGTTCAAATCCCTTTTCTACTTGATACTCTTTCTATCATCTTTAGTTGAAACCCCCAACACACTCATCATAGAGCTTCCCCAACAGACACTTGATTGACACCCCCATTTCCACACTTTTTTTCATATAACCTGCTTTTCACGAACCCTCCAGTAAGGCTAAGAAATGCAATTTACTCACTGAATAGCATCCTCCCTGTGTGATTTAAGTTTCCTTATGCTCGTTAGCAAACAAACTCCATCTGACACACTCTCTGGCTCAGTCTCAGATTCAACTCCTTTCATTATTCCTACATCGTCGTCCCCAACAACACTCTCTCTCATCTCCTGAAATGACCAACTTTGTTCCCTTCTTAGAATAATTATCTTCCACCGAAACCATTCTCAGTGCTAATGTCTGCTTATCTTCCAAGTATTAGCTAAGTGATGTTTCATATCAGCAGTGGACTCTAAGCCTTATTACTGCCATCTAACCCAACAGAGGCACATTCAAAATATTCTCACACCATAGTAGATTCCCCTGTTAATTGTTTTTCTTGAAACTCTGTATGTATAGTCTTTAGTAAACATATAACATCCATTTGTCAGCTATGTCTAAGTACCAAGGCATATGATGTCATGATGTCTCTCTTTTGCACCATATCCTTAATAAGCACCATAGCATATGTGGTGGTTTGAACAGGCTCATGGATCTGAATGCTTGGTAACTGCGGAGTGGCACTATTAGGAGGTATTGCCTTGTTGAAGTAGGTGCTGCCTTATTGAAGTCGTTGTAACCTTGTTGGAGGAATGGCATCACTGAGGGAGTCTTTAGGATTTGAAATACTCTGGCCCAGTGTTTCTCCCTCTATCTTTCTTCCTGCTGCCTGCTTGTTCAAATGTAGTACTTTGTCTCCTTTTCCAGCACCATGGTTGTTTGAGCACCACCATGTTTCCCACCATGACGACAATGAACTAAACTTCTAAATCTGTCAACCATCCTCAATTAAATATTTTCCTTTGTAAGAGTTGTAGTGGTCCTGGTGTCATTTTACAGCAAGAGAGCTTTGACTAAGACAATACTGGAGGAAAGAGAAGTTTCCAGAGACCATGAGATGACCATAGAGATGAATGCTTCCAGAGAACTCATGCTTCCATTTTTAGTCTCTAAAAATGAGAGGTGAGGAGGCATATTGAATTAAAAGATAAAAGCCAGGTTCTAGAGTCAGACTTACACCTGGTTCTGAACGCTACTGGCAGGCGGCTGTAGTCACTCTAGATTTTTGCACATGCTTTGAATAGTAAAATGGAGGGTGAGGTCGCTCAGAAATATTTTAATTCATCAAAGTAGCAGTGTCTGTATTCTTCCAGAAAGGAGATTTATCTAAGTAATGTTGAAATACTTTAATGTTGTTGGTAATTATCATAGTTATTAACAATGATAGTGGCGAAAAGATCAACAATAGTGGGAAGGTATAATATTTGTGGTATCAAAAACAGTGGGTATGAGTTTAACATAGGCTATTTTTAGTAGAAGATGGTCACATTGACTTTTCACTCTAATACTTGCTACTATTAACAAATGATGGGTGGGGCAAAGATGTTTTTAATTCCTATAGTCTCTGTATTGATAATGAGGACTCCGTTTTGGAATGATAACTTACTCTTTTTTTTTCATGAGTCATTGATTAAAACCTTGGGGTTTTTTGTTGTTTTAAGAAAATCTACTTTTACATAGAGATCAAGCCTTCTCACTCCACCCTCAAAGCAATCTTTATGAAAGTGTGAAAAAATTCCATCCCAGTGCATCTTTCCTGAATGACCTTGGCTTCTTCAATTGATCAAGGAAGCCCTTCACATCAATTCCACATGCTGATTTTTTTTTTTTTTTTTTGTATAACCTGATCAAATCAAGTCATTGTTCTGTTCCTTCTCATTGAATAAATGTTTCTTTTAATTACCCATGTGCTACTGTATGACTGACAAGGGGAAAAAGTCTTCTTGATGACACTAGGGTAAAAAAGTAATTTCAAAGCATCTCTATTGACACTTGAAAACCATGTGTATGTATATGTAGACAGACAAATGAAGAGGGAGAAGGTGGACAGTGAGAGAGATAAGTGTTTTAGAAGCATTGGGGAAATGTTAATGAAGAATTTCTAGGTGATAAGAATTTTTATTTTTTAATCTACTAAATGTCCCTGTTTTTTGAAATTTCAGGATAGCATTTATAAGATATTTGGTTTTCAATAAACTGAAAGATTAATTAATTTCTGAAAAATTCATTATACTGTCAGGATGAGTTCACTTTGAAATTAAAATATGTACATAGCCATTGAAGAATAGAAGAGTGGAACAAATAAGAATTATATTTTAGGTCACTGGAAAAGATATCTGATAGGATAACATTTGATGACTTCTACCTCTCTGTGGAGAGTATTCATGAACCTAACAGGTTTCTGGTCCACCTATACTCTGGTCCTGCCTATACTTTCCTCCTCCAGCCCAGAGTCTACACCAGTGACTGTAAAGGTACAAGCATCTTCCCCATACCTGAATGTCATTTGGAAGACTTGGCCTTGGTTTACATGTTGTGTCCGGTTGTTGTAACCATGTAGCATCTCTCCAAAGAGGGTGTCATTGAATTTGGAGTCAGGTTTGAGGCACTTGGGGCCCTCACAGACATCCGAGAGCATTAGACAGGATTTCCCATCAGGAGCCAGCTTGTACTCTTCCACACAGCTGCATGACAAAACAGTTGAGAGTTAACTCTCCATGCTAGGTGCACTCACTGAAGGTGACCTAAAACCAGAGTCTCCTTTGCCTAAAATTAGGTCATAGTTTAAGCACGGAGACAGCTAATTTGGTTGAAATCTATCTAGGGCACTGGTGTCTAGAGAGAATCACATTAATCCTGAAACTCGATAAATTCATGGAAAGTCATTTGTGACATTTTTAAAAAGTCAAGGGGGATACCAGCATGCACATCTACACATAAAGTACATTTTAGAACAGTTTTCCACAAACACACTGATTTAAAAAGCACAACAGACCAATTCACAGGGAACTATTAACGAGTTTCTCAAATAAGAAACTATTCCCAGTCTATCTGTCAACCAAGGTTGAATACTGTAGGAAAAATTAAAGTTTATATTGCCCTTGTAATAAATGTGACCCATCAGGATCATGTACAGTTCACATAGTTGCAGAATAACTTCTGCCCAGTTATTACTGTTAGTAGTGTCCCTTGGTCTCTCAGTGTCTGACTGCCAGATGAGCCCTTGATATGCCTTTGAAACAGGGATGGGCTCCTTCTGGACCAAACAGGCATCTGAATGGAGACTGGAAATAAGATTTCCAAATTAGAAGTGTTTTCTGTAGAAAAGGGTTTTCTTAGGAAATGATTGGCCACTGAGGTAGAGGAGAGGTAAGAGACGACATACAACAGTCTCCACACCTGAAAAGTAACACAACAAGTAGTATTTTTTGAGCATATGACCTTTCATAGTTCCTTTGTGGATATGTATACAGAATACTTGTGCATAAGTTAACAGCCAGGCAAGAGAATAAGCTGCATAATTGGAGAGACCCAAACAAAAGTGTTATTTGCTGCCTGGAGCTTGTGAACATGAGAAAGGAACTTACCTTCTATATACCATGAAACCACATGATATATTGACTATGAAAATGAAGCTTCAATGAACATACCAAGTTCATTATAGTAAGTAGCAATCATGGAGGTATTTCTATGTATTAAGCTTGCCCTATAAAACCTAACCCATTCATATATTCATTTCAACATGAGTAAAATCACCTCCCCCACTGAATATATCATCAAGACAAGGATTCAAAGATGACTCATGTTACTGTGAGGGGCAAAGTTAGCCCTGAAGTTTAGGTCTGTTTAGTAACAAAGCATCTTTTGCAAGTCCAGTATTTTCCAAATCTAATATTTTCTACTTAAATACTAAAGTCTGATGAAAAGCACCATGCAGCACACACTATCTCATTTGTCTTTCCTCCGGAAAACAGTGGAGATTACTTAAATGTGAGTGTAAAATGACGCAGGAAGTCATTGGGCAAGTTAGTCTCCATGGAGTAGTTTGGATGGAAAATGGAACCATGTTGCTGAAGCTTGCTGTTGACTGCTGGGGACATGGAACCCAGCTGAAGGTCAGAAATAGACAAGTTGCATTGAAAACTTGACCCCAGATTACTCCAGCAAAACCCATGACATTCCCATGCATAAAGGAAGCTGTCACTGTGTTATATTTCCCCCTTGTCATCAAGGGTACTGCACGGACACTTTGGCTACTTTCCCAAAGGTTACAATTTTCTGTCTAAAGGCTGCAGAGAGACCATGTTTAAGGTTCTTGCTGAAATATATGCCATACCAACCATCTTTTCTACATCTGTTAGGTACAAATAAATCCCCTCTCAACACAGCTTTACCACAGGTGAACTGAATGGACACTTGAAGGTAGAGCATTTAGCAATCACTCCACAAAGTCTAATTGCAGCCATTATTCCAGAAGGCTTCTGGTTAATATGAAGAGATGGCTTACTTAGTAAACTAAGGAGGATTTCTTCTCCATATCTTTCTTTACCCACTCACATATAAAATGCCTGTGCAACTGTGATTAAGGATATGCTTGTTGTAAATGTGTGAACAGAATCAGAGTGTAAAGTAAAATGTGGAACTTTTCTTCTTACTCCTACTCCCAGTGCTACTGTCTTCAGAATTATCTGTTGTACATCCTACTAAAGGCTCCCAACTCATTTGAATACACCTTTATATATGAGTATCATATACAATATACATAAATATGCAAACATAAGCATATAGTTAATTATACACATAAAAATCACAGCACATTTTTATAAGATATGCATTTGTACCTAATGTTGTTAGAGAATGTTTTTCAAGCCAGTGACTTATGGATCTGTCTTTAAAATGGTTATTTGGCACAGCACAGTACAAATGTACCATAATGCTTTTAACTAATTTTTATTGATGGGCACTTTGGCTGTTTGTAGCTATTTGTTATTGCAAATACTGCCAGAATGAAGATCTTAGTAGATATATCACTGGGCACATGTGTGTATTCTGTAAGACAGATTCTTAGAAGAGGGATTGCTGGGTCAATGGTTTATGAATTTTAAAATTTTGATAGATCTACTAAATGGCCATCTGTAGAGGCTCTACCAGTTTACAGTCACATCATTGAGAAATGAGAGACTTTATTTTTCTACATCATCGATGCTCATTATTGTCACTCTGGGATGGGAAAAATAACTCATTCCTCTTTGGATTTGCATTTCTTTGACGCTACAGCTCTTTCTATTTCTGTGGATGATTTTTGTGCTTTTGACCATTTTCCAATATGATATTTGTCCCTTTTTCATTGATTTGTACATGCTGTGTACATATCTGGATGTGTACTCTTACTGTCCATATATTTTCAAACTTTATTCTCCTCTGGGATTGTGTTTTAGTCTTGATTTGGATTCCACAGAACCTCTGTGAACTGAGTTTTTTTGCAGTGTTTAAACAGCCACAAGATAATAGAACTTTTTTTTTTTTGTATAATAATCTAGTATTTTTAACATTTCCTAATCTTTACCTACCTCATATGCGTGGAATTTATTTTTTGTGTAGTAGGAGTAATTATTTCATTTCTTTTGAGAATTCCAAAGATATATATCATGTGTTCGTTTCTAATCTACTCTACAGGGATTACTTGTTTGAAATCAATGACTTAAAATGTCTAAACAGTGACCCAAAGGGTCCACCTATTTATCAAATGACTTGAAACATCATCTGTATCATATACCAAGTATAAATGTACAATAGGTACGCACAGTTGAGTTTATTTTTTATTTACTATATATACAGTACCACAGTACTAAAGTAGGTGGTTATGAACAACTCAACATAGGTTTTGGAATTGATCGCCAGCTCTTTGCAGAAGCAGTTGTTCACCACTGTGCTGTTGATTGCTTATATTGTGACAGAGATAACATCTTACACTTACTACACTCTTTTCTCCTCCTTGATATGAGCTACAGCATGTGCATGTGTGTGTGTGTGTGTGTGTGTGTGTGTGTGTGTGTAAACCTTCATTGTAGTTGTGTGAGGGAACCACTCAACTTTATTCTGTCCAGTGGTTACTTGCTATGGACTGCTGGAGACTATATGCTAACAATACATAGTGTAAGATAGATGAGGGCTGCCAAATAAAGGAATCCATGTTTATGTATACTTCTGGTTGGATTGATGGTTAATTTGTTACAGCAACAAATCTTATCTCATCCTTACTATTGCAGCAACATCACAGTTTAGAATCTTCTAATTTAGAAACCAAGTTTTCCTGTTCATTCATTGAGTATTTTTAAAAAACACTTTCAGATTGTTTTTATCATGAAGTTTTGGGGAGAATATTAACAGAATTTATGGGAGACAGCATACTTCCAAGATTATGATTATATAACTTACATATTTTGGATCCAGGCTAACAGAGTATTAGTCTTGGTTCTGCTACCCAGGAGCTGTGAAACCTTGGACAAACTGCCTACTCTTTTGCTTATATATAATGCAGTCCTTGACTTATAGAGCCCCTGTACAGAGGCTCTATATTTCAAAAGTTAAAATGCATATTAGCACAGTCTTCTCCATTTCAGGAATGTTCTAGTTAGGTTTTCTATTATCATGATAAAACATCATGACCAAAAGGACTTTGGGAAGAACTGGATTATTTAAACATACAACTCAGATCATACTCCATCACTGAGGGAAGTCAAGGCATAAACTTAAGGCAGGAACTTAAGAGACAGAAACTGAAGCAAGTGCCATGGAGGGATGTGCTTACTGGCTAGGTCCCTGTGCCTTGCTCAGTTTGTTTTCTTATACTCCACAGGACCTCTTTCCCAGGACAGCACTATCCACAGTGAAGCACACTCTTCCCCGTCAAACATCAACCAAGAAAATGCCCTATGGACTTGGTCACAGAGCAATCTGATGGAGGCAGTTTCTTCACTGAGTTGTTCTCTTCCCAGATGGTTCCTTTTGTATTTTTACTTGTTTTGTTAAGTTGACAAAAACAACCAACCAGACCAAGGAATGTGATCACCTTTCACTGACATTGTATCTTACACTTTCTCTTTAGTTATTTGTGGTTTGAAAAAAGTTATTTCTATTTGTGTGTGTGTGTATAACTTGATTTTGGTTCAACCAAACTAGTTCTAATATGTCCTCCAGAATTTCAGAGGGATGTGGCCATATATTTGAGTGTTGGAGTTACAGCAAAAGGTGGAAAATTATTCTTTTTGTTTCTTCAAGTTATTCATGTTTAACTCTCTTATTTCCACACTTTCTGCCTGTTTGTATATTTTGTGTTTTCATGGCTCTAACTTGGAATTTATGTTTTCCAAGAATGTAATACATTTTATCAAGACTCCATGTGTGTTGCTATAATATCATACACAGTATTGTCATTAAGTATTTTTATCGGTTGTGTGTCCACAGTTCTGTCCCTTGTTCACTGTTTGCTCACTTCTAATGCATTTACTTGAGGCACTTCCCCCTCCTCCCTTGACCAAGCTTTCTGCATTTTAATTGCTGTGTCTTTCCCCTGACCTATTTAATTTACTTCTGCCTTTATTTGGATCAATTCCTTCCTGCTGCTTTTTAAATTTTGTTTTACGATATTGGTTTTTTTTTTTCTGAACCCTTAAGTCAGATATTTTATTTGTTTACTTTCAGTCTTTCTAACTTCTTAGTAAATTCCATGGAGCTACTGACTGTAGCTTTGCCTCCATTCTATCGGTTTGATTCAGGGCTCTCTTTACTTCTAAGGGTGTGGTCATTTCTGCTTGAGTTGTCTTTCATATCCAGATGATACTTCAAAAGCTTTTATTTTCTCTTGTTTTTTTCTCTCGAACACACTATGTGCATGTTTATGCATGTGTGGGGTATATGTGTGTGTGTGTACGTGTGTGTGTGTGTGTGTAACAGAGAGAGAGAGAGAGAGAGAGAGAGAGAGAGAGAGAGAGAGAGAGAGTTAAACTCAGGTGTTGACCTCTCCATTTCATCATGCTTGTTGGCCATTGTGTATACCAGGCTAGCTGGCCTTTAAGCTTCTGAGATTCTCTTTCTGGCATAACTGTAAGGGCAGAAGGATTCAGACAGGCAATACTGTATGAGTCTTTATGTGGGTTCAGATTCTCCACCAAGACATATCTACATTCCAGAAGACAGGATGGCTTGTTTTGCTGGTTTTTTTTTTTTTTTAATAACAAATAGATCTCTTCCCTTTCCATTGCAAATTCATCTCAGTCTGAAAAAGTGGCATGTGTAATCTACTTTTAGAAAATTCATTGTGATTTCATACTAGCTTACTTAAGGGAGACATAAGGTATCAAGTTCAGATTTTGGAGCTAATTACTCATGAGTTCAAATAGAGGCTGTGCTATCACCTTTCATATGACCTTGATCAAGTCTATTAACTTTCCTAGGTTCTGTGTCATAATCTATTAAATGAGGATAATTATAGCCCTCATCAAAGGGCTGATGTGAGAATTAGAGATAACTTAGGCTATAAAACAGCACTTTTCATACAGTAGCAAACCAATGTGCCACCCATTACACTTGTTGTGAGCACTGTCATTTGCCTATACTAGTCCAGTTATACTTTCCTGGGAGTGTAAATCCTAGCCTCTACCTTCTCTCTAGATCCAGGTTTCTTAAAGTTGCAGTTGATTCTTCTTTTCTTTTCTTTTTTTTTTCTTGTCAAAATATAGAATTAGAAACTTCTCATGTGCCATTCATTATGAGTGAATGATATGCACAATTTATATTTATACATATATGATATGCATGATATATTAGCAAAATAATTGCATGTATATACATCTCTATATGTAAAGCTTAATCCTATATTCATTACTGTACAGATGCAAAAACATTTTATAGACTACATGATTTGCTACTTAAATCCTATAGTAAGTAAAATAATGGCTCAGAAAATGCCCATATACTGTTCCTCAAACCTGTTGCTATGATTTGGCTACAACTCCCCAAAGGCTTCTGTGTTCAAAATTTGGTTTTCCAGTCTGTAGCTTTATAAGGGGTTTTGTGGAACTACTGAGAGGTAGGGGCTAGCAGAAAGAATTTTAGGTATCTGGAGAGTGAATGCCTTTGGGTGAGATATTGAGACAGTGGCCCTTGTTTCTTTCTTTTGCTTCATGGCTACTATGAAGTAAGCAGCCATTCTTATCCAGTTTACTCATTTGACAGTCATGTGCTGTGCTATGTACAACATACCTAAAGCAACTGGGCTTTAGCATTGACAGACTAAAGCCTCTAAGACCTTGAGTAAAAATAAGCCACACTGTAGCCAGATAAGCCCTATGAGATAGCTACCTGTGAACTAAGGAGTGCCCCAGTTCCTCAGTATCTGGAAAATACAGGAGGAAGATTACTGTAAAGTCTCCAGAATATAACCATTTTTGCCAGTGCCTAAACTTGAGAAATTCTGATAGTTGGAGTTGTAGAGTTGTAAGTTTGTATTGTTTTTAGACACTGATTTGTGGGGAATTCATCACAAAGCCAATAGCAGGAGCTTCACCCTCATAGGTATTTCTCTGCTCCTGTTGTCAAACAAGAAAACCAAGTATCAGAGAAAAGAGGGGCCAATTCAACAATGGTTTTAAGATGTAGACCCAGGGTGTCACTCAAGCTGTATCTGATTGTATGTGGATGTGAGTCTATGTGCACAATTTTAACATCAAAACTGCAGATTCCAAGGACTTTTCTTTTGCTTGGAGGCAGAAAAGGGTTATGGTTCAGCAGGAAAATATGGAGAGAGAGAAAAAAAGAGAGAGAGAGAGAGAGAGAGAGAGAGAGAGAGAGAGAGAGAGAGAAATATGAGGGAGAAGGGAGGAGGGAGAAGGAGAAGGAGAGGAAGAGAGAAAATATAAAACATTCTAGGGTAAGTTCTGTAATACCCCAATAGACACATGACACAAAACAGATTCACAAAGGCAGTGATTCTGAGTTTTGACATGTGATAATCCTTTTTCCCAAGGCAGCTTAATACATAGAAAGATGTATGTGAAGGTCTGTTTAGCTGTTGCATTCTTTATATGTTTTATTTTTGTATGATGCCATATAATTATATGGCTTCTTTAGAACATTCTGTTGTTAGGAAGGTTTTTTTTTTTTCTTACAGAAATTCAAAAGAGCGTAGGTTCACAGGAAAACAGCCAAGATCTGCATGAAATTATATATTTATACATATGCCAAATGCAAAAGAGAAAATAGGTACAGATACAGAGTGGGCATTTTAGTTTAAAGCGATGAGAGTACTACATTTAACATGCTCATCACATTGGAAGGAATACAGAGCTGAATGGGAATTTGTCAAGGGCCCCATAAAACCTTCTCTGTGCCTGGTCAAGAGCATGTTTGTTTATTCAACCTTCATGGTAATGTGAAGAGATGGGCACTTTCATTCTTACATTGCCTTTGAAAATCTGAAGCTTGGGTTATCTGACATCTTTGACCCAGGTCACATGACTACTTAGAAAAACTACTTAGGATCTTGACACTGATCATCTTATTCCAAGTCCAATTTTCTTTCCAAGGTAGCACAAATTGACCCCTCTAATTATCTTTGTTTTTAAAGACACAAAGAGTAACAGAAGTCCAGGAACCTATACAAATAAAAAAGGCAAATTCTCAAAGCACATACTTTAAATTTTTATTTTTGTGTTTTCTGGATTTCTTATTTCATCATTCCTTGATAGTTTATGGGACCAATAAAATTATTTATTGAAATATATAAATTAGATACTATTTCTTAAAATAAAGAAGGGCAATCCAATCCTTACAGAAAGATTGAAAATAAAGAAATTTAAGGCTAAATGAGAAAGAAATACACTCCAGAAACTTGGACAAATATGTGGTGAACTACGCTTTTGATGGCTATGGGAATAAGGGAAAAGATGCCTATCAGCTGGCTTAGCAGGGCCAGTAGCCATGAATATCAACTGTCTTATTATGTGCCCCCCCCCATCAGTGTCACATGGGCCTTTCCTATTGAGAGTCTCAGGACTGCCCCAATGCTAATCAAAATAAAGACCTGTAATGTTTTTCTCCATACACTCTAGATCTGGGGTTTTACTTAAACCAAAATGGGAAGTTTCTAGGAAAAAAAAATTATTTTTTCTAGAAAAAAAATCAGTAGTAATGTACTCAAGTCTATTTGGGAAAAGAGGAAAGAAAGTAAAGAAATAAGAAGGAAGAAAAAGGAGAGGAGAGAGGGGAACAGAAAGAGAATAGAAAAAAAAAAGAAAAGAGAGAAGGTTACTTAGGGAATGAGAGAAAGGCAGTGAAAGGAATGACAGGGTTCACTGGACACTCCAGGCTAATTAAACAGTAGATTTTATCTACTCTCAAAGATTGTAAGAAACAACAGCAGTTCATACTAGGGAAGCAAAAGGGGTGGGGGAGATTATTATTTCAATGGTGCCAAAACCACCAAGGGGAGAGCAACAATACCAGACAACCAATCAGAGCTCCCAGGGTCTAAACCACAGCCTGGGAGCACATAGGGAGGGACCCATGGCTCCAGCTATATATGTATATGTAGGGGAGGATGGCCTTGTCAGGCATAGGTGGGAGAGGAGGTCCTTAGTCCCGTGAAGGCTGGATGCCCTAGTGTGGGGGAATTTCGAGGTTTGGGAGGTGGGAGTGGGTGGGTGGGGGCACATCTTTATGGAAGTAGAAGGAGGGGAGATGTGATAGGGGGTTTCTGGGTTGGGGGGAATGGGGAAAAGGGATAATATCTAAAATGTAAATTAAATATCCAATAAAAATATTATTAAATAAAGAAACATAAAATGTGGGAATATGTGTATTTTAAAATAAAAATATGTTTCTCTACAACAGAACTTATTATAACCTTGATCATCCCCAGATACACTGGGAATCTAGAGGACAGACCTTTTCTCTATGGGACTTACCACTCAGCTATCTCTTGTTTTATAAGTCTGACTATTTTTCAGAACCAGCATTTACCAGAGCCTATAAGAAAGCATCTTGCAAAGCACATGGAAGGGCTTTATGTCTTTCTCTCTATTTGCTGATAAATTAAAAATGTGTAATGTACAGCACAGTGGTTGATAATGAATGTTTGATAAGAATCTGGCATCCAGATATTCAGATATAGCTCAGTTGTCTAACTTGCTGAGACCCTTGATTCTATCCCTAACTTCCCTATAGCAGGCAGGCATCCAAAATTAACTTAGTGTTGTGAGTTTGTGGTAGTTTGACTATGCTTGGCCTATAAGTGGCAAGAGTGCTTCTGTTTTATTTTGTTAAGAACACATTTCTATAGATATTTGTGCTTTCTTACAATTTCTTTAGCATCAATTAAGAGAGTAACAATAGTTATTAAGTTGAGATGCTAAGTGGATGTTTCCCAAGGGACATTGACCTATTCTAAATTTACATTGTATTTGCAATTGTATGAATGATAGTTATATTTTGTTAGGTGTATTTATGACTTGGACATGATATATGAATTGTGTCAAGTTGACAAGGGGTGGATCGTGATGATTATTCCTGGCTGTCAACTTGACTACATCTGGAATTAACTACAATCCATAAATAGAGGGCACACCTGTGACCCAGATCTTGAGGTTGGAAGACAAAGGCTTTTGATCTGGATCTTGACACGGGATGACACATGGTTTTGATTCAGATCTTGAGGTATAATAGCCATGAAAAGCTTAGTCCCTAGCAAGGTAATACATGGCTTTAATTCCAGGAGATGGGGGCAAGCAGATCTCTGAGTTCAAGGCCAGTCTCAAACAGAGCAAGTTCCAAGTCCAGGCTTGGTGGTACACACCTTTAATCCTGGCCATACTCTCTGCTGGAAGCCTACATAAGGACATTGGGAAAAGGAAGAATTTGTTCTTCTTGCACTTACTTGCCAGCACATCTGTTGGAATCTACTTCTTCAGGATTCTGGCTTATACAGAAGACCTGCTGAAATGCCTAGTCTTATGGGATGGAGCAACTACTAGACTCTTGGATTTCCCTCTCACAGCTGGGCATTGTGGGGTTAGTTGGACAATAGACTGTAAGTGATTCCAACAAATTCCCTTCATATATATATATATATATATATATATATATATATATATATATATGTTCTGTGACTCTAGAGAACCCTGACTAATATAGGGTTGAATGTGAAATGTCCCCTATGGGCTCATGTATTTAAACACTTGGCCTCCAGCTTGAGGCACTGTTTCGGAAGACTCTGGAACCTTCAGAAGATGAAGCCTCACTGGAGGAAGTAGGCAGCTGGGCACAGCTTTGATATTTTATGGCCTAGCCCCAATAACTGTTCATTATCTGCTTCCTGTCTGTGGATACAATGTGACCAGCTGCCTCATCTCCTGTTACCAAGATTTCTTACCAAGGGTATAGACTGTGTCCTCTTAAACATAGAGCCAAAACAAACCCTTCTTCTCTGAACTTGCTTCCTGATCGGTGCTTTTTCAAAGCAATGAGAAAAGGTCTAATATTATGATAGACAGTAGAAGCTACATCCTTCAACTTGGGGGCAAAAAGAGACCTTTCTGGTTCTAGCCCATCAGGCAGCAAGTACCACAAGACAAGTGCTTGAGTGAATAGTCGTGATTTTCTATGTTCAAAATAAAATCCAGTGTCTGCACTCTCTATTTCAGTATTGTTTAAATCTAGAGTAGATGTTAGTTTAGGGAATGAAAACAAGGAGTTTCCTGTTAGCTTCATATAACAGTATTCACCTTTATTTATCTCCTCTTCCTCCAATATCATGTAAACAGAACAATCAACCCATAGAACACTCATGGTGATTTGAGGATGGGATGTTTCTGAGCTCATGTGTATAAATATAGTTTCTTTTAAAACAAATTTTAAGGTTTATTTATTTTATATGGCTGCATGTTTTGTCTGCTTGTATTGCTGTAAAAAGAAACAAACAAAAACATGTGTGCCTCGATATGCATGGAGGTCAGAAAGTGACATGAGGTCCCCTGAAACTGGAGTTATAAATGGCTTTGAGATACCATGTAGGTGCTAAGAACTGCACCTGGGTCGTCTGGAAGAGCAACAAGAGCTAATTGCTGGGCTATTTTGCCATCTGGTAAATGGGTAAATGCATTCTCATGTAAAGTGGTGTTGAGAAATGCTTGGGATAGTTCAAGCTCCTAGGTTTTCCTCCTAACACTCATTTAGGTGGCTGTGAGCCTTGATTGTCTTTCTAACCACGGGCAGAAATATGGAAATTTTAGAACTGCTGATGAAAATCTCACATTGTTTACATGGAAACAAATGGGGAAATGTATTAGTTAATAAGACCAAGAAACATAACTTCCTTTTTTTTAAAACAAGGACAACTCCATAATCTAATGTATTGTTTTCATGTGTTTGTTTAACTGTTTACATTCATTGGCAAGAAGCACAAAGCTAAATTTATCAAATGTTGAGGAACTTCCTAATTTCAGACTCCCGGAACTGTTTTTTTTTTTTTTTTTTTCCCCACTTTCATTCCCTATACACACTCTTGCTTAGGCCTATCTTTATATTAGCAATGTGCAAAAAGTAAAAGCATCAGATTTATGTAGATAAAATTAAGTTCTTTTGGAAATGAGTGTGGTAGACATTATAAACTCACCCACACAAACACAGCAGATAAACTCAGTTGCTAGGCAACTTACTGGGGTCTTCACAGAAGGCAGTGCCTCCCCATCTATGAGAATCAATTTAATTACTTCAACTTAGAGTCCAGTGACTTTCCAACCTGCCTTACAGTTTCTGTTGGTCACATTGGTTATCTGGCCCCTGCTTCCATCCATCAGGGCCAAGGGAGGGCTCAGTAACCTGCTATCAGTATCCTTTTTGTCCTTCCTGGACAAGAACCTATAATAAATTCTTCACTGCGCTGGTAGCATCCCATAGAATACCAAACACAAAAAAGACTATAACAAACCCAAGGTTAGCAAATTATCTCGTTCTGATATTAAAGTTTTAAAGAAGCCCTTGGGTCAAGCAGCAGAAAGTGCCAGCACAGACACTGTGCTGAGATGAGAAAGGCACCGATAAGCTCATAGATTGAATGTCGAGCCATCGGAGAGTGGCACTACTTGAGATGGATTAAGAGTTATAACCCTGTTGGAGTAGGTGCAGCTTTTCGGGAGAAAGTCTGTTACTAGGGATTGGATTTGAGGTTTCAAAAAGCCTATGCTTTCTTTCTCTGTCTTTGATTATAGATGAGGATGTACCTCTCAGCTACTTCTCTGGTACCACACTTGTCTATCAACATGCCTGCTGCCATGATGATATTGGCTTAACCCTCTGAAACTGTAAGGAAGCCATCAATGAAACGTCTTCTTTTATAAGAGTTGCCTTGGTTATATTGCCTCTTCACAGGAATAGGACAATGACTAAGACAATAGACTCAGTCTGCCTAAGATATACCTTCTGTTCTTAAAGGGCACACAGTATGCTAGATAGAAGTGAAGCAGGTAAATGCAGTGGGCTGTGTTCTGGCAACAGACTGGCAATCTTGGCAGTTAGCCAGAGATCATGTCTATAAGATAAATCCAGCGATCACAAGTAAAACTAGATTAGCTACCAATGGTAGGTATGGTAGTGATGCTTGTTTTCTCAATCCTGTGGAGGTGGAGGCAAGAAAGATAAGAGTTTAAGGTCTCTGGCCACATGGTCAATGCAAAAGCAGCTTGGGCTCCAGGAGATCCTGCCTCAACCCTCCCTTAACCCCTATAAAATGAATTACAGGCAAATTTAAGTAATCCTCTCTCGTATCAAAGGATGGGTGAAAATTAAAAAGAACATTTCAGATAATTAACGATACAGCTTATTTAATGCTTTATTCAGTATGTCAGTTCTAATAATTATATATAAATATATAATATATCAGACACATAGACATGAGAATGATAAAAGGAAAAAATCCTTTCTATATGTTCTCTATCCCCCTTGGTAAACACTGAGCCACAATTTAAGCAGTCTTTTTTTCCTGTAAGCATTGGCATTATCACCCATCACTGAGGTAACTGTGTAGCTCTTTCATGACTCACAGGATGTTCAGGAGAACTTGCTGAAGAAGATACCTGCCTTAAGTCTAGAAAGTAACACAGAGATGTCCAGGTTAAAGGACCAGAGGCAGGTGGGATGAACTGGGTACAGGGAGAAGAGGTGGTCGCAGAGAGAATAGTGTCAAAATCCTGTAGGCTGAAGCCATGGGGGTAGCATAAGGATAGGGATGTGTGAAAAATGTTAACTGAAAAAAACCAGACTAGCAATGCCTGACATTGACTTACATTAAGTGAAAATCTGTTAAACAGTATTTATTAACTGAGCACCACTATGTGCTAGGCTCTGTTCAAGGCACTGGACACACAGTAGGAAGCACCATATAAAATTTGTCGATCGAATATTTTAATGCTAGAGCTCTCTACCTATTAAACTAATAATTACACAGCTTACTGAATGCTTCTTTTTACCTGCCAGTCTCTCTGCTTGCATAATTTCACTTAATCCTCATAATTGTATACAGTCAATTCTAAGTCTACATTAAAGAGCAGAGGCTCAAAGAGATTGAATCACCTCACCAGGATCATATGACTGGATATATTTGGAGGCTGGCAACAATAGTAGATCTGTCTTGCCTGTAAGACTGGAGCCACACAGCCTCCGTTGGAATTCCTATGGCCCCCAATTACCAACTATGTGACCTTGGGCAAGCTACCAAGCCTCCAAACCTCTGTACTTGGTTTTCTAATCAGTAAAATGGAAATCATGAGTCCTCTTCTTGCAGACTTGTCATGAGGGTTACCAGAGCAGTGACTTAAAGCAGTCATGACATGTAAGAAGTGCTTAATGAATCATTAGCTGCTGTTATTAACCCGGCTGCAAAAAGATTTATTCAGCCTGCTCCCATCCAACTTTAGAAAGGTCATAGAGCTTTGTGTGAGTTAAGCAAGGGAGGGTCTGTTTTGTTTACCCTGCATCTTCTCTCTCAGCCAACTCTCTCACAAGCACCTGCTAATAGCCTTCATTGTTTACAGTGCTTCTCACAAGTGTGGGTAACTTCTCATTTGCATCCTTAATAGACAATTTTTAAAGCACATGGAAACTCCAGTTGGTTTTAGGAAAGCTGCATTTGATTTCCTTTTCTGTTTTGTTTACCAACACCGAAGGGGCTCTAACAGCTCACACAGGCTCTAATCCAATCCAATCTTGTTTAACACTTTCACAGAAATTTCATGGTACAAGAGGTCAGTAACCCCACTCTCACAGACCAGAAAAGCAAAGTGGAGAGCATCGCGTCATCAGACAAGGGGCGAACACCTCTCACCAGGTCACTCAGTGTAGTTACTTCGCTCCACACAGTACATAGCTTGAAACCACTCTCAATACTCGCATATATGTGGTGTAGGCAATGCATTATTTTCTATAGCATCCACATATACAGAGACTATTATACCTATGTTACAGAGGAGGAAGCTGAGGCACAGAGTTAAACAATGCTAAGCAATCTGCCCAAGACCAATCATCAAAGAGACCACAAGCTACTTTACCAATGGTATGGCTTTAAATGTTATTAGCTAACAGGACAATAAATCAGACAGTACTTTGCCTTCTCCACAACCATCCTTATATAATGACAGGTATTATCAACAATTTACAGATGAGGAAGGTCAGGAGTCCTGGGAGGCTTGCCTACTGCCTAAAGGATAGAGTTAGTCCTGGGACTTAAATTTGTCTATTGAATCCAAGGTGCCCTGCAGTGCACACTGGGTAGTAGACGTTGATGATTTCTGATGTCAAAATCCATTACTCCAGCGGCTGCTGCTGTGACTGTTATTTTCTGCAGAAAACCCTCCCCCAAGTGTGTGGTGAGAGAGGAAAATAACAATGATAAGAACATAGCTGATTCTGTATGCAAGCCTGCAGATCTGAATCCATGCATAATTTACTCAACACTGCCCTGCAGTCACTTAAGCTGAGGAGAGACTGCCATAAATTCAGGTCTGCATACGCTAATTTATTTCTTATTTATTTTATTGATACATATCTAAGGCCTCCAGCGAGCTGCTTCAACGTCTTCTTGAAGGCTCCGGCAGCCCCGAGTTCAAAAGGGGCAGGAAAGGACACCCTGAAATAAGTACTGAACTCTATGTACTAGAATCACAAAAGTTAAATTAATTTTCTGGGAAACTAGGATTAAACCCATGATGGTTACCACTTTTTTTTTTTTTGTGATGCATAAGACTGTAAAGGCTGCTGAGTCTCTTACTCTCCTGCACTTGGTAATAAGAATGTCTGGGACATTTCTCACAGGGATTACAGGACTCTTCTTGAGTGACAGAAAGGCAAAGATGAGAAACTCAGAGAGGGAATAAATACGAGAGGAAAAATAAGGGTGGTACTATTTTCTTGAGAGGTTACTGAGGACCAAACACCACTCTAGGTGCTGAGGCAGGACAAACATCATCTACACAGTCACTTGGAGAAATTTCCTCTGATCCTGTGTGTGAGGATAAGCATCTTTCACAGGCTGGTTAGCTGCAGTCCGGAAAGAGAAGAGAGGCCGTAGGGGAGTCAATCTAAACGTGTTCACTTCTTCATTTCTCACACAGTTGTCCAGCTGGGAATGTACCTCAATGGTAGAACAGTTTCCTAGCACGTGAAAGGCCCTGAATTCAATTCCAACCCTTCCTCCACCAATAGAAAAAGAAGAAAGAAAAATAGTAACAAAAGCATCTGAGCTTGAATCCTTCAGAAGCCAGAAGCTGTCTCTAAACTCTTTCATGCTTTACATGTGCCATTCCCCAGTTAGTAGTTCTGACCCAGATAGATATAGGACCCAGACAGATAAAACACTAAACCCAAAACTGCTGACTTCCCACAGGATCTAGTTTGCAATCTGGCAGACCCAATATGTGTACTTATACACACATCTTCAACACCTGTGAGTCTGGCTGTACATATACTGATGGAACTGCAAGGAGAGACAGAGAAAGGGCAAGGACATGAAGCAGAACGGGACAATATCTAGACCTTAGAAAGGGGCTTCTATATGAATGCACATGCTCACACATTCCCAAATAACTGTTTTGATTTTTTTCTTAGCCATTCTCTTTTTGCACACCCAACAGGGTATAAAGCAAAAGAAGCAAAAGGCCATGTCCTTGCAGGTCAGCCTTAGCCTTGGTCAGTTAGCATCTCCTCACCATTTGCCTACAGATTCTCGGCTGCTATTTGGGACTTGCTGGACCTGAGATATGGAGACTTACCCGCAGAACATGAAGATAGTGCTGGAGGTGGCATCATAGGGCAAAGGCAGTGTTTGTTGTAGGCAAAGCTGCTCACACCCTCCATTAAAGCCGTCAGAGCAGTCGATGCCCTTGGAGTGATCATAGCAGCCAGAGCCATCCTTCATGGGCTTCAGTTCCTCAGGACACTGTTTAGAGAGACGACAAGAGGGTGGTTATGATGCAGAAGGTGTGAGGTTCCTTGTCTCTTCCCACACACAGATGGAGTCCAGAGTCTATTTTGACCCATTAAGAACTGTAGGACCTTGGATAGCATTCTTTACTTCCATAATCTCAGGGTACCTTGCAGTAAATAGGACGTTTGTGGTCATCGTTTTCACTGAGCTGTGAGAACAAAAGGAGAATAATATCAAAATGCTTAGGGCACAGACTTTCTCAGAAATGGTGTTAGGGTCATCTTCTTAATTGTTTTTATAATTATTGCCTGACCAGATCCCCCACTATAATGGTCACTGAGAAAGGCTTCTAAGTACATTAAAAATAAACTTGAATGTGAGTTTAAATTCCAGCTCCTCTCCTTGTGTGGCTTTAGGAAAGTTGCTACTCTCACTGAGTCTCATTGTTGTTATCTGTAAAATGGGCAGAATGTAACTATAGATTAGCTATGAAGCTTAAATATGAAGTATAAGCATGAGTGGATACCTCACTTCAGAATTTGTCACATAATTGGTACTCAAAAATGTATATCACTGTTCTTTATTGACTTTCTCTCTTTTTCACCCTTATTCCTGGAGCCTTAAGTAAACAACTTATATACTCAAAGCAATGTGGAGAGACTAGTTAGTCTGGCTTCTCTACATTGTCTTCTATGTAGCCACTGAAATCTTATTTCTTATCAGTACCACATCTCAGCATTGGTAAATAAATGAGACTGCAAATGTTTGAATCTTTCTTATGTTGACAATACAGAATGTTTGTAAATCCTCTGTCTGCTGTATGCATCCTTTCAAGGAACAATCCTTCAGTCCCTAAACAAACCCTAGCAATAGCCACATTCAAGGATCTCAGCTGTGATATAGTTTGCTATGTGTTTGTCTCTATGGACGAGGGCTCTCATGTTGAAGTTCACCTACCTTTTAATTCTTGTCACTGGATGGTCATCTCCAGATCTGCTCATAATCCCAACATCCTTGCCTTCTGAACAAGGTATCAGGTTTTAATTTCAGTCACCTTATTGTCATTTCCACTAAGATAACATCCACAATTCAGCCCTCTTCATTCATCAATAGACATCGCTGATTAAAATGTCCTGTCTATTTGCATCTCTCACTGCCAGCTCTACTGTTTCCTCCCTAACTTCCTAAAATTATAGGAATAACTACACACACACACACACACACACTAATTTCCATAAACCACTACAATAAAAACAGGAGGTCAGCTCTCTTGGAAATTAAATTTTGCCTAAGTATGATTTGTAATTACAAATGCACAAGAGAATTCTTCAAGATATTTGAGACCGGTGCCAGCAAAGGTGATGGAGAAACTAGGTTATAAATGGCCTTTGTCAAGTACCAGGAAGGTTATAAAACTGCTACATTTTGTGCATAAAAAGAAAAATCAATTCTGCATGTGAGTGAAGTGTTGTACATATTAATACAAGCTCAGGAGAGGCCTTGCCTGTTTCTGAACATCAGCTCTCAGGATAAAGGGTGCTGATTGCCTGGTTCTTTTGGAGCAAGTTGCTATACTGGGGGCTGGTTTCTGTCCATCTAAAATTATTCAGAAGCAAATATTGGATTTTCTCTCCAAGTAACAGGAGAGCCCTGACATTAAGGTATTTGTTAAAATTCGTTCCATCCCTTCCTGGCTCTCATTGCTTTTCTTGTTTCAGTGCTCACTGGACTCCAGGTGATTTTGTTGTTGTTTCGACTAAGCTACCTGTTCTTGATTCTTTAGTCCTTATAGCAAATACACAAGGGGACTAACAATGGCTCCTGAAGATTTGTGTCTACCTCAAGCCCCAGAAACTGTGAGTGTTACCATCCATGGTAAAGCCTTTGCAGGTGTGAGTAAGCAAAAGCTCTTGAAACTATTCTGGATTCTACGGGGTAGTCTAAAGGTCACCATAAATGTCCATTAAAGAGAGAAGAAGTAATTGCACTCATAGAGCAGGCAGCAGGCAGTGCAGACATTGGTAACTGATCCATCGACATGCTAAGAATAAGTGACTGTAGCACTCAGCTCTGAGTACAGCTATGCCACCCTTGCTCCCCAAGGTGCAAGGATTATCACAGAAGAGGAACAGACAAAATACAGGTGGAGGATGGGGAAACATGCTGTGACATGATCTCTTCTCTATATGACATGGTCATTGCCATCCTGAAGTCACTGAAGTTGTGATTATTTATATACAACCTGGCTTAAGATCAGCTGGCATTCTAGTACAGATAGGCAAGGAGCTCATGAGAAACTCCTTGCAGATATTGGTAATTGGTGGCTACTTGGAGAGGCCATTTTGTTCTCTTTAGGGATGTGACTGCTAGTAGCCTAGCCATGTATATGCAGAAAGCACTAGTTGGTCTCAGTAGGATATCTCTATCTCTATTTATCTCTATGTATCTATGTATCATCTATCTATCTATCTATCTATCTATCTATCTATCTATCTATGAAGAGGGCATAAGGTGAAAGAAAGTCATGTTGGGAGAGTCCAAGCACAATGGTGTGGGGAGAAAATTGGCATCGTATCTGATCAAGATTATGATAGATAGATAGATAGATAGATAGATAGATAGATAGATAGATCCCCATAGAGGAGCAAAGTGCAGGTGAAGAAAGAGATATGTGCAATGTAGCCATGAATCAGAACTGATTCACCCACCAGGAGCTGGAAGAAGGAATGTATACATTCTCCTCTGGGGCTTTTAGTGGAAGCAACATCTACCTAGTATTACCTTGGTGTGTTAGTTAGGGTTTTACTGCTGTAAACAAACACCATGTTTGAAATCACTCTTTTTGTGATTTTCAGTTTATGAGAACAATGTCTTACCACTTGGCCATAGCACCTGCAACTAAAGCCACTCTTATAAGAGTAATATTTAATTAGGAGCTGCTTACAGGTTCAGAGTTTCTGTCATTTTCATCAAGGTGGAAACATGTCAGCAGGCATGGTGCAGGAGGAGCTGAGTTCTACCTTTTCATCTGAAGGCTGTTAAGAGAATACTGGCTTCCTGAAAGCTATGATGAAGGTCTTATAACACACACACAAACAGTGACACACCTTCTCCAAGAGGGTCACACTTTCTAATTGTGACACTCCCCAAGCCAAACTCATACAACATATCACACTTAGGGTTAAATTTCTGCCTTCCAGAAAAGTTAGACCATGCACAGCTGTTGTTTTCAGACATCCATTTTGAATTTTCTACAGTAGCCAGAGGAAAGATAGATGGATACTGCCACTGTCTGTTGACAGATGAGGGGAGTAAAGAGGTTAAACACATCAGCATTGGAAATGGCAGGATTTCCTAGTTTTGTCAACTCTGTAGCTCTTACCAGCATTGTGTGTGTTTGTGATAGTTAATCTTGATTGTTAACTGATTGACATATACATAAGAGATTAATAATAAAATCCTGTGTGTCTATGAAGATATTTATAAAAAAAGTATTTTGTCATGTGTGCACTGTTCAAGTTATTGGTTTAATCCACTAATGTATTCAATTTTGAATGTTGTATTTAGAAGTAGAGGAGCAGTGGATGATGGGATGTAATTAGAGGAAGAAATGTATAGAGACATGCCTATGCCTCTGTGGGCCTTGCCCCCTTTCTTCACTATCCCCACTTCCTGGCTGCTCTGTGGCAAGCACCTTTTGTCTTCTCCTATGTCCTTCTAGCACGATATTCTGCAGGACCACAGCCCAAAGCAATGGAGCCAGCTGACCATGGACTTAACCCTCTGATACCATGGGTCACAATTATTTAATAATAATAATAATAATAATAATAATAATAATAATAATAATAATAATTCCTCTTTTGTTTCTCAGTGATATTTGTCATAATCATGAAAACTGAGTAACATCAGGAAAGTTGCTTCAAAGCCCTGTCATTTGCTGGTTAACAAAGAATCAGAGCAAGGCAGGGCGTTAGCTAATCTAACCACCTTACTTTGTAGCTGAGGCTCAAAGAATGTACAGTTCTGGACAGATACTCAGCTAAGGGGTCAAGTCTCCCTTGTCTCAGCTGTGGGCTTTCTGCCCACACACTACATTTTGGCCATATAAGAAGTATGCTTCATTTTACTATGCCTCATGGGATTCACCTGTATGTGAAAATGAATAGAAATAATGTCCTCTCTTGATGACATTTCTCCAAACTGTGAAAAGATATACCAGGTATTGTGGTCTGGCTTTGGATCTGACATATAGTAAGCACCCGATAAGTCAAAAAATGTAGATAGAAAAATTATAAAATGATAAATAAATAGACCCTCTATCAGCTTAGAAAATGGAATTAAAACTCTTGGTTGTCTTTCTAGTCCTTTCCTACTGGTCACGTCCTTTACTGGATAACAGTGATACAATAGTAACAGATGCTTATTGTTGAACAAATCGTATTGACTCAAAGCTGAGCAAGTGTCTTCAGTGCTGGATATAAAGTAATTCATAATAAAACCAAGCTCCTGTTTTCATAGAGTTTGAATTCTAGAGCATGGACAAACAAAAAGAAACCAAATAAAATGATTGTATAAGTAGGTCACTTAGCATAACAACAAAAGTCACAAGTATAATGTGATCAAGGTTTTTTAAGCATGGAGTGAAGGAAGCATGAATTAACAACCAAGATATAAAATAGGCCTTTCATTTGAAAAGAGGTTTAGGCTAATCACCTTAAAGGTTAGCATCAGTTTGAGCAATACAGGCAGTTTCACTGTAAATGTTTTCCAACTCATGACTATACCAAGTTTTTCTATTTACTTTACTTCTATTCTCATTAGCGTTTAAGTTTTAAAATAAATGTCCCGTATACACTTTGTAAAATTATTATTTCTGTAGTTTATTGTGTTTTAGGAATTGTAAACGTTGCTGCATATTTTTCTTTCTTTGTGTCTAAGTTCATTGCAATACATACATAATAATAATAAGACAACCGAGGAGCTGCAGAGAATGACACTTAGCAGTGACCAGGGATTGGTGTTGCCCTTGCAGAGGACCAGAGTTCAGTGCACAGAATCCACAGTACATGGTTCACAGCTGTCTGTAACCTCTGCTTCAGGGGATTCAGAGTCTTCTGGCATCCATTGGCACTTAAGCACTTGCACATCACACACACACACACACACACACACACACACACACACACAGACCCACACACACATTTAAAAATAAAACCTTAAAAGAATACAATTGGCTATCTTGTTCCTAGATTGTCAGGTCTTCCTGAACTCATCCTTCAGGATTAGGAGTCAAAAAAGAAAAAAAAAAAAAATTAAACGTTTTGTCAGTAAATGTGTGTGATTTATAAAACAAGAGCAACACTGTCTTTTGTACACCGTCCTAGTTCTACTGAGTCTTCTATTTTCTTTTTGGTCTTAATGGCTGGGATATCCCACCCAGTGTTGTTTTAAAAAACAAAATCACAAAGTTTGACTTTACTAATGAAGACTCAGGAGCCAGATGCTGGGATTTAAGCCGGTTAGCTCAGAGAAGCAAAGAAAGCACCCAGCTGACTTCCTACTCCACAGACCCCCAGGAGGAAAAAGGTCTTTCTACTTCTTCCAGGAGTCTTAGATACCATTCAACTCAGTGACACGCCCCCCCCCACTCCATTCTTTCTGTTTTCTTATGTTCACTCCCTGTCACCTGGTTGCCTGCCCCTCTTCTTGACCTAGGATTGGCTTTATGTAGCTCTTGGATTTAAGGTGTGCACTAGGGCTGAGCCACACTACAAAAAGGTTTTTCCAGTTCACAATCTTGGGGTTCACAATGTGATCAAACGTCCTGCAACGTCACTGTGTTGAACAATAGAGATACTGCCCATGCTTGAAAGAAAACAGGATGCCTTGGTGGCCTGTTGTTCTCATGCCAGTGGCTGCTTTTCAATACTGGAAATCTTTTCAGAAATCATGGCTGCTAGAAATCAAACTTTACCTGGACTTTTCTGACCAAACTGAAGTTTTCCAAGTCTCTATGCTAATATTTCCACTCCTTGTACTCACTACCAATGTAGGAAAAATTAGTAAGTAATGTCCACACCATAGCTTTGAACTTCCTTAGCATTTACTCTGCTAACTTATCTAGTCTGTCACTTTAGCCTACCATAAAAATCTCAAGATATATACAAAATGTAAACACAGTTTTCGACAGCATATAGCATGCAATCCCCACTGGAGTCACTATCATATGTAAAACCTCATGAGCAGTGTTTACTCTTGAGACCCTTTTAGTCTTCTGAACTCCTTCCTATCAGCACCACCTACTGAGCTCTGTCTTCATATTCTCCATCTGCCAGGGAATCAATCAGTTTCAAAGACTTAAGAACTATGAAAGGTGCAGTTGCAGCAACAGCTCCACTCTTGAGATACTGAGTTCCTGTTTGAAGTTTCTTTTGTTTACCTGTGGCTGAAACACCCAAGGCAATCAACTTACAGGAAGAATTTCTTTTGGTCAGTGTTTCAGCTCCTGGGGACAATGGCAAAGCAGAGGCTGTTCTACTTCTTGACAGGCAGGAAATAGAACATTGAGAAAGGCCTGGGAACCAGGTTGAAATTTTATATACACACCCTCTAGTGACCTAATTCCTCAGGCTAGGCCCCACCTCCAAATGGTTCTGCTCCATCCCCCAGTAACCCCACAAACTAGGAACTAAGGCACACATGCCTTTAAGAGACTTTTCAAATTCACTCCACAAAACACCGAAGACTTGCCCTGTGAGGCACAAGGAACTATGTTGTTTCCCAATACAAAGAAGTATTTGGGTTGCCTTTAGAGTGGGCTCAAGGTTCACATCACCGCATAATTCACCTATGGAAATCTTACCTCTTATTTTGTTATTTGTTTTGTTTGGGGTTTTGTGTTGTGCTTAGACCATGGGGACAGAGCTGTCATGTATGGTATTAGTGCCCTGACAAGGAAGAGAGACCAGAGTCTTATTTCTTTCAAACATGAAGACACAGTGGATACAGAGTCAGGAAACTGTCTTCTCCTGAGAAATGGGATCAATGCAGCATTGGTTTCAGAATTCTTGTCTTCAGAAATGCCAGGTATAAATGTCTGGTAGTTAAAACACTCTGCCTGTGCCATTCTGTCATAGCTGCCTGACTTGAAAAATACACTCTGTAATTGATCTCCAGCTTGTTTCTTCTATGTCTGGAAATCATACTTTAGATACATGAGATTTTAACTCTATTAAGAACTTTTTCCTGTTCTATCTTACCATGTATTTGGTAGGCTCCAACACATATCTAATTTTCTGTTTGTAGCACTGTATTCTAGTAACATTATATATATATATATATATATATATATATATATATATATATATATATAATCTTGTGATAGTGTTGGCGCTTCTTCCTATAATGTTGCCAATTATCTGTTATTTTGCCAGATGTTCCAGGAGAAATCCTGAAGAAATCAACCATAATCATGATTTGTCTCCTTTTCCTTGACATTCTTTTATTTTTTGCATTGCTCATTTTTCTCTGTGCTTGGTGCATAAACATTTATAGTGATTATGTCTTATCTGTGAATCATTCCATCATCTGCATACGATGTTTTCCCCTGGTAATTTCTAATAAGGTGTATTTTATCTAATATCAATATAGCCCCTCCTACTCTTGTTATATTTCCACGATTTAGGTATTTTCTTTTTAAGCTTCAACCTGGAAATTTGAGATAAAATTATGATAGGCAGCATATAATTGAATAGCATTTTAATCTATTGTCTAATTCTTGTTTATAAATTTGTGTTGTTGACTGATGCATTACTGCCATGCTTCTGTTCTGCTTTCTGTTCTCTCTCATTTCTCCTTTTTTTTTTGTTCCCTTTCCTTTGGATCGTAGTTAAGAGTTTCATTGGGTTTACCCATTTTTGAGTACATTTTTTGGTAGAGTTTTCAGGTTTGATTGCTTTAGGTTTGTATAAGTTGTTAGTCGACTGGCATCATAGTTTTTTCCCATGGGGAAGTAATGTTTATTCACTTTATTTCTTTTCATGTTTTATGTCTAGTTCTCTTCTCCCGTGTAATGAACTTTCTTCATCATTCTTTTAAATATATCTAGAACTAATTGGACAATGCTATCAGTTTTGTTTGAATCATCAAGCACAGTTAAAAAGACAGACAGCGAAGGTCTACTGTGTCTACCTATATTTTTGTTTGTCTTCACCTCTTGGTGTTCCAGAATTCCTCATGTGATCATTTCTTTCCTTTATGTGATTGATTAATGGCTGAATTTTTTTTAAAGACAAACTTTCACATAGCCTAGGCTGGCCTCAGCCTCAATGTCAGAGTGCTGGAATTTCAGGCTTGCTCTGCTACAGCTACTTGTTTGTTATTTCCTCTCCATTTAGACAATGCCCTCAGCAGTTCTTTTGAAGACAATTTGCTGAGCACAATCTCTTCTTTGTGTTGTTGAGAATGTTTTAGTTTCTCTTTGAATTGTAGGGGATGTGTGCATTGAACATTGGATTTTTCATCACTCAGCACTTAAAAAAAATATTGCACTTGCATGTGGTGATGCTGACAACTTTAGGATCAGCTCTTGGGAAGGAAAGGTATACAGATATCTGTGAGTTCTGGGCCAGCATGGTCTGCACAGTTAGTTCCAGACCAGTCAGCAATACAAAGAAAGACCTTGTCTTAACGTCCCCCCACCAAAAAAAAAAAAAAAAAAAAAAATTATGCCACTTCCCTTACGATCTCTTAGGAAAATTCTACTGTACTAAAATGTTGTTGCTTCATAAATAAGATCCAATTTCAATTCCACCCACCAGTATTTTTTTACATATAAAAAGTCAGACTGATGTTTTGATGTGAATATCTATGTAGCTATCCTGCTTAGTGCTTGCCCAGGTTTTTAAATATATAGGCTTTTCAAAAATTGGGACATTTTCAGCTGTAATTCTTTTTGCCTGTTTCTTTACTTCTGCAACTCCAGTGGCACAAACATTAGAACTTTGTTTTTATAGTAGCACTAGCCTTTAAGAGTGTGTTCATTTTCTTTTTCAATTTTGTCTCTAGCCAGACAGTGGTGGCGCATGCCTTTAATCCCAGCACTTGGGAGGCAGAGACAGGTGGATTTCTGAGTTCGAGGCCAGCCTGGTCTACAGAGTGAGTTCCAGGACAGCCAGGGCTATATAGAGAAACTCTGTCTTAAAAAACAAAATAAAACAAAACAAAAAAGAAAAAACAACCAACCAAACAAACAAAAAACCCAAAATAACAAAAACCCAATTTTGTCTCTAATAATCAGCATAGATAATTTTTATAGATTTAATTTTATTAAGTATTTTCTTTGATATCTCTATTTTTTGCTGAGGTTGTTCATAAAGTTTTTATGACATTTTCTGTATTGTTCTGTCTAAAATTTCCACTTAGTTCTCTGTTATATCTTTATTATTATTATTAATTTACTAAGTCCATAGATTTCTTGTTTCCAGGTTGCTTGTTTATTTTTAAAAAGTATGGTTCTTTTTAATAACATCATTGATTAATTCTAATACAAGTTATTTTGGTGTAGAACTATGCTGGCTATTTTTTTTTCCATCCAGTTTGAGAGATCTCCGGTTATTGAGATGGCAAATGAGTCCATGTGGCAACCTAGGCACTTCAGCATGTTACTACTGTGCTTTGATGTTGGATATTGTTAACATTTTCCATTTTACACGTTCCCTCTGACACTGCTTCAGTAGTGGAAGACTATTTCTGACAAAGGTAAAGAGAAGCTCATGTTCTCTATGTGGCTTCCGTCGACATCTAAGAGGTAAGGCTCCTACTTGTGGCTTTGGGAGATGAGGATCTGATTCCACATAGCCCTTCAGTGAGACTGTTCCTTCCAAGGAGGCAAGGATGTTGCTCCCTACTGGGTCTATCTGATTCCACACTGGTGGGCAGGGCCTCATTACTGCTGCTTCTTGATGATTATCCAGACTTTCTCCTAGTCTTTCTGTGACAACAATCCAGTAGGGAAGGGGTGGTGATAGAAGGCTGTGTATGAATAGAGGTCAGACTCCTCATGAGCTCTCCTCACTGACAATGGGTAGGACAGGAGTGGGGTGCTCATTACCTGATTATGGAAATTAAAATTCTGGCGCTTCACTTCACCTTTCTTGGCCTGGAAGCAGGGAAAGTGCACACTTCACCCCTGTGGTTGTTGGAGTACAGCCATTATTATTTAACAATTTTCTGCCTTGCCTGGCCACCATTCTCTGAGAAACTGACTATATTTAGCTATGGAAGCTTTGGGGTGTTCTATTTTCTCTCTTCAAATGTGCCTATTGGCATTTCTGAGCTGCTGCTTCTTTTGGCAGAGAAAAAAACTCACCTCCTTTGAGAGAGAGAGAGAGAGAGAGAGAGAGAGAGAGAGAGAGAGAGAGAGAGAATGGATGATGGATGTGTGGTGTATATAAAATGTCTAGTGATTTTAGTTGTACTTAACTAGAGAAAATAGAGAAGAGATACCCATTTCACCGCAGGCTGTTTTTGTACAGCCCTACAGCTAAGACTGACTTTTATTTACAGTTTTTCAGAGAAAAAGGAGAACAAGAGATAAAAATAAAAGACCACAGGTGATTTGCCAAATCTAAAATATTTATTATATACTACTTTATACTTAAAAAAGAAAGAGAGAAAGAAAGAAAGACAGAGACAAAGTCAGCTGCTGACCCATGACTTCAGCCCTGAAAAATCCACAGTTTATCCTAAGTATACCTGGAGGGCTTCAGGAGGGTTGTCAGCAGAGGAACGAAGTGATTTGATTTGCTGCTTTAAAGAGATTACTCAAGTTAGTGAATTCAATTATCCCTAAGCATTTTCTTAGAGCTCACAAGAGGAGCCCTGGGATGCAGGCTCTATGAGTGGGAATGGGTACTGGGAGGAGGGTGAGTCCATGTAAAGGAGGAGCCATCCTCAGAGGGCACACATCTGCTCAGTGTTGTACAGTAAGTAGGTGAGAGAGATGAAGTCTAATTCAGGTCAGTTGGGACACATAAGTTCAGCTCCCATTCTGCCTCATTTCCTGGGAGGATCCTTAAGAAGATTCAGGACAAGGGTCCCTGAGTTTTAATTCATCCCCATTCTAGAGGAGGTAGCAGAGGGTGCCTGGGAAATTCTCAGCTGTTCAACCACAAACTGGTCCTATCCAAATCATCCTCCCCCAGCTGCTTCTGCTATTCCCCGTGTCTGCTCTGGAATTTTTCATCATCACCAAGCCATTTGTTTCTGTTTGTAATTATGCATTTTAATGTTCATTAATTATGGAATGCAAATTGCTCAGAGTGCAAAATTTGTAATGAGTTGTTCTACCACCCCACCCCCATGTCTAGAAGGTGGGCCAGCTGTTCTCAGCAGAAGTGAAAACAACCAACTTACAAGACAGTACAACAAAACACATTCTTCTGGGGCCTGAGTGTATTGTATGGTACCCTACCTATAAAGCTGAGGGGTTTCCTGGTGGCAAAAAAAGAGGACTTGTCTCTCTTGGACCATGAGAGACCTCTATGTACCACTTTTATCTTTTTTTTTTTTCTATAGGGACCTAGCCCTGAACTGTTTACCTAACTTCTCTGACCTCAAATCTTTAGATAGAGAACAAGTAAGCCATATCCCCACAGGCTAGGAGAATCTCGTAGAAACTGGAGTTTCATCTGGCCCCACCTTGGCCTCTAACTGGGTAGGTGGCTTTGGCAGAACACAAAAGACTGAAGACACTGGACAGTGGAAGTTGGAGAAACTGTTCAATGCTCAGATTTTGTCAGTGTTTTGTGTAAAGGAGAGAACTATCTTGAAAACATTTGAGAGGAACTGACTGAACATCAGAGTCTTTATAAGGATGCCTGTGGCTTTGCTCAACTATGATCAAATTGTACCACTCTCAAGGGGATCTGCTAGTATTCGATTTCTTTAGGCCTCTTCATCAGAGAAACAATAATAATAGGGCAACCTCCCAATCATAATGTTCTTCTTAACTTGAACACAGTCCCTATGACCATGGTCGAAACTCAGTGATGAGGCTTTAGAACCTCATCACAATGTCAATCACATAGAATGTACAAAACTACAGTGAAGTCTTTTTTAGGAGTTTCTTTGGTGTATGCCCTTGCTCTAATGAGTCTCAGTTTCCACGTTTATATAATGAAGAAAGTAAATGAGATTCTGGCTTTCTGAGATGATGTGCCCTGACACAAAACAAGTGCTCATGAAATGTGGGCATGTTGCTACTTACTCCAGACATAAAACCTTCAATGAAAACTCAGGAGAACCATCTAAGAAAGGTCAGCAGACACCGCCAGAATGACCCTTTGTTCTTATTGGTAATGCTCAGGTTGAACTGGTATACACCTGGGTACTTTGCAGATGAGAGAATTGAGGCTTGGCTCGGGATGATCAAGTGACTTGCCTGAGGTCACACAGAAAGTGAGTAGCAGAGTGAGCCTATCATTGAAGAGTCCCTGACTGGAAATATTCCTCTGATCCTCATTGAGGTCAGACTGCCTGTCATGTCCCAAATGTTATAGATTAATGAGGTTTATAAGGGTTTATTGGGATGCCTCTTAGAGAGGCCCTCTGCTGGATCAAGCAACCTTAGAAGCTTTAAGAACAGAGAGGTTATTTGTAACAGGCTTGAATGTGCAGGTCAGATACAGCGTCTTAGGAACAAAAGAAGGAGGGAAGAAAACAAAGAAGGACATAAAACAGATATTTACTGAATACCTACTATGTATTCGATACTACACCATCTAATGTTTCTGAGTTTTCACAAGGCTCAGAGGTTCCTCTAAGATATTCCAATTTTACAGACAAGGTTACTAAAATCACATAAGCGAAGTGTGGTGGTTTGAATATGCTTGGCCCAGGGAATGGTACTATTAGGAAGTGTGGTCTTGTTGGAGTAGGTGTGGCCTTGATGGAGGAAGTCCATCACTGTGGTAGTGGGCTTAGAGACCCTCAGCCTAGATACCTTAAAGATAGCTTCCTCCTGACTGTCTTCACATCAACATGTAGAACTCTTGGCTCCTTCTCCAGCACCATGTCTGTCTGGACACTGCCATGCTTCCTGCCATATTAATAGACTGAGCCTCTGATCATGTAAGCCAGCCTCAATTAAATGTTTTCTTTTTTATAAGAGTTGCCTTGGTCATGGTGTCTCTTCATAGTAATAGAAACCCTAACAAAGACAGCAAGGGTTGCTGAATTCAGCATGAGCTGTTGTTTGATAATAGAATGAGAGCAGCTGGCTTTCTTGGTCCCAGAGAGCCTGTTGAATGCTACCTGGAATATATGTGAGTGGAGAAGGCCAAAGTGCTACCCCAAAGGCACCATCCTAATCCTCCTCCCTTTCAAGCTTTATCTGTCAACAAGGCCAACTAGTCCAGCAGCTAATACTGAAATTGATTTGTACAAACACACTAGGCAAGATCACATAATCACCAGGAGTTTAATCAACTCATGCCAGTTCAGTTGCTATTTAATTTGTTCTGGGCCTTGATGCTGACAAAAAGAAAGAACTGTACTTGCACTAAGAATTAAAGGAATCGATAGTTCTGGACTATGGAATAGCAGCTGTACTCTTCATCTGGGTCCTCTGGCCTCAGGATAGATATGTCAAAGCATCCCCCAACTCCTGGGAGAGTTCTAAGCACATAACCAAATACCCATACCACACAGGTACCACCAAATAGTTTCTATTCCCTTCAGGTTTCAAACTCTGGGCAAATGTGTCCACGTTCTAGTTGTCCTTGTCTTCCTAAAGAAACCCACATGCCTTATATTACAGCTCCTGTGATACTGTTTTGTGCATCTTGTCCTGACCTTTGACATCATAAGACAAACGGACAATGAAGTGTAGTACAGAAGCTGTGTGGCATTGAACAACTAAGGACACCTCTCTTCTGCTGGCTTTAAAATAGACTCGTTGATAAATAATGGCCTTCTGGGGTTGTGGGTAATATGTACTCCCATCACAGGTAATAAATACTTATGGGCAGTCTCCTTCTTGTTTTGATTATTTGTTACTATATTTTGTGCAGCTGGGGATGGAACTCTGGGTCTCACACATGCCAGGCAAATAGTTTACCGCTGTGCTTCATGTCTCTCCTTCACTTCCCTTTTGATGCACTGGTCAGAAAAAAAAAAAAAAAAAAGATTTATTCTCTCCCATGCTGAGATAATTCTTGCTATGTAGTCTGTCTCCCAGGGAATTCTGCCTATTGAGAAGGACTGTCTCAAATAGTCTTGTTTTCAGTGCAGAATGGCATGCAAGGCAAGTATGTCCTTTCTGGTTAGGCAGGATTAGGCATGTACTTCTCCTGGTGCAGCCACTTAGAAGTCACAGGATGCCATATAGTCCTTTCATTAACACTTCAGGCCTTAATTTTCTCAATGTTAAAATGAGACTAGTTTATACCTAGTTAGAATTGTAATAGAAAAAGTAAAATTCAAATATTTAATGCTCCTCTTTGGTATATGACACATGGCAAAATTCCAAATAATATAAAAGTCATAAGATTATTATCACTCTTAATACTTAATGCATGGTAAATATTTTTGAAATGTAATGTAAGGCTGGTTGCACAGCTTCATTTTGGCTTAGTTTCCAGTAAAATTCCAACAGGCCATTCTCTCCACATGCCAGCCATCTGTGCAGCATTCAAAACATGCTCACTGCAGGCACGACAAAGGAAATTGAAATGTTTTTAGGCCATCGTGTGGGCCAGGCACTACACATGGTGGTATCCTCATACGACTTTGCTGACGACCTGCTGCAGTTCTATGACCTTGTTGTGACTAGCACAAGCTTTGTAAAGAGTAAACATGCTTTGAGGTCAAGCTCTTTCCCCCCCCAGTGCTTATCTTCAAATGAGGAATAAAGGGTGGGTTCAAGTATACAGCTTCTACCCTCAGTGAGAATCTGTCAAATGGGAGAGCTGGGTGAACTAAAAACAATGTATTCATGCCTCAGTGTGGCTAAGCCCTAGGATTATGCCAAAGAACAAAGACAAATCCTGATTAAAAAAGTAGACAAACGAGCCAAATAGACATTTTTCTAAAGCAGAAGTATGAAGGAGCAAAAATTCCATAAAAAACAATCAGATCAATGTCATTAATTATTGGGAATTTTCAAATCAAAACCACAATGATGTCTACATCATTCCCACTATGGCAACTATTACCAAAAAAATTAGTAGCATGCAGTGATGAAGGTTTGTAGAAATTGGAATCTATGGGCACAGTGTTGATGGGAGGGATTGTAAGACAGTGTGATTGCTACGGGAAACAGTATTAAGGTTTCTTAAAAGACAAGAAGAAAAGAGGAAGGAAAGAAAGAAATGTAGGAAGGAAGAAAGAAAAGATAAAATAACAAAAGGAAAGACAAGGAAAAGGAAAGCACCACATGGTCCAATGGGTCCATATCTGTGCACACATCCAAAGTAAGCAAGAGCAGGGGCTTGGAGAGACACCTGTTTGACCTTGCACAGCACTGTTCACAGTAGCTGAAAGGTATAATTATTGATGAATGAATGACTCAAGAAAGATGCAGTATGTACACACATTGGATCAGTGTTCTGACTTAAAAGGGAAGCTCTGATTTTTGGGACACTGTGTGTGAACCCTGAAGCCACACTGAGTGAAATAACTCACAAAAATACTAACACTATGCTTCACTTTCTTGAGGTTCCATGAGAAGATAGAAAATAAAACAGAAGTTAGGAGAAGTTTGGGGGAAAGAGAAGGAGCTATTTTCTTGGAGGGTATGGTTCATTTTTTACCAGATAAAAAAGGCTCTGGAGGCTGGTGGACAATGATACAAATGCAGTTAATGCAACAGCACCATACACCTAAAAATAGTTAAGATGATGTGATTACTATCATCAGTTTGAGAGGATCTAGAATTATGAGCCTCTGCAAATGTCTACATGAGAGTGTTCAGATTTGGTTAATAGCCAATCTGAATGTAGGCATTGACATTCCATGGTCTGGGATTACTAGGCTGAATCAAAAAGAACAAGCTAGCTGAGCATGGTTGTTCATCACTTTCTGCTTCCTTACTACAGATGGAATATAACAAACTGCTTAGAGCTTCCGCTTCTGCGCTATGATAGACTCCCCTTTCTGTGAGCCAGAATAATAAATCCTTTTACCTCTGAGTTGCTTTGTCAGAATATTTTATCATAGTACCAGGAAAAGTAATACAATGGGAAATTCTGTCTATGTGTAACAAGAATATTAAAACATTTTTAAAAGATTAATGTAGAAGGCATAATGATTACTAGAAACCCAAAGGAGACCTTAGACCACCTGCAGGATGGGGTGGACACGTAGGGAGAGTAAAGCTATCTTCAAAATGGCTTGCCATGGGGCAACAATTCTGGGATAGCAAGATGTCGTCACCACACAGTAGTACATGCTCTATGTGTCTGTCTGTCCATTTCTTGATCACAGCTGACTAATGGAGCATATGATCAGGTTACTTTACTTTTTGAGATTCTCCAGGTGTTAGGAGCCACGATCAATCATCATTGTTCTCAAAAGGACCCTTCCATTTGCTGGTCCTAAGTATTTCTAATTATATAGTGATGGATATGCAATTTGCTGTCTGACTTTCAATTGAATCCCTCTCCTATAATTCTTTGCAAGACTCTCAGGAGAATCTCAGAGGAGGCTGGGTGACAGTGTTCAGCTCCTGAGCCAGGGAATGGCAGAAAGAACATCTATCGAGGATGGTTTGAGTTCATGCTCACAGCTCATGCCTCAAAAGGCTGATCACCTTTCTGATTGTCTCCATCTGGAGCTCCCTTAGGCTGTGACTGAACAGGTGTTTCGTTCAGAAAATGCCTAATCAGAGCCTCTGGTCTCTCAGGTCTCATGAAACCCTAGCAGTGCTCTAAAAAAACCTCTACTCAGATGGTGTAGATGGGTGAATAATCTTACAGTCCTTGAGGTTTTATGTGGTAGAAATAAGAGCCAAGGGCTGAGTGAAGGGAGGCCAGAGAATACTTTCTGAGTAAAACCTGCCAGGAATCCTGAAAAATGTCTATTCAATAACTGTCTGGTCATGGTAATAAATTGCCTTCATATAGCTCATTAATAATAATAATAGCTAACAGTTAATAGTGCTTACTCTGTGCCAGGCACTGTTTAAATGTGTTTGGAATATTAACTTATCACACGAACATCAGCCTCCTGACATTATCCTACACATTTTACAGAGAAGGAAACTGAGGCACTGACTGAGAGATTTATAACTTGGGCCAACTTTGCAGGGTAAGTCAGGAACACAGGCAAGAGTATGAGGCCATGCTATGCCCCTCTCTGCAGTGGGGTGATATCTCTAAAGTATTTGACTTTTGGGTCCACTCTATTGCTCTAGATTCATGTTATTGTGAGGAGATCCGTATTTTATTTGCGGGAGAATGATCTTGAAGACACAGGTGTGAGGAGTCCCATTGGGTCACATAATGTTTACTATGAAACAGGTTGAGGCTGAACTTGAGTCTCTATCATTCTAAAATAGATCACTTGGGTTGATGACAAGGCTTTGAGGCAAAGCCATCTCTTCTTCCTAGAATGGGCTTTGAACTTCTCCCACCCAGGTTTAGACATGTTTTGGTTTAAAGATGTTGGGAACGAAATAGCATCTACTATGCTTTCCCTAGATGACAATTCAATGCTAACCTGGGTTACGTTACTCCGTGGGAGGGTTAATATTATCAACTTGACAGAATTTATAATTACCACAGAAACAATTCTGTGGGTATGGCTTGAGAAATTATGTAATTATGTTCATTGAGGAGGGATGATCTACTCTAACTCTGATGGATACCATTGCACAGGCTGAGATCTTAGACTGACTATAAAGGAGAACATGAACTATAAAGGAGAACACACATTCTTCTCTTTCTGTTTCTGACTGTGGATGCAGTGTAACCATATATCTCCTGCTTCCATTATCTTCCCAGTAGTCATGAACCTGGAAATGTGAGACAAACCAGAGCCTTTGTTCCTTAAATTGCATTTGTCAGATATTCTGTCACGACAGTGAGATAAGTAAATAGTACCCCCATCTTCTCAATTGTCAGGAAAGGTGCACTGTTATCTCCCAGTTCAAAAGATGAAAAAATGAGGCAGAGACAGAGAAAATAACTTCCCTCTGGATTCACATTATACAACTCTATATTTATTTTATTTTATAGAAGCCCAGTTATTCATTGTGAGTAACACAGAACCAAGGACATTCTGACAAGATCTACATGCTACAGACATGTATGCAAGAGGTTACCTGGGGGAAAAGGCTTAGATTGACATTGGGTGACTAACATATCACCAACTCCCATTTTGAAAGAGTGGATTTTCTGATAGCAATTTCTTCCTCATAGCAGCTCTAGGTGATAAACATTATGATCCTCCCCATTTGACAGACAGTGAACCTGAAGTGCAGAAATGGTCACAAAGGCAGTAGGTGGTATAATTCACTGTCTCAGGATTATTTTTGTTATTCTCTCTCAAAAACTCCTATTAAAGATAATAATTTAAAAAACAAAGCAAAACAAACAAAACAAGCATCGCTGAGAACAGAACTCCTCAGTAATCTTGTATCACTAGATTTCTCTTCACCAACCACTGATCTTGTGGCGGCTTCTTGAAGAAACTCCAACTGGGTGTCCTCTTGTTCCATCCAGTTCTGCTATACTCTACTGGGGACTGCACTGGACCTGGCAGATTGAAGACTTTACAATATAAAGCTGGCCTCTCCTTAGATGTTAATTTATAATGGTTCCACCCTTATTTATCACCAGCTAGCTGTAAGTGGGGATTCCCATAACCTGTCTCAGGTTTGAGTGATCCACTGGAGCAGCTCATAAGAACTATGGTTTACTACACACGGTATACTTAGAAGACACCAGCAGATACATATAAGGAAAGGTATGTCAGCAAGCATATAGAGCTTCCAATCTTCTTCAGGCCACCTCAGTCTACAGAATCTCATTATCAAAAACTCCTAGAAGTGCTGATGGAAACATTATCATAGTTAAGTTACTGGTCCCTGGGGATCAAACTGGTCTGCCATTCCTCTGCCTTGTCTGGAGGTTGGGAGGTGGAGGTAAAATAAAATCTTCTAGTCCTTAATGGATCTTTCCTCTACTCAGTTCCTTCCCCTGATGGTGCCACGAAACACTTGTCAACATATCAACCTAGCCAAAGACACTTTGGCCAGGCATCTTGCCACATACCTGTAATACTACTACTTGAGATACCAAAGCAACAGGATGGTGAGTTCAAGCAGGAGGATGGTGAGTTCTCAAAGAAAAGCAGGAAGTATGAGCGGCAGATGTAGCTGTGCAGTGAAAGGGTTATCTAGCATGCCGAAGGTCATGAATTTGATTCCTTGTACCATACAAATCCAGTATGGTAATGCATATCTGTAGTCTCAACACTTGAGAGTTATAAACAGGAGCAGCAGAAGTTAAAGGTCATGTTTTGCTATCTAGCAGGGAATGTGAACTATGTAAGAACCTGTTTCAAGGTTCTTATACAAACACTGAAATGGAGGGAGAACTACTTTGAAGACTAGAAGAGAGTAGATAGGTATTGTATCAGTAGACAATGTCACTGGGAAATACTAGCAGGATTTCTTTCTTCATATACTGGAGTTCAAGTAGAGAGCAACTTCTCCAATTTTACAAAGTCAAGTAGTAGAAGCAAGATTTGAACTCATGTAGTTTGACTTCAAAGAACTCCCACTATGGTGCCTAGCTATGAGCTGCTTATTCAGGGGTCAGACCAGGCCCTCATTAAAGCTGCAGAGATGGACCATTTTAGGTCTGCTGCATTTTACTGGCTCATTTCCCTTCTCCTTCTTTTGTAACTAAAAACTCAATTTGCAGCTCAAGGCTGTGTCCTCACACCGTACCTTCTCATTGATCGCCCAGACTCTGAGTGAGAAACGATTTTATAAGCTAGTTGGCTTTGAAAAGCATAGAGTGGCAGCCATTGAACATATGCTTCTGTGGGTATATATTTATTCAGCTTATGTTGAGTGTAATTTTGGATGCTTTGCATATTTTATTTTTTGTCGCAGAGAGCAATTTTTAAAAAAGGGAAGAAAAAAATCTCATCACTAAATGGAGACAGATGCCATACAGATATATATCCAACATATATATATATATATATATATATATATATATGAATTGGAAAAGAAGAGGATAACCAGTCCTGTATTCCAGGAACTGACGTGGGTAGAAGGTGACTCACAGGCAATGAGAATCAAGTGTTAATTCTGATGTCCATGAAAAGATGTCTGTCAGGTTGGCTCCAGGCCAGGTCCTGAGATCTTTATTCCAAGGCCTGCCTACCAACCTGCCTCATTTTGTCTTCTTGTTACTATTGGAAGAACAGAAATACAGGCTTGAGTGCACCACTCAGCACTTCTGCAACCCAGAGTGAGTAGTTTAACATTTAAGACTGTGAATGCATCATTGTCTGAAGTAAACAACTACAGCAGTAGTAGTATGTAGGTTGGGACCAAGATTTCAGACCAGAACAAACTAAGTTCAGAGCAGCCTCCGCTAGCAGCTTGTGAAGTGGTTGAATTGAAAACTATACCCCCACATCCTTACATAAGATAAGCACTTTGCTTATCTTTCTTAGTTTCACATTCCAGAGGAGAAAAGCCACCCCATTTTGCTGATATGCAAATGCTTGGATTCAAGCATCCAAGGTCACACTTAAAATTGGCTAAAGAAACTTTTTCTTTCTGCCTATTGTATTTCCTGCCTAAAAGAAGCCCTGCCCTCCACCAAGGATAAATTCAAGATGTAGCATTTTTAAAGGGGAGTCTCAGAAAAAGCCTGAAAGGGTTTATATTAATCTAGGGGAGAGATATGCCTATGTATGTGGCGAATATTGAAAGGAGAGAAGCAGTAGTCTAAGGGAAGCCTGCATGACAGGGGATTCTTTGAATAAAAGGTGGTCATCTCAGTTTGCAAAGTATCTAGGTGTGAGCTAAGGATAGGACCCAGAGCATTGCTTGTTGACTATGCAAACAAATATGAGCTCTTTGTGGATCAGAACACGGTCCATTTCTCTAATAGAAGGAACTGGAGCTTTTTCTGCATACATAGGAAATACTTAAGCTCTGACTACAGAGCTTTAAAATGTGAATAAAACCATAGAGAAGATATATGAGCATCTATTTTTACTTTCGCTATATGTAAATATATATATTTACATATATAGGTAAATATATATATATATATATATATATATATATATATATATATATATTTAAATTTGCTTGGTGAGGTGTGCTTTATGCTGAAGATTGTACCACCACAAGCTAAAACTAAAATGAAAAGTATTGTGGTAATGGGTTCTTGATGGTGAAATTCTGATTAAAAATACAGGATCACATCTAGTATACAAGCTAAACCCATCCTTGCTTATAGACAAGAGAAAAGAGTAACATGAGAAGTGAAAGAGGAGCTTGAGTTCTCAGAGGCAGGCAATATTCTCCTCCTTGACTTGGGAGGTGGTTTGAGCATGTTCCTTAATTAGTATTGATGAAACTGTAGAGGATGTTGCATGCATGATTCTACAGCTTGTATATCTCACAGTAAAATATATAAACACAGATCAGAAAAACAAAGGGAAAACATTAAATTGTTAAAGATAATTCCTGGAGGACATGACAAACATGTTAAATATTCTCCCATAAGCCTACCATAGTTTACTCATATTTAAAAGGATAAGTTCTTAGCAAACAAGGCATGATATCACAGGACTGTAACCCCAGCACTCTAGAAACAGAGAGATAGGAGAATGGTAAATTTGGGATCAGTCTCACAATCGTCCTGGGCTACTTAGTAGGATCTTGTATCTAAATAAGTTGTATATGGTGCATATCACAACCTCTGGTTTGTGGACAGTTTTTAAAGACCAAGGAAAGTCAGAAAAGGTTACCATGTATCCTTCTTTGTCATGTTCTTCTTTTCTAGAAAGGAACTGACTTTGGGAAGTATGAGCCTGCCTGCTGCTCACACTGGACCCTACAACATCACAAACTGTAGTGATCCTGACTAGTTTACAGCCAAAACCCTTTGACAGTTTGCTCCATGCCACACAGCTTCCCAGTGACAGAGATTTCTTTTGAATCCAAGTCTGTGTCATGGTAAGCTTTTGAAGAAAGTCAGGGAGAAGCTGCAGATTATATGACACAATAACTTTGTCTTTAAATAATTAATTCTGAAAGTACTGGTGGTGGTGGTTGTAGTGGTATCATTTCCCATATATTTATCCCCTGGACTCATAATAAAATATAAACAAATTTATGAGAGGCATAAAAAAGCGCTATACAGATAGAGTAAAGTCTCAGACTAGAACTTGGGATACATCAGTTACATGTTACTAAAGCTACTGTATTCTTTGTTCTCAATCTTATCTATCTATCCATCTATCTATCTATCTATCTATCATCTATCTATTATCTATCCATTCAAGACTGGGCTCAGGGAGTCCAGCATGCTTGTGAAATGTGCTACAACTGAGCGATACCTCTAGTCATGCATTTTTATTTCTGGCACCAGGCAAACAACTGTATATGGTTATCAAGCTGTATAACTTATTGTCATTAAGGAGCAGGGGGTAGGGAATGTTTGTAAAAACACAGATAGAGATGTGCAGTTCTGAAATGGAAACTAATTCCAAAGAATCACACCTGAATTCACTTTATGCTCTCATTTTTTAAAAAATAAAATGTATGTGGGTTTTTTTTTTTTTTTTACTCTATGTGTATGTTGCTTTCCTGTATGCATGTCTATGTACCATGTTCCTGGCTGTATGTCTTCATACCATGTTTGTGTCTAATATTTGTAGAGGCCAGATTAACACATTGGATCCACTGGAACTGGTGTTTACAGATGGATATATACTGCCATGTGTTGCTCTGGGAGTCAAAGCCCAGTCCTCTGAAAGTTTACTCAGTGCTGGTAACCATTAAGCAAACCCTCTCCTTTTTTTTAGCCCTCTCCTTCCATTCTTAAACTTGCATATGTAAACTTTTATTTCTATTTGCATATGAATATCAAAGACATGTATAAAAAAATCTCTATATAAAGTAACTGTGGCATAGTTATCTCTAAAAAAGACCCTGAGCTTTTTCTTTATAGATCTAAGTCATGTTTGAAATCATTTAATTTTACAATAAGCATAAGTTACATTAAAGCAAAAATAAACCCTAAAATAAAATTAAAAAAAAAAAAAAAAACAGAACACCAGATGGGAAAAATAACTCCACAAATATAAAACTTTTACTATTACAATTAAGATGAATGTGGTTATTCTAGTTTTTTACTTCAGAGCCAAGCAAAATGCATTCATCCAATTATCAGCATTCTCTGTTCTGAGAGGCAGGTTTCACAGGTGCTGGGTGTATCCACTGAGCTGCACATCCATGGCTCTCGACACTCTCACAATATCCAGGAGGAGACCCACTGCCTCATTAACTCCGTACACCCCTGCATTTGGCGGCTTTCCATGGGCATCTTGCACACTTCACTGAGCTACACTCCCTAAAGTTCTGTATTGCTTTTATCATCCCCCTACTTAAGGGCTTATTTGGTCAAACACCCTAGCCTGCCCTTGAACTACAATATGAAGGTAGAAAAGGAGGAAGAACCTAAACCAGAAAGTGTGAACACTAGCTGTAATGTAGCGCCGTTGTTTTGGGAGAAAAATACAGCCTATGTGACTCTTTCACCTAAATCCTGAAGCATTGAAATCTCTCCTTTAACATGATGGAGGATCTATTCTAAAGGAACGATTCACTTCACAGGAACAGCCCATGTCAAAAGTGATGAGAATGATGTGGTTTCTAAATTGGAAACAAAGTGTCTGAGAAGCCAGTGCCATCAATGATATCTTTCTTTCCATGGTATATTAGGCAATGGTTACAAATGATATTTATGAGGAATTTTCCCTGGTTAATGACAAGTTCTCATATTAGGCTGCTGGGTATAAATTCCCATGCTCTACATCCTGATAACTGCAAAGATTTAAGCAAGGCCAACTTTCTTGTGTTGCTTCAGGTAGCTGGTGAATAGCAAGCACTTAAACTATGTTAGTTATCATCGGCATCACCATCATCATCCTCATCACCATCACCACCACTATCCCTGCAGGACATACATCATGATAATAGCAACTGTGCTTCCTAGATTCTTAAAGCCAGGTGCTGGTTATATGAATGCATTATCACAGTCATTCCTAAAACTAACTTACCTAGGTAAGTATAACGATCCCTGCTTTACTCAACAGGAAACTGAGATTCAGAGATATTAAGTAATTTGCCCCAATATCACATGACAAAAAAATAACAGAGCAAGATTGTGGCTCAAATTTCTCAGACTGCAGAACCTGTACTTTTCAATACTAGACTGACTTCCTGAAGGTAGGGAGTGCCAGGAAACATTCATACATGCTGTACAGGTGCCATTCCAAAGAAGAAAAAGGGGATTGAGATGGGTGGAAAAAATACACACTTAAGACCTGAGTGATTAGTCTAATGATACCTAAAACAACAAAGTAAAATGATGGAGATTTTCTTCTTTGTAGTTTTCATTCCAACTCATCCATGAAGCCCCACTCTCTCTCCTGCCCTGTCCTTTGTTCTCAGTCCTTCCTACACCGGAACCACTGCCCCCTGAGAACATTTATCTTAAGGTCATGGACTTTGACACCAAGAGAAACATCAGCAATACCCTAGCCACCTTTCCAGATTGGTCTGTTGGGTGCCACATACAAGTGGCACCACCTTCCTAAAGCAACTTACATAATTCTTACTGTCAACAGGTACAGAATCACAACTACATTTTCTACCTCCTACCTCCAATCCAGGTGTCTTTCCCAGATCTTTTTTTTTTTTTTTCTCCGAGGAATCAAAGAGTAAATCCCACCACTTTGGAAAAGCAGGATCTACTTTTTGATTTTAAGGGATAATGACATCTATACAATAAACCCCGATTTCCAGAAATATCATCAGACTCAGAAAGAGCAGGTCTCAGAGAAATGAAATGATGAGAGGGGGAGAAGGGACTGAAACAGACAAGCCTTCAAATGTCACAGGAAGAATAAAGTACTTAATGTTATAAAAGGCTGCATAGGTTTTATGAGAATGCCACACATTATAATCTCAGGAATGCCACTATGCCCCGCCCCTTTCACCCTTTCCTGCATGGTTCGAAAGGAAGAAGGCCCAGTTGAAAACTTACAAAGGAGCTATTCAAATGAGATGATGATGATGAGAGAAACAAACAAATCTTGATGAGAGAACTGTTCTAAAGTTTGAGCCTTGTACTGAAGCAACAAAAACAGGGCAGTTTCAATACAGACTAAGTCCTCCAAAACGCCCACTTTTTTTGACTATAGAAGAAGGTGGCTGTATCTTGGTTTTTGAGAGTGAAAGACATGCTCTCTGACCTGAACAGCATTTGCTGCATCTCTGGAAACTCATCCTCAGCCACTGGAAGTTGTTTTCTGAACCAAACAGGCTTTCTAAAAACTTGAATTTGTATTGTCACTTTGCATTTACCATGCTAGTTGGATTTGGGCAAGCATGCTGTCCTTTCTGTGTCTTATGTGTATCTTATGAATAATAATAGCCCTTGATTTGAAAAGGATCATGGTGATGGTTCAGTGTGGTGCATTAAAAGCACTCATTCCAGAGCCTGGCATATCATCAGCACTTAAACATTTTCTATTAGTACCAACAGCAATCCAAGACTGATATTATTCACAGCATCTATTCATTTACCCATTAATGCCATTAACAATACCAGCCTGGTAAATTCACACATGCAGAATCCTCTACTTTTGGACCTGTTAGATGAGAGCACAGTCTGATGAGGACACTCTGACTAGAAGTCTGAAATAGTTCCCATAACGATGCCTTCCTCCTGACTTTGCATCTTTCTAACAATTTTCAAAAAGAAAAATGTGGCAAGCATCATTCCTCCCATTTTAGATGTTGGCAAGGCCCTCTTGGCTATGCTCTAAATTCATCACTCTTGTTGGAAAGCTGTACAGGGAAGAACTAAACTATTAGAGCCCATTTCTGGGAAAGGGAGACCACTGTCCAGGGTTCAGCTCCCACTGAAGCTCAGCTCCACTCTTATATTTGCCCAGGAGGACTAGAGGCACATGAAGATAGGGTGGTCAGCTATGCCTGGGCTGTGCTCCAAAGCAATTTCTCACTCTGCTGATTCCCCCTGCTTGTCTTTCTTGCCCTCTTAAGTTTTTCCTCTTTAATTACAGCCCAATTGAGTCATTAAAAGTAGGAAATGATGAGGAATGGAGAAGAGCTCCTTTCTTTGCCTTATTAAACAAGATTCCAGCATTTGCTTCTTTATGACCAATATCACAAGGCATATAACAAATGAACATTCTTCTCCTTATTCATTGGCATTAAAAGGACAACATCTTGTTGTCGTCTCAATATCTCTGGGTAATCATGGCTCCTCTGGTCTATACTGCTATCTTGTAGGCCAGATGGCATCTTAGGTCAAAATAGAAACAGAAAAAGATGTAAAAGATGAGAGCAAAATGTTACTGGTGCTTTGTAAGGGATGGGGAGTGTGGAATTAGCTTGAAATGGGGCTGGCATGCAGAGGCAGGGCTGAGAAATGATGGTGAAAATGCCTCCAGAAGATACCGTCACTCCCTAGGATCCTTCAAGTACAGGAATGCATGCTCTACCACTGCCCCTTTCATTTTCCTTCCCACTCTGCCCTTCACAGACAAGTTCCTAAAAGATAAGGTTTTTTTTTCTTCAAATGGAAAATGAAGGTGGGAATAATAATTAGCTCACATGATCATTGTGAAATGAAATTGGTTAAAACAGGCAAAGCACTTAGAACCTCAGTTGCATGCAGCCACTGCATGGATGGTTGTTTGCACATCACTAGCATTTCTGTTTTGGAAAAATGGACACAATGCTGTTTTATCTAGGACACAATCTTAATGACTGCCAAGAACACAAATGGGTTATCACGGAGTAAGTAGGTGCTAAGTACATGTCATTTCCCCAATCCATATTCATTCTCTTCCTCCTCCTCCTCCTCCTCCTCCTCCTCCTCCTCCTCCTCCTCCTCCTCCAAAAAAGATGTGTTCATTAAATGTGAGTACATAGGGTCTCTTCTGACCCACCAGAAGAGGGCTGTAGTTGCTGGGAGTTGAACTCAGGACCCCTGAAAGAGTACTCAGTTCTCTTAACTGTTTAGCCATCTCTCCAGCCCCCTTATGAGGGGTCTACTTATACCAACAAATAAAGAGTGTTGTTGAAAGCATCACCACTGCCCTGTTTCATTTAAGCTGTCTTCTAAAATGGCTTAAATACAGCGAGTTTCTTGTTTTTGTGTGTCTCCTGTTTGCTGGATTCAGGTATGCTGAAGTAAATCTTTGGTATGATACAGTGTCAACAGGGAGATATGAAAGTTAATTACGGTTGCTCATTTGAATGTGATAAGAAATGCTCCAGAAGGACTGGAGAGATGGTTGCTCTAACAGAGGACCCAGGTTTGATTCCTAGCATCCCACATGGTTTCTCACAACTCTCCATTACAGCAGATCCAAGGGATCTGACACCCCTTTTTGGCCTCTACAGGTACTGACTACTACACACATGATGCACAAGTACTCATGGAGGTGAAATAGTCATACAGATAAAATAAAATATGAACCTTCTTAAAAAGAGAGCGAAATGCCCAGATGATGAGTAAAACATTTCTCAATATGTTCCAATAGGGGTCTGACCGAAGCAACTGGTAGATCTCTTGAAACTTTCATAAAGATGATTTACTGGGCAGAAGTGAAAGGTTGGACCCAGATGGACAAAGCAAGTCAACAGGCTTGATGCTGTCTTCCTCCTCCTGTTCCATCCCTTTTCTGTGTCTGCTTTTCTCAGCTTCCAGACTGACTGTCATGGTGTAGTTTTCTCTGCTCTGCCTGACCTTCTGGCATAAACTGAGTCTTCTGAAATAATGAACCAAATAAGCCATCATAACCCCCCCCCATTTTAAATTGTTATATTAAACATGTCAGAAAAAAAGATAAAATTAACCAATGGAGAAAATGGGTACCAGCACTAAGAGCACTGCAGTGTGTAAATCCAACTCTGTGGTCCTTATAGCTCTAGAACTGGTTTGTGGGAAGAATTTGTAAAAGGTTTGGAGATACAGTGTAGGAAAGCCTACAATGTGGCAATCAAAACATGGTGCAGGGAGCCCAAATGACCTGCATGCAGAAATCAGTGTAAACAGTACACACTGCTCATGAGGTTACAAAAGGGGATAAGAATTAGAGAAGAGACCATCTTTGTTACATTTAGGTAAAGGAACTGTCTATGTTTTGTTTCTGTCTTGAAACATACGAGCCTGAGCTTAAAGTGATAGACTGATTTCATATAGAAATATTGGAGACAACATAGGATTCAGGCTGTGGCATGTCTGTTATTGGCCAGATTTACAGTACTGTGATAGTAAGAACTCAAGATAGTAAGAATGTAAGAAGAGATAGTAAGAATACACTGAAGGCAGCTCTAGAAGGGGTCAAACCATACATACTGCAGACTCTAAGAAATAAGACCACCATCTCACTTGAGAGACTTTCTCTTGAGGAGACAGGGTGAAAGGAGGTACTCTGCTTATGGATAACCACCTAGAAAAGAGATTTCTCAATTTCAGACACTTGGAAATTCAGAAGTCACTAGGGTTAACAGCACTTTGCTGCTGGTTTTGCTGGCCGTTAGAATATCTTAAGTACTATGTTATGGACCGTCCCTAAAGATTTCATAGGAAGGCCTTGGTCATGTATATCAGGTCAGATTCCCTGAATTGAGTGCCTGAGAGGGCTGTGAGGGAGAATGACAGAAGTTAGAGATGACAAGAAAATAGAATATCTACTATCTCTCAAAAAAAAAAAAAAAAAAAAAAAAAGTTGAAACCAGACTAAAAGAGAAGCTGTGTGTGTGGTGTGCTGCAAATGTCCAAGCCACTGGAGCAAGGCATTCAAAGCTTGTCAGAGCTCACATCAATACACAAATCACAGGAGACTCAAGACACAGAGACACAGCAAGCGTTGTCTGCCCTTCTGCATTTCACTTTGGCTTCCGTCTCACATCCTTACCATATCCTCCTCCATCCTTTTGGGAAAGGGACATTTGCTCTGTGCCATTGTACACTGAAAGTGTATAATTTTCTTTTCAATTTCTATAGAAGCGTATGGTTAAAATTTGCCTTGCATCTTAAAGGAGGTTTTAATTCTGGATGTTTGAAATCTGTTAAGATTGTGAAGATTACTGAGCCCCATGAAATCGAATGAATGCTTTCTGTATTATAAGATTGCTTTCTGTATTATGAGATTGATATTAGCCTTTTGGGAGGCCAGAGGTGGAACATTAAGGTTTAAGGGGATAATATGTGTAAGTGTCAAGTGGATGAGAGGCAGACTTTGCTATTTAATCTCAACTGTCAACTTGATTGGATTAATAAATGCTTAGGAGATTAGTAAAGCACACTTGTCTGTAAGATCATTTCCAGAGACAACTGGATCAAGAGGACTCTCACCCAATCAATTGATTAATCTTTTGGTGGATTCTTAATATAATAGCATTATTGAGAGGTGAGGAAAGACAGGAGGTAGGATTTAGGTTGAAGAAGTAGGTCACTGTCTGAATGTACTATATATTGCCATGGAGTCTTTCTATATCATATTTTAGCTCTGTTTCTTGGTAGTTGTGATGTAAACTGTTATGTTCTGTCATGATCTCCCCCTCTCGATGAACTGAATCTTCTGAGACCTTATGCCAGATTAATCTTTCTTTTATAAGGTGTTTTTACTGGGTTCTCGGCTACAGCAATTCATAAGTCTTAATTAATAAAGGGTATTGATATTAGAAGGTGCAACTGGGTGGAAGGAGTCTTGAAATTCCATCTAAACTCTGTCTCTGCCTCTCTACATGAACTTGAATAATTTTTCCATCATTCTGAGTTTTTGTTTTCCTGTTTACATGTTCAAGGTAGACAGTGGCTTGGTTTAGAAGAACTCTACAGTTCCCCTTTCCCCTGCCAGTAGTCCTTGTCTGCAATTTTAGTGTATGTCAACAGGTAAGATGACCACAAAATCTGCTGTTGGTTTTTTTCTTTATTCATGTATTTATATCCCAAAATGCTGCATCCCTGCCCATCCCCCTCACAAAGTTTCTCCCCTCATTCCCCCTCCTCAGGTATCCTTCCACCTCTAGTGCATGAAATATCTGCAGGATTTGGTGCATCTTATCCTAAAGAGGCCAGAGAAGGGCATCTCTATGCTGCATATATGCCAAGGGCATCAGATCAGCCCATGTAATACTCGTTGGTTGGTAGTTCAGTCTCTGGGAGCTCCCAGTGGTCCAGGTTAGTTGAGACTATTGGTCTTCCTGTGGGGTTGCCATTGCCTTCAGGGACCTTCATTCCTTCCACATAGGAATCCCCAACTTCTGTCCAATGTTTGGCTGTGGGTATCTGCATCTGTCTCAGTAAGTTACTAGGTAGAGCCTCTTAGAGGACAGATATGCTAGGCTTCTGTCTGCAAGCACAACATAGCATTACTAATAGTATCAGAGATTGGTGCCTACCCACAGGATGGATCCTAAGTTGGGTTGGTCATCAGTCGGTTATTCCTTGAGTCTTTGCTCCATGTTTGTCCCTTTATTTTTTTCAGATAGGACCAATTGTGGGTTAAAAGTTTTATAGGTGGGTTGGTGTTCCCATCACTCTATTGTCTAGCTGATAGAGGTCATTTTTTCGGGTTCCAGAAGCCTAATGATGGGCATTCCACCTAAGGTGACATTCATTAACTACTTGGAGCCTCCATCATCTTACATCTCTGGGACTTCCTAGAGATTGTTCCCATCCTCTTCCCCCAGAAGCTACATATTTCCATTCATTTTCCTGAATTTCTGGCCTTCTTTCCTGTCTCTCCCCATACTTCATTTTTTAATTGGGTTATTTGATGTCTAAATTCTTGAGTTCTTTAAATATTTTGTACATTAGCCTTTTGTTGAACGTAGAGTCGGTGAAGATTCTTCCCAATCTGTAGGTTGCCGTGTTATCCTACTGACAGTGTCCTTTGCCTCACAGAAGCTTTTCAGTTTTATGAGGTCCCATTTATCAATTGCTGATCTTAGAGCCTGAGCCATTGGTGTTCTGTTCAGGAAATTTTCCCCTGTCCCAATATATCGGAGACTATTTCCTACTTTCTTTTCTATTAGATTCAGTGTATCTGGTTTTATGTGGAGGTCCTTGATCCACTTGAACTTGAGCTTTGTGCAGGGTGATAAATATGGATCAGTTTGCATTCTTCTACAGTTAGACATCCAGTTGCAGACATCCAGTTAAAATAGCACCATTTGTTGATAATGCTTTCCTTGTGCTATTGTAAGGTTTTGACTTCTTTGACAAAATCAAGTGTTCATAGGTATGTGGGTTTTTGTCTGGGTCTTAGGTTCTATCCCATTGATCAACTTGACCTTTTCTGTGCCAATACAATATGGCTTTTATATGGTGATTCCTCCAGAGGTTCTTTTATTATTCAGAATTGTTTTAGCTATCTTGGGATTTTTGTTTTTCCATATGAAGTTGGGAATTGCTCTTTTAAAGTCTGTAAAAAAAAATTGTGTTGGGGTTTTGATAGGAATTGGAATGAATCTGTAGATTGCTTTTGGTAAGATGGCCATTTTTACTATGCACTTAAAGAAATGTTCAACATCCTTAGTCATCAGGGAAATGCAAATCAAAAAGTTCCTGAGAGTCTACCTTATACCAATCAGAATGGCAAAGATCAAAAACTCAAGCAACAGCTCATGTTAGTCAGGTAGAAATAAAAGCTGTACATTTGTGTCCCTCTCGTGTATTAAAAGTATACAAAAACAGACCATGGTCCTTTTTGTGTATATAAACAAGCTCTGTTTTACTCTTTGCAGGCTAGTTTAGGAGCCTTTTTTCTAGTGTAATAGTTCTATCTCTCTCTTTCTCTCTCTCCTAAGTGTGCGCACGTACACACGCACACACACACAAACACACACAAACACACACACACACAAAGCAACAACACCAACCCTAACAAACAAATAAACAAAAACATTAGGATCCAATCAGAGATTATGCCAGGACCTGAAAAGGTGGCTCCTTGGTTAAGGAGGGCCCTGATTCTACTCCTAGCACCCACATAAAACAGCTTATACCACACACAACTCAAGTCCTGGGAGTTCAGATGGCTTCTTTTCACTTCCAGAGACACCTGTATGCAAATGATACACATACACACTTTTAGGCTCCCACATACATGCGCATAAAATAAAATTTTAAGTCTTAAAAAAATCTTATTCTCAGTAGTCTTTATTTCTTATAGTTACATCCAAAAGAAACTTGGGACAACGTGTCCCTGAGTACCTCCCAGCACTTCTTCACCCCCTACCCTAAACCCCTCCATCCCAAGAGCTTCGCTTCACTTCTCTTCCTTCAGCTTCTGATACCTATATATGCCATCCATTTTGGCTATGTACTCTCTTGGATTCCATGTGTCTGTTGGCCTCTTGATTCTTCTCTTATTTCCCCACTTGATCCTCTGCTCTTAGTGTCCGGTCCCCCTTCATGTCACTTTCTCTTCTCTTCTCTTCCTTTCTCACTCTCCCTCTTTCCTGTCATGGCCTACTGTAGTCTGCTGGCCATATTCTGTCTGGACCCTTCCAGATGCCCTGGCTGTTCTTTCCCTCAGATCTACAATACAATCCTTTTTCTCAACCACACCTGGTAGTGATCATGTTCTCATTTTGCTTCACCTACTTCTGGCCTTTACCAGGGTTGACAACAAGCTGGATGTATAGCATTAAGAGCAGACAAAATTCTGGGCTCCTACAATGAGGCTCCAGATGGCAACAAAAGTTAGAAGGTATCTGAGAAGTGACTATAAGTCTCCTGAAATCTGTTTTCAGCATACATGGCAGCTAAAAAGGCAATGAAGAGTCACAGAGAGTGGTTAGCAGGAGAAGCTGAGGAGTCTATGAAGGACGTCAAAGGATTATGAAGGTAAAAAGTTATGAAGACATAGTGAACCTATTACTTTGCATGTTAGCTTAAAATACTAATTAGATAAAAAAAATACAGTGGAAACAGTAAGACTAGGTGACTGGGAGAGTTCCAGAGAGCTGAGAAGGACTAAGAACCAAGGGTCATTTTACCCATACTTAGGAGCTTCATCCCTAGCCCCTGATAAGTGGAAAGGTCCTGATTCCCCCAAATCCCATCGCTGCAGCAGTAGCTGCTGGAATTAAAGACTTAGAGCTTGCTCTGATTTGGGTGCCTAGAGCTGTAAATCTCTAGCTTTCAAAGCTTGGAGTCATAAATTTCTACTTCTCAGGTCTCAAACTTAAAGCCCCTGAGGTTTGAAAGCCCTCAAAATTCAGGAGCCCAGGGATGTCAACACAGAAAGGGTTCCCTCACCTGTTTGTTATTTCTATCTAAATAGAGGAAAGTAACCCCAGTTAATACTTTGTGATATCAGGAGGATGAACTTGGATTGGCTGGAGTTGGGCCAGTCCCTAGGTGTCTTCCCTATGCTGAGAAAACTGGCACAACTCAAAGACACAAAAAAAAAAACCATGAATATTTCAAGAGCAATGGCCTCTCAGAGATGGTGACGGAAGGCTTAGCCATGGCAGAATTAAGTGTTTTCTTTGATTTAGTTTCATGTTTTATGTAAAGTTTATGTGCTGCCAGACAACCAACAGATACACAGCTTGCATCCACAACTGTGCCATGGCTGATACTGCTTACATATTGGTGAACTTTCTACTTTGGGCTCTCTTCCCCTTCCAATGTTTCATTCATTATTACTTCCTCCATGCCTAGTCAAGATGTAAGGATTCTCCAGAAATGCTAGATAATAAAAAAGACACAAACTGTCTTTATGTCTTATCTACCACATTAAACCCCCATACTATTTTCATACTGCATTAATATTGTATTTCTATTGTTACTTAGTACCACAACTTAAAACAACACAAATTACTTATATTACTGTTTTACAGGTTAGTGATTCTCTTCCTTAGTTTAGGATTCTTATGCAGTTGCACTGGGTTTGGCGGGATAATCTATGAGACCAGGCACTTCTGAAGGTCAGTCAATCACTTCTGTTTATCCCACACGCAAACTCCCTTTTTGGTGTAAAGTAAGATAACAGGATGCTCATTGATTTTTAAAAATTATTGTGTATTTATTGTTAGAGGGATTTTTTTCTGCTCATCTGAAAATCACAAGTTACAATTCAAGGTCATCTTGTGTGAGTGGGCTACAAATATATCAATATTACTAGTAATAATAGCCATCATCATCATAAAGCCAAATGAAACAAGAAAGCAAGAAAAGGAGCTGTGCTGTGTTATATAAGCAGTCTTCCTCTCCCTGTGAAGAAGTGCAGACCTTGTGAGTTAGGAAAGAATGTTGAAAGTCAATAGAGAACCTTGTAATTGCTAGCAATTCTCCTGAAATGGGACTTGATGCTCTGTTCCTATCAGGTTAATCACATAAGTGGATAAAGGGGATGGAGGACTGTTATAAAATCAAGTGCTCTGCTTGTGGGATTATCTCTCAGTGGTGGAGTTTTCTCAGTTAGCAGGCACAAGGCCTGTATTCAAACTCTGGTAACACACACACACACACGCACACACACACACACACACACACACACACACACAAACACACACCCTAGGTGAGTTTGAGGGTTCTGAAGGCAAAGTCAGGGAACCTTTGCTTTATTTGCCTTCCTGGACTAGTAATATGTGTTTGAATTTTTCTCATTGATGACAGGACTGCTCAACTGAACTCACTTTTATGAAAACCAATGACTCTAATGCCTTCGTGGCAAGCATAGAACAAGAGAGCTTTGAACAGTCTTGCTCAGATAAGGATGACATATAAAAGCTAGTGGATATTTCTTATGCACTATAAGGAAAAGGGAAAAGTTACTGTATAGATAGACCTATCTGGTCTTACATGACCTCACAGTGAATGAAGAATACCAAGCAGCAGATGTCAGCATAAATCACATCTCTGTGAATCAGGTGAGAACATACAGGTTCTTATAGGTACAGAAATTTAAGAGAAAGGTGGATGGGAACAGAACAAATAGCAGGTAGCAACCAGAGGTGGTGGCACAACACCACACATCATCTTGACTCCCTAGGAATGCTTAGAAAAAAAAAGGAGGTTAAAAAAAATACAGTAGTGACTAAAATTCATTTTCTACTTTCAATAGATATAGGAGGTCAAAAATGATATTCAGTTTAAGAAACATCATAGAGGATTCTCCTCAATTCAGGTGCTCATAAATTTGTCTGGCCCAAATACCATATACACTATGCACAAGCATTATTAATATAATATTTTTCTCATAGAGAAATGGTGTTTTGCAGATCCCAAATTATTGTCCATTGACTTATTTTTTCTTTTTTATCATGCATTTGAATATATAGCATGTGTGCATATACGTATCTGTGTCTGCATATGTGTGAAGATACATGTATATAGGTGCATGTGCACATGTCTGTATGTACCTGTGGGGGACCAAGGTGGAATCAAAAATCTTCCTCTATCATTTTCTTTTTAAACCTTATTCTTTGAGTCAGGGTCTCTTGGTCAAATTCAGAGCTTGCTGATTCAGCTAGTCTTGGTTATCAGCTTGCTCTGGGAATCTCATTTGTCTGCCTTCTGAGGCTGTAATTACATGTAGGCTGACATAGTGACCCAGGATTTATGTGGCTTCTGGGGACCAGAACTTGGTCCTATTGATCACACAGAAAGCACTGAACCATCTTCTATCCCTCTGCTGTTTTCTTTCATCCTGCAGGGGGAAAAAAATCTGTACATTTAAAAACTGTTGTTCTGTTTGGAAGTATTAAGAAACTGAGAGGTCAGTGTTGATTCCCAGCTAGCTAATGATTAAATTATGACTGAAATCCATCTCACTCAGATCAACGCCTCTCTAATTGGCAGCAAAACATCTCCAAATGGATTGGCTCTAGGAATGATATTGAAGTTGTGAAACTTTATCCTCTATCCTGCCACCTGGTGGTAAAACCTTAGGAAGACACTCTACTTCCACATAGATTCATTTATTCATCTAGGACGGAACCTGTGTTGCACATTAGTTGTGAAGGATTGCTTATTTTGTTTGTTTGTTTTAATGCAAAGTATAATGGTGCTTGGGAAACAGCCCAGTTGATTAAATAGTGCAAACATAAAGAACTGAGTTTGAGTCTCACAAGCCACAGAAAAGAAAGGGGGTGGGAGGGGAAGGGTGGAAGGAGAATGAAGAGAGAGAGAGAGAGTGAGAGAGAGAGAGAGAGAGAGAGAGAGAGAGAGAGAGAGAGAGAGAGAGAGAGAAACAGAGACAGAGAGACAGAGAGACAGAGAGACAGAGACAGAGAGACAGAGAGAAAGAGAGAGAGAGCTTTATGTTTTGTGCTTGTGAACCCATGGTTGTGGTAGAGTCAGAGACATGCAGATGTCTTGAGACTTGATAGCCAGCCAGCCTAGCCGAGGTTCAGACCAGTGAGGGATCATACCTCAAAAGAAAAAGAAAAGGTGAGTGAGCCTGAAGATAGACACTAGAGGGTGTCCTCTAGCATCTACATACAAGCACACAAATCTGCACATATACATATATGAACACAGAAACACACAGATATAAGATGTAATTATTTTTTTATAACAGATGAAGTTTATTAGGAGGGGACACATGTGAAATAAACATGTTTTAAGCCTTTAACAGGCTATTGTCCTATCTATTCCATGCAGCAGAGTTTGCTAACATCCATTGTACAAGAGTTTTAACGGTGTCCTCTTAATCTAGAGGGAAATCCCTGAAAACATAGCAGACTACTGGATTTTCTCTTGCTCTTCTCTTATTTTTTTCAGTTTATGTTCACGAGAGGAAAGATAGATACCACACTCCTAGACATGCATGGCACACCATGCTATATTCACGGAGTCCTCACCGCCATATTCAACTTCTGAATTTCATTGCTCAGGGACATCAACCCTGATGAGGAAGAAGCCTTAGTATTTAAGGAATGAGAAATGATGCTAAGCTTTTCAGAAAAGCCATTATCATGCTCTGGAGACACAGATTTGGAAAAATCCACTGGAATTATTTGTCCACTGATCAGTGCTGCAGTATGAGCAAACCCCCCTCTCCCTTACTGGGTCCCACTTTTCCAGTACGAAGACTAAAGAGTTGACTACAGGGTTCTCAATCAGACTTCTAATACATAGGCATGCACAGCACATGAAAAAAAAACTCTTCCATTTTCTGGGACTTGCATTTCCTTGGTTGTCTGTCTGTACTTATCTGAGCTACATGTTTCAAATGCAGCTGCCGCTTGTTTGAAGTATGCCACGTGACTCATGTGAAGATGAATCTGGCCCAGCCCCTTGATCACATGATTTACTGGTGAAGATGTAGGGGTGAGAATCAAGTTTGTCCAATGTGATTATCCAGGCTCTGTCATTAGAGCAAGTAAGAAAGAACTGTGCTTGTCCAGAGGACTCAGGGTAGAGAAGCTGTAGTAGGTCAGAGAATGACATGGCATGGGAGAAAGCAGAGCTAGAAAGGGGAGAGTCATTCTCATCCGTTTGCTTGAGCTGCTAAAGTCACGGGTACCTGCACATTGCCTTTGGCAACAAGTTTTCCCACTTTGCCTCAACTACTCTGTGTCAACTTTCTGTCACTTCTAATCCTGAAAACTGAAATGACTAAACTCTTCACCCACCTCTAAAGACCCATTATCTCTTGATCTAAACTACAGGTTTACTGGTCTTCTAACCTTCAGCTATTTTCCCACTGTTATAGAGATGTGTCAACAGTGTATTTCCTCTTTTAAAGTCTTATTTGGAGAACTTAGTCCAGAGTAGTGACGTCTCTCATTGTCCCTGCCCTCCTCTGCTTCCTGTTTTAAGATGAATATTGCTGGTGTACTGAATTGAATCAACAGATTTCCTGGGTTCTCACTCAACTTAATGGTTGAGACAAACCTAGAGCAAGTTGTCTGTGCTATAATATATTCCAGGTGTTGTAAGGAAGGTACGCACAGACAATAGGAAGATCTCTACCACTTCCTGGGTGGGAGGGGGGAGGAAGGGGGATGGCTTCAGAAAGGACAAAGATCTGAAAGCATGTCCACTTATTTGCTGCAAGGGTTGACAGAGAAATTGACTCTAAGTGAAGGGCAAGAAGCCTTAAACAAGCAGCATGTTCTAAGAATTGCATCTAATCAGGTCCATTTGGCTCTAGCGTAGACTGATGTCAAGTGGTGAGTGATGTGCATAGAGGTGTTGGAAAGAAGCCAAATGGAGAGAACTGAATGCAGGGCTGAGCCTGTCTGGGAATAGCATTGCTTCTGCAGCATATGTTTGGACAACCCCCACTTCAACACATCACATACCTACGCATACATGCACATAAATTGACTTGACAAAACTTCAAGTTCATGAGATATAACCGCACCTATAATTGTAGCTCAGAAACTTAAAATTTAAATAACTGTCAAAGGCAATTCTTACAAAACAAAACATCAATTTTTGGAATGAATTTTCATAGGCAATAGGTATCTTCACTTCTCCTTTATCTTTATTTTATACTAGATACTGGAATCCCAGGAAAGAAAACATTTCCTCCCGTTACACCAACCCATTTTAGCCATCTGTACCATTTTCGTAATACCAACTGATGCATGCTTTCCAAAAGCCATTTCTGAGACCAATTTCCCAAAGAAGCCTATTACCAGCTTGGAGTCTCAGCTACAACATCATCTAAACCACACCAAAGAATCTATACTGGGTACTATTTTCGTCTTACTGACTTCCCCTGCATACACTGTGTTCATGGAGCAAAGACAGGTTGTGTTTTAATATCTAAAACACTATGAGCTTCTAGAATTCAAAGCCTCTCATGAAGGACACTTACATTATATTATCTCATTTTTCTAAAAATTCAAAAAGGTTGGTTTAATAACCCCACCTCACAGAAGAGGAGACCCCAGCAGCCTGGTATTTGAAGGGGCACAAAAGGAGTAAGTTTAAGCCAGCAATTCTCAACCTTTCTAATGCTGTGACCTTTTCTTATAGTTCTTCATGTTATGTGATTCCCAACCATAAAGTTATTTTTGTTGCTACTTCATAATTGTAATTTTGCTACTATTATGTATTGGGGTGTGTGTGTGTGTGTGTGTGTGTGTGTGTGTGTGTGTGTGTATTTTCTGATTATCTAGGACACCCCTGTGAAAGAGTCGTTTGACCCCAAGGAGGTCATAATGCACAGGTAGAGAAATGCTGCTTTACACTGCTTTACTTCCATCTGCTTCCCCTTGCAGAGAGGGTCCTGAGTATATAAATAGCTCCTGGGCCAAAGAAACTCACCACACATCCTGAGGAGTCCACCTGGCGGTCAGACACACACTTGAAGTTGCGGGTGCAGCCCCCATTGTTCCTTGAGCAGTCACGGACGGGACCAAAGGAGGACAGCAGGTCATTGATGGTTTCAAAGTACGTGGACAGCATTGCTTCTTCCCTTGGGGGGAAAAAAGGATGGTTAAGCCTCAGAAATAGCTGGATAATTGTTTGTTTGGTTTGGTTTTTATTGCTCTTTATTAATATAAGTTCAACACATTAGAAATCATTGTTCATTTTGTTTTTAATTAGGAAAATAATGCAAATAAAAGGCTAAAGGGAGACACCAATGAAGGGCATAGTGCTTCCATCCAGTTGTGCTAAGGAAAAGGAGATTTACATATTCACATATTATCTCATTTACCCACACAATTATGGAAGGTAATTGGTTATGAGATTTCAACTTTACCAGCAGAGCAGCTGTGTGCTAGAAATGTGAATTTTCTTTCCTAAGGACTACCAAGAACTTATGCTGTAAGGTAACTACTAAAGACTAGCTTCCATCGTAACCGTTTGTATCAAGTTCCACCGTTGCCCCACTCACAGAAAGTTCAATCTACTACAAAACTCGGTGCTTTAACTATGTATTTGTATGGGTCTCAAACACTGCACACAGTAGCTATACGTTTCAAATATTATTATTCTGACATCAATTTATAAAATTGAGGCTATAAATGTTGTAGAATTTATCTCCAAATTGCCAAGGCTATAAATACAAGATCCAACCAGAAACACAAGATTCTAGCCCAAGTATACCAAAAATGATTGTTTACAAACCATGTCATGAAGCTCAAATTGTTGAATCTGTTAACAACTACTGTTGGGATGGTCACAGAATTCTCGTCAAATGAGGTTCTTCTTATAGACCTGCCACAGATATGATGGTATTCCATAAATGGATTCTATAATATGGGCAGTATAGGCAAAAGTTTCTGTTACTATTTTATGAAAAAAGAGCTTGTCAAAAAGTAATATGCTTGTACTGGGTTAGACATGAGTCTTGCAGATGCAGTCATTAGTAAGGGGATCCCGCTGGAGATGGGAAATGGGAGTGTCTTCTCCTATGAGATGTTGCTCCTAGATCCCAGAATGGCAAAAAGGCAAATGTAAGAACAGAAAGAGCTGGTGACAGATCACAACAATGACGCTTCCCATTCTTTATCCATTCAAGCCCACAGTTCCCAGGTTGGGTTTCCAAACTCATTTTCTTTTTCTAATCTTTCTCCCTTCAGTCTGAGTATTATAATGATTGGCAGTGAACTTGGTAAATCCAGCTCTAATTAGATATTCCTCTGTTCAGTAACTCGTCTGTACTTCCAGAAGAGCACTTAAAGTAGTTTTCTTGGCCCTCAAGGCTCTTCACAATCTTTCCCCTGGATACCTATTTTTGATGGCTCTTTTTTAGTTATCTCCTGGGCTACCTCAGGAATTAACTACTACCTAAGCAACTGGGTACACCTGTGAGGGATGTTTTCTGAATTCAATTATTTGAGATAGGAAGCCCCATTTTTAATCCAAGTCTTCTGACATGAGAAAATACACCTGTATTGTATATCTTTTAAGGTGGGAAAAGATATCTTTAGTTTAGGCCACACCTTCTGCTAGAAGCTAATATAAAGGACAGGGAAGAAGGATGCTTGCTCTTTGTGTGCTTTCTCTTGCTGTCACTGGCAATTGCATTCTCTCACTAACATTAGAGACGACTTCTTCAGGATTCTGACATACACTAAAGATCAGCTGAGACAGCATTGTGGACTGAACAACTACTGGTTTCTTAAACCTTCCTCTGATAGATAGGCATTGTTGGATTATCTGACCCTAGTCTGTAAGCTGCTTAAATTAATACAATATATACACATCTATTATATATTATATAATATCAATAATATATTAATACATACTAGATATTTAATAAATATTATATATACATATACTCAAAATGGACAAAAGTTTCTGTTGCTGTTTTATGGAATATATTTATGTGACAGTTTGTATATGCTTTGCCCAGGGAGTGGCATTATTTGGAGGAATGACTTTGTTGTAGTAGGTGTGGCCTTGTTAGAAGAAGTGTGCCACTGTGGGCGTGGGCTTTACGACCCTGATCTTAGCTGCCTGAAGTCAGTCTTCTCATAGCTGCTTTTGGAACAAGATGTAGAACTTTCAACAGCTCCTGCACCATACCTGCCTGGATGCTTCCACTGTCCTGCCTTGATGATAATGGACTGAAACTTTGAACCTATAAGCCGGTCCCAATTAAATATTGTCCTTATAAGAGTTGCCTTGGTCATGGTGTGTCTTCACAGCAATGACAATGTACTTATTCATATAAATATATTTATTCATATACTCATTCTATCAACTATATTCCTCTAGAGAACCTTTTTGACCTCTATTTGACTCTATTTACTCTATCTTCATATTTTCTATTGCTTGATCTCCTGCTTATTATTCTTTGAAAACTGAAACTTAAGTCAGTCATTATAAAAGCAGATTCAGGAATACAGTTATACACAGGGGCATGACTGAGGACCCCTCTTGAGAGATGCATCTATAAAAAGAGAGCAAGTCAAGACTTGGTAAAGGATCCACAGTAAACCATTAGTTGATATTGTGTCAAGTTCAGGGTCTTAGGAGGACATTTATCGACATCCCAGATGATAACAAAGCACCTGGGCCTTTGCATTCCCATATCCTTTGGCTGTTGTATGGACTGCTGACCAAAAGAAAACAAATGGGTATCATTGGGTAAGGCAGTTTCCTGTGGCTAAAGGATACTACAGATTCAGGCCTGGCAATTACTGATGCTTCCATGTAGAGAATCACGAGAGTCAGCCCAGATGATAGAACAGGTGTCAGTATGTTCAATCTGAGTGTACCTGGATGCTTGGGACCAGAATTGTCTCCTACTTAGGAGTTTTCAGGGTGGTGAGCAGTATAGATTGTATATACTTAAATTATTCAACACCCGTATTCCTAAAATCTAAATTTTAAAATGCTATAAAACCTGCAGTTTTGATTATTGCCTTATAACTTGCAGGCTGTCTGAATGCTAATTACATTTTCCTTTCTGTCTAAGATATTTATCTCTGAATTATTTTCCTGAAGAAATACCAAGACACCTTGAAAACTGATTAAATTCTTACATGCATTCATCCATTCATTCATATACACATATATCTTATGTGTTTATTGACTAGCTAGTTAATATGTACTAGACCCTGCTTTATGTCATGGGATACAGCAGTGGCCTCAGACAAGTCTTTCTCACTACACCTCATTGTTATGTCTTTCACAGAGCCTTCTCTTCTTACTAGAGTGAATTCCTTTATCTTGTGGGTACACTGCTTAAATCTGTGACATCATTGCATGTTGTTAGCAGTTCCATTGTCTACTAAGGAGAAAATAAGAACAGGAAAGGAGACAAGCACAGAGAAGTGGTTAGGAAAAGAAAGAAACCGAGGCACAGACACATAGTCACCAAGAGCTAGTAAAGAGAAGCAGAAAATAGACAGGAAGACAGACAGATGGGCAGACAGCCCTGCTAAGGGAGAGATACACACATAGTGAGTAAAGGACCATTAAATGGGGACAAAAGAAGTATGAAAAGAGACATAAAAAGGAAGAGACAGAATAGGAGAAAGAGAAATAAAGGAGAAAATACATAGGAAGAGGAGAGTCAGAGAGCAGGAGAAGATGAGCAAGATTAAGAAAGAGAGGGGATAAGTGAAAGATGTGGACTGGAAAATAAAAGAATGACAGAGGAAAAAACAGAGAGAAGTAAAATAAAATAAGTAAAAGATGCCACCTTTCTGCAGGACCTAAAGACTACAAATGAGCAGACCGCTAGCTCTGAAAAAAAAAAAAAATCAATTCTCCATAAGCAGCGTGCACATGGGGAGCTCTACTTAAGACACAAAGGCCTGACACAAGGCTCTTGCTAAGCCAAGAGGAGCGATTATGTCCAGACAGGAAATGAAGCAAGTAAGCACTAGAGAGGAAAGAAGTTCAGGGCAGACACTGCGGTTTTTTTCCTTAAAGCTTGAGAACTCAGTCCATCATTCTGGCCTGAGTTTGGGTTTTGGGGTTGTTGTACTCTGTTGTACTTAGCCCCAGGAGCATCAAATTAGGGGTGAATAAAGGATTGAGTGGGCACCCCCAGAGACAGAGGCAAGCTGGAGTGATAGGTGTAAGAGCAGGGCACCAGAGATCTGAATGTGAAACTAGTTTTTTTTTGACAAACGTTGCCACCATCAACTTCCCCACTAATGATAGCTTCCCCATTAATGATTTCCTGGGCATGTGCTATATGCAAAGTATAGTGTAGGGTCTTTTTGTTTTGTTTTTTCCTATGCAATTGCTTTCAATTTTCTAATAGCCTTGTAAGCTACATAGTTTTTCCTTCCATTGGGTAACTGCAGGGAATAGATTTTTAAGGGAGTTGTGCCACTTTCCCTGGTCACTCAGGCAAGGAAAGGCTGTGCACACATATCCACTGGAGTTTTTCCATACTACATTTAAGCATCAACAAATTGTTGTTAGTGGCAGGTCAGAGCTCCCTTAGCAGTTAAGGCAATAAGCAGACATCAGTGTCTAGTTCCTCTATGATTTAGAGAAAGATGGATGTTAAGAGCCTGTTTGTTCTTTACACAATTCCCACCCTAACTCCTGGCCCCAAGACACTACAAACCAATATAGGAGTAAAAGGTCCAAACCCTGTCACTCTTCATTTGAGCTGCATATCAAATATCACAAAGTAGGTAAGCTGGATCAAAGAAAGCTCAAGATGTCGACAGAGCCGTGGTCACTTGGTAGCAGATAGGGAGAAATTTCGAGTTTTCATAACTTCTGAGGATCGCTCTTAGCTTTCCGTATTTCCATAGCTTGGAACTTTATAACCCAATATCTGCCTTTACTGTTTCAAGGATTTTCTTCCCCTTATCTGTGTATCCTTCCCTGACTTTTAAAGGACATTGCTAACTTCTAAGACGTGAAACTTTGTAATTCATCCAAAATTCCTTCAGAAGTGTAATCACCCAGGCAACATGCTTTCCATATAGGGCCTTCCTGAGGTGAAGGTGTTTTGAGGGTTGAGACCATGCAAATGGAGTCAGATGTCCTAGTGGAGGATTCTAGCCCTTTGACCATCCCCCATGTGTTATACGAAGTTACTTTCCACCTATTCAGAGGACACAGTCTTTAAAATGTCATCTTGGGAACAAAGACCAGGCTCCCAGCAGACAGTTACCCTGTCGGTACTTTGATCATGGATCTCTTAGCTCTGGAATTATGAGAAAAATCTTTCAATTCTTTATAAAGTAACCAGTCTGTATGTCTTGTTACAGCAACACCAGGAGCTAAGACAATCATCCTTTTAATGCAGAGTTATAAAAACTGTGAATTCAGCATTGCCCACTTCCAAAAGTCACATTCTTTCTTCTACATGAAGTCCCCTCTCAAACTCTATCTTATCTCTAACATGTGAGCTGTATTTGTTCTGCTTACAATTCTAGACTGTTATAAAACTACAATAACTTGATACATACAAATGTGTTCTTGAAAATTGAAAACACACTTACTGTAGATTTATTCAATAAATATTTGAGTACTTACCACATGACAGTCACTAGATTAAGGATGAATCTAGATTAGATTTAGTTTCTCTGTAGCTTGATCTCTTTCCCAATGCCCAGACATCATCTACACATTCCCAAGCATGTATCTAGCTCTCAGACTCCAATTCTGCTCCTTTTCCCACTGGAAAATTCTGGTTTTAAACTAGAATCAGCCAGACCCCAACAGATTGGGTGACACTCTAGCCCTCATCACCTGACTGACTGGTCAGGGGCAAAATGCTTCATCTGGGTGCCATTCAGTTTTGTCAGCCTGTGCACCACACAGAGTGAGCATTAGGCAGGGCAGCTGGGAACAGATGCTGGCATGGCTTGCTGTTAATAGACACCAGGAAAGGTCTGTGCCTCTCAGAGAGAGGCGTGAATGTATGACTCAGAGCCCAGACAGTGACAAGCCCCCCACTGATGCACACTAATCATTCTCTAGTAACAACATGAAACCCTGTTTTATGAGTTATGCTGGGGGAAGAAGAGGCAACAGCTGTATGATTGGAGTCACGATTTCCCCCCACCTATCTTTCTCAGTACCTCTTGCAGGACTCACAAGCTGTGTGTAAAAAGGCTTGTCTGTAATCACTGCCCTGCAGCGGAGTTAGAGCCACACAAGCTGTAAGGTTTTTGTTTTGTTTTTTGTTTTTAAGCAAGTCTCTTAACTTCAAGCTTCCAGTTTCTTATTAAAAATGAGGTTAGTAATATCCTGATAATTGAATTTACATAAAAAAATAAACTCAGTTATTAATCTGAAGTACCCAGTAATACCAAGTATAGAAAAAACATCCATCAACAATTGCTAATGCATATAGTATGGTAAAAGTTTCAGAAAACATGGCTTAAAATGTAAGAAGCCCATGAAATAACTAGGGAAGGCCTGTAGTCCCTGGTGGGCCACTCGCTCATGTGAAGTGTTCCATGGGTAGCTGATTATTCTGGGCACCTGGCTGATTCCTGGGTGTGATATAACATGTTATGTCTATCAGTGGGTCTAAAGAACTCTTTGGGCTTTTGCAACTTTAACCCCATACCCAGGCCCCAGTGACACATCCTCTTATACCCACTAATCCTTCCCTAACCAATTCTAACTAGGAACCAAGCATTCAAGTAGATGACCCTGTGAGGACTATTCTCATCCAAACCACTGCATTATCAGTGGGTCTTATAGTGTGGTGGTTTGAATGACAATATCAATGTGTCTATAGGACCCACAGAAACTGTAAAGCAATATTGCACTTGAGACACCAAGGATTGGTAGCAATCCATTAAAAAAAATAACAATGGCCGGGATAATGGAGTTGTACCAGAAGGAACAGCACATGCTGAGGCCTGGAGTAGAACATGGTATATACCCTAATAGGGGGCCGATGTGAGATACAGGATGACTAGAATGTCAAGAAGGCCAGGTAGCAGGCAAGTTAGAGAGGGATTTTTGTGTCAGATACTTAGGAACACTGGCCTTCATCATCATAAAAGCTATGGGCTTCAAGAAAGATTCTAGCAGCAGTTCTAATTTTTACTCAGGCTAATAATGAGGGTGAATAGTTTAAAAAATAATTATAGGAACAATGACAACCACTATGACAATAATAACTGTTTACTGTGCATTCATAATGGTCACACCATAATGTTAGCACTACGAGTTTCCATTCACTTACTCTTTTTAAACACAGTGATGTAAATCATAAATCACCCCACTTGACAAAAGAAACTGAGACATCATCTGGAGGATTCATTTTTGGGAAAGCAATTAAGATGATACGCTGTCTGAGGAGGGATAGTGTGGTGAGAATGAGAATAGCCCTCACAAGGTCACATAGTTGAATGTTTGGTCACTAGTTGGTGGAACTGTATTTGGGAAGGATTAAGAGGTATAAGGGGGTGTGTCATTGGGGTCCAGCATAGGGGTTGATGTTGCAAAAGCCCATGCCAGGTCCAGCCCCCTCTCTTCCAGTCCTACCAACTGCTGCTTGTGGGTAAGATTTAAGCCCTCAATTACTTCCCCAGCATTATTCCTGCCTGTGTATCACCATGCTTCACACCATGATGGTTATATGCTCATCCTACCTGTAAATCAACCCTAATTAAATGCTTTCATGAGTTGCCTTGGTCATGGTATCTCTTCACAGTGATGGAACAAGTAACTAAGCCAGGCAGAAATTTTCTGGGACAGCTGTGGAGGTGAATCATGCTTCACAGGGAGAGAATGCACCCTATGTAATAATAATAAAATGCCTGACATCTACTGGAAAGTTAGCACTTTGGTCTCATAAGAGCCACCTCATTTAATTCTTGCCTTAGTCCCATAGGGTGCTCTTATTATCCTATTTTTACCTCAACATGAAAAAGTGTATGTCCACAAATATAGTACTTGTCTCTTACAGTTCTAAGAAGATTGGCAGAGAACCCAGGCAACTGACATAAGCCCATCCCTGAAGTGTCTAACCCCAGTCTCCCTGGTGTCCTGGATTCCTCTTTATGATTCTTTCTTAGCCCGTAATTCTGTGAGTTGAGTTCAAGCTGACACTTCATATTCCCCTTCCTCTAGCAATTATAGTTTGCACTAATTTAGGTGGAGAGAATGGATTGCTGAGCAGAGTGGTCTTGTAGCTTCCTGTGAGCATCTTGTGTCTTTGAGTAGCTTGTAACTTCCTGCATACTAAGAGACTCCTTGATCACATCTCCTGGTGCACTGAGAATGCTGCAGCTGCTCTCTGAAGAAAGACAGGGCAAAAGGATCAGAGGAAGGAGGTGGGTAAGGTTGATTGGCTTTGTGGCCTTGAGAATAGAGGAAAAATTATTACGATGCCCATTGTTCTTCTGTGAAACAGACAATGGCATTCAAATCACAGGGCTGTGGGTCAGAACTCAGTGAGTTAAAAGATGCAAATGCTCAAATGGGGATCTTCACAAAGGGTCAGCATGTTTCAGATTGTATTTGTACACTGGGTAAATATTTACTTACATTTACCATGTGGGCTGGAGGTTAATGGTACAGAAAAGAGCAAAGCAGCTGTGGGTTGAGGTTTGTTAAATAGAACAGACATTGGACAGGTACCTGTTTCTGCAGTGGTAGAAGTGTCTGTTCCTAAGCCTAGGCTTATGATTGGACGCTTTCTATATCTGTCTCTGCTCATGCCTGTGTCTCTATCTGTATCTAAGGATGTAATTACAAACTGATGGATGCTCTGAAGCATCACACACCAGGAAAGCATATGGCAGAGATGCAGATCTAATTGAGGGTGAAGCGGTTGGAGCTAACGGAAGGTTTCTCTGGAGAATGTCACTCTCAACCAAGTCAGCTTAGAGGTTGGTAAGGCTAAACCACAAGGGCTTCCTCAGAAGTATCCTGATGATAAATGTCCCACCTCTATCATCCACAGTGATAGTGGTTTCCAGCTGATTTCAGAGGCCATCTTTCTTTTTCTCTGAACTTGATTTGACTGTTCAGTGATAGACATTCCCCTCCTTGCCTTCTCTGTTCCTCCCTTTCTAAGTTCCATCATTATTTAAAAAAAAAAAAGAAACAACAGGAGAAAGAAAAACCTGATTCGGTGACAAATGCTGAATCTTGGGGATGATTTATTCATGAAATACCCTCAGATTGCTCCCCATGAGTCGCACCCCAGAGAGAAGGGCATTGTGATGGGCATCTGGTAGCAAGAGGCCCTGCATTTCTGGAGGGCTTTCTTAGAAAAACCAGCACCTTTCCCAGCTGTGAGAGCCCCAGGCTTCTGGGAGCTGGACAATTTGGAAGAGCCTGGTGTGTGCTGTGGACCAGCAGAGCCCACCATTGCACAGTGTGTGGGTCTGTATCAGCTAGAAAGGTGCACACCCGCCTGAGGGGTAAGATACAGAATCCAAGTCCAGCTCTGTCTCCCTCTGCTGTGTCCTTCACCATCTTTGGGTCATGAGCACAATGATCACAAGAGTCCTTCCAGGTCGATGATATTATATGGCTCCCCAGAAAGGCTGTCAGCTGCTTTCCATTGTCTAAGATCAATTTCAAAGATAAAAGACAACTGTAAGAATGGAGGGGGCGGGATCACACTCCAGTATTTTAAGGAGCTTATAGCAATCAGTAGTGAAATCAGAAATAAATACCAGTGTATCACTATAAAGAAGCGGATGGCTCAAAATGTTGCCCTGCCATTTATTAAGTCTCTGAGCAGCATTTGTTTTTGTAAAAATGATTGTCAATACCCCGAGATAATGACAGTTACATAAATGAACTGTGCCGTACACTCCACTGACCAATGTCATAAGCAGCATCTTAAATTCACAACGATTTAAAAATCAAAATAAATAATTGAATCATAATAAATTAATGCATCAATAGATGGCACATGGAAACATTCTGTAAGGCTCTGAACCTAAAACAGAGATGGGTACACTCACTTCAATTTAGGGATGGCCACTACCAACCACTACAGGCTTTCCATCCACCCTGAAAATTGCTCAAGTCCAGGCAGTTTTCTTGTATGTGTTCTTGCATTAATATGTGGAATTCTCTGTCAGTCTCATGAAGCCAGAGGCCCCACACACATTACAATCCCGTTTCTCATGCGTGGAGCCAAATACAAAAGCATTCTAAAAGAAATCATTTATCAAAATCTTTTCTTAAAAAAAAAAAAAAAAACGCTGTTTGTAGCATAATAATATATGTGCTTCTTTAGTGACACATCAAATTAAAAGATCCAGTGCCAGATGCAATAATAACCATAAATTCAAAGTAGCTATGAGCATAAGCTATATTTTAAGACATCTGCAACAAATGAAATATGATATCTAGCTATATGTAATTTCCATCGACGACAAAGGCACAGATGCTGTTAACACACTTGTGTTTGTTGCCGCTGTTTGTAAAGAAAGGGAATGCTAAATCTCAGTGAGAGTCTAGCAGAAAGTAGCAGGACATTATTCTCCTATGTCATTTCATAGATCTGCACCCTGAACCCCAGGTAAAGGACTATAGCCTAGACTGACACTTGGGTAGATGAAGTCCTTTGCTGAATTCATGTCACTTTGTGAATATAATCCAAAGCTTGGGTCCAGATAGGAAGAGACAGGAAATTAAAAACCTCAGCTATGATCACACCAATATAATTACATCCTGGGGAGCCCCATAGGATATGGTGCAAGAGCAGACGTTGGCTTCAGAAAAATATAAAAATCCCAAAGGTTTTGTCATTGTAGAAGTCACCTGGCTTCTATGACTAACACCTTTTCATCTGCAAATGTCACTGCAGTGTTTCTTAAAAGTGTGGCAGTGGGTGTGACTAGAAGACACTGTACCTCTGTGCCAGCATGCAGCTCCTTGTCCTGTCTTTACCTTTGTTCTTTGTGTGTGAGTGTGTGTGTGTGTGTGTGTGTGTGTGTGTGTGTGTGTGTGTGGTGGGTGGGTTGGGGGAGTGGGTGAGTATTACAGACACTGCAGTTAGTCCTGAGGAAGGAACATGTAAATATGCAGTTTTCAAAATTTTCAGTATTTTCTGAGTGTCATGCTTCACACTAAAGTGGTGCTGAGACAAGGCTCTGCCCTCAGGAAGCACACAGGCCAGGGCAAAGGGCACGAGCAAAGCCATTGACACAGGCCAACAGAATACATATAGATGCATCAAATCAGGTCATAGCATCCCCACAAACAAACAATGATTTCTTCCTGGTCTGAGTGGCAAAGCCTTCCTGGACCAGGAAGGGTATGATGGGTCTCAAGTAATCGGAGGACAATGCTGATTAAAGAAATGGATGGGAATTCGCAGAAGGGAAGACAGGAGGAAGAGGAAAGATATGGGTGTTAAAGATCAGCATCCACAGAGGCAGAGAATGAGGAGCCAGAGGTGGAGGGTTGCTGAAACAGATCGTGAGCCCATGACTAAGGCAGGTAATGGGCAGCCAGGAAGCTTGTTGGTTCTGGGAAGTGTGCTTTGTAGACATGTTCCACTTTAACACCAAAGGGCAGCCAAATTTATATGTGAAAACAAAACGCCAAGGCTCCAAGTGGGGAACTCACAAACCCACAGTTCCCTCTGGGGAACCTGGAGTAACTGTCTCTTTTCTGTAGGCTAAGGCAGAAATCACTTACTCCAAGCCTCAGCAAGGATAACAAGGAGCTGTCCTGAAGACAGACTCAATGCCTGGCATTGAGTTTAGTACAGCCACAGCGGGAATTCTATTGTATCCTGAAGCTCTTCCTGAATGAGTGACCTTTGAAGAAGACTGGGCCCTCTCAAGTTCCACCATCAGACTCGGGAAGCAAAGCCTTTGAGTTGGACTTGGTCGGTTGGAGTTCTGCCTCCTCCCAACCTTACAGCAGCCCCGTTCTGCTTCCTTTGTACAGTCCCTCTCTGAGCCTATTGGGGGCTTCGGAGAGAGCAAGCACAGAAGAGTGTGGTGATCACAGTAACTCACAGGAGCTCTCCAGGGAGCAGTAAACCAAAGATCAAGCTGGGGCTCAGCCTTGTCTCTCTTCTGCCTCACTTGTGCCTGCCAGGAGACTCTCACTGGCTTTTGTCCCAGCCACTCTGGCTCCTACCACATTCTGGCAGGCAGCACTTATGATCAGCGCAGGAGTGGGTAAGTAGGTCTAGCTTTTCTCTAAGAGATTGCCCAATGACACCCAGTAAATGCTAGAGTTGAAGAAAAGCTGGCTACAAGGAGACCCATCTGAAAAGTACTGGGTGGTTAGAGGAATGGGTGTGTATAGAGCCTCTGAGTTTCCCAAAACTAATTCCTCTTTAGCTTTTGCAGTCGTATTTTCTTGTTTTGATTTTTGATTTTCTTCCCATCTCTTCCTTCCCTCCTTCTCTTCTTCCTTTGTCTTTCCTTTCCTCCCTCCCTCCCTCCCTCCCTCCCTCCCTCCCTTCCTTCCTTCCTTCCTTCCTTCTTTTCTTCTTCCTTCCTTCTTTTCTTTTTCTTTTTTAGCTTTTAAGTCTAGCATACAAAGTATTGGTTTTCATCACAGTATTTTCATGCATTATTCTTAAGTAACTACTTTTCTTCTCCCTTGCCTCACACCTTGACTCACTACAGACGCCGTCCTCACTTCTGCCTCCTGACACATTCATTCCACTATCATCTCCAACTCCCTTAAATCTCTCCTCACCCATTCATATAGTCTTGTTTATGGTTTTATCACATGCACATATGTGCACACACACACAAATCTAGTTTCTGCATATGCTAGAAAACATTCTTTATTTTGTCTTTTTGCACATGGCTTATTTCCCATAATATAATGGTATCCAGTTGCCTGTATTCTTCTAAAAGTTCCATAACTTCATTTTTCATTTTGGATGAATAAAATCCCATTGAGTATCTATACCACATTTCATTATCCATTCATTTGTTGATTGTCAATGAGGTACATTCCATTTCCTTGAGTAGAACAGTATCTCTGTGGTAGGACTTAAGAGTTCTTTGGGTATATAGTCAGAACAGGATGGTTCTATAATTAAGGTTTGTTTTCCTTTCTTTGTTTTGAGAAAACTTCATATTGATTTCCATACTGGTTTTTCCAGCTCATACATGCACTAGCAGTGAATACTGGATCCTCTTCTCCCTCATCCTCACCAGCATTTATTTTTGTCATTTTTTTTATAGCATTTCTGATGAAGTGAGAAGAAATCTCTAAGTAGTTTTGGTTTGCATTTCCATGATGGTGAAGGATGGTGAGCTCTTTTCCAACATGTTTCTTTCATCCATTTGAGCCCAGCTAAGTCACATTCTCCACAGCCTTATGGATCGCTGAGTATGATACTATTGCTGATCACAGGACAGCCAAGACTCTGAGTTCTCTGCCCATGTTATTTCATGCAGTCCTTGCAGCAACCATGTTATATAAGTTCATGCAACCCATTGCACAAATATAACACCCAAGGCGAAGTGGCCCAAAGCTGTAGCTCTAGCACCCCTGAAGCTGAAGTGGGAAAGACTATAAGTCTGAGAGCAGCTTGAGCTATATAGTGAATTCTTGGCCAATGTAAAGTCCTATTTCAAGAGACAGGACAGGAGAAGAGATACAAAAGAGTCAGATTTGTGTGACTCTAAAGCTAAGGGAAGCCACTTGCATGTTACCCTGTTATCAATTTCAACTCATTCCAAGTTAAATACTCATAATTCAACTCCACTGCAGGCAACACACTCTGCAGAAGGTGGAGCTGGGTTTCCCTCTTCCCAAGAAGAGGGAAAAGAGTAGTTGGGTCCAGAGCAGAAGGGTGAAGGAGGGACATTATATCTGATTATCCCACTAGGTTTTAAGTGTTAAAGGCAAAAAGTAAACCTCTTTGGGATTCAGCTCAGTGACATGCACCATGAGATATCAGATATTTTTCCCTCTATAGTAAGCAAATGGATGGGTAAACAAATAATGAAATAAATAATCAAGAAATTAATTGATGAGAGAGCTGCCCCCAAATTTTCTCTTAAATTCTCTTTAAATAAGCCCATAGACCTTTCTAAACCTAATGTCCTCCCCTGGCTTGATACCTCCCATTGTGGGAATGACATTAATTTAGGCTGTGTGGGATACAAGAAAAAAGGGAAGCTCCATGCTGAATTCTCTAACCTTTCTGACTCAGTGAAATGAAGAGCTGTTTATGCTGCAGGTATTACTGAGGTCTAGAGATTCGCTCTACCACAGGGAGAACATAATTAAGAATAGTATATTGTTCATGGAGTTTTTTTCCCTTATAAGGGCAGATCTCACATTAAGTTTTCTTTCTACAATATAAAATCATAGAAAAGACAAAGGAACACTCAGAAATCTTGGGGCAGTTTATATGCTTTTTATCTTGATTGTAGTGATGATTTCATGGGTGCAAAGGGAGAAATTATAACAAGATCCAAAAAGAGAGGTGGTTAAAGCCATAGATGAGATTAAGAACAGCATGGATAGCCTTGGAATTAGACAACCCATTGTAGACTCTAATTTTTTTTTTTTTTTTTTTGAGCAGGCTGATTGAACCATGGAAAAAAACTAGATGTAATATCCAGAGAGTTGAATACTATTACGCAATCGTGGTGATTATGAATTAGCACCTTCTGTTCTCTGGGACTTGGTTTCTCAAAGTGTGAAACAAAGGCTTGACTCAATGCTCCTTCCAATTGTTGCTTTGGATGTCACTTGGTTTTCCTGGGAAAGCAGACACGAGATGCTTTTGTCACACATCCCTTCCCTGGTAGAACCTCGAGAAAGTGTCGTAACTTTCTGGGCTGCTGGAAGACACTGGCTTCCCAACAGAGAAACTGCAAGGTTTCAAAGAGTGTGTCCTGAGGGAAAGCCTTCCCTGACTCGTCTTCTCATAGCTCATCTCTACATTCATTCTTTATTTAATTCACCTTTGAGGTGTATCTCCTAAATACCAGGCCGAGCTCTAAGCATGTGCAAGTGTGTAGAGACATTTTACGTCCTCACATAGCTTGTGTTCAGACAGAAAGGCACTGTTACAGACACACAGTAATGAACCATGGCAGACCCACTTGAGATAAACTTTTAAGTTAGCTTCTAGAAGCACAGTACTTAGTTTATATAACCCCTTACATGTCTGGAGGGTAGTGTCATTTTCAAATGGTTGCCACATGAATCATTTTATTGGGTTATCAGAATCATTCTTGTTCCTGCTGTATATACATTCAAGAGAAGAGTAATGCAGTTCATGAGAGAGAAAAATGGTTCCCTTAAATTAGATCCTGGGGTTTCTAGGGCATTGACCAGAGCTTACAGTGACTGATGGTGGTGGATAAAAGCTGGATCTAGAGGAAAGTTGTGTAAACTGAGGCTGAAAGACAGGTAAGTTCATTGTGGGAGACTAGAGCTATAGAGCAGGAAACCTTTCTGCGAAACAACTGCAAAGGCAAAGAGCTCAGTTAACTTAAATAGTACAGTAATGTGGGGAAGGGATAACATTCCAAGTGTCCTTGGCACTGATAAAAGAAGGGCACATGCAAAAATGAACACTCATAGCACTTGGAAGCACTGAGTATCCTAAGCAGAGGAATCTGATTTGGACTTTGATGTGTCCCCTGGTCCTCTGGATGCTGGTTTTCTTATTTATCAAAGGAGATTTGAGTACTGACCCACAGGACTGGCATGAAAACACAAATGAGAAAAGTGGCTGAAAATACCACATGTGATGCCTGCCAGGCACAGATCGAGTGTCTGGCCAGTGCAAATTCCCTTTTACTGCTCTTCTCAGTTCCCAGCAGGGTAGCAGCTGTCTGCATGGTGTTGACAGGTTATGAGAAAGCCCAGTGTCTCAAAAGACTCAGCTTATGTGAAATACATGTCACCTCCACCTGCAGGAATTTCTTTATTCAATCAAATAGAGATGACAGGCAGGGAAAGGCTGTGCACAGTCTATTAGTTGTTTGAACAATAAAATACTAAATAGTAAGATATGGTAATTAAACATTAGTTAGCTCATTCGTTTGCTAAACAAGTACTCTGGTTATGTCATAGCATCAGGATTATCTGTACATGACTCAGTGATTTTTATGTGGTGAAAATCAGCAGGTATTTGCCCACTGATCATCAATAATAAGACCGTTATATATTCAAGCCTCAGATGGTAACTGTTAACTTATTTAGACATAATAGAAGAATTATCCAAATTTCCACCCATTTACCCACTCATCCATCTATCCACCCACCATTCCAACCATCATTATAAAATATTATTTCTTCAATACCTACTGGTCTTGCTCTATATTTTGAACTGCGAGCAATACAGATATACATATGATGGTGGTTTCTGAATAGAGCAAAGCCAATGGCTTTTATGAATAAGAAAAAGTATCAGAATGTTCACAGAGGCTCAGAAAAGGAAGATGATGGGGCATACATAGATTGAGAAAGGTGTTAATATCTTTATGCCTGAAATGCAAACTGTATACATGTATGTATTTACTTAAACTGACTGCATTACTTTTACAAACTCTGTGATTGTCCTGAGGAAGGGGAGAGAAAGAAAAAGAATAGAGACAGAAAAGTAGGAAAAATACAGAGGATCAAGGACTAAAGGCAGCCATTCTATTCAAGCCAGGGTAATAAATGGCAAACAAGACTGGATTGTAAAGAAAGTGGCATTGGGGAATGAGAACCTTGAAGCAAATTGATCTCTAAAAGCTTGCCTATTCTGTAGTCTGCATCTCCTTGACAAGATGCTATTGGTTTTCATCCATCAAGTAGAAAAATAGTTTTGTCACATGATAATTCTCAGCCGCGATGGGGTATCGTGAAATGCTATATTCCCATTCTACTTGTGGGGTGATAATTTGACAAAATGTATGGAAAACAATCTTGCCTAATGCACCAAGACTTTTGAAATTTGTTCTTACATTTTGACCTAGTGATTATAGTCATAAATTCAGGAGAAAAAAAATGAGCAGTGCAGGTGAAAATGAATACATAGATGTTCATTACAATGTAATGTATAATGAGTTTCAAAATAGAAATAATCTGCATGCGAAAGATGGCTCAATGGAGAGAAAGTATGAGGACCTGAGTTTAGATTCAAACAATGCATGTAAAACTCAAGCAGGTGTATTGGTAGCCTGCTATTCCAGCATTTGGGAGGGTAGTGTCAGGAAATCCCCCCAGAAAGATGTCTAGCTTGACTAGATAGAAATTCTGGGTTCTCTGCTGAGCAGAAATGTCTGCCTTAGTAAATAAAGTAGAAATTGACTGAGAAAGACACTTTGGATCTCCTTGGGCCTCTACATGCACAAGTACAGTATACTTGTACATCCATATACACACATGCACCGACATACAAGTAGAAAGAATGGAAGCAATGCATGTACTCAGCAGTAAAGAAATCGCTATAGATATTGTGTATTATTCATACAATGAGGTTTCACATGAAAATTTAAAATAAACATTTCTAGATATAATTGATAATATAGAGAGTTTTATGCCATAATATCAATTTTAGAAGAAGCAAGAGCAAATTGAATAGGTATGAGCATATGTACACATGTACACATGTAGTGAAAAATGTAGAATCTAAGGAAGAGACAGCATCTAACTGAGATTGATTATATACATACATACATACATACATACATACATACATACATGTGTGTGTGTGTGTATGTATTTGTGTGTATAGACAAGATTATGACCAATGTATAGTCTTTGTGTTAATTCACACAGTATCCTTCATATCAACTGCACCTCACTGGGTTTGTGAAAATTCCCATCACCATTTCTTGAATCATATCTGTATACATTTATCAGTTAATGGGTCTTGTCTTCATTTTGCTCACAAGGTGAGAACAGGAACTGACAATTCAATCCTTGGCACATGAATCTATGTGCTCAAACTTTGGTTTGCTTACTATTGTCACAAATCACCTACTAGAGGATCCTAGCTACAATGATAGCACAAATAGGACCATTTATAAGCTACTAAAGAAACACTTCAAGGTGTCTGGATTTGATGTAGTCCTATATTGAATGCTGTCATCCCACAAGCCAAAATTCCTGGAATTCTGGATGTATCATGTAAAGAAAGGGAGGCAAGCAAGTAGCACATGATGTGGGAAGAAGTGTTCATCATCTTGGCTATATGATAATCTCAGATGGCATGGGAACATACAAGTGCTCCTGAAGGTCAGAAAGACTGGGCTGCTTGGGAGGCCATGGAATACAGAAGAAGCAGATTTGGGCATTTCTTTGCTGCAGCCCTGGGTGACCTTGGGCAGTTGTTAAATCAGTATAGAGAGTAGGCTCACACAGTGGAGCTCATATCTTCACAACTCAGGAGACAAAGTTTGAGATCAAGGCACAGGATAATTTCATCCTAAATCCTCTCTCTGCCTAAAGATATTTGACACTGTGCTCTAACCTGTCCATGTGACAGCAACCATCATTGATTCCTGTGATTGCCTGGCAATCTTTGGCATTCCCTAGCTTATACTAAACACCCAGATCACTGCCTTCCTGGTTCTGTGGTCCACTTGCACGCATGTCTGCCTTGGAATTTCCCCTTTCATAGTTATTCTAGTCAGATCAGATTAGGCCCCATTTAACCTTAATTAGCTCTTTAAAGATCTTCCTCCCAGTTCAGTCAAACACTGATGTATGAAAGGTGAGGACTTCCATGTCAACTGAGAAGGGACATCATCAAGTCAGTAAACATTCATCTTCTGATTCTCAATTTCTGTATTTTCAAGAAGGCTCACTGCTACTCATGGATAGTAGAATGTGTCTATATACTGACTCATTCATTCCTTCACTCATTAATTCATTCAGTCTCTCCAGATAATTCTTCAGTATGCACTGTTATTAATTAGGTGCTACCATTTGCTCCAACTTTGTACAATAATATAAAGAATGTTAGTTAAATTATTTTAAAAAAATATCAAAGGGATGGTGAGTGCCTCCTTTTTTGGTGGTCTGTGAGAACATAGACTATAGGACAGAGAAAAGTCTAGTCCTGACCAGAGACAATGTCAGAGAGATCTACAGGTCCAGGATCCACACAGTGGTTTGCCCTTAAGTGCATGTGCTGGTCTTGTACTAAATAAGGCTACTAAACAAGGCTGCTGCTGGCCTGTAGGTGCTAGAAAGGAAATAACTGGGTAGGACACAATGGACACAGAGATCCTGGGTGAAGTACCTTAAATACACCCCATGCACAAATGACATGAGAACTGATACCTGCTGCAATTACATATTTTATTTGTTTTATTGTGAGATAGGATCTCATTAGCCCAGGCTGGCCATGAACTTGCTCTGTAAACAAGCTGGCAATTTGTTTCCTTCCTTCTTCCTTCTTCCTTCTTCCTTCTTCCTTCTTCCTTCTTCCTTCTTCCTTCTTCCTTCTTCCTCTTGGCCCCATTACCAAGGAATAAACTTGGAAAACAGTTAAAAAAAAAAAAAAAGGTGATTTAACTAAGGCTCTATTTCTTGTCTGGCATTGTTCTAGGTGTAGTGCAGACAGCAAAAAGAAAATGCTTTTACCTCAATGGGTTTATGTGATAGTGAGGGAGACTGCTATCTAGCAGTGAACAAGCATTAAGGAGTTATGTGGCATCGGTATCAAAGTTACTATGACAGATGGGGTTAAGGAGAGCTGGGGCAGGGTGTGCTGTCTTTCTAAGGTGATCTGGGAAAGCCTCCTCAATAAGTCATCAAGGTGTAGGGTCATGGAGATAATCAAATGGCATAATGAACGTGAAGTGATTAGTGTAGCATTTGGCACAGAGCAAGTGCTCAGAAAATTGCTGCTGTTGATGTTGTTATTGTTAATTATGTTCTAAATTCCTTGCCTGAATATGGGGACATTATGCCTAATTCATAAGGTTGCTGAATAGATTAAATTTGGAAAAGCATATAAATAAACTTGCATGACAAATTCAATGACTATTGAGTGCCAAGTAGGTAGAGTGTTCTGGATGGCAGAGGAGGACCCCTGAGGAAATGGCTTCGAAGTAGAGGCAGCATGGAAAAGCTGCAAACAACCAGGCTGGTAAAAAGCTTCTTAATAGGCAGGGGAAATGCAGATGCAAGAACCCAGGCACAGGAGTAGGATTGACCCATAAATGAGAAGTAGATATCAAATTGAGAGAGATTTGCAGAGGTGACAGTAAGGACTCTGTGTCCTTACTTTGATAATTGGCAGAAAGCAAAGACATTGGAAGGTTTTGAGCAAGGAAAGAAATGACCTGGTGTATATGTTAAAGGATAATTCTGACTTTCATGTACACAGGACAGGTATATCAAGTCATTTGGATTAAAAAAGGAATGATGTTTGCCTTCATTTAGCATGAGGCCATTGTCAGTAGCATATATGAAGTGTATGACCATTAATAAAAAACAAATGTATAGATTCAGTGTCTGCTATGTATAGACCTATCAGTTATAGCCCTAGAGATAGAGGCAGAGACAGTGTTGCTCTTAGGGACCATCCAGTGGTACTACTGGCACAAAACAGGTCCAGAAAATTGTTCCCATTTGATATAGGATGATTTGTCATAATATATTATTCATGTTTCTATCTGCACTGCTCCAAAGGTAACAATACTGAAATATACTGGTTGACTAGTAGATATGACTCAGTGGGTGACAATACTCGCTGCCAAGTCTGACAACCTGAGTTCTATCCCTAAGACCCTATGGATAGGGTCCATAGGTGGAAGGAGAGAATAAACTCACCCAAGCTGCCTTCTGACCTCCATGTGTGTAGCTTCCTAGGCATGTGTGTGCATGCGCGTGTGCACGCTCGCACGCGCGCGCGCGCGCGCACACACACACACACACACAAACAGACACACAAAGACAAAATTAAGAAATAAAATGTAATAAAAATGTTTCTTTAAAATTCTACTACAGGACTCGCAAGACCAAGGACAGTTGCTGCTAAGACCCGAGTGTGAGCCCTGAAATTCACAGGGTGGAAGGAAAGAGTAAGAGGGACCCCTGAAAATTGTTCTGACTTCCACATGCATGTAGTGGTATGTGTTTGCTTGTACACAACACTGTTTTTGTGAATTCTACTGTTCTTTCCTGAAGAAGAAAAAGAAAAGACAAGTGTAAAGATGAAAATATAATATAGGAGGGTCTAGTTCTTTCTCTTTCCTCTCCCCCGTGTATATATGTGTGTGTATGTGTGTGTGTGTGTGTGTGTGTGTGTGTGTGTGTGTGTATCTGTGAGAAAAAGACACCCTTCAGATGTCTGTTTGGGGAACTGCGGTACTGCTATTCACATTCCAGGGCCAACCTCAGCTATTCTCTCCTTTATGAAGCTAGAAGCCCTCCCTTCCCCGACTCCTCTCGGACTGAACCATCACCAGCCTGTCTGCCTCCCTGGTTTCCAGATACATTCCTCCTGACGCATGGCCTACTACACAGGAGGATGCTGTTCGATCACAATGCTCATTCTTCTCATTTATTTGTGCACAGAGTGATTTGTGGCTGGTGGAATAAATATATGGGGAAGAAAAAAGGAAAAGAAAAAGAGGAGGGGTGAGGGGAAGGAATCTAATTCTTCCTCCTTTTCCAGACAATGTTGGAGCTCGTTTTAACCACCAAGCACTGCATTTATTGATCAACAGTTCTGAGATATTGAAACGTGTTTCTATTGACAGAAATAACTGGCAAGCAGGAGTGAGAAATGTGCTGACAGCCAGCAAATCACACTGCCAGTACTGGAGTGCCTGTCTATGCCAAGGGGGACAATCATTAATTTCCTGTTCCTTCACAGTTACATTTCTTGGGTTGACTGACAAGTTCATCTGGCCCTTTATAAATACACTCCCTTCCTATTCCCTACTTCTAACTGCACCTGCCACCCAGATGATCAGCCTCCAGGGACTCACACAAACATTTCAAATTGCTAGAGATAGCACAACGTGATCGTTAAAGGAAATCTTCCGGAAGTTGCATGATATAATCAAGAGAAACCACTTTCTCCAGCCTTGTGTGCATTTGAAAGCCATGCACAGAACCCAACAGGATATTACTGATTGTTCTCCCCAAATTTAAATAAGTGACACACAAGCACACATAAAATGGCTCATTAGCATGCAAAAAAGTGAAATGAAGTTTCTGATAAGGTAGTGTGACTGTGAGCACATTGCTTAAGCCCTCTGGGCTTCAGTTTCCTTGCTTGAAAAACAGGAAGGTAGTCATGTCATTGCTGGTGAGGGAAGTGATGACAGGAGCTAACAAGGAAAAGAGAAGCCTCCAGTGTACCATTTGATCTCATAAGAACACTGACTATTGAATCTGTGGGAGCAGTGACTCTAAGAAGGGGTGTCACTTGCTTCAGAACGACGATTACGGAGGTAGAATATGACCCATTATGCAAGTAGCTCCAAGAAGGAAAATGCATCATTCATTTTATTTGTGGTTTTACTTGTATCCCTGGCCTGTAGTTCCATTGTTGGCAGTCACCTGGAGATTTGCACAGAAACAAAATCTAGCCCCCGGCTTGATTTCCCAGCACTTCATCTAGAAATAACTCTACATAACTCTTGGAGACAGCAAGGTCAAGTGGTTAGAAGCCGAGGGCCTGGCACTGATGTACATAAGATGCTCATTGTTCAGTTTGTTTTGCTAACAGTAGCCAGAGATGCTTTGACATTTGCAGCAGCGTACAATCTCTCTTAAGGACCGACGATACTTTGAAGGTGTTGAGTGATGTTAAATGTGATGAACTCAGGCTAGGGAAGGTGTCTGTTGAGAAATGATCAGCCATATGCTAGAGCTTTGGGGTAAGGCATGAGGTAGTTTGCTTTGTACCATTAAACGTATTTATTTTTTTACATTTTAAAAATCTTTTCATTATTTGTGAATTTCATATCACACAACCATATTCATTCATCTCCCCATCTCCCCACCCCTTTGTACCCACTCTCTATTCTTGCAATGCTCCCAAAAGAAAATAAAAACGTATTTTTTAAAGATTAAAAATAAAAAAACCACTGCTTGTCCATTTGTTTTAATGGTATTTGATCCCCGAGTCTCACTTGCAGCTGAATAATTTTGCCACAGCAGTGTGAAGTAACATCTATGCTCTCCTCACATTAGATGTGGAAACAGCAGCAGAGCGAGCCAAGGGATTGGGCAAGCTCCCAAACCATGCAAGAGGAGGACTTAGAGTTCAGATGCAGGCAAACCCCAAGGAAGCTGGATCTCCATGGGTCATATGACATCATCCAAATAAAAGTTGGGCCCTGATGCCTAAAGTGATGAGGTAGAAGATTTTAGTTAGGTAATGAATGGGCACCTTTAATCTACTGTAGACAGAGACTGACTTGCAAACAGTCTGACTTTCAGTTTTTGCTTGTACAATAGTGTGAAACGTGCTATGCATCTAGTAAAAATTAGATTTACAATTTTGAGTTTCAGTGTTTCTTAACTAATGATATATAGTACAATAATCTCTTTTGGGTGCTGGGCAGGAAGTGAACCAAATCTCTCACTCAGCCCCAAGACCATGAGAGGAGGAAAAAGAGAATTTTATAGCATACAGTGGGGTATTCATTGAGAAGGCTGAGTGTATTAAATGCATTTATCACTTAAAAAGAATTTTAACTAACAATGGGTTACTAGGATTTAACTCCATGTCAAAATACAATGTAATATTTATACATTGTAAATTATACACATGTAGACACATGCATATACACAGACATGCATATATATATATATATATATATATATATATATATATATATATCATATGTATATATATATGCATATGTATGTATGTAGAAGCTGGGGCCAGAGAATTTAGCAGAAGGTTTAGGAATGGGTGAGAAAGTACAAATGAGAGAAAGCAGGTGTGACTGTGCCAGTCCCCTTTATACCACAGTACATAGTATCCAGCACACTGAGTTTTAATCTATTTTTAATAAAAGTAATGCATTGCTGTTGAGAGGTATTTAGACTACACCAAAACGTAAAACGAAAGATTAAGCCATTGATTCCTCTACCCAGAGAGACCTTCAATCATGTTTCACTCTCTTTGATCCAAGCATGAATGCTCTTTTCTCTGATAACTTCATGGCTGCAGAATCAGTTTGCAGTTTCAGTGGATGGCCTTGAAATACCTAAACTGTCAGACTGACCAAACAAACTACAGTGTACCTAATTCAACTTGGACTTTAAGAAACAAATAAATAGTCACTCTTCTCGTATAGACATTTCTCAAGTGTGTAAATTTGCTGCTTCTCTGACATGTGTATTTAACTGGGCCCCGAGTATTTTATGTAGCAACCAATTCTTCACCATCCTCTCTGTATCCCCAACATTTTTTTTACAAGTTTTATGTACAAGTCATTATCTAATAACTAAAATAACATACTTTATTATAGGTATTACTTATTTTCTGTATTTTTCTATTAAAATATAAACTGTTCAAGGATATATATTTTCCTGTTTTACTCATTAAAGTATTTGCAAAGTTTTTTAAGAATACATGCCCCACATATGGTCACTTACAGAAACACAAACAGAGAAACTAAATGTATTTTATGTATTTTTCTTCTTCTTCTTCAAAAAAAGAGGTTCCAAGTATTTTTCTTCTTCTTCTTAAAAAAAAAAAAAGGTTCCAAGTATATTTCGACACTGCCCCCACTTTAAACACAGGAATTTTGTGGCACTTTATGTTCTTCTTCAGAATTATTCAATTAAATGATTCAATCCCCTATTAAAGATGTCTGGTAGCATCACCATTTTCTGAAGTACAGTTGGACTTTGATGGAGAGTTTGAAAGGATTGTTTGTGCACAGGATTCCACGCACTTCAAGCAAAAGGAATCTAAGTATGACTAGATCAATCCTTGGTGACCCTCAAGAAGTCACTGTCTCCTCTGCTTTCAGACCATGTACTTGGAAAATGTGTGGTTAATGTTACTGTCATTCACAGCAGGTACGTGGTGTGTTTGGAACAGTTATTAATCTGTTATTAATGTATAATATCTTTCCTATCTCTTAGCATATTTTTCTTGTCTAGTCTTAGTAATTGCTTTTGTTTACCCAATGGACCAAACCCATCCATTGTCAATCCTCTACAACTTCCTTCTTAGGTCTGGAATCTACATCTTTCTAAAAACCATGCCCAGATGAGTTTCTGATTTGGTGTCACCTGGAAAGTTTTCCTGCTGATGTCTGTGGAAACCCAGTTCTCCTAGCAACTGCTCTGAGCATTCACAGCACACAGGAAGCCTGGCCTGCATTGGCCTTTCCTGTTCACCAGAGTTCACACCTTCAGGGAAGCCACACTGGTTTTCCTGACATCCTGCTGGGGCTGCTCAGAGCCTTTTTTTTTTTTTTTTTTTTTTTTTTTTTTTTTTTTTTTTTAACTCACATTCAAATATACCTGAGAAGAAGAAAAAAAAAAAAAATGCCTAGACATTTGCCTGCCAGTTTCTAGATAGAAAACATGATTCTCCTTTCCCTGAACCCAGCATGCAGTCCAGCTTTATTCTTGTTCTTCAAAACAATCCTTTGCAAAAGGTGTATGGGGGTGGGGGGGTGTCAGTGGAAGAGATAAGTGAGAGCTAATTGGCACTTGATAGTGACAAAAGTTGCAAGTACCTCTTCTTAGAAAGACAGTGGCACCACATCACAATTGCAAAAGAAAACAAAACAAAAGAAAGGGCCAAATGGTCGCAATCACATCACAATAGGAGGGCAGGCTCCCTGCTGAGGGCTTCCCCAGCATTCTTTGTGAGCCTGCCAACAAACTCCAGAATAAATACAATATTGTCATTCATCGTAGTTTATAGGTGAGTAAACAGACATTCCAGAAAGGGTAGACAGCTTGTCTCAGGTCCCAGTTAATCAGAGAGGAGCTAACATTAGAAGCCAAGGTCTTTCTAATACTCACAGCCCTGTAGCAAGTACAGACATGAATCTGCAGCAATGTCTAGATTTAGAGAAGCAAATGGCTTTTCAGCAGTGGTCTGGGTCATGTTATGCATGTTTCCCAGAGACATGTGCCCATGCGGTGCATTGATGTAAATGCTCCTGTGAGAGAAAGTGTTTAGGAAGCCTCCCCTGATGCCAACTTATTCTGAAAATAAATTTAATATATCTGTTGGTACTGAGTTAGCTCTTGGGAGGAAGCTTTGGCTAGGACATCTTAGGGACACTCAGTCTCCATTCTTAAGAGAATGAGAATCACGGGTCATGACTTAGTTCCGAAAGAACTTTGGGAATAACGTGGTTATATTGTTCCTATGGACTCAGATTTTCCTATATTAAACAGGACAGCAAATGAAGATGATATTGATTTTCTGCTTAGATCAATAAATAAGATAAATTGACCAGAAAGCACTAAATACTGATTGGAGTGAACACAACATCAACATTTACTAAGGACAGAGGGAAGAGAAACACATAGATCAGAAAAATGGAGATGCCAATACAGCATCTTGGTTTTTAGTTAAAATCTGTGTTTGAGAATTAATATTTTACTCAGATCTTTACGAAATGAAATCCAAGAGTGAAATTAAGCTTTTAAGTACAATAAAACTTCATTTAGTCAGACCAATTGCTGAGAGGATTGGTTGAATTACAAAAGAATTCCACTAAACTAAAATGCACAGGCCCAGCTTGGTGTTGTGGTACATGCCTTTAATCCCACCTCTCTGGACATCATTATGAGTTTAAGGACAGTCTTTTCTATATGGCTAGTTCTAGGCCAGCTAGTGGTGCACAGTGAAACCTCATCTCAAAAAATCAAATGAAATAGAATAAAATGCACACATGTGATCTGGCACAGTGAGCACAGTTTTGGGGTAAGGAGACGATGGAACATTAAATGTTCTGTTAAGTGCAAAAGCCCCCATACATGCCCTTCATATGTCTCTTTCATATCCATCACAGTGTCCAGGAGACAGATTGATTTTCAGACTGAGTCCTAGAAGAACAGACCTTCAACTGAAGATGAGCACGCAGCAGGAGTTTGTGGGGAGATGACTCCAAGGAAAACCAAGGGACTAAGACTGAAGTTCATTGAGGACAGCTGGGGTGTAGTGTCTTCTGGACATGGCAGACCTTTGACGCTCATGAACTCACAGCAGCACTGGCTGGCTACACAAGATGAAGATGTAAGCACTCCACTATAGAAAGGAGCTCATCTGAGGAGCTTGCGGAAGGTGACAACTGCTGAGGAAGACCCTGCCAGTTTTCTTCAGCAGGGTAATCCATATTGGATGGCCTTGTACCCAGGAAGCACCAATTGGATTTGGTGGGCGAATAGAATAAGAAAGAAAAATAGAGAAGGAAGAAAATAGGAAGATGTGAGTATGTTGAGGAATATGGGAGGAGTTGGAAGAGTGAAATGAGGGTTGATATAATCTAAATGCATTGCATTCATGTACAAAATCACGAAACAATATAGGAATAATAACAATAAACAAGAAAACAATAAAGGGAGGGCAGAAAATATCAAGTGCTTGTTAAGTAGTAGGGGACAGGTTGGTAATAGGCAGCTGTGTCCCTGAGAGATGCTAGGACACATTCCTGAATCTTTCCAGGGCAAGTATCCTCTATGTAATGACATTATCATTCCATAACCACATAAGTTCCAAGAGCAAGAGACCCAAGTTTATGAATAAGGTCATTATTCTATCTGCCTTCCTCTCTTTCTTCCTACTGGAGAGAAATTCAGATGCAGCCCATCAAGGCTGAAGGTGAGTTGAGATATACAGCACATTGATGGCCTGCTTGAGCTCTATACATGGTAATTGCCAAGGCAGTGTGCCTCTCTCTACAGGAACCAGTATGTAACTGTTCACAGCACAATTTGACTCTTTACATTGTGTCCAATGGCTGGCTGTCAGGAACTCTAAAACCAGATGGTCACACACAGAAACAGAATTAAAGGCCCTTTAGGAAACTTCTCACAGAGATAAAAACTATGAGTGTGAGCTGGGCAAGTACTTAAATGTGCACACAAAATGAGTTAAGTACAAGGTGCATACTGAGTCAATTGTTTGTAGAAGCAGAATTACGAAACAATCTAAATACCCTTCAATTAAGTCCTGCCTGAATAAAATTGGAGTTTTCATATGCTGGAATGTTCACGTGCAGTTAAAAGGAATGAATTGAAGTTATATGTATCAACATGGACACAGCTCAAAAAATATTGCTGAGCAGAAGAGAAAAGCACAATGCAGAATGTTTTATATATAGCATGACACCATTTAAGAATACACTGTACAATTTTCCTATGAGAAGGTTACAGATATAGAAAAGTGTATTTAAGGGATTGAAATGACAACACAAAAGTCATTTAAAGCTATTTTGGAATGACCTAGAAAATTAAAAAACCACTTTCATCCAAGCAGCTAGTTTTGGGTAGAGGAGAGAAGAAACAAGTCCAGAGTTAGCAATGATGTAGGTGGAGTAAGTGATTTCAGCTTTAGTGACATTGTTCTGATGTATAAAAGCAGGATGACCCATCCACTTTGAGAAAAACTAAAAGGAGAGGAATATAAGTCTGGTATACAGTTTGACATCATAGGATCATAGGTAATGATTTTGGAAACAGAATCAGAAAGATCTAATGAGGTTCCCAAGAGGCTTTTCTGCAAGGACCTATATTGCTTCCATGTTGCAAAATGGACGTGCTGTTTTGCAAAGTGGAATGTCTAAAGACTGAGCTCAAATGTTTTTCTCTCTAAGCATAGTTTGCATACTGTCCTCTGCTTTCTTAAAAAACGAGACATGCGTATTCTAGCTGTGTTGCTTTTATTTGATTAAAAGCAATTATTCATTTATTAAGTTGGAAGTTGAGATTGCTGCTTAATCCACAGAGAATCAGGAGTCTGATTGTACAGGCTTAATAGTGCAAAGGTTTTCATGTTTTCTTAATTGTCAAAACATGTCGGCACTGCGCAGTGCTGCATCTGAACGTGAACGTGACATTTTGCTTGGCTTTGTGGGGAGCAATTACTAAGGAGGAGACATCCCATGATGGCAGTACTGAGGTCTGGACTCAAAGTCAAAGTGAAGTAGGCAAGTATAGGTAACAGCATGGCAACCTGTATCTCCACTTGGTTTGGGGTGTACCTACTCTTCTAGTAATGCATGAGGTAGCCTGAGATCCTTACCTTCTTGTACTACATAATAATGCACACAGCAATCACAACTTATGACTACCAGATGCATGGAGCTGCAAATATACTCCCCCCCCCCACCCCCACTGCACTAAACAAGGGAATCGTTTTTTCCTTCCTTTAACTTGAACAGATTTTATTCAAGCATATTTTAGTTATGTACAGGTAGGAAATAAGGAAGGCCCATCTGGCCTACACCAGTTCTGGGTACATGCACAATAAGACAAACTGTGTCCTCAAAGTGAACTTTCAGGGAGAATCCCCATTTATCATCTTATGCCTATGCATAACCAGGCCTGCATATGATTAAGACCAGAAGAATTATGAAAAAGTACACGCACAGTGCAGAAATGGTGGTGTAACTCACTCTGCCAATCAAAGGAGACAGCTATTCTTGAAATGCCATTTAGCGATCAAACTCCTCCTTCTCTTGATTCTCGTAAAGGGAACTCCCAGACAATAAGCAGAACCCTGTATACTTTCTCACTCCTGTGGTCCACTGTGACTCTTCACAGCATATTATCTTGCCTGAGTTATCATTTTGCTTTGATAGAAGTATTTGTGCTACTTTGCAATATATATGCATCATTATTTCATTTGTTGGGAATTTCATAGTGTATGCAATGTATTTTGATCATATTTACCCCCAATCGTCCATCCTAAATCCTCTCAGACACACTTCTCCACTCCTCATTCTTTCCCAATTTCATATCCTCTTGGTTTTTGTTGTTTGTTTACTTGTTATGCTTTATTTTCAAACCACCTAGTCAGATTTGCTCGGTCTGTATAGTCAAGATTGGGGGCCATACATTGGAACATCTAAACTTCCAAGGGAACATGCTCTTTAATCTTACACAGCTCACCCTCTTTCTGAAGCTGTCAACTGACAGTAACTCTTCAAGTAAGGAGGGGGACATGAATTCCTCTCATCCTTGCTTGAATGTTAACTGGTTTGCTCTTAATAAGCTTTTGTCTTATTTTATGCTTGAACAAAACAACAAGAATCTGGGAACAACAGCCCAGGTTCCAGTCACTAAAAATTAAAGAGACCAGCAGAATTTTAAAGTCAGAACTGCTTGCTAATGACAATCAGAAGATGTCTGTCTCCTGACATGATCAGTTAAAGAAAACAATCTTTTATTTTTCAGAAGTTCCCATGTCCATATTCCACTTTAAATGTCATAGTTTTCAGAACAACCTTATAGATAAATCTTACTGTATCCCCACAAAATGATACTAGCCATGATAATAATAATAACCAGTTGAAGACACTAATAGGCTACATCTTCCTCTAACCTTTACAACAACCTTAAAAAACTAAGCATCCCGTTTTATATAAGAAGAAATCAAGGCTCAGAGATTGTGGAGGAGCCTTAGCTGGAGAAGATATACCATTTTCCTAAGGCTCTGTATTTGATACTCTCTGCCCAGACTTTACCAGATCATTATTATTTTTTTTTTAACTGCAGGAATTATCAGAATTTCCCACTGACATGAATACAGAAATCAATCCCAGAGCATCTCATAGGATTTATGTGCCATAGGAGATGGATGAGTTTTTCCAGCTAGTTGTACATAATCAGTGGTAATAACTGAAACAGTTATTACCAGGGTTGGGCAGTCACACAGTAAAGCATTTGCCATGCAAGCATGAGGACTGAGTTCAGATCTTTAGCACTCATGTAAAAATTTGGATGTGCTAGCATGCTTGGATCCCCACTGAGCTGGCAGTAGGCAGAGCCAGCAAGCTGGCCCAGCTCTTGATCAAACAAGGACCTGCTCTCACTTGCCTCCAGTTGTCTATAAGCACTATTTTCTCACTCTATCTCTTCCTGCTGTTGGCTTCACGATTGCTTAGTTATTACTTGCACATTAAAATGTTTTTCCATCGCTGATGAATTTTGTTGTTGTGCTCCAGGGTACTTGTCTATTTGCCATCCTGGCTGGTGTCACAGTAGATTGTGAAGATTGTTGGCATCTTACATTCCACTGCCTAGTCATTTCTCTCATTTTTGTAATAAGATATTTAGTAGAGCAACTTAAGGGAGCAAGGGTTTATTATGCTGATGGTTTGAGAGAATATAGTCCATTATGACATGAAAGACATACTGACATAAAAGAAATATGAAACTCTGAGGCCCTGTCACAAGGAATCAGGAAGCAAAAGAATTCATTCTGGGGACAGGGGTAAGACATAACCCATAAATTTTGCTGCTATAGTCTATATCTGCCAGCAAGGCTTCTTACCCAGATCCCACCATCTCTAAGAACAATTCAGTTTTCTGGGGGGAACCAAGTGTAGACCCATGTGCCTGTAGGGGGCATTTTTTATTTAAACTATGACCCTGAGCCCCTAATCCCCATTGGATGATAGTCATCTCATCAAGCAAAACGCTTTTAGCTTAACTTTCATGGTTGTCCTAGACTTCAGAGTTCCCACTACATCCAAAGTCTCCTCTGAGAATCTTAACTATGGATCACTGTAAAATCAGAATACAAGTCAAATAATGCCAACATGCCTCACAATGTAGGCATTTCCACTGAAAAATGGGAAATGAGGGCAAAGCAAGGAAAGACAGGAACAAAGCAAAGCAGAAATCCTACAGAGTTAGCGCCATGTGCTTATAGTAGCCACCATGTTGACAATATCTTGGGCTCTCTATCAGAAGTTAGGCTTCAGTGCCTTACAGCCCACCAAAAAACTCCATGCAGGTATTCCAATTCTGATACACATGCCTATCCTCAGGGGCATACAAGTCCCCATGACCTGAAACACTTTCAGTTTTGTAACTAGCACATAGATAACACTAGATTCAGCTGTCAGCTCAGGATGACAGCTTGGTCTCCCTGGGCTTCAACTGCAGTGGTCATGTTGTAGTTGAACCTGGAAAAAAACCTCTCTTGAGTGGCCTTCTTATCTTGTTTCTCAATTCTTTAGCACTCTCTGCTTTCAAATGAATTTGTATTTTCTTACCCTGATGTCGACATGGGTGCGATCTGGCCCCTCATGGACTGCAGCATTCCTATTGTTCTAGGGAAGGTCTCTCCACCCTAAGCCCCCTTTCTCAGCCTTCAACTTTCTCTGCTTGCTGTTTTTTTTTTTTTTCCTCACAAAACTGTACATTTCCCCCGATGTTTTCTTCCCTATTATATATTTTCTCTCACTGTAAATCAGGCCAAGAGAAGTGGTCAGTAATTGTGTCACAGTCTGAACATTATACTACCTTGAAATTTCCTTTGCAATACAAATCAGCCCATCACTTTTGAATTCAGCATCACTCAAGATTTCAGAACACAGTAGAATAGGGGCAGATAATTCAGGATAATTCAGCAGAATTTAAGATGAAAAGCCTCAAGTCCAGTTCCTGATAAAGTCCTTGTTCCCTTCTGAAGCATCCTGAATATGGCCTTTACAGTCCACACGTCTGTCTGTGTTTGGTTCTTTCCCAACTCCCTTCAGAATCATCCATAGTCTCTGGCTGCAACACTGTGTGGCTTCCGTGAACCTCAGCCCCAAACTCTTCCTTAGTCATCCCACAAAGTGAAAAGCGCTATGAAGCACAGGGCTGGGCTTAGAACTTTAACAGCTCTACTTCTCAGTAATAATTTTTGAGTAGTTTCCTTTATTATTTTCCCATTGTAACAGAATATGTGACAGACACTATGTAGCGGTGAAAGAATGTATTCTGGATCCTAGCTCAGGGATCCTTGTAGCCTGCTCTTAGTTCCTCCATGTTGTGTAAAGTAGTAGTTTCTGAGGTTATTTTTGATTCCATTTTGAGGCTGGAGGAAGACTGCACCTGAGTGGCTCTGGAAGTAGCACATCTGCCTGGTACTACCCGTGAAGCACAAATTGATGAATGACTTATTTCCTGGAGTCAAGAAGGGCACCATCCTATAAAATCTTCAGGATGAATTTATACTATAGGAATATGCAGGCATCTTAAGTTCATACTCGAGAAAATACAGGCAAGAATTTATCAGACATGGCAGACTAAGGAAAGAGTATAACCTGTTCACTTGGATCTCATAAAGAGATAGACACTCAGCACGATGATGACAATGGCACCCACTGACCTGTTTTCTGTCACTTAGTGTGTGTGTCAAAGACAGACACAGAAAACTCTTGACAATCCTTAGGAATCCAGGAAGGCTCATTCCCTGATGTTGCTGTGGCCTAAACAACTTCCACTGCCTTGACCTTTTGTCCTTCATCTGTCTGCTTGTTTTGGCTCTGGACCTGGTCCAGCCAGCTTACCTTGAAGCTGAATTCAATTCTGCATATTTGCTCTCAGCTTTAAGTCCACAATGATCTGATTCTGCAGACATTTGGGTCCCTTGCTTTTTCAGTCACTATTTACATTTCTGTCAGCCCATTTCTGAAACCTTTGAACTCGGCTACAGCCTCTTTAACCCTTTGGATCTACTGCTACAACATGTGCACATGCACACACAGACGCATAGATATATGTTCTGTTCATTGTGATTATGAGAATTAGCATTGGTAATTAAGACCAATAATAAAAGAACCCACATTTGCCTAGTCCAGATTACCATGAAAAGTGTAATGATCAGGCAAACAGATGCCTTTGAAGCCTCCTTATTTTGTGAGTTTATTGTGAATTTATTGTGATTCAGTACACTTTGACATTGTGCAAAGACATAAGTTGTGGGGACTGTAGCTCGCACATGGGCGTGGGTTCTGTTGGGCTGAGCTGTCGATCCTGTGTGTCTGTCACCCCAGGCGGCTGAAACCTTGGTGGCTCCAGGAGCAGAAGCTCGGGAAGTTCACTCCACGCAGGCCGGACAGACATAGGGATATGAGAAGCCACCAGACTTCGCCTGGCCGTGGGGAGATCTCAGTCTGAAGTCCTACAGGGGCAGAGCTTCTCCGGCCGAAGCTGCTGACCAGGAGACTGGTGGTCTCTGTCCTTGGGCTACCAGATGCTGCTGGGACCGAGATGAAGTGGGCATACTGGCCGGACCGGTCCCCAGCTTAGAGGGACAAGGGAGAGAAGCTCCAGAAGCACCCCACAGGGTAGAGACTCTTGGTCAAAGCAACTTGCTTGACTGGGTCAAGGCTGGCTGGGATAGCTTGCTTGAGTTGGCAGACCTCTGTGGTAGGAATGCAGAGAGGTCCTTCACGGGAGATTAGACAGCTGCTTGATAGTTGAAGACCTTCTCCACAGTTCTCCATGGTGGGCCCCAAAGACACGAGGAGGAAGTCCATGATTTTAAAAGGTCCATCGTCTTGGTGGAAAGTGGGTAAAGGTGTACTCGGCACTCCATGTCCTCAGGGAGGGCCTGAGGTTAAATACCGTTTGTAAGGAGGAGGGCCTGGGAAGGAATGTCTAATTGGCTACGCCCTCTGGCCTTTAGGACCTCATTAATATGGAGATCTCTTGAGGCTCTGTGGCCTGTAGTCACGCCCTCAACCTGTGGAGGGGCTGGTAGGGGCATTGCCTTATGTGACTGAAAGGCGCTGATCAATGGAGGTCAGAAGCCTCCTGTCAGAAGCCTCAAGTCTGGGAGCGTGGTGAAATGTATGCTGTCCCTTGCAGGGATACTTGTTGGGTCTCCGGCCATCTCTAGCCAGTGCTCCACCAGAAACCATGCTATCCTTTCATGGTCCCACATAAGTCTGTTCCACTATGTTCCCAGCACAGCATATTCAGGGCTGATACAGTTCATAAAGTCAAGGAAAGCATGCCAATGGAACCAGTTCCTGCCCATGGAGGTGGGAAGATGAAGTTACTTGCTAGTTTACACCTCAGCAGATAGGAGGCAGAAAACTGGGCTGGAATCAGTGATGGGTTAAAATCCTCTATTATTCTCCCCTACTTTCTTGTAAGTCCAGCTAAGCCTCACATCCCAAAACTTACACAACGTCCCACAACAGCATCCCCAGCTGGGGACCAAGTAATCAAATGGACCTGTGGGATCAAACCAATTAAATCATGACAGTTTCTTTAAAACTTCCGAAGACAAACAGGATCACAGGAATAAACCCAAGATTGACATTGTGTTTCAGTCTTAGAATGTTTTTTTGTGTGACTGCCCCTCTGCAATTGGTGAAAAAGTCAAGCTCTTTGTTTTGGCTCTTTGTGATCATAAAACCCAGCGAATGCCCCTTTTAAGTCCTTTGAATGCTCTCCAGGGTACCATGTTTTGTAGAGAATGAGAAAGATGACCAGTTTTCTGAAATAATCTCTGGCCCCTGCCTTGGAGGCTTCATCCCACCACCTCCCTTCTTACAGTCTTGGCTATTTCAGGAAACTGAAAAAGACAGCCTAGGGAGCTAATCCTGGGCTTCACTTCTTGGAGGGCTGTAAAGGAGGTGGGGGAGGCAGATTTTCCTATACAGAAGACAGTGTGTTCCTTTTGAAATGTCCTAGCGGAAATAAATGTACAACCTATTGTAAGCAGCTAGGAGCTACCAGCAGGGGTTGGTGTGATACAAAAGGGGCATTTGTAATGGCACAAAACACTTAGCACTTTACCAAGACATGCACAGGATACAAAAAGAGAAAGGCCCTGACGAATCTGCCAGGAAAGCTACAGCAACGTGCCTTGAATACAGGCCGGCAATCACTACACCCGACCTGTAGTCTTTATATTCTTAAAGATGCCACTGCTTCTTTGTGGCGTTCAGAATGGAGAGTTTGAATGCTGGTAGGAAAGGCCAGGTATACCCCCTTCTGTGCCTCCCACTCAGGCATTTGGCTCTGTTCTATTAAACAGACAGCCCTCCTCCAACATTCCAGGTGCCGAGGGCAAAAGAACAAATAGAAACCTACCTTACCTACAGTGTGACTAACTATTGCAAGCTATACATACAAGTAACAAAACAAAAATGTGTTTTATCTTCCAAAATATATCTTCAAAACAACCAGAACCTATGAGGCTCAAATGAGCCCACTTGGAATTCCTTCAGCTGGGTGGCTTAGGGGCGTCCTTACTATAGTCACTGCACTCAAAGCATCCAAAAAAGATGGAACGGCTAAATGAGTCTCCTGTTCTTTTTTTGGTTGTACGAGTTTAGGAAGAGCACATCTTCAAACACAGGAGTGGAAAGGGCTCTCTACTTGATTATGAGCTTGACTCTGTGTGGCTCTCTACTGTCATCTCCATTTCTCCTCTTCTTCCCATATTCAGGCAGAAGAAGCACTGCCTCCTTGATTTCCCTAGACCACCAAAGCCTCAGATATCAGCCAACTTCTAAGGAGGGACTTGTGTTGAGTGGTGTGTGTGTGTGTGTGTGTGTGTGTGTGTGTGTGTGTGTACCAAGATACATGCTGAAGCTGCAAAGAATCAGGAAAGACTATAAACCCTGTCTTGTTCCTTGAGAGTTCCAAGGAGAATGGAACATACCCAGGCCCCCTAGAGGCTGCTACATCCCGCATGTAATAGAGTCAGGAAAAGTAAACATGTGCAAAACAGGTATACCAAGAAGTAAATCCTGCATATCGTCCCAGAAAGAGACCGGAAGACATTTTATCCAATGTTATGGGAAAAATTAAAAAGGAAGAAGAAACTTGTAAGCAAACATTACTTTATGTGAATCTGGACAAAGAACACTGCAGAAAGCATCTCTGGCTATTCTGGGACACACAGGCTGGGGGTGTAGCTTACAGAGTCCAACGGTGTAGACTCTTCCTTCCATCTCCAGCCCAATGCAATGCCTGGTGGTCTGAACCTCACACTTTTAAAACTGGTTCTTCACACTCTTTACATACTGGATGTATGTTTGGTTGAATAGTTTGCCTTTGTTTGTTGGTATGACTGGGATCTGATTCCTATTGTACCCCAGCATCTGGCACATGGTGACTGTCAGGGAGTTTATGATAAAATGGGTTGAAATAGCAGCTGAGAAGATGGTTTCCTGGGTAAAGTGCCTACTATGCAAACAAAGGGACCAGAGTTTGGATACCCAGTATCTATTCAAAAATCTAGGGGTGGCAGCATGCTTTTGAAACCCAAAGTCAGAGAATGATGTAGAAACAACACTGTTTAGGGATTCTGCACCTCACATTCCTGCATACTCACACCCACACTGTAAACACCATCAGACATACATATCATCACCATCTCACCCCCCAAAACTTTAAAATGCAGTGAATGAAAGCTGTCAGCTGTTAATGGGATATTTGAGATCCTTAGATCTCATTCCTTTAGAAAAGAAATTAGATAATAAACCAGCCTTTAGGTATATGTACACCAGTTTCATGATGAAAGAAAAAAGTGGGAAGGGTAGAAATCAGAAAGAATGAATACTAACGAAGAAGAGTAAAGAATGAATACTTGTGTATAGGAAGGAACACACTGCCATCACAGTCATGTAATTTCATGGTCATATTGATGCTGCAACATTATATCTATGTTTTTCTACTAGTTCTTTTTTTTTCTTTTCCAGCATTTGACTATTAAGTCCTTACTTTGTTTCAAATAGCAACTGCTAACCTTTATTGAGCAGCAGCTATGTCATATTTACAAAAAGCAATGTGTACAATTTTGATTTTGAGAACAAGCCTTTTCTGATAGCTCCATGATTCCCTTTCCATAGATGAAAATATTGGCACAAGAGAAGCTAAGGTACTTGTCTAAGAGCCCACATCTATACAGTAGTTGATGTAGCTTAGAACTTGAACCAGTCATATAGCAAATACTTAATAGGAAGGTGATGCATTCACTACTTAGAGGACCAGTCTCTGTTTCTTTTGACTTGTGATGACAGTACTGGATAATGCATCTCCTAAGGGCTAAATATGATCTGACTGCTGCAAAAGTCATGCTGAAACTTAATCCTCATTATGAGCTAGTAAAAGATGGCAATAAGTGGCATCTTGATGAGATGATTAAGATGCTGACTTTACTGATGCAGTAATTCATCCATGCAACTAGAGGGAGCCAGTTTGGCTAGGACTCTCTAGCATCCTTTGGATTCTGCCAGTAAAATGTATAATTAAGTTCAGGGTGAAATTTGGCAAACTTGAAAGAGAATTGATAAACAAAATTAGCCTTATCTGTAATTCTTTTCAGTCTCTGTTATTATGTCGCAAGCAACATAAAGCTGTTTGAGACTAGTGTTTCTATTACTGAGAACTAAACGCATGGGGTTTGGGGTTATCTGAGCCTCCAGTACTCCTTGGGGGCCATGGCACCCCAGTCTTCAGTCCAGAATTCACAGAGTAAATCTCAGTTCCAGGCCTAGGAAAATCTTCCCACCTTTGTTTTGCAGCATGCCTTGCTTTTGCTAAGAAAATTAGGCTTGCCTCCATAGGCTTTCCCATTGGTCTTAAGTATGGCTAAATAGGGGCCATATTTCACCCTAGAAGCAACTGCTTTTTCAGGAAGGGCATGTGATTAAGAAAGACGGATGGCAGATAATATCCATTACCAACATCTGTACTGTGCACAGAGATCTTATTTGGCGGAAAGGAGTGATGTAAGACCTAGATCATTGCTGCTTGAACTAAAACACAAAATGCAGCAGAAGTGGTGAAGAATGGGAGGGGGAGAGGGGAAGAAAAGGAATAGAAAGACCCTTCATCCCCCATACTGCAGACTTTAACTTCAGGCCTGGGTCCTGAGCCCCAGCTCTTTCTGCTAGCAGACAGAGAGTGCTGGGACAAGTTGTCCCTGTAGCTGGAGTCAGGGTGGTGGATAGAGGCTATGGCTTTACTTGGACAGATTCTAGAATGTTCCCACATGCTGTGTGTCAGGAAAGGTGAACCTTTTAGAACCTTTAGGAAAAGTGAATATTTTCAGAGGGGCAGAGAATGATTAAAGAACCCAATAATAATATAAAGTGAAGACAGAGTTAAGTCTAAAGCGATTAGGGCAGGCTGTCAGCTCTGTTACTTCTTTGCTTCAAACCCACACATGTCACAGTTCCTCTCATAGTCTGCTGTTTTCTCGTTTGTAAAGTGGGTTTAAAAAAAATAATACCTTATGAAGCTACTCTTGAGTATGAAGTGAAGTCACATGTTACAGATTCTTAGCCAGAGCCTGCCATGTGGTTGACTTGAAATGGAGACTTAGCCCTTTCCTCTCTTCTCACCACCAAAACCATTCCCACCGTCTTTAGCATAGACAAGGAAGCTTTGTTATGGAATGCTGGCATTTTTACTAAAAATCTTTCACAGAGCAAGAGGAGAAGGCTGGTCTTTGTGGCTCCAGAGGCAACCTGCAATTGATTGACATGTATGAAATACAGAAAGCACATAGGCAAAGAGCTGAGGGAAGGTGGCACTGGCCTGGAAATTCTTCAGTTGCTGTGGGTACTATCACTCACCACATTGTTAGTTTTGTTTATTTATTATTTTTTTAAATTTTATTATTTTTTGGAGGCAGAGTTTCACTCTGTAACTTGTCTTGTCCTGGAACTCAGTATATAGTCTAGTCCGTCCTCAACCTGACAAGATCTTCCTGTCTTACCCTCTGCAATGCTGAGATTCTAGGACTAAGCCAACAACATGTAGCCCTGTCAGTCCTCAGAATCACAGTGACCCTCCTGCTCATTAGTGAGTCATCCATCTGATACCACCATTATTATTGAGAGCCTGGGCATTTCTATTGAATGCAATAAATTCATAATGTGCAATATCAAATCATATGAGCACAGATAACATGCATCGTAATACAACATGGGTACACAGGGACTGGGCTTTAGGCATATGGGTGTGATAAGAAGTTTACCATCTGAGAGATGTGTATTTCCTGACAGCAAACGCTAAGCACCAAGATCCTGAAGCAGATGTCAGCCTGAAGTACTGAGCAGCAAACAGGCCAAGGAACTAAAGAGGAGTGGCTCTGGGATCTTCAAGAAACAGTCAGAGCAGAAAGGGACTTAAGGGAAGTAAAAAGGACAATAGATTCATTATAAGTGTTCTTCAAAGCCAGGGGCAGGGTGTATCTGGGCAGGAGCTGACAGAAATCTGCCATTTGTCTTAGAATGACAATTCCACTATTGTGGGACAGTGAAGAGTGAATTATAGAGAGACAGGCAGGAGTGGTAGTAGAGGCCAGTCAGGCCACTCCCTCTTTCTGCTCAGGGTTGATGATAGCTTGAGCCTAGAAGGCAGCTAGGTAATTTTAAATAATGGATACATTCCCAAGGAAGTTAGGAGCTGGCTTAGGTGAGAATACTTACTGATAAAGAATAGCTCCAAATTTTCGGTCTGAGTGTTAGGACACATTGTGGTGCCATGTCTAGCAACAGGGGCCAACTGTGAGAGGATCAGGTTGAAAATAACAAACTCATTTTCAGAACTGGTACTTTTGAAATACCTATAGCTATCTAAATGGACACACATTATAGGTGTGGACCAGGACTAGAGTGTTACAAGAAATTGCCATCGTAGTGAGAGGCCTGAACATTATGTCCTGGTGTCCTTTAACATTTAAAAGGTTAGGAAGTGGGGTCCAGCAGGGAGACTGAACAAGACCTACTTGGTAGAAAAACAGAAAATGCGAGGCGATATTGCTCTAGACTTAAAAGGGAGAAAAAAGGAAGGAAAGAAGGAAGGAAGAGAGGGAGGGAAGGAGGAAGGAAAAAAGAAAGAAAGAAAGAAAGAAAGAAAGAAAGAAAGAAAGAAAGAAAGAAAGAAAGAAAGGAAGGAAGGAAGGGAAGAAAGGAAAGAAGAAAGAAAGAAAGAAAGAAAGAAAGAAAGAAAGAAAGAAAAAAAGAAAGAAAGAAAAAAAGAAAGAAAGAAACAAAAACAAAGAAAGAAACAAAGAAAGAAAGAAAGAAAGAAAGGAAATATTTCCAGCAGGAAGAAGTGACCATGATGCGAGAGGCAATGAAGAGTCCCAGCATGCTAGCGTAATGCCTGAAACTATTTGTCCTCTGTGTTAGATTTTTGCATTGTGATTACATATCTTAAAGATGAATTAAAAGAAGAAAGGATTTGCTTCAGTTCACAGTTTCAGGTTTTATTTATGGTGGTGAAGATAGACAGGACGGCTTACATTATGGCCGACCAAGAAGAACAGAACAAGAATAAAAATGGCCAGTGACCTCCAAAGACCCACTTTCAATGATCTACTTCCTCCAGAAACATGCTACCATTCCCAGTTTCTAGAAACACCTAAGATAGCAACACCAGGTGGGGATGCAACATTTGAACCATGAGTCTGAGTCTGTGGGGAATTCAGAACTTAATTATTTGTATGTGTGGTGGGGTAGGGAACTCCTATTTTGTCTTACTTAACACTCCTTGTGACACATTAATAATTTTAATCATCTATTTATGGCCACACAGCCTATCAAAGTTGTATGATGCAAACTGGGAAGCACTCTATGAAATTCCTGACCAGTTTTATCTACTGCCCTCAAGGTTGTTACACACTGACCTTCCTTACACCATGGAAATCCCAAGAGACAAGAGGATAACCAAACACAAATGTTAGTATCTGCAAGTGGAGTGTGAGACAGAAAAGAGGGCAGGAGTAGCCAGGCTGGTGAAATTGAAAAGCAGTCTGGACCCCAGCTAAGAGAATCATTCCAGAGCTGCTTTGTTAGTATTGATAGATGTTCCATGGTTAGGTGTTAACATCAAGTGAAAAGAAGGGAGGTGAATACAGATACTCTCTTTCCTCTGCAACTGCATAAATCTAATATTAGTTTACAATAAAACCAGAAACTAGAGTGGGAGGCAATGACGTGATTAATTCTTGGCATTTTGTCTGTTGGATGTTTTCCCTCTGTGATACTGAGATCTGAAGGTCATTATTCTATGTCCAGTGTTACTGTTTCTAGGGCCTCTGCTTTCTGCTTTTATCACTAGATACATCCTCCAGCTGTGCAGATAGGTTCAGTGGAAACTACATGAACATTGTACTTTTTGTAGTACTTGAACACTAGCAAGTAGCGGCTGATACTCAGCTTCCCTGTTATTCAGACGTGGCTGCAGCCAAATCCCTTTTCTACCTGCCTGCATTTGTCAAAATGTAACCAATCATTTCTCCATTTCCTAGGCTTGGAAAGAGGAGAGGATTGGCAACTGAGAGAATTATAGCACTTGGCACACAGTAGGTGCTCGTTAACTATGAAGGCTGCTCTCTTTCCTCCTAAAAGCTAAGGGCTGGGAGCTCACCCAGCCTCTTTCTTTTCTACAGAAATCTTTCATGTTTAATTTATAGCCTGGTTTAGGTAGTCATGGTTTAAATAATTCATAGCCTTGCTGTTAATATTTGTACTTGTTGAATTCCTTTAATAAAACATTTAGGGATTTCTTTACCACCACCACCACCAAAGTGTATTTTTACCAGAGAATGATTTGTTTTCTGAAATCTAGGACTTGGCTGCCCTTTCTTTTCTTTACAACACTGAATCCTGTCTGTGGAGGTGGCTATGGCAGAGGCTGAGAGGAAAAATACAGTCTTGGGTTCTGTTTGGCCAAGGTGTGCAGGTTCTACGTGAGTTCCTGGGTGGCTGGGGCTTGGGAGGCTGGCTTGATTTAGAGGACAGGGCTTGCAGTTGAGTATACAGACTTCTACACTAGAGCAAGGCTTGAAATCACTTACGTCATTTCCTTGTTACTACAAGGTTCTTACTAGAACCTTACTAGAACCTCTTACTAGAACCTCTTACTAGAACCTCATACAGGTGTCATGTCTAAGCTCTTGGCTGATCACATAAAGGGACCACAGCCATTCCTGTTGTATTTGCTGGAACTACTTCTGAGCTTTGCAGTTCTCTCAACCATAGAGCCATTTCCCCCTCTGTTCTTCCCCAGCCTTGACCTCCTCGTTTGGGTACTTGATGTGGCAACGGGACCACTCTTCATTTTGTTTCCTTTTCCGTCTTGGTATGAGGTCATTTCCAGAGGAAGCCTCAGCCCTTTCTTGAACCTTGTGAAAAAATATACTGACTTTGTCATTTCTTGGTAACTCTAAGTTAGTGGCAAGGCTAAATAGGGTTTGGGCATGCTGTGCCACTATCTTCAAGGAAGCTCTGGCTCCCTTGCAAAGACACAGTAAGATCTGAAACACAAGGCAAGCTTCACAGGTGCCTACTGTATTGTTCGAAGAATATACACCCTTTTATGGCACTTATATTTCATTCTCTACTGCCAGAATGGAGACACATGCTGGGTTTCTGCATTTGTAATTGGGAATGAACAGATGGGAGAATCGCAGTTGGAAGTAATACTATCGTTAAAATAATGTATACTGCTCGTAACTCTCGAGCGTGTGCAAGAAGGTGAGTGGTGCCACGTGGAGTGAGCTCCTTTTCTATCTGTTCCTCAGGAGGATTAAAAAGACATGGCAGAGGGGTGTCTGAAAATCCATGTTCTTTTACAGTCCTTCTAAGGGTGTGTCTCCAGGTCACGATTGCAAAGAAGAAAAAGGAGCATATTTCCTATGCTAAAGAACAGTCAGGGTGAAGGTAGGAAGACCAGAGAAAGAGATTGTTTTCCTTGATAGCATGTAAAACAGACAACATGGGGAGAAGTTCTCATTTAGAAAGAAGGAAGCACACAGGAGGAAAGAAAATTTGGGCAAAGAGATCCTAGAATTCAAAGAAATAAATGGAATGTAACTGCATGCTAGAAAGATCTTTAAGCATTACACAGGTCCAGGTCAGGGAGTCAGGAGATATTCTTTCAACACGCAGAGGAAGTTTCCTTTTTTTGGACTTAGTATTCACTCTAAAATGAGAACAGGGTAAACCATTCAAGGAAAGGCTTCATGGCTTGAAAAATGATAGGACAATTGTAGAACACAGAGAGTTACATACTGAGAGTCTTATTCTCTCCTACCTCTTTGCTGGTCTACTGTCAGATAATGCCAGTCTTCTTCAAACCTGAGGGCTTAGAGATCTGGGAATTGTGTCACCCAGCACTGCATGTGTGGCAGGCCAAAAGTCATATTTGCCTTGGCTGGCAGTGACTTTCTTCTAGCAACACTGTCCATAGTAGTAATGGCACATCCTAAGGAAGGCACAGGATGAAATAATCCTTCCAATAGAAGTTCAAAATAGACTGAGGATTAACATTTTACACATGACTAAGTGAAAATTCTGCAGAGAGAAATCACCTTCCTGCCACCATAAGATCCACACACTTATAGGTGGGCTTTAGCATCCACTCTACCTGGCAGCAGACTTCATGTGGTCTTTTGCATTATTCTGAATATCATATCCATAGATGGAGCCCAGGATTGGGTATGATCTAGAATTCTTTTCTCTAAAGTGGAGGAATGCTCTTAGAAAATTCTCTGCTCAGAGATGTTTCAGCATAGTAAATTTCTAGATTGTTCTTTCCTCCCCTGGAAAGCATCAACCCTTCAGACACATCAATGTTACAAACACAAGGGAGATACTAGGACATTATCTTAGCATGTCTGTATCCACAGTCATAGAATTGCTAGAAGGTCAATGAATTCCCATGACTGCAAGCTGACTTATTGGTAAAACAGCCTTTGGCTAGCCAGGCAGCACAGTTACATTTGTCTAGATACTGTTTTTTTTTTTTTTTTCAAAATCATTCATACACTGGAAGGTATGTTATGATAAAGTGCATACATACAGAGAAACACACACACACAGAGACACAAATTAGGTTTCTACTTCTCTATAGCAGAGTTTTAAAATCCTTTTGTCACTTCCAAGTGATAGGAACATTTTTGGTTTTAAATGACATTTGTAGGGATGCTATGTGGCTTTAGGAAGAATGGTCATTAGAGAAACCAAACTATGAGGAGCCTAAAGCATCCTGATTTACCTTCCATTACTAAAGAATGGGAGAGAAGTCACAAAGATAACTATCATCCATGTCTTTCTTCATGAGGCCTTCACGAAAACTCCCTATACTGCATGGTTCAGAGTTTGCAGATTGGTGAGCACATTTCTGTGCCAGGAGTATACCATGCCTCCCTGGACATCTTTCTTTTTGTCCCCATCTATCTCTTCAATGGCATCTTTTAACCACTAAAATCACCAAGTCACTGCATCAACTGTTTTGGCAAGTTATTGAACTTAACTTGAATCCCCAGATTTGTGGCCTTGTCTAGCAGTAGCATGGGTAACCTTTTTTTTTTTTTTTTTTTTTTTTTTTGTGACAATTGTCTAAAGGGAAGGCAGAGTTTGGGGGCTAAGCCTTTAAGCTTTAACTATGCCCATCAGAGAATGTCATAAGTCAGATCTGAATTCGATTTATAAGTCCCCCAAGGAATGTTGACCTAATTTAAGAATTGGTTGGGCAAACAAAGCAATCCACTCCTCTGGTGTTCAAAGTGTATGAATTGAGAGACTGGCTTTTTCTTAGCAGGTAGCACCGTTTTCTATGCTAGGGTGGCAGCCTCTTTCCAGGAGAGAGGGTTGCTTGTCAGTACAAAGTCTTGAGCCATAAAGATGAGCGCTTGTTTCTATGTCTGACTCAGTGTGTCTGGAAAACTGAAGGAAAATGAGACACTTTGTGTAAATGAGCTCATAGATAACCCATCAGTTTACTGTGTCATCACTCTTCCCTTACAGATGAGGAAGTTGTTTAAATGGCTTGCCAAGGTAAGAGGTAAGAGATACAGTGAAGACTTTGAATCCAGCTCTTTTTTCTGAGTGACTTCAAGCTTGAGACCTGGTACCTACAATGTATTTTCTCCTCTATCGGAGAAAGTAGACCTGGGCCTCTGTGCCTTGCCTACATCCCACTTTCACAGAGGTTGAAAACTTTGCAGTTTGTTTAGAAAATGTCACGTTCTAGAATTTGGAAGGTGGGATGCTAGCTTCTCTGTAGAGATGTTTTCCCAGCCCTGGTCAATCTGACCATGTTCTTGCTACTCTCCTCTCCCTGCCATCTTTACCATTTAATTCCATGCTTCCTGTAGCTCACAGGTCAATGTTCACATGCTCAGAGAACCTTTTTGACCCTTACTTAGGTTCATGGGTCTCAATTAAGTCTCAGTATTGCCCTACTTAACTTGTGGTTCAGGGATCCATTTGCAAATATTGATTGATTGGTGCTTGTTGGATTAATGCTGACTTCATTTTCCTGAACATAAGATCTAAAGGGGCAAGGACCATGTCTTCTAGATGAGAAGTCCATGTACATTAGATGCTTAATCAGTGCTTATTGAATGAGCAGGTGACTGAATATACAAACGTGCTACATTCTAACCATCATCTAGATACGTTGACTTCCTTTTTTTAAAAACTGGATATTTTATCTATTTACATTTCAGAAGCCATCCCCTTCCCCATTTCCCCTCCCTAGAAACCCTGTATCTCATCCCCCCTCCTCCTTTTTGCTTTTATACCATTTTAATTACATTTAATTACAAGTATTAAAGTCAGTTCTAGGTTGAGGAACTAGCATTACAATAGATGCAAATAGTCAAGGAACAAGCAAGACAATAAACACAAATAGTCAAAGAACAAGCAAAGGAATGGACTAAAACATTAAGACTTCCTAACGAGTGCCTTAAGGTGGCCCAATCTGATTTTCAATGCTTGCTAGCATGGAGAATACCAGGCTCCACCCCAAGGCTTCAAAATAAGATTCTGCTTTTGTTTTTTGGGTTTTTTTTTTTTGTTTGTTTGTTTTGTTTTTCAAGACAGGGTTTCACTGTGTAGCCCTGGCTGTCCTGGAACTCACTCTATAGACCAGGCTGGCCTCGAACTCAGAAATCCACCTGCCTCTGCCTCCCAAGTGCTGGGATTAAAGGTGTGCACCACCACCGCCCGGCCAAGATTCTGCTTTTGAAGATGGTTTCAGATAATTCTTAAGCACATTAATGGCTAATAGGGACCATAGACATAAGAAGGAGTGGAAAAGAGGGGGAAGGAGCCCATGCTGGTTACTTCCTTGCCTGCATAATTAGTTTCGTAAAATGTTCTGAAACCTCAGCATGTACTTGGTAATATTTAAGCCTGGAACTGTGGCATCAAGAGGGTACATGTGCATGTTGTAACATGGTACTTCAAATTACTCACAGATATAAGGCTTGAACAAGAGACTACTCACTGACTGTAAGTGGTGGTGACTTTTAGTAGAAAGAACAGGGCAGTGGGCACTGAAATTTACTGTCAGGTGTTATTGAACTTGAAGCTGGAAGACAGCAATGGGGGGGGTTGTCTTGATGATCCAGGATACTTCAATGTCTTCAGACATTTCTCATTTCAGATCTCTTTTGTATTATGCTGTCCTCTTGAAACATCCAACTACAACACCCTGAGATGAGCTAACACCTGAATCCCATAGCCTCTTTCTCTCTCTCTTTTTTTTTCATCCAGTTGTCAAATGTCAATGTTCCATTTTCTTCTTTTCCACATACTGTGTGTTTTCCCCACGAGTCGATTTATTCCCTTCTCTGCCTCTCTCAGGCACATCTATTATCGAATGCTCACACATCCATTAGAAATGATGACTCCAAAGATGGTTTAATAGCCCGGAACACATTTAAGAAGCTGAGTACAAAGTTATATAAACATATGATGACAGTCTTATAAGAATAATTCGCTGTAGTTAAAATACTCAAAATCAAGCTTGAGGGTGTATCAAATAATGTTCATGTTTGTATCAGGACTTTACAAAACATTCATTTAAGTTTTTTTTTCTTTTTTAGCGAATAGAAAATTCTTTTAATGGATCCAGCAATAAGTGTATACTACAAATTTGAAACTGTTGCTTCTTCTTCACTGCGTTGTATGGAGGATGTCTGTCTCCTTTACTGAACCGTGGTTTTCTCACTTCTTTTTTGTTTTGTTTTTTAAATTCTTTCTTTAATCATTTCTTACAGTCCAGACTTTATTCTCCTCCAGTTTTTCTTCCTTTTAAAATTTGTATTATGACAGTGCCTATTTATTGCAAACTCCTGTAGTACTCACAGTGCCTTCTTAATGTGAAAATAAAATACTATAATTTAGGTACCAGCCCCTGCTCTAGACCACACATAACCTCATTTTTCCCTCTATTAGAAATTCAGTCCCATGAAGATAGAGGGATGAAGTCTAAGCCCTATTTAGTGTTGCATGTCTATTTTCTTAGAACAAGGCCTGCCCTTTTACATATTCATCCAGTATCATTATCATATGGTTTTCTAAGCACACTAAGATTTCTGTTCTATTTTACAGATAAGTACAGTTGAGCTCGTAGAGGTTAAGTCATTTAGAAGCTAATCTTGGTTTCAGATCTATTGGACTTCAGAGTACAGATTATTTCAGACAAGTTGCTCTTATAAGTTTCTCATCCCTACATATCTCCTACCAACTCCCCCTCCCTTTTAAGAGGAGGCTCTCTGCTACAAAGACTCTTCCTTCAGAAAGCCTTCCTTGAAGCCTTTGAAACAGAAGAAAAATACAAAGGATTATTCTATATCCATTCTGATATCACTTATAATAGTAAAATGATAGTAACTTAGCCCTATGCATAGTGGCACATGCCTGTCATCAGCATTTAAGAGGCTGAGGTAAGATGATTGTCATATATTAGATTTTTTAAAAAAATTTTTATTGGATATTTTATTTATTTACATTTTGGATGTTATCCTCTTTCCCCATTTTTCCTCCCTAGAAGCCCCTATCCTGTCTCCCCTCTTCCTTTATGCTTTTATACCATTTTGATTACATGCGAGTATTAAGGTCAGTTCTAGGTTGAGGAACTAGCAATACAATAGATGCAAATAGTCAAGGAACAAGCAATACAATAAACACAAATAGTCAAAGAAAAAGCAAGGCATTAAACCCAATTATGTGAACACTCCTGTGATCACTGTTTCTAAGGGCTTATCAGGATGAGCCTGCTTCCCTGTCTTAGCCCAAGGTCATTTTTATGTCTGAAGCCTACTTCCTTGTTCTAGCCTAAACTCTAGATTCCTGTCTGAAATTACTTCTTTATTCTAGCCTAATATTTAGATTCTGGCCTGAAATTACTTCTTTGTTCTAGCCTAAGACTTGGATTCCTGCCTGAAATTGTTTCCTTGTTCTAGCCTAAATTCAAATTCCTGCCTGAAGCCTACTTCCTTGTCCTTGGCCAATGTCATATTCCTGTCAAGCAGCCCCAAAGGCTCTCTGCCTTTCCCCATTTTTTTATTTTATTACCAAGACTGAGCCTGTCTTTGGTTGATCTGACAAGAATGCTTTCCTTACCTGTCATGGAATATGCATTATCCAAAGCAATGCACTTCTGTCTTAGATTGGTAAGGCTCTGTGCAGAATCTTACCTGTCCTTGGCTTGCCAGCTCTGTCTGTGGGTCCATTTTCAGGTACAAGCCATGTACTTGGCTGCCAACACATACATTAGATTTTTATTCCTGCTTATCTTGTAGGCAGAACAAATTTTGGGTTGAAGATTTTGTAGGTTGGTATCCTCCTTCCTATACTGGAAGTACCCCTAGCTATAGAAGGTTGTCACTCCAGTCTCTTTATCCTCAGCTGCTAGGAGTCTTAGCTAGAGTCACCCCCAAGGCTCCCAGGAGCCTTCCTTCTTTCTCTCCTAGGTCTCTGGCTTGTCCCAGAGATGCCTTGCCCCAAGGATTTCAGTTCTCTCTCCCAGATTCCCTTTTCCCATATTTTATTCACTCTCCTGTTTCCCTCCTCACCCCTACTCTCAATCAGATTCCTCCCTCCCTCCACCTCTGATGTCTATTTTACATCCCTTTCTGAGTGAGATATAAGCATCCTCCTCTGGGCACTCTCTATTACCTAGCTTCTTTGAGTCTGTGTATTGTAGTATGGTTTTTCTGTACTTCATGACTAATTTTCACTTATAAGTGAGCATATACCATGTGTGTCATTCTGGATCTGGGTCTAGATATTTTCTAGTCCATCCATTTGTCTCCAAACTTTATGATGTCTTTGTTTACAAGAGCCAACTAGTATTTTATTGTGTAGATGTACCACATTTACTTGATCCATTCTTCAGTTGATGGACATCTAGATTGTTTTCAGTTTCTGGCTTTTACGAATAAAGCTGTAATGAACATAGTTGAGCAAGTGACTTTGTAGTATGGTGGAACATCTTTTTGGTGTATGCCAAGGAGTGGTATAAACTGGGTCTTGAGGTAGAACTATTCCCAACTTTCTGAGAAATCATCAAATTGATTTCCAATGTGGTTGTATACTTTGTATTCATACTAGACAATGGAGGAATGTTCTCCCTGCTCCACAACCTAGCCAGCATGTGCTATTACTTGATGTTTGGATCTTAGCCACTCTGACAGGTATAAGGTGAAATCTCAGAGTGGTTTGATTTTCATTTCCCTAATTACTAACAATTTTGAATATTTCCCTAATAGCTTCTTAGAAAGTAGAAATTCCTCTGTTGAGAATTTGATCACTGGGTTTCATCTGTAGTACTGAACTGCATAGGAAATTCTGTAGGAATTCTAGGAAAGCTCTGGAGTATCTCTTTTTGCAGTATATAGCTCTACCCAAGGTACCTGTCATTGTTTGAATAATAATAGACACCATAGGCTCATATATTTGAATGCTTAGTCATCAGGATGAGGCACTACTTGAGAAAGACTAGGAGGCATAGCCTTGTTAGAGGAAGTGTATCACTGAGGGTAGACTTGGAGGTTTCAAAAGCCCATACCTCTCCCAGTAGCACTTTTTGTTTTGATATCTGTGAATCTAGTTGTAGAACTCTCAGCCATTTCTCCAGCACCATGTCTGGCTGAGTGCCACCATACTTCCTGCCATGATGATAATAGTTCAAACTTCTAAACTCTAAGGAAGCCCTAATTAAATGTTCTCCTTTGTAAGAGTTGCCATGGCCACGATGTCTGTTCACAGCAATAAAACACTGACTGAGACAGTACCCAAGCAAAAGGAAGCATGGGCCTCAATCTCCCAGGTCAGAGACATGATAAATGAGATCTGGACAGTAGATGTTTTGTTAATGTCCAAGATCTCTTGTTCTCAAATAGATGTTAAAAGGAGACTTTTATGTTTGTTTTGTCAACATAAAAATACAAAGGATACTTTCTTCTCTGTCAAGTTTCTAAAAATGAAACATTTAAGTCTGAAAACTATGGCCTCTACTAACCACATTACCACCACTATCATCAAACAAATGAGTAGTATTACTGAGTGCCTGCTATGTGCCAGGCCTTCTCATGTTTTAAATTTAAGGGCAATCTTTTGAGAACCTTGGTGGAGTCTCAGTCATGACAGTCACCTTTGAAATAGATTTCCAATAGGGCATAAAAGACATATGTTTTTCCCTGCAGGATCCCAGGACCTTGGAATTCCAGGCTCCACATGTCCTAGTATACTTTGTATTGCTGTGATGAATATTAAGACAAAAAGCAACTTGGGAAGAAAAGGGTTTTATTTATTTACCTCACATGTCTCTATCAATGTTGATCGTTAAGGAAAGTTAGGGCAGGAGTGCTGTTTACTGGCTTGCTTTCTGTGCTTTTCAAAACCTTTTTTCTTATATAACCAAGACCAACTGTCCAGGAGTGGCACTGTGCACAGTAGTTAGAATATCCTATATCACCAGTCATAAAAATGTCCCATAGATGTGTTCACAGGCCTGTCTGATGGACTTAATTCCTTAACTGGGGATTTATCTCCACAGGTGATTTTAGTTTGTGCCAGGCTGACAAAAACTAATCAGCACACTATGCTATAGAAAAGTTAAGCTGCTCTTGCTACAGTGAGAGAAAAAGCATACATATGATTACTCATCTGCACATATACCAGATTCCCTGTGACACAAATGTATTAAAGGAAAAGGATTCACACTTAGTTAATTGCTTCCTGGTCAGAAATTACCTGCAGGTGTTGAGTGTGTCATCAGACTCGAAAACAAACCCAAATCAAGCCTTGTTGGTGCTGCCTTCCTGCCTTCCTTCCTTCCTTTCTTTCTTCCTTCCTTCCTTCCTTCCTTCCTTCCTTCCTTCCTTCCTTCCCTCCCTCCTTTCTTCCTTGTTTCCTTTCTCCATCCTTTTACTCAGTTACACCTTTCCTCCCTCCCTGCTATTTTCTTTATAGATACAGTATAAATTTAGACCGAGTATTTTTTTTTTTATCTAGACAGACTAATTTTTACTTTTTACATACAAGGACAGACAGCTGGACAGATAGACTCACAGACCCACATACCCAGACACAGCACACACACACACACACACACACACACACACACACACACAGAGAGAGAGAGAGAGAGAGAGAGAGAGAGAGAGAGAGAGAGAACGTGTAAGAGAAAAGCACACAGTGTCAACTCACAGCTGACAGCAAAAAACTGAAATACCATCACTGCAAATCTAACATCCTTTGTGATTCAAATCACATTTCTTTCTATAGAATGTCCTTTCTCCATTCTTCAGGTTTCATCCATGGTTGCATTATGGGCATGCCACATTGGTCCATTCTCACCTTTGCTTTGTATTTTCCTCAGTGTTCTTGCTCAAGATGCCATCCACTGTGCTATTACCCAAACCAAGTAAATGTGGTGTCTAAGATATTGTCAATGGTGAGTCTGGACTCCTACCATCAGTGACTTTTTAGAACTTCTAAAATATCTTCAAGCAAGCCATTGACATATATGTTGATATCCCAAAATGGACGCAGATCCCTTATTGTCATCTACCCCTCCAATTCTGGTTTAAAAATTTTTTTTTTTGAGATTATGGTGTAATTATACCATTTTCACTCTTCTCTTTCTACCCTCCAAACTCTACACAAAGAACTACAGGAAACAAAAGAATCTAGAGAATGAGAGAAAGTGTCTTCCCTAAGGAAGAACACGCAGATTGTTTTTCCAATACTGAATTGGAGTTTTCTTGAAAATGCCCATTTCTCATTGGTACCTTCTGCAGCCTTGGCACCTCCATCTGCTTTTTCCCGTACCGCTCTGATTTCTTCTTCTTTATTCCCTAACTTGATATCATTTGACATCACTTCAACACTTTTACATTCACAAAACAATTTCATGTAATTTTGCCACTGCTCTTTTCATTTTGACAAACTCTTTGCAATTAATCTTGATCATTCATGCTATCAATAATTTAAATAGGACATTTGATCACTGAGCTACCAGACATTACCCTAAAGTTTTTCCTTATATGCATTGTTTTACATTTTCATTGAATCATGAGTGAAGCCTTTTGAAAAAGAATCTATTTTACAGATGAGAAAACTGAAACTTAAAAAATTAAGTCCCTCAAAGAGGGAGAGAGCCAGGAGTTGAATCCCAAAGGGGCTGATTCCCAAATTTAAACTTTTAATGACTTTATCATAGAATAACCTGTTGACATTTAATTAGTCACATGCAGTTTACTACATATAAGAGAGGCTATTATTTAGAAGTAAAGGCACAAAAATAAAGATTTATAAAACCAGAGTGAAGTAAAAATAATTGAGTAGACAACCTGAGAGTAGTGAATCATGGTTTACAAGCTTTAGATAAACTAATTAGCTGGAATCAAGTGAAGAGGTCAGCCTGGACAATCTATTGTCAAACAGGCTGAATGGAAGTACCAAAGAAGCTCAGTTGTGTTGCCTCTGCTGAGCCTTTAGCTCAGGAATATTGGTGAGAAGCCATTTCTTTCTTGTCATCAGCAACTTTGCTTTCTCTGGGATTGTCTCAACCATTGAATATTTTAGAACCTCTCTCTGTAGTGTGCAACCATGCCATATTATTCTCCCAGAGACTAGTTTTCACCTTTAAAGAAGATAACACACATCACACATGGCACTCTGAGCACCAGAATCAATCACACAGTATAAGTATAATAAATGCAGAGATACTGTATGACTTTGGGCCATGGACTTCTTTTATTTATATTTAATTATTAACCAGAAGCTGGAGGGTTTTTTTTTTCTTGGCTTTCAGTGATGCTCACATTCTGTTCTTCCTCTAGCTAGCTTGTGAATTCATCTGTGTAACAACAAACTCATGTGTGGTCATATGGCTCTAAGTTTTGGGTTGACTGGCACCACCTATTAAGAATTGTCTGGGCCGTCATCAATGGCTTGTTTCTGAAGGAAATCTACAGCAGAGTCTTTCTTACCTGGAGGCTCACAAGGAATGGTTCTTGGGCACAACTTGTTTCTAACATTCAGAGCCCAAATAGTTATCTCTCTTCTAGACAAAAGCAACTCCTGATAGGTGGGGTAATCTTTAAAATGTTTCCTTGTTTCTTATGTATCACTTACTTTAGAATCATGTTGTATCAGATTCTATTAGCAAGTGTTCTTAGAATAAATAGGTGACTGGAAGCATCATTTTCCTTCTGCTACATAGAGCTGGTGGGCAGTTCAAACAGCTGTCTTTAGGGTTTTCCATTTCAAGGAAACTGCATCAGTTTAGTGTTGGCTCTAGTTCTCTTTGCGTATATACGCTAATGTATGTACAATAATGCATCATACCTCTTGGTTGCTTAGTCTTTGTAGGACTCTGCATTCCTCATGACATTCCATAGTCAACTTAGCTGCCTTTTTTTTGCCTGCACCACTGTCTTAACTGCCTCTTTTCCAATTTATGATAATCCAACAACAATGGCTGTTGCCATTATGCAGAATTCATTATATGGCTGGAAATCTATTAAAAAAAATCACTGGATCTTCACAACCAGCCCCAAATAGATTGAAAATGAGAAAAAAAAAAAAAAAGCTTAGGGAAACTTCACAAGCCTAAAAGAAATAACTGATGTGTAGACTCAGCTGTTGCTGACACTGGTATCCAGCAGTTTGATTATTACGCTATAGCTATAACATACCTGAAAATAGAAATACTGATACTTAGTTTTCTCGGATATCCAAACAAAATCATTTACATAAAATTTAATGTTAATGGGCAGTTGTATGTCCCACAATTCATCTACTTACAATTCATTATGCTAACAGTTTACACTCCTGTGACTATAAAGTACTTCTAGTGTCTGCAAACTGTCGTATCCAACAAGGCAGATTGCTGAACACTGCTTGGAAGCTAAGTTGTGTGTGAACTAAATTATACACTCTCTGAGTTTACTGAAGAATGAACCAATGAACGTGGGTGAGGGGTATAGCAGAAATTCTGACTGTGAGCGTTCTCTTACACAATTACATGTGAATGCACAGAGGAATGTGTCAAGAAGAGTAATGAAACTAACATTTAGTGGGCAGATGCTGGAATCCCTACATGTTTTTATGCATGTTAAAATTAACAGCGACCATTTAAAGTATCTATGATGCTCTCTGGGTTTTTCATATATTATCTAGCATCTTCTCAAGAAGGCAATGGAATTAGAATTCTCATAAGAAGTAGAGAAATGAGTACAAGTATACTAACAGCAAGTTTAGAACAAAAATCAGAATCTATGCCTGCCTGGGTCCGGTGGTAACCCCTCTGAGAGACAAACTATGATTATTTCAGGCATTCTTCAGGGAAGCCTCATGATCTTCCAGTTAGATTGGCAGCATCATCTCCATTTTCCAGTTAGGAAAAGGTAATGGAATCTCATTGGAAAAGGCAAGAAAAGAAGGCTTATTCTGAAGACAAAAAGGAAGATGACGATGTAAGTCAAATGATGTGTGGCTGGAAGAACCAGTGGAGTTTGTTACACAGTCACCAAAGACATTCCTAAAATAAAGGTTTTCATGATCAGAGACAAGTGTAGCATATGTAAGAGGAAAAGATAAATCCAGTATGCTCACAGTCTAAATCTGGATTGACTGAGTTCAAAATCAGGCCTAGACACAGTACTTTGCTTTATTTGATTGTTTGCTATGAATCAAGGGGAGTTGATTATACAGAAGCCAACTCAGAGAAGAGACACAAAGCTTACTTTTGTAAGGTAACGGGTTAACTGGATCTAGCACCTTAGCTTTCAAGCTCTGCCTCTGTGCAGACTCTTAAAGATATGTTGTATTTATTTCTCCCAAATCTGGGGGAAATAAAGTCCATAGGGCCTTTGGGAGATGAAATGGGACTTGTTACTCACTACATAATCTGAACAACCCTGTGCTGACTAATTGAATTACTCTTGGCCACCAACTGATAGACAGCTGCTAGAAATGGTTATTGCATTATTAATTTGCTTCAGCAATTTCACATTAAACCTATACCGCTAATAATTTCTACCCTTCTATTTCTTCCCTCTTAATTAGACTATTTAAAACTTTGAAGGAATAGTCTTCCCATGCTAAATGGAAGCATTGGGAAAATTACATTTTTGATTGAATACTTCTCTGATAGGCCAGCAAATGAGACTGTTGAGTTGTTAATTATTGTCAGAGTTCCACGCGATGCCTGCTAATGAGGCAGTCAATCTTGGTTGTCAGTCCAAAGATATTAATAGAAGCTGATGGGACAAACTGGGAAGGAGCTTTGTGGATATCAAAGGTGTCCAGGTCCTGGGATGTACATAGGAAGTTGGTGACCTCACATTGTTAAAGATAAAAGGAACCAGTGATAGGTATGGGAAGGAATGATAGATGAAACAGGGGTCAAGACAGACAGGGTTTCATGGTATCCTGGGGAAATGTACTTGAAGTATGTTAAATATTTATGACTGCTTATGTGGGTTTGTGTTTGCAGATTCTTGATAAATGATACACATGAGGAAGGGTGTATTGAACAGTTTAGAGAAGGTATACTTTTCCAAACTGCTCACCTGGGATCCTAGAGGCCTGGTTCTAGGCTCCAATGCCAGGTGATAACTTAAGATTTAGTCTCTCTTTCAGGATTGGTCTTGCTAGTATGAAATGAGAGGTGTCAATTTTATTCTAAAGGACTGGGAGCAACAGAGGGATTGTCATGTAAAAGTGGGCATCACAAAACCCTTTATGTAGTCTGGGACAAAGCAAATGCTCAATAGAAGGATAGAGAAAGGAGAGAGATAAGATTTATCTCAATAGATATTTCCTGAGCACATTGTATGCATGATAAAGACTTAAACTCCCTGTGCAAACTCCCAGAGCAGATGGTATTTGGGAATCATTCTTGACCTTTACTTCTTTTTCACAACTGCCCATTCCTCCTCCCTCCCCTCAATCATACTGAGTCTGAAGGCTTACAGGTCGTTCTCCACTAGGGCTTCAGGAACCACTTCTTTTCTTTATTCCTACTTTTCATTGACTAACCCAGGCCTTTCCATCATTTTCTAGGTCACTACCATCAATCTCATTATAATTATTATTACACTGTCCCAACCTCCTCACAAGTGACCTCTTTGGCTTCATCTCCTACTGTTTGGCTTGTCTCACTTTGATTTTCAGACAGCTAAGCATGCCAATTCTGTCTCTACTGAGCTTTTGTTTTGGTGTCTTTGAAAGAGGACAGTTGGTCTGCTAGAATGGAAGTCGTTGGGTGCCGTTCAACAAAGGTCATTGTGATATTATTGTGAAGCATCATAATCCCAACGAACTGCTGTTTGTTGTCTGCTCATGCATGTATCTTGGATACATTATTATCATGTAGATGTGAGATGTAAGTTGAAGGATAGACTCAAAAATCTTCAACAGACCAGTGATAGATTTTCAAATGGAGACTTTGTCTATCCTGGCATGGGTGAGATGGTACGATGGTAGTCTGCACGAGAAGGGCAGAATTCCATCTATGACTTTGATGAGTGACTCCTGCCTTTCATTTTGCAATGCTGTGGGATAATATAAAAATGGAATTTTACTTTTAAAGATATAATCTTATCAGTTTGGTTACTGTCAGATTGCTAGATCCTAAACACAATTTGTCATGATATACTAGATGGCAGAAACAGATAGAGTCTTTGCTTATAAGAGACTCCTCTTTTAATTAAAAGTCAAACACAACGAATGAACAAGAAAGTTAATAATTATAAATGGAATTTCAGATATTGAGAAGGATAGGAAGACACATTTCTTATGGGAGGGTGAGCCATGGGAATGATATTGGTAAAGTCATATGTGTGGCTTGGTGATATTGAGGAAATATTAAAAACTAGATTATCACAGAGAATGAGCAAAGATGAATCATCTAATGTGTATGCAGAAAGGTAAAGGAACATTCAAGCAAAGATAACGGTTAACAGGAAAGTTCAAGAAATAATAGTTTGGATACCTGTAAGAGCAGATATGATTCCACTGTGGATGCCATGTACACATTGGATGTGTATGCCTCTAAATGAGTATAGTATAGAAAGGTATGAGCACAAATTGAAAGAGCTTCACAGGACGCTTTGTTAGTTGTTCAGCCTCCCAGTGAGCTATGTCCCAGAAATCTGTTGAATTCCATGCCAAAGATAAATGTAGGCTGTGGTGGTTTTGAGTGGAACAATGACAACCATGTATGCACCTTTTATAGATTACTGTCATGTTCCTCTAATTGTGAAATAGGTAAAATCAATACTTTACTGAGATTCATTCTGATGGTGGAAACTGACACACAGCCAGGTCTACGACACAATAAAAGAACATGCAGATTATTGGTAGATCTCAGTATTCTGTCCTTTTGTAACAAGCAAACCCATTTTGGTCCAGCTCCTGGTAACTCTGACCAGTACATTTTCTAGCTATCCCCAAGGCTAGGTGTGGCTATGAGATTACTTTCTGGCTTCAGTGAGATGTACAGAGCAGCTTTTGGCTTCCCACTTGATCCACAGATTCTTTTACACTGGTAGTTTTTTCCTTCTGCCTCCATCCTATTGCTTAGACCGAAGATGGCAGAGCTATGGCCATTGTGAGTGAAAGTTGGGATTCTAAAGTGAAGAAACCCAAAGAATATGACAGTTTGGATTTCAAGCACTTCAAGGATTTGGCAGAGGAGGAATTCTAGCCCTGAACAGCTCCTTCTGAAGTTTTATCCAAGAGATAGCTGTAAGTACATTTCTACAAATATATCTTTTATAGCTGCATTTCTATTTTGTGTCACTGCTATGGTAGAGCAACTGCATCCTATGAGTTCATTGCACTAATGATGTATTGGGAATTACTAATGTAAAGAGAAGGTGTAATTACTTTTTTTTAAAATGGAGCTTTCTTGCTCATTTTTTCAACCTCTGTTGCAGACAGGAGTAAAACCATCTTGCTTTGAAGTCAGGCAATGTTTGTTTATTTGTTTTTTTTTCTTTTTTGTTTTTGTTTTGTTTTCCTTTGCTCTTGTCTCTCTAATATAGCACATCAAGCAGACAGAACAGACGCCATTGTGAAAGTGAGTAGCAGTGATTCCTTCCTACAGAGAAGGCTGGCTATCTGTCCTGTGTTTACAAGGCAGTCAAGTTAAGACAAGTTTAACTTGCAAAGAAGCACGTAAGCAATTAATGCAGAGTGTTTACTTCAGAAGTTAGAGGTGGAGGGAGTCAGAGAGGAAAAGTAACCTCATGAAAATGGAGAAGACAGTGCTTTTTTTTTTTTTATCAATGGCAGAGTTTGTTCTTGAATGTCATCAGAAGAAGGAGAAATTGGACAGAGCAACAGGAAAAAATGAGTTGAAAAAGAGATGAAGAAAGTTCAGCATCAAGGCTGGAGAGATGGCTTGTCAATTTAGAACTCTTATTGCTCTTTGAAAGGACCAGATTTTGGCTCCCAGCCTCTACATATAGACAACTCACAATCTGCTGTAATTCTAGATCCAGGGAATCTGCACTCTTTTGGCTTCTATGACATCTGTACATGTGCACATGTGTGCACTTGCACACGTGTACACACATGCACACAGACACATCTAGAATGGAGTAAATGCCACTATCTAACACAACAGCCAGACTATGTTAATTGCACTTATATGACGAAAGATAAGACAGAAAGCGACACTGAAGACCAAGTATCAATAGTCCAATTGTGTTAGAGGCCTGTCTTTTAGATACTGTCTTCAGGCATAGGTGACAGTCGCAGCATGTAACAATGAGTACACGAGGTGCACCATTAAGCAGCAAATCTGGATATGGTATATGACCCTAGAGCCCTCTGACATGCCACATATCAGTTCTTTCACAAGGGAATAAACAGGAAGTCTGGAGAATATCTACCAAATGGTTCCAGTGATCAGAGTCACGTAAGTGTGAACCAGCATTTACTTAAAAAGCAGTACAAGGTACTACAGTATTTAGCAAGTACACAGTATACTGCTGCTGCATATGTTCTGAATACTGGCCAAAACTCCACAAAGGAAAAAAAATGCACTGTATAGATGCTTTGAATCAGAAAATTCCAGTTTTTTTCCTTCATAGCCTCCGAGGAACCAACACTACAAGTTTTCTTCCAAGCCCTCTATAGGACCCCAGAGTACCTAACAGGAGCAGCATACATCAGCTGCAGTAGGTGTATGCAAAACACTTTCCAATTAACAGGGCTGAGTGTGGCATTACAACAACCTTATAAGGAAGGCAATGTCCCCAAGTAAGCCTGGGAGCATAATGAAGCCAGTTAAGCTAGTAAACACCTAGGTGATGGCCTTGTTTTTTTTTTTTTTTTTTTTTAAATCGTTTTTGAATTAATTTAGCTCTGTAGACTCAGATAAATGGTGGCTAGTCCATTCTTTTCAGTTGACATTTATATGCACATTTGTCCACATATGCTGGCTGTTAAGCAAATAGGCTTGATTTTCCAGAAATGGGTTGTTTGTTGGCATACATAGCCCAGTTATTTTCCTCTCTAACTGTGCAAACTCATGGTGGTTCCTTGAATTCTCTGAGCCACTGTTTGTCTCATGTAGAAAGAGGAAAGGGGTGTCCCCTTTGTCCTGCTGGGCTGTTGTTAAGAGTAATTACAAAGTGTGCCAATTAAATGATACTTTACATAGCAGTCTTCATGCCTGGGCTGGTTGGACGGATGCTTGTTGGTGTTGTATTTTAAAATGACACAGATATTGAGTTGAATTCCAAGAAGGGTACCCCATTACTCAATAGAGTATGAGTTTAGGGCTCATAGAGACAATGCTTAAGAGCACTGGCCTTCAGAGTTTATATAAAAGAATGTGAGTCTTGTTCTTTCAGTTTACAATGCCAGGATAGTGTTGGGCAGGTAACTGCAGGTCTCTGAGACTCATGGTCTTCTCCTTTAACATGAAAACAGTACTGCCTTGCCTCAAGGGAGAGTTGTAAGAATGGTGGAAAGTACTGCACAGCCTGAATTACTAGAAAGACTCGAGTAATGATTTCCATGATCCTCAACGCATGTTATGCTACAGGCTCAACCTGAATTTTGTATTGTCCTCAAAAAAAGATGCTTCTAGTCCCAGTGTTCACAGCACCAGCACTGCCTCATACAGAAGAATAGACCAGGATATACATTCCCTATCTTCTTGTAACTTACCCCGTTGGATTTCTGTTACTATGACAAAAAGACATAAGATAAACAATAGAAAAGGAGAAATGACTTACTTGGCTCATGCTTTACTCTATAGCAACTTAGAGCTACTACGTTTGGCTGAGAGGCTGGCAAAAATGGCAAGGACCCTAGGGTTGAACAAATCTGCTCTCCAAACTGTTTCCAGAAATCCTCAAAAGAGAAAGAGCAACAGGACAGAATCCTAACACACAGGGAATGCTCTTGGTAGCCTACTTTCTTCAACTAGGCCCTGCCTCATTTAAAGCTTCTCTTACTTCCTGTGGTGTTACCAGCTCCTATTAACACATGAGCTTCTCGGGGAAAAATTAAAAACTTAGGCTGTAAGATTTTCAGAATCAGTTTCTTAATTTACACTATAAGGAAATGATATTGCTTGGGTTTATATGTTATTAGCTATGTTTTGAACATTAACATGGTTGCCATGTTAATGAGCATGCAGGTACTATGCTCACGCATTAAACACCCCATATCAACTGTTGGAGGTAAGTAAATGTCCACATTTCACAGAATAGATATTGAAGGAAAGATGTGTAACTTCCCAAAGACACATGATCTGTGATTGGCAGATCTGGAATTTCATACCAATGTATTTTGGCTTTAGTGTTGGTATACATTAATATCAAGGTCTGGGCCAATATTATAATCATTTCCACAGCCACCACCATCACCATTGTCACCACACTTCAACTGCCATCATATAATTATTACCTATAATTTTTACCAGCCTCTACTACAGCTTTCACATACTAACCATTACAGTCTACTATCCAGAATTAAAATCATGACTTCATCCCTGACCATAACCTTAAACACAGCTACCATCTCAAAGAACCACTGGCACAATCATGTTATGTGTATCCCAATGAGTGAGCAAGTACTTTTCATGCATGCTTTCATTTTGTTGTTATCAACAACCCTCTGGGTGAGTTAAATGACTTGGTCATGCTCATTCAATGAAACAGAGCTAATGTTTTCATTTGACATAAGTAACTGGCTTTCAAACCCTTATTCTAAGACATTCTATTACCTTTTACAGTTTTCACATTTTTATTTTTTTTTTAGAGCTGAGGACCGAACCCAGGGCCTTGCTCCTGCTAGGCAAGAGCTCTACCACTGAGTTAAATTCCCAACCTCTTATCACATTTTACAAATTATAAAAGAACTTGCACATTATTAGGCATATAGGTGACTTTTTCTTAAAGCCATTTCCCTCTTCTAGAAACCTGTAATCAGTAGAGGTTCCACTTTCTGACAACATTTGGGCATTTGGCATCAATCTCTTTGCCTTGTGTGAATTGAAGCATGAGTTCAGTGGCTTCAGATAACAAATGGACCCACATATATCTCTACTTTGCCCTCATTTAGAACAGAACTGCCTTGTTTATGACTTTGAAAAAAAAGTATGATCAGCTAAGCCGGGTGGTGGAGTCCTGTCTACCTTTTAAAGGGCTGGACAAAGTTGTAGATGTTACAACAAAATGACAGGAGATATTAGAATTCAGGAGCCTCTAATATAAGAAGTCTGGATGTTTCACCATTGTTTGGGTTTTATGTGGTAACTTCCAGTCTAGTTACTTCATAGACATAAGCAAAGTATTAAACAAGAGAATCTAGGGCTCATTCAACTAGAAAACATCAACCTTGACTTTCCTTTCCATGTGTCTCCCAACACGATGCCAGAGTCCTGATTCTTCTGTGAAAATCCAGCATCTTTTTATGCTTAGCATTCTTTCATAGTTGCAACTTGTCTCCAGTTGAAAGGCAGGATTTCTTACATAATTCTTTGAACACTCATGCTTGGCTCTGGCACTAGACACCTTCTTTCGTTTCCATTGTTTCTCCCATAATTCCTTGCTACCAATCTTCACTCCAGTCTTCTATGCTGTCTTAGTAAAGGTTTCTATTGCCTGGATGAAACACCATGAGTAAAAATCAAGTTGGGGAGTAAAGTGTTTATTTAGCCAGTGCTTCCATATAATATCATCAAATGAAGTCAGAATAGGAACTCAAACAGGGCAGGAACTGGGAGGCAGGAACTGATGCAGAGGTCATGAGGGGTGCTGCTTACTGGTTTGCTCCTTATGGCTTGCTCAGTCTGCTTTTTTATAGAACCCAGGACCAACATCCTAGTATGGAACCATTCACAATGGGTAGGGCTCTGTCCCATTAAGCCTTTATTAAGAAAATGCCTTGCAGGTTTACCTACAACCTAATCTTATGGAGGGATTTCCTCTAGTGAAGTTTCTCCTCTCAAACGACATTAGCTTATGTCAAGAAGACAAAATTATTCAGCACACAGGCCAATTTAAATGTACTGAAATGTGTTAGGTATTGTTTTTCCTTTGTATAGAAAGGCATCCTATACAGTTAAGGTCTATCCCTTCTTAAATTCTCATTGTCTACACTCAATTGTCACTTCACCAAGGACATAAACAATACAGTTTTCCACCATCTACACCACAACTATGGCTGGTCCATCACTAAATGTTCATTGATTGGACAGATGAAAAACAAGCATTTACGTTAGGGAGATGGCTCGATTGAGTGTTTTCTATGGAATAATGCGGAACTGAGTTCAGGTACTTGTAATTTTAGCCCTAGAGAGGCAGTGAAATGGGGGGAGGGGTGGTCACTGAGACTTGCAAGTGAATCAGCATAGCAAAATTGGCAAGATCCAGGATAAAGACAAAACTAGTCTCAATAAACAAAGTGGACACCATGCTAAGAAATTCCACTCATGTTGACATCCTTATATGCACATTTACATGCATGTGTTCACACATTCTACACACTCACATGTGTACACACACACACACACACACACACACACACGAACAGACACATAATCTAGGCCCATGTATTAACTTCCTTGGGAGATATCCAAAAAGGAATGAATTGAAATTATAGGACAAGATAAAGTTACAAATAGAATTAAAAATGAATAATAATAATTCTCTGATTCCTAGTTGATCTTGGTTCTTCTCCTACTTTATATTATATATGTTTATTAGGATTTCCCCTGTTCCAAAAACAGTGTGCTAAATTAACCTGAAGAGAAGATACAGAATCTCTTCACCCCTACAAAACTCACAAAAATGTGCTCCAAACATTAATACCAAATCACAAAAATGTGTCTTATCTATTTTAGTGCATGTTAAGTACAAAACCATTTTCATTTGAAAAATTTAGTTTTCATAGTAACCTAAAAGATAGGCATCTATCCCATTTTTTTTATGGATAAGAAGACTTAAGTGCAGGGAGGTTTAAGTGCATAACTTTTTTTTCATCCAACTGAACATAATAGAGATATAAATATTAACACTTTGATGCCCAGGATCTTTATACTTCATTAAATGGTACTCTACAGTGCTATTAACACACTGTTATGGCAGTTTGCCTACTTGTGAGCATTTGTGAGCATCAAACATCACTTCAAGCTTATAAGTGACTGTCTTTTATATAGACAAGAAAGGCACTAAAATCTTATGTTCTCAGAAAAGGGCCATTAAAGTCATAGAGATTATGTCATATATGCTTACAAATAAGAAGAGATTCTTGATTTCCTAATATTGGATTGTATACCTGGTCACATTAAAGATGTATTATAAAACATCAGGTACCAGTAACCCAAACAGGCACCTCCTTTTGAACTTTTCTCCTCAAGGCAGAGGGATGACCCTGTTCTTAGTCTGGTACTGCCAGTTTCACAGTGCCCATGGGTAATTGGCAGTCTCCCTGTCTCAAAGCAGTGTTTACACTAAGCTTGATTTGGAGACTTCATCTATTGCTTTCTTGTTAGCTAATATCTGCAAAAACCCTGTAGCACATGGTCTGCTCTCAGCTCTGCTTAAAGGACACTATATTGGGCAAAACAAGAGCACATTATCTTGGCCACATCATATTATCTCATTATTGTTTTCTTCAAGCTAATAACAATTCATTGCTTTAAGTACGCAGGGGCATAGTTCCAGAGGAGAATTGATCATTTCTCTGACAGATTTCTTACTATGAAAAAAAAAAACCTCACAACTCGAATATTCCTAAGAATAAGTTCCTTTTGTCCTCCTTGTGTGGCCAGGTTTTATTTCTTTAATTCAATTCAATAAGTATTTATTTTCATTACTTTGCTCCAAACACTATGTAAAAATTTGAAAGAACAAAGACCATCTTTCACACAGGGTTTTTACCTTAGTATAGGAGACAGTATGACCATACAGGCATCTGGACTTGGAGAAGATGGGGAAGAATTATTGGGGGGAAAGGAACAACTAAAACAATATATGCATAAAATGTCATATGAAGCGTATTACATTATATGCAAATTAGAAATTCAACTAACAGCATGAAAGGCATGCTGAAACAGTATACTAACTCAGAAAGATACACAGCACAGTAGTCACTTTTTGGGGGCAATTGGTAGATCAACCTTGAGTACAAATCCCAGTTCTGGTGCTTACTAGGACTACATTCTTAAATCAGCAACTTCATACGGTTTCAATATTCTAATGTAGAATGATGAATATGGTGCTGAAAAGTACCAGTATTGTGGACTTCGTTGAGAATAACACAATAGCAAGCTTCTAGTGGTAGCCAAACAGAAGGATCTAAGATAAATATTTACTGTATACTAAATGATTACTTTAATAATAAGGATCAATGATATTTTTTAACTTAAAAATTTTAAGAGATTTTTTTTTTCTCCTGCTCTCAGAGTCCTCTATAAGACGGCTACCTTTGGGGAGGTCTACTGTGTGAAATTTTTCTTTGTCAACCCTCATGGTTCATATTTACCAAAGAGGTCCTTCCAAATTGGAATCTGAAAATTTATCTGCCTATATTCTATAGGCAGATATATAGACCTAATTTTAGACAGAAATCAAGGCATACATGAAATTCTTCTTTAATTTTATTCTAACTAATAAAATTATCAATCTTTTTTGAAAACCTAATATACATAGTTTATTTGCCTGTTTATATCTTTTTGAGAAAGTATAAAACCATGTTGGCATCTGATCTTGAATTCCTGGTATAACTAGTTTTCCGTCCACAGTCTCCAAAAGCTACAGATATCACATGCACCTGCCTGAATTCTATTTTTCCTTACTGTGTATGTGTGAAAAGGTCATATGTGCACCTCAGTACATATGAAGAAGTTGGAGGACAACTTTGTGAAATTGGTTCTCTATTTCCATCTTTACATGAATTTCAGGGATTGAAACAGGTCAATAGACCTGCCTGGCAAGCATCTACTGGACCACCTCCCCAAACTTCTATATTGAAAAAAAAACCCAACAAATTATCCCTCTCATCTCATCTTACAGATTCTAAGTGTCTGCCTGGAAAGAAGAACTAACAAAAGAACAGTCAATAAAAACAATGATTCTACCAGAGACAAAATGATAACCAATGTGCAGGACTTTGTTAGTGTACATAGTTTACCACCAAATTGAGCCCTAATAGAACTGTTAGAACTTTTAAGGCACCTCAGTGGGAATTATTCTAACCCAGAATTAGCGAGTCTGGATTCACTTTTCCTTGAAGCCTTTTATTCTTGAGTAATTTAACACACATTTACACACACACACACACACACACACACACACACACAGAGAGAGAGAGAGAGAGAGAGAGAGAGAGAGAGACAGAGAGAGACAGAGACAGAGAGAGACAGAGACAGAGACAGAGAGAGAGACAGAGATAGAGACAGAGACAGTGACTAGGTTATCATACAGAACTCTCTTGTAGAATCAAGAGGGCTGACAAGTTCTACACAGCAAACAAAATGATTTGAGTCAAAGGCCAGTATATGCTGTGTTAGGACCATAAAGAATGTGACCTTCCTTAATTTGAATAAAGTCAGGTGGCAGTATTTCCTCTCAATTGAGAGAAAGTAAGCCTTTTGTTCTGTTAAGATCCTCAAGTGGCTGGTTGAGAACTGCACACCTTAGAGAGGGCAATTACCGTTATTCAGTCTCTAAATTTATATATTAATCTTATTTAATACGAAGTCACAGTAATACCCAGAATTATGTTTGACCAAATAATCTGGGCACTCGTGTTTCATTGGCTCATGCAAGTAGACATATAAAATTAATCATCACATCATAGCACAGTTTCAAAAAACAGTCAATTTCTATTGAACTAACAATATTAACAATTTATTTGGTTGCTGACTTATTTTTATTGGTATAAGCCTTATGTAGACCAGCTATCAGGATTGAGTGTTCACTTTGGGACTATTGGACTATTGGATCTACACTACCAAAAAAAAAAAAAAAAGCTCAAAACACCAACTGAGAAGTAGAAATCTTATTCAATCAACTTAGCACTTGGATTCAATTTCTAGTTTTGGTGCTGAAATGTTTCAGGTCCTTATAAAATAATACCAATGTTCTTATTCTTCATTAAGAAAAACAAAACAATAAAATATAAATAGACAACCCAGATGAGCCTTTCATTCTAGCAAATCCCAGACATTAAAGGAAAAGACATGACATGACACACAGAATGCGCTCTCTCTCTGTCTCTGTCTCTCTCTCTCTCTGTCTCTGTCTCTCTCTCTCTCTCTCTCTCTCTCTCTCACACACACACACACACACACACACACACACACACACACACACACACACACTGGTGGTTCACGCTCATAATTACAGTGCCTATCCCACCCCCTAACCCAATGTATCCTGTGGTTCCAAGAAGGTCTTGTCCCTTCTAGTAGAGCAAGGTGGCTACAAGAATTTTGATAATCTATCCTTAGTGCTGACAGGCTCACTCTAAACTCTGACACTCTTCCAGCTATATTTAATGGCTGGCTGTCTTAGCCTACTTCATACTTCCCCTGAAGTCATCTCCAACTGACTTTTTTGTTGTGGACCTCCTACTGATATGCTTCTTTCCTCTAAATCCCAATGCCCAAGCCTTTTTGGATGTGGTGGTTTTTATTCTATGTGCTTGCTTTCATGACTTGTCCTTTCCTAAAAGCTTTTCTACTAGACCTACTTTCCCCATTCTGGTCTAAATGACTGGCTATGTCTTGCCTCCCCTTCAATTTTCATATCCCATCATGACTTTCTGAGGGAAAGGTGGCTACAATAAAAGCCTTAGCTTCTGTGGACAGGCATTGATTTCCTGTGCAGAGGCAGATGAGTACTTGCACACACTGTCCAGCAAGAACAGCTTGCGTGGATTTCCCTGAGCAGGTGTCCTTTCTGCACTTAAAAAGCCAGCTGGAGTTAAGGGGTATGACATTTAGAAAACATTTTAGGTGCCATTCAGAGTGAGGAAGATTGAAAAAATTAGGGGCTAAGTTCAGCTCAAAACAAAGTAAGGGCTTTAAGGAACATCTAGGTTGGTTTAGTTCAGGGACAGCAATAGCAGAGGAGAATGCAGTCAATGCAGTTGACCCGTAATTGCTAAATAGGCAGTAATAGTCCCAAACTGTCATTTTTTTTTTTTGGAACTTTGCTCTTAAGTTTCTTCTTTTAGACTATGCAAGATGGTTACATCGTACAGAAATAAGGAATGAGCACTGTTTCCGTAGTAGTTAGAACTGACAATATACCTGAGTGCCTTAACCATCTCAAATATGTACCTGTTATGTGCCAGATCCTGTTACAGGCATTCATTGAAAGTGGTTGCAAAGATGAACCGCATATGATTATAGACATCAAGGAGCTCACAGATTAGAGAGAAGGGACCATGAGAAATACATCTAATAATTTATACAGAAGTCCTGGCTCTGAGGGGGAAGAGGAAAGGCAGAAGCACCAGAATTCAAGGTGACCTTATGATTACATTGATACGGAGACAAAGGCACTCATGCTTGGGAAAAGATGGACAGATAACCATTCCTACTGCTACTACTTTCTTTTCTAGAGTAACCGATAGGACTGAACCTCACTCAAGATGATAATAAAAATTATCTATAGCTCAACTCATCTAAAGAAGACAAACACAAACGTTCTAAGCTCAGATCTGGTTGGATGCCTACACAACTTTAGAAATTTACCAAAGCCATTGATATACACATCAACAGTGAATAAGAGTTATTGTATATATACTATATCTAGAAATCTTCCTAAAATGTCAGATAGATCTTCTAGATATATTTGAGACTATGCAGTACTGAAGACTAAGATCCTGAATACTTTCTAATTTTTTCAAGATAAAATTTGTTTTATTGTCTTGATGGGAAATACGGACTCGGTGTATGTTCTGGTTAATTTTTCATGCTTATATATGCCACATGGTCGATATCTTCTATTTTATAGCAATTTATTACATTTATTTTCATTTGATGCTACCATATTACACACTATTGTGCTTATTTTGTGTTTTTAGGATGCACTCTTAGGTTGTGTGTAGTTCTAAATGGGATATACATATCACACTCTTCCTCCCAAGTTTTATGGATCTTTGTGGAAGACAAGACAGAAAGATTGTAAGAGTCAGTATTTGTTAACATCAAAGAAACAGTGTTTTCCAGACACAAGAGGATTCACATATGAATTCACAGCAGTTATGAAGAAGTGCAGAAACTCCAGTTAGATATAATCCCATCATAGACAAGGGAAAGTAGGAATAAAATCTCAGCTATAGTTGGGGGCCTATTGGCATTTGATAGATATTGAGAGAAGAAAAGTCAGTTTCCTTTAATTGTGTGGGCTCCTAGGTAGGTTGACCACATGTCAGGGCAGACCTCATTCCACTATCTCGCTAGACAACTAGGCTTGATAAGGCTAGCAGGAGGAAGAAGTCTCAAAGCTGAATGTGAATGGATGGGAGTGTGGAGAGGGTGGTTCTGGGAGGAGTATGTTCAAAATGAACTGTATGGAATTCTCCAAGAATTAATACAAATATTGTGTTAAAATATATTTTATCAACTTTTAGCTTTTTGATACATAATATAAATAGAGACAAGAAAAACAAGGTTTAGGTTTCTAAGAGGCCAGACTTCTTCTCTGTTTATTATGGAGACTGTTGAAAACAGGATTACAAAACTAATTGTATTGTAATGCTTTTTGTATGATTTAGATTGCTTGCTCTCTCCTCTCTCTCTCTCTCTCTCTCTCTCTCTCTCTCTCTCTCTCTCTCTCTCTCTCTGTGTGTGTGTTCTAAAATAAATAATGAGGGTAGATATAGCGATGGGACCCTAGATTTGTAAGAGACTGAATTACATTAGGTGAAAGTCCTGTTTCAGTCAGTATGTCATATATTAATCACTCTATTTGAGGAGTATTATTATTTATATCTTACAAAGGAGGAGAGTAAACCAGAAAATTATTAAACAGACATTAGTTGGCAGAGCTAGAATTCACATCCAGGTATGTTGGTTCCAAGGTTCATATTTAACCACCACTATCAGAGTTAGATATGTTCTCTGGGAAGGTGGCATCTCAGTTCTTCTTTGGAGAGAGGAAGAGATGCCATCTGCCAAAACAAAGTAGATTAGATCCAAGGCAATTCAGGTGACAAGGCAAGGCTGAATGAAATGTAGTATAGTTAGGGAACCCTAAAGAATTTGATGTGGACCATGAACTAAGTGCTGATAAAGAGGGCATTGAGAGAGAAGGGGTCCCAGATTTGTTAGAGACTAGATTTCATGAGATGAAAGTCCTGTGCCTGTAATTTTGATTTTGCCAAAAACCACCACCACCACCAAAACCCCAAAACCCCAAAACAACAACAACAAAACCCAACAACAAAAAACCATGCTGAGAATTGGCTGACATCACAAATATAAAAGTTGCTGCTTTTATAAGAAAATACAGTGATGAAGTGATGCTATATTTAGGGTCATGAATATCTCCAGAGACCCAAGGACTTGGCTCCAAGATTGGTGATATAGAGAAGGGATAAGAACTTATGGGTTAGGGATAAAGGACTTCAATTATTTTCCTCTTCCTTCCTTCCTTCCTTCCTTCCTTCCTTCCTTCCTTCCTTCCTTCCTTTCTTCCTCCCTCTTTTCCTTTATTATTTATTTGTTTGTTTTATAATTTGTCAAGACAAGGGTATTTTCAATATTATATGAGTTTGTGTTGTATCATAGGACTGACAGACTATAGATCAACTAAAACTATAAGCCCTAATAAATTTTCTCTGTTTATAAATGGATGCATCTCAATAGTTTGTTATAGAAATTGTATGACTACATTAGGATATCAGAGTTGCTGAATTCTATTTTTCAATGGTGTCATCAAGGAGCAGACACAGTGCTACATGATCTCCCAGGATGAATTCCTTCATACCAAGAATACCAATTGTTTTCCGGAGTCTATATCACATTTAGGAAAGTCCAGAATAAGAAAGAAACTATTGCTATGGGGTCTGATTCTTAAGATCAAGGAGGAGTCTTCCCGAGGTCTCCTACATTGCCTTTGTATCTTACTACCTAGAAATGAGAATCACCAACCACCAGGGAGGGGAATCAGTCAAATGGGATCAGGCCAATAATGAGTTAACTCTGAGCAGTGATTAGACCTGCTAATTTTGAACCACTTGTTCAAGTGGTAGATGTTTGCTGGAAGTCTGTGTTCTATGAAGAATAAGGTGGGGGTGGGTCAAGAGAATAGTTAGTACTTATGAGACAGATGTAAAGCCTTCTTCATGAAGTAATAGTGGCAGATGGAGAGGATCAGGGTTGTAAAGACACATTAGACAGATAATTCTAAACTATGTTGTATTCATGTCTACTGCTTTCACCAAATCGGCAGTTACCTCTACTACTGTCTCTCTTCTTCTCCTTTCCACCCTTCTTATATGCTTTTCTCTATTCTTTCCCCATCCTGTCTTCATGATTTCTTCCTTTGGACCTGGCTCTCTTCTTTCCACTTTCCAATCCCCTCTCTTCTTTCAGGCCTCCCTTCTTCATCATTCTGTAAAATAGAGATTTGCCAAGGCTTCCCTGGTTTATTATTTGGTGAATATCTAAGTGGTGGAGCTTCAGCTCTGAACATCATACACACACTGGCTATTTGTGCCCTAGAATTGCAGGTGTGCAGATAAGTATCAATTTTAAAGCCACACCATCTTACGTCCTACAGAAATCCTTTGTAGAGATGCTACTCCTTAGTGATTTCTCCCTGATACCAAGAGTTTTGCCATCTCTGACACTACTTGCTTATTCAAGAACTCTGTATGCAAAAATGAGAACTTGTTCTATGGAGGATACTGTCGACAGTAAAGGTATTTTAGAATTAAACTATCTTACTTCTTCCTTTTCCACCTTAACCCCTCTTCTCCTTTCCAGTCTTTTAGAATTTTTTTCTGAAGAAGATTATTGTTTTTCTGTAGCCAGAGGGCAAAATTAATAAATTCCTCATATGCACAACTTCCTTGAAATAGAATAATGATCTTCAAGTATTAGTGCTGTGATGGAAGATGAAGATACTAAAGGAGAAACAGGGAGGAAGAGCAGGTTGTGTATGTTTGTGAGTGAGTGAGTCTCTCTCTCTCTCTCTCTCTCTCTCTCTCTCTCTCTGTGTGTGTGTGTGTGTGTGTGTGTGTGTGTGTGTGTGTGTGTGTGTGTGTGTAAAGGCAATGATTTAGGCTTGATATCCGATTCTTGAGGTGGGAGTGCTATAGGCTGAGAAAATGCAATGGTGAATAACACAGGATCTCTGCATGGCAGAAGACCAATGTACCACTCTTCTTTGGAAAGGTTTTGTTTTGTTTTGTTTTGTTTTCCATTCTAATCATCCATGCCTTTCATTTGGACCTCAAGTCTCATTAAGCTTGAGGGATTTCCCCTAAAACATGATGTTGTAAATTTAAAGATGAAAGAAAATGGAACAGAATAACATAGAGTGTATTGTATAAAGCTGGTACCAGGAGATAGGGGTAAGTGGATAATGATGTCAGAAGTTATAAACTATGCATTGGAACTTTTCCTGAGGGAGATTTTACTTGGTAAGTATCTTGGAAAGCAGTAGATATATTCTCAGCAGTGCTCGAATCAGCTAGTTCTGTATCCTTTTCCCTGAATCATCATAACCAAAAAGTATGATGCTGGAAAGTCAATCAACTCTTCTCTTCTTCTCCATCTCCCTGCCTCTCTTTGAAGAGTCAGGGATGAAAACCCAGATGATGCGCATGCTATATAACCACACTGATACAAAGCAAGACCGCTGGCTCTGGATTGTTTCTGATTGTGCAAAACCACTCATACAATCTTTTTGCTTTTTCTCCCTCGGGCTTTTCTAAGGAATATGAAGATAACTGGTGGGTAAGGCTCATCAGGACACCTTAGTTAGGTGTGAAAGCTTATTATTTCTTCCAGGAAGGCAGCTTCCTGACTTTCCAGAAAGGCTGCGTTGCCAGTCTCACTGAGTAATTAATGTGTAAATGACTTTGATTTTCCATCTTCACAATGTTCTCTCTATTTCTGTTCCCATGTATCTCAGTTCTCTGTACTCTCTCCCAAAGGCAGAAAAGAGCAGAAGATATCTACAATGTATTACCCATGAGAATATCCAGAGAGATATCACTTTGATACAAATTTGGACATGAGGGAACTGCTTTATAGTCAATATAGACATTTAATTTACTATTTCCCTATATTCCTCTTCAGAACGAAGAGTTTCTTCTCTGCAGAGTAAATTCCCAATAAGATGTGTCCTACCACTCTGAAAACTTTAGTGATATTTTCTACCAACAAAACTAGTCTTAAGCAAAACAATGCTGAAATCATCAATACCTCTAGTAATATCAATCCTTAGGTCCAATAAAGTCGTTTTTTTTTTTTTTGTTTGTTTGTTTTGGTTTGGTTTTGAGACAGGGTTTCTTTGTGTAGCTCTGGCTATACTGGATCTAGCTTTATAGACCAGATATTAAACTCAGAGATAAGCCTGCTTCTTCTCCCAGAGCGCTAGGATCAAAGTCACATACCACCACTGCCTGGCATTTTAATTTTTTTTTTTTTTGTTGTTGTTGTTGGTTCTTTGTTGTCATTTCTCAACAGTATTCTTTAATGAAAAGTACCCAGGTTGGAGCTGGGAATTGCCTTTATATAATGTGTTCCATTAACAGTGAATTCTCTGTTTATTTTTGTCTTTCAAAATCTCAATTTATTTGAATAACTTTCTTTCTATGTGTTTGGTGTTTCTTCAAGACCAGGTTTAGGTCAGGTGGCACACGGTCTGGTTTTACTTGGATGATTCTCACTTATTCATTCATCAAGACATTGTCTATTTTTCTTACTGTGATGTAACCATTTACCAATTTGTGGGCGGTAATTTGAAATTAGATTATTCCATTACTTATCAAATATTCAATGTACCCATTTATTAATGAAAATGAGTATTGAGTGTTAGTTTCTTGTTAATTGACTGGGTTATGTTAACATAATTACTTATTCTGATATTTAATCTGTATCACATTTTGCCAGTGTAAGCTTTACATAGACGAGTCTCCTGACTTTTAACATGTATCGATATTTTGGGTTTCCTTTCCTGCATATGGTATTATAGGTTCACCTTTTACTTTCTTGGGCTCAGCTTTCGAATTAATCATTTCCCTAAGGAGCTCTGATTCATTTTTAGTAGAAGTGTCATGTAGAAGCTAAGATGTGGACACTATGTTTGTTCACCTCCAATGGCGATGGAAGAATTGGAGAAAGGATGCTTGCTGCTTGTAGCACTGTAAGTAGGCACAATGTAACTGTCACGTATTCATGTGCACTTGTGCATGCATGTGTTGTGTGTGTGTGTGTGTGTGTGTGAGCACATGTGTGTATGAGAGGAGTTGTGGTGGAAAGGGAGGAAAGTACTTGGTTTCCTTTGTATAATGTATGATCATTTTCAGAACAGGATTTTTCAAAACACGTTCCAGTGAATTGTTAATAAATACTCTGTGAAGAAAAGACACTTTGGCTACCAAGTACTGGATTTCCCTGAGGCTTGACAGTACTCCTGCACTTGACTGTCATATTTATGACGAGTCAGTTCCAGTTCTAAAATGGTTTGTCCCTTTTGAGTGATATAAACTGATATACATATATATGTACATATATACTTTATCTTTCTACAAAATATTCATAATCACTGTATGAAAATGCTGCAGAGATACTGATGTTCTCTTCTGCTTTTGCCTTCTGTCACACACTGACACATATGAGGATACATGCATACACACAGCACTCACACATATTCAGTCTCAGACGTGCTAAGGTTGCCATCGCCTTGTGAGACAGGAAGAAAAGAACGTGACGTGACTCAGCGAGGATCCGTGCACAGCGAGGATGAGTCTTCCTTGTGTGTTCAGTAAGCATCACAGAGGACACACTCCATTGAATGTAGTCTTTGAAAGTAGGTAGATTTGAGTTTGGATGTCGGGTAACCTGTGAAAAGCTGTGCAGTGATAAGTACAACTAGAATATCTTATGCTTTGGTCAGGATGAGCTACAGAAGCTGCAGGGAATGTTCTCAGCTCGTTGCCTAGGATATGGCAATTATTTAAGTAATAACAACGGTTTTTTAATTTTCTTTTGGGGGTATGTGTGTGTAAGTGTGTGTGTGTGTGTGTGTGTGTGTGTGTGTGTGTGTGTTTCATTAATTTGTTGGCTTCTATTCAGATGGTGGTCTCTTGGAGACACATATAGAACAAAATGTAAGACAATACAAGGTGGAAGAGCTAGCTATAGAAAAAAAAAGTCAAGGTCTCTATATTCTCATTAACTCATTGAGAGTAACTCATTGCTATGCTGTGTGTTCTGTTAACATGCACAGTGATACATATCTGGTCTCTTACTAGTCACAGAAGCAACTTTCCATGTATAGAACTAGGATTGCTTCTAGACTGACTGACAAAGATCTTCAAGGTAAGTAGAGGAACGAGACTATTCCTTATTAAGCACCAGTATGATATAGGAAATGATTTTTTTAATGAGATGGAACATAAATGGGAAGTGAGTTAATAGAAATGACAAAAGTACTGCATTTACTCAATAAATTAGCTTCCAAAAATGAGGGGCTTAGTAAATAGCTAGGAGGATATGAGAGTTAAGAAAAAAATCACTGTTGTTATTCCAAATGATTATCACCTTTAAGATAAGACATGGTTGAATATGTTTAAATACTGACATGAAACAGTCAATATGGAACAAATTAAAGCTGGCCATAGAAAGCTCTAATTTGGCAATCCTTGCTTGCCACATTCCCCTAGTGGCATCACCATATTTCTCTATTTCATTTTTCCCCTGTTATAGATAACCACTTCTTTCTCCTCCTGGCTCTGGGGTGTGGCATGCAAGCCTGTAAGAATACTTTTCCTTCTACTACAGTATAGACTTGGCTATTCTAGTTCCTGGATCCCTTTATCAGTGTCCCAGTGAAGACATATATATCTTGCTGCATCAATACAACCCTTCTGTGGCATTTTATGCGCCAGAGAAAGATTGAACCTTCTTCTTTCCTATATGTTTAAGATTGAAGATGGGTCTCCAGAGCACCTAGTGGTCAAGCCCCATACATTATGGAGGATTTGGAAGCAATGTAGCCCACAGAGACATAAACTGAGATAACAGAGTGAGTGATGAGCACAGACTTCTGTTGCTCTGGGTATTGCAATGGGAGAGACCAACTGAATCACATTGATGGGAACTACAATACTTACCATTCACACTTAAGCTATATGTGGTCAGTTATACATGGCAAGGAAAGGGGTCTGCTTTCTATTATAAAGACAAAGGAGCTGGAAAGAAGAACATAATCAATAGATTAAGGCCTTTCCATACACTGGCATGCAGGAGATCAGGGTTCAGGCATACAAGTGGCCATGGGTTCAAAAGGACCATAACATGGACATTACCAAGAGAAGGGTAGTAACAACGAGGCTCAGTTGTTTATTTCGTGGCATGTACCTCATCTGGAGTGGTAGGGATTCGAGAGGGTGAAACTGCCAGCAAATTACTAGTAGCTTACTTTTCTCTTTTTCACTCGAGAAAGTGATCCAGAATATGAGACAGTCTTTCCCTCCTATAGGAGAAAATAGATTCAAACTGAAGTAATTTTACTATTATTATGATGTTCCAAATGCACCTAGATAAACACACAAGTGTTTGACTACAGTTGACGGTGACTCTTACTGGCCACAGTAATAATAATAATGATGATAATATTAATAATAATAACTCTTTACATTAATTGCCTACAAGTGCATACAAAATTTTTGCCTTACTTTTCATGCTAGTGTACACCTCATAGGATGAGGGAGTTGTGTAAAACAGTTTACTTTTCGATCATAATATATGGCATAAGCGTACTTAGTGTAAACCCATATAGACTCTCCTAATCAATTCTTGATTTCACTCTTATTGTGCTTACATCAAGCCTTGAAACTCTTTTTAACATCATTGCCCTTGAATGTATAAGACTAGCTTGAAAGATGCAACTTATTTGTTGTTGTTGATTAGCTCTAGTGCCCTGGGGGATTGTCTCTGTTGATTTCTTAGCAAAAAAAAAAAAAAAAAAAAAATACTGCCTCCAGGATCTGGCAAGCCTGAGGACCCTGGAGCAGCCTTGAGCATCTGGCACTCTATGGCAGCATCCTCTCTCTCCTATTAAGAAGAAGGGAGATGTGATGAGAGGCACAGGCTGTGAGGCTTCAGGCTTTTATCTTTGGCACTGACATGGGCAGCGTGACATGCAGGGTAATGAATTGCCCTCCTTGCAGAAATGAATAAGTTGTGGTCGGTGATGCAATGATCAATTTGCTCCATCACGTTAAGCTGCCCATTCATCATCCACACCTGCTGTCAGGAGCCCAGGGCTGCTAATGTTGGCCTCAAGCCTCTGCCTCAGCCTGCTGAACAACAAACAGCCTTTGGAGTTGCCTCTCTAAGGCTCAAGGCTGCCTTGATTACAGTCTCTGATGAAAAGCCCAATTCCTGCTCAGCCACTGGTGACTGTGGAAACAAGGCATATTTGTGAACAGCCAAGCTGTGGAGGTACAGCTTAATAAAACACTAAGGGACCCCTGATGGGGACCTAGGTAGCCTGTTCCACTTCCCTATGATACGGAGTTGGGCCAATATGGTGTCATCCTTGTGCCTCAGCTTCTCCATTCTAAAAAGACAGCATAAAGAAGATTATCTAATTTTCTTCTAGACTGCCTTTCTATCTCTGAGTCCAGAGATCACCTGCACTTTTCTGTGATGGGGTTGGCACTGTGATTTGTTTAAGTCTCCATCTACCAAAAGCAAATAGTAGCATCTTTCATGTAACAGAAATTGTGTGGTAGCCGTGAATCGGCTCATTGATTTTCACAACTGAATGAAGGATGAATTAGCACAGTTTACTGATGACCAAACTAAGGGATAAGGTTATGTGAAGTTCCCAAAGCTAAGAGCAAAGTTTGGGATAGCAACAGAATCTTGACTCTCAAGCTTTTGCTTCTTGTATTGGAGATTATTTCACATAAAGGCGCAGACCATTAGTGGCTCCAGCCAATGTTGACTTCCTAATAATCCTGCAGGATTCAGTTGTTGCTAAAATTATGTCTGTTCAGAGGGATACAGAGTGAGCCAGAACAGCCAAATATGACATTATGGGTTTCTTTCTTTATTTTTACTACTCCAAATTTTTGTGTCTATTGACCATCTCCAACATACCAATCCCTGAACTAGATCATCAGTTCTTCCTGACCTTTTGTAAGTTCAGTTAAATAACAACCTAATTATGTTAGTTATTTTCATTTATGGGCAGAGAAAAAGAAGCCCAGAGAAAAATACTTGCCAGAGATCATTTTGCTTGGTGAATGACTCTCAGAGTTTTTTTTTGTTTTTTTTTTTTCACAATTGGATGCGTTCATCATCTGCCCATTAAAACCAAGGGAAGAAAATAGGCATTAAAACCAGATCAAAGACCCTGTGCCCATGTGAGTCTGCATGTCATATTTCTTCCCAGTTACAAATTGGTTTTTCATTTGCAAACTAAAAAGAATAATAATAATAATAATGGCTAGCTCTTATTCAATTATTATTAAATGCCAGAACTTTGAATTGTGTTAACTTCATGCCAGTCCTTAATATATTGATATAGTCACTGTATTACGGTTTATATGTGTAAGGCTAGAAATGGATATAAGAAACCTCTAGCATAAAGTGAGTAACAAACAGAGTTTCAATTACCTGATTCTAAAATAGAGTCTCTCAGCTACTTTGCTATTTAGAAGCACTATTTCTTAATAGTTACTATCATGACAAATTACCCTAAGATCTTGTAAAAATGTACATTGTAATTTAGCTTGTTTCAATTTGGGAATTGGGATTCTTTGTTTCATGGAGATGGTCATTCCACTGGTCTAGGGATCACACTTTGAGTCACTATGTATCAACCTTTTTCTGCCAAAGAGCAGATGGTAGATACTTTAGGTTCAGTGGACCATGGACATTTTGTTGCAGCTACTCAGTTCCACCATTGTAGCAATAAATTAGCTACTGGTAATCTGTTAAAAAATGAAAGAGTTTCTGCTGTAATAAAATTTTATATGTAACAGATGATGGGCTGAATTGCTTCAGCTATAATTTGCCAACAGTTGCCACTGGGTTTCCAGATCAATTGACTTCCATTGGTTCCACTTACTTTTATTCCTGCTATCAGCCTTACTATAGCTTAGTTGTTTTCTGTCTTCAAAAGAGGAAGACTTGCGGTCTTGGTTCTCATGCTATGGCACTATGAGTAGAAGAAACGTTTGCAAGTTAGGTTATTGGGAGTGTGCCCCCAAAGGGCGTACAAGCAGGGGAGTTCCTTTCTCACTTTGCAAGTGTCACAAGCTCAAGGAGTCACTTTTTGTTTTGACTACCATCCTAATATACTGCCGCCCAATCTTTATATCTTTTATTTGTATTTTTTTTTGTGTCAAACAAACATACAGATGAACATGTCCACATGTCCACATGCACATGTGCACATGTGCGCGCGCGCACACACACACACACACACACATTTGTGTATTTTTGGGAGGTATGAGTACTTGTGCATGTGGGGGGTGTGTGCATATGCATGTGAACCCACAGACTGTTGCTGATTTCTTTTTCCTCTCCTATTTTTAATATTAATGAATTAGTTGAGAGTGTTTCTGTTACTCTTAAAGCACATTGACTTCACTAAGCTGGCATGCCTGCCAATGAGCTCTAGGTATCCACCCATCTTTTCGTCCTCAGTGCATGGATTACAGATGCACACTGGCATCATTTCAACTTTTTCCATGGATGCAGGAGAACTGCGCTCACATCCTCATGCTTGAATGATAAGCACATTACTACCGTTGTTCTGTCTTTCTGAACTCTAGCCTTTTGTCTCATTAAAAGTAATTTGATATAACCTTAAGTAATTTCATGCAAAAGTTCTCAACATGAGGTTTGCTGACCAGCATTATATACATTACATGATAAGCCAGAAGATAGCAAATATAAAACTTCATACTAAACTTATTAATCAGGGAAACTATGAGTGAGCTTAGCAATGCATGACATGACTTAGTAAGTTTTCTATGGGATTATAGTTATCTATTCTCTGTTATGAGTAGGGATAATACTGATACGTGAAGTGTGGGCAAGACGTTTGTACTTTCAGCAGCATCAGAAGAAGGCAGCACATAATGGGGACATATGACTTAAGCTCCGGTGTTGAAAGGTTAGGTCTTTGGTCTTGTGGCCAAGGACAAACAAGTTTTTTGTACAAGGTCTTTCATTTGAAACAACATCATAAAAGTGTTGAAGTATCAGGAAGCCTTAAGAAAGACTGAAATCAGGTGATACAAAGCATCTGTCAGATGGTGGAGACTGCCAGATGGATGCCCCCAAAACTGGGAGCTTATAAGTCTGAGGTACAAAGTGATGAACAAGTACAAACAATGCAAACAAGTTTAATATATCTTACACTGTGAACTCTAGCAAATGGAAACCCTAGCTTGACTCTTCTGAGCAGGGTAGAGACTTAGAAAATGTACTGTAAGGTAGGGGTCCTGTTAGGGATGGAAAACCTCACCTTTGAATCTGTACAGGACTGGCTTTCCACCTTCTACTGGCCCACCATCTAACTGTGAGCCCTCAGTCCGTTGCTTCAAAGAGAGCATTATTTTTTTTCTCCTGTGAAAATGAGGGCCCTTGTTACATACCTCATGATGTGAGAGTTACACATTTTGACGTAAAAGTTGGTTTTTGTTTTGTTTTTCTTTCACTCTTTTCAGCAATAGACACTATTGCTGTGGATAAAATGGTGAAGAAGCAAAAATAACCACTTCAGCTCTGGTAGAGTTTTCAATTTATTGGAAAACAGAACAAGGCACCACAGTCAACTGTGACACATGCTATGATGGAGAATGACAAGGGCCTCTTTCCAGAGAGGTGGCTGATCAATCCAGGCTGTATTAGAATCAGTTAAAGGGTTTCAGTTCTTTGGTTGCTGTTTTGTGCCATTTGTTTGTTTGTTTGTTTGTTTGTTTCGTTTTGTTTGCTTTATGCTTTGAGTAGGCTACATATTTTGACCGGTTTCACTGTGTTTAAATCTATATGTAATTTTCTTATACTATTTATTACCATGCAGGGTTATTTAAGTCCTTTTATGCTAATATAAAAAGTACTCAGAACATTTTCCTTGTGCTATGCTACCCTCCCCCTCAGGGCACTCCCATTCACATCAGTTCCCATTGATTTCCTGGACAGTTTCACTTCTACTTTACTCTTATTGTATGCATTTTATTCTTTGTATCTATAAAGCTTCTGCACACCAAAAGAAAGTTTTGTAAAGCTGCCACCACCGTTAGTACTTCCCTAGATCAACTGAATCAGTATTCTTAAATATTCTTAGCTATATTTTAACATTTTTATTTTAACACAATATAAGGCTTGAAGAATGGTTGTAAAATTAAATATAAACTGTTGTCGCTTCTATTTAGCATTGTAGTGAAGGCTGTAGTCAGGCATATTTGAAAGACAAATAAGTAAAAGAAAACCAGATTGGCAAAGAAAGAAAACAATTTTCATTTGACAGATGGTTTCAGTTTGTATACAGAAAATGTTAACACACACACACACACACACACACACACACACACACATCTCTGGAACTAATTATTGGCTTCATAAGCTTGCAAGATATGTAGGAAATGTACAAGTGTCAATTGTATTTCTACATATTAGTTAGCAAACATCCTGAGAACAAAATTAGGAAAGCAATCCCATTTGCAGTCTCGTAAGAAGAGGAAATGTTCAGAAATAAACTTGAAAAATCAAAGCAAGGTGTATAGTCTGAAAACAACAAAAACGAGGATAAAAAAAATTATGGAGGATATAAATGAATAGAGAGACATCATATGGTCATGGCACCCAAGCTGCTCTACAGACTGAATGCATTCCCTGCTGCTTGTTGCTAAAATATATCAACAAATTTCATATAGAAATATGAGGAACCCTGAATAATCAGAATAATACTGGAGAATGAAGTTCAACATTGGGGAACTCACAAAGACAGTTTTCCTTCTGTTTTTTCTCTTACCCCATCTGCACTTTCTGGATTCACACACAAAAATATTTTACTCTGAAGTATTTAAAAGTCATTTAAATGACACTAAGCCCACTTTCTTTCAAATACTTCATTGTGGTTTTCTGAAATTGAGAAAATCAAATTTCTTTCACCTACATCAAATGTCTACAACAGCCCTGGTACGATTCCATAGCCATTTAAGTATTATACTGATGTCATAGTTTTATTTTATTTTTTACCTGTGTGTGTGTGTGTGTGTGTGTGCTCTTGCACATGTGTGAGCACCTATGAACACAAGTAATCGTAGTTGGGAGGCCCAAAGTAGATATTCAGTATCTTTCTTAATCATTCTCCATCTTATTCATTGAGGCAACAGCTCTTACAGAACCTGAAGCTCAACATTTGGTGCGTCTAGCTAGCCATCTGACTCTGTGAATTCCCTTCTCTGCCTTCCATGCATTGAAATTACAGGTAGATTGAAATGCCCACCTGTCACTTTATGTAGGTTTTGAGGATCCAAATGTGGCTAGTGCTTTACCTGCTGCACAATCTTCCCAGTTACTCATGTCCTTAAAGCATAGAAAGCCCCAGCTTGAGAATTGCAACCAATTGTCGTCACTGCTTGGTGTCTTTTAAATTTGGACAGTATTTCTGGCTACACTCTTCTGATGACTTTCAAGATTTTTTTGTTTGCTTTTGTTTTTGATTTTGTTGTTAATTATTGTATTTATCTACATTCCATTTGTTTTCCTCCTCAGTCCCCCCTTCCCTAGTTCCTCAACCCATTGTTCTTCTCTCTTGCATCTGAGAGGGTGCTTCCTCCAACCGGGCCTCCCCATTCCCTGAGGCCTCAAGTTTCTCAAGGATTAAGCACATCCTTTCTCACTGAGGCTAGACCACGCAGATCTCTGGTACGAATGTGCCAGGGTACTCGAACCACCCCGTGTATGCTCCTGGTTAGTGGTTCAGTCTCTGAGAGCTCTCTGAGGTCTGGGTTAGTTGACACTACTGGTCTTCCTATGAGGTCACTCTCCCTTTCAGCTTCTTCAATTCTTCTCCTAATTCAACCATAGGGATCCATGACTTAGTCCACTGGTTGTGTGTAAGTATCTGCCTGTGTCTCAGTCAGTTGCTGGTAGGGGTTTTCAGAGGACAGCCATGCCAGGCTCCCATCTGTAAGCACATCATAGCATAGTAGTGTCAGGCCTTGGTGTGCCGCCATGAGATGGATCCCACATTGGGCCAGTCATTGGATTGCTTTTCCTTCAGTCTCTCAACTTTCACATTTTAAAAGATATTGGTTAGTTACTTTGTAGATGATTCTTCAGTCTGGCCTACTCCTGTGCTTCCTTATGGTTAGATTCAAGTTATGCACATTAGGTGGAATCACTCCAGAGAGGATGCCATTGTCTCTGAGCATCCTGTCAAGAGGCACACAGGAACTTGTTATTGACTTTGTCAGTGGCAAAGATAGCCTTGCTGTCTTACTCTAGGTGTAATTTCATCCTTCTTAACTTCTTGTTACTCATGACAAGGTATTCTGAGGCTATTTGGATATCCCATGACTCTAAAGTTTCTCACAACTCCAATATGAACTTGAGATTTTAAAGAAATCTCCAGTTTTTAGAAATTCCAGGATAGGAAACCACATTATTAAACTGATGCAGTAAATGCAGTTCTTCTGGAGACAGAGAAACATTTCAAGTGAAGGCCGAGGAACAAATGGAAGAAGCTTTCTTTTTCAGAATTTGGTGAGATTGGACTAATATGTATGCAATGAATACGATGACCTGGGGACATACAAGCTACCTGGGGATTAGCTGAGTCCATCTGGCCAACACAGAGTACAATGCAGGATTACAGGCAGGAGGTGCCCCTATGAACATTTAAGGAGTTTGGACTTCCACAAAGTTCAAAAGAACTCCTGAGTTCTATACAATTCAATTATAAAACTGATTATCTGCTTTTAAGACTGGAAAGAACACATTCCTTCATTACCTTCCTTGATTACCAGGGGCATCAGATTGAAAGTGAGAAAAAGAGGTGACAGGTAACAGTGACAAAGAGGGGGAAAGGGGCTTAGGCTGCGGCACTTTAGCACTGATTTGGGAGAGTGAGTATAGCAGTTAGAGGGAAGGGGTCAGACATTGGGAAAAAGAGAGGATTGTAGCACTGGATGGTAGTGGGAGTCAGAAAAGCCTTTTCACGGAGGTCATCTATAGGGAAACTTGATGGATGGTGACAAGGTAATGGTTGAAGAAGTAGGTGTGCTCTGGATAGAAGAGGCTAGAAGAACAAGGAAAACCAATGGCTAGCACATAGGAGCATGCCTGGGAGGAGCAGCAGTGATCCAAGAAATTCAGGATGCAGGCAAGTAGAGCAATGGGAGAGACCAAAGTCAGCCTTCAGTTGAGAAGAATCTATGCAGACTGCATTAGAGGCTGACATGGCAGTGAGAAGAAATTCTAAGAAACCAACTTGCAACACCGTGGGGGAAATCATGTATGAAGTATACATGTGTATGGATGGTTAGCATGGAGAAACTGCCACCATAACTCAGTGCTTAGAGCACATGTCAGGCAGACCCATCGTGAACTTTGCAAGCACTAAATGTGGGTCCTTCCCTTGTAAACCTTCAGTGGGAAAGGTTAAAAGAAGAAAAGTTCGTTCCCACTCAGAAGAGAGAGAGGAAAACAAACCTGTAGGCTGAGGCTGAGGACAGAAGAGATGAAGCAGAGAGCTTGCTCCTGAGCTGAATGAAGATAAATGGGCAGTGAGTTCTGGAGAATACATCCTTTCTCTGGTACACTTGCCTCTCCATCAGTGCCCAGCCAAGGCCTGTCATGCAGGAGTGGCGCTTTTGTGTGTCTGCAGGCTCTGCTCCTGTTGCCATAGTGATGGGGCCATAAGTCATGTCTGCTGCTGCTGTACAGAGGCGTTGTGATTTATGCAAGCCTGGGTGGGATTGTAAACTTTTTTTTTTTAATGTTCAAAATCCGTCACAGCAAAGGAGGGTAGAGAAGCTCAGTCTCATTTTAAAGGGGTTGGGGGCGTTGTTAGACCTTGATTTTTTTTTTCCCTGGCAGTGATCTTTCCACATGGACCAATGGAGCCTGCATGTGCAGAGCTTCTTTTTGACTCTAGCCATGGGAGTTTGAAAGCCTTGGTCCAGATGCTCGACTCTAAAGCCAGGCTGATGCTGTTTTCCCCAAACAAATCCAATCCTCTTTCTAAGCTGCATTCAAGTACCCCTGCCGTTTTCCTTATGTTCTTATTTGTGGCTAACAATTTACTTTGTTTATAATGCAAAGGACATGAGGGAAAAAAGAGCTTGGTGTTGACCTTATCTCATTTTTTTCATCTGTTTAATGGGGACAGTATAGCTTCATAGAATATGGGGTTTTAAACACTGGCATCTTTGACATTTGAAGTTAGGTTTCTGTGAGGCTTTTGTCTGCATGATGTTATTGGAGGATGAATGTGCTTTGCATTATGGGATATCTAGGGGCATGCCTGTCTCATACCCGCTAGGATACAAGAGCACCTAGTATAGTGTTAATGAAAGAAATGTTTCCAGAGGTTAAGAAATGTCCCTAGAGGTGTGTGCAAACCATCCATTCTAAACTCTCTTACAGGTGAAGAGAGGATTCTCTTCTTGACCTATGATATTTTCAGCTTTTATGTTACACGTTCAGAGGATGAGGGCTCAGTTCAAAGAACCCACATGGTGGCTCACAACCATCTGTGTGTCTAGTTTCAAGAGATCCAATGTCTTCTGATCTCTGTGAGCTACACACACACATGGTGCAAACACATACATGCAGACAGAAACTCCCACAGAAACAGAATGCACTACAATAAGAAAGCCTACAAAAGTATATAGAAGAAGCTGAAAAGATTCTGGCAGCAAGAGTTTAACCCTGTCTGGATACATCAAGCAGAGAGACAAGGCTCATGCCAAGCACAAGACTTCTTGTTAGACATGCTTGCAGTTCCACACTGGCCAGGTACACATGAAAAAAAGTATATTTGTCCATGACCATGTCTGTGCAATATGTGGGACCATGCATATCCCAGGGCTTTTCTTATCATGCTTCACAGATATCACTTCCCCCATTCTCACCATCAGTGAGTCAGTTGAGCATTCCAGTGCCAGAATCTCCAGGTGGATGAAGATTCAGGGCACAGATCTCAGACACCTTCATCTCAATGTAATGAACATTGCCTTTCAGTATCCAAGGGGAATGGTAGCAGTGCTTTAAAAATATCCTAAGGTTGTGCTATGAGCAAAATGTATCCTATGGGGCCATGGATTCTGCTACAGGAAGACTGAAGCAAGGATGTAATTGAACGTGTGGCATAGTGCAGTAGGTCTGTCTGGGCAGGCCTTTCATACTCTTACCCAAATTATTCTCTTGTATTTTCTTTCTGTCCATTTTAAAGTTATAGAAAATTAACATAACATACAATGTACTCTCTTAATTTTTAAAAATAAAGTTCAGGGGCATCAAGTATGGATTGTGGAATTAGCACTGCCATCCTTCACTAGAAGGGTCTTCATCTCAAAAAAATAAAATGGATTTTTTTTCTGAGCAATACACAGAACACAAACAGCAGCTTCACACTTCCCTCTCTGTCCAGCCATTAGCAACGATGATTACTATTTGTTTCCACAATTTTGCATTTGAGTTATTCATAGAAGTAGAATCTACAGCATTCATACATTTGTAACCATTTGTTTCACTTAGTATAATGTCCCAAGGCTCATTCATATTACAGCACAAATCACAATGTCCTTCATTTTTCAGGGAGAAGAATATTCCATTATAGTTTTATACCACATTTCCCTTATTGATGTATAGATCGACAGATACTTAAGATGCTTCCATATTTAACTATTGAAAATAGGTGTTATGAATCTTGAATCCCTGTCTGAAGCACCATTGAGTTGTACTTCAACTCATCAGTCATGATGTACAATATACATAAAGACTCAAGAGAACACAAAGAATATGAGTGAAACCTCCCACTGAAAAGACCATGAATAACCTAAGAAGGGCTCTGACATGAGGATCAGATTTAGGTCAAATAGTTACAACATAACAATGATAATGACCAATGGTTCACCCAAAAGATTTGTCTAGAATCTTACTTGGTTTTCAACCAGAGGCCTACAGCTATCTTCAGTTTGCAAGTGTGAAAACTGAGGCAGAAAGATAAAGGAAATTCACTCATTATTGTCTAGATAGTGTGTGACAGAGCTGGTGAACCAGCATGTTAGATAAAGGGTGAGCTGTCTTCACAGAGACTGAAATGGCTAGATTGTTCTGCTGGTCCAGACTATGGGGAATCTGTGTCAACGACCATAGGCACACAGACATAGTCTTGTTCATTATTCACAGTACTGAAGGAAAAGCTCTATTGACATGTCCTTTATTTTACTACACATACTCTTTGGTGCTTTCTTTACTTTCTGTGCCCACTCTAGATGATACTGGGGAACCACTTGTCTGGAATGAAGTCAGCACTGGACTGTCCAAGCAGACTGTTCTATAAATGATGCAAGATAACCATAAGGACACAGAGACTTTTGAAAATTTGGGTGGAGATAATGTGGAGCTCCTCAGCTGCTTAAGTGAAGAAAGGCCAGATCCAACTTGGACCTCCCTCTACTCATGTGCACACTTTAAAGAAGGCCCCTGAGAATTAGGTTATACTTTTTCTGATACTTGGTTTAATTTGCATAGTCCCTGAATCTTGAAGGACTATGTGACATTGCTTGAATTGTGTCTCAACAAATGCTGGCACCAAACTTGTTTCTAGTGGATCAGTATTGGGAAGACCAGAGTATATAAAATTTACTTCCAAAAATTCTTGACATTCATTAACATATCAACACCTATGGGAAAGCTGTTGTCTGGAACATTGGCCCAATCAATTCAATTATAGGAATAAAATTTCTCAAACTTTTCAAACTAAGGATTTGGTTTTTTTTTTTTTTTTCATTTTGATTTTAATCCATATACTTTTATTCTCCTTGCCCCCAAAGTACAGGTGTTACATGAAATCACTTGAGCAAATGTAGCTTGTTGCACTATGGCAGAGTGCACACTGTGAAGCAGGTTATTTATATTTAGAGGGATCAGGTGACAGTTGGCGTTAGCACCAGAGTATCTGCAGAAAAATATTTGTTGATAACATAAAAATATCTTCTCAGTATCAAAATAACCACATCAAACTAGAGCCATCAAATGTTTTGGAGCCGTTCTCTGAACTGTTTATGATGTTTTGAATGGTTAAGATTCATTCTAGGACCTTCAGGATCATACAGGTCACCAGGAAGGATTAGAGTGGGGTCCTTCTACACTATTACGAGCACTCAGAACACTGGTTTCTAGTTTAGGAAGAGATACTCTAGAAAGGTTAACAAAGCAACCATAGACATGACAATAGATGCCAGAAGGACAAATTCATGAAAAGCTTCTCAGAAGAAGTGACCCTGCTGCAAAACTCTAGTGGATGAGAAAGAGTGTACCATGGGCTAGGAGGGAAGTGTGAGTGTCATGCCAAGGGCCAGTACTGGAGAAGGCCAGGGTCCAGGAGAGTACTTGTTATTTTAAGAAAAAAAAAAAAAAACAAGAGGGAATAAAGGGAAGTGATGGGGTAACCAAAGCAATGGCTTTCTAGCTTTAGATGAAAAAATATGTGTCATGTTACATAGTTTGTACATTTATTCCAAAGCATTTGGATTTGAAGGAAGTAGAGTTGGTTTTAGACAGAGAGCAGCAATGGTTCAAATTATAAAACTTTTGTATGATTTGTCCATGGGTAGAAGAGGGATTGAAAGAAAGGAGGCTGCTTGAGAAAATGTAAGTCTGTACAGGTATGTGGGAGACAGGAGTACAGATGGATCTCTTGAGCACTTCCCCACAGTTTTACCCTCAGCTCAACCTTCCCCAGACCTGGACCTCAAAATGGGTTATCTCATTGAGCTTCTTCATCTAGTTTTCCATTGGGCTTACTTCTCCTACTGAGTGACACAGAACTTCTCAGCACCTTTTATGAAATGTCACAATGAGTTAGCTGTATTCCTGACTGACTGTCAGAGACCCAGGGAATTATCATTCTGTGTTCTCGAAACATTGTCCTCATCTTGCTTCTCTGATATCTGTAGCTGACTCAGTCACAGATTTAGTCACAACATGCTGCTTATCCTTTGTTGTTTCTTCAGAATTTTCCCCAAACATTAGGAGAGCATGCTTCAAATTTGAGTGCACCATCCCTTTGTTGCTGGGCCTCTCCTTCATACTGGCTTCTTCTGTTAGTGAGAGAAAAGAAATCAAGACTGCTCAATGAAATATATGGATACTTCTAATCAAGTGGTGTGGTTCTCTCTCTCTCTCTCTCTCTCTCTCTTTCTATCTCTCTCTCTCTCTTTCTCTCTCTCTCTTCATCTGTGTGTATCTGTGTTTATCTCTCTGTGTGTGTATGTCCTTCCCTCTGTTCCTCCTCAGCATGCTGTGCATATGAATGTATTTTGAGTACAGAAGTTGTGTTACTTACATGAAAGTATATGATACATTGAAGGAAAGGTATCATTCCACTCAGCCTCATGAAGTTGAGTTTAGATAAAAAAATAATTGTTCATTTTAATTTTTTGGTCTTTACTACTCCAGAGTTACTGTTTCCATAACTGAAAATGTTGCTGAAGATGAAATCAAGAGAACTTATAGAGAACTCCATGAAACCAATACACACCACACAGCAGAGATTAGGACAGAAGTACAGGAAAGAGTGTGTGCTATTAACTTAAGAGCATCTATCCGAGGTCAGCTGGATGGGGAAAAGTGTCTCTGTATTCTGTGAGTTTGTGATTGTTTACACCTTTGTACACTATGGCAATGTTTGAGACTCCTTTCATGAGGGTAATTTTTATCCCAGAATTCATGTTTAATATGAATGATGATGATTGTGTTAGATAGAGTCTAGGAAGCACTTACGCAGGAGGCTTCAACTCTGCTAGAAGCCAGAAATTTATCTCAGCAAATATACCAGCACCAAGAACAGATTTTTGGCTAAATATGTCTCCTGAGATAACAGATCAATAAAAAAGCATTGAATGAGACAGTTCTACTGTTAATTCATCTTTAACATCTCCATCTCTATGGCTATCCTTTCTTTGGGTCTTAGTAATCAATAATCTCTCTTCATCTGACAAAGGAACAAAATCATAAACTCATGAGATAGAAAGTTAGAAGCACTCACTTTAGTCTTAGAAATCTCAACATAAACTTTTGAGGCAGTGCCTACATATTTATTTTAGTTGGTGTGAGGGAAATCTGATACCCACCTTTTCTGATTTAGTCCATCTTGCAAGATAAGTCTTATAAGAATAAGACCAGGGAGAGACTGGGTGACATGGGATGGAGTGTCTGTCTCATTGGTCCTTACTTTGCTAATGTCTGTACTTTGTGATCTTATTCTAACATATGTAAGGCCAATAATAGACCTTCCCTGGAATTCTACAAAAGTTATATCATGCAAGAAAAGGATTACTCCTTTGTAACAAAGAACGCACATATTTAATGACACATGAATATTCCCACCAATTCCTTGAAAGATGGAAGGCAGCAGAGAATGGGACGGGATGGCCTACATGGCAGGAAAGAATAAAGTCATCATAATAGAAAAATGAAGAAAGAAAGACAGAATCTTAGTATGTAATCCCTTAGTCTTTATCACATCTCCCTTGTAAGCATATCTTTCACCTTTCCCAGGACAGCATTTCAATGTAAGTCTCATTGAGTCATTCAAGCCAAGTTGTTTTCCCCTAAAACTAAAATCACTCTGAGTTATACCAAGTGGAAAAATGCTCTACATGAAGGGAGATCCTACAGCATGAGGGATTGAGCAGAGGTCAGAAGTCTACCTTTCATTTCCAATGCTTTCCCTCCAACTGTTCTGCTTAAGTCCTTAGGATGTCAACTTCCTTCTCAGTTAAACACGAGATTAAACATAGGGTTACAGCCTGGGGAGATGGCTGAATTAGAAAAATACCTGCCATGCAATGAAGATGACCTGAGTTAGATCCCTAATGTGAACACAAAGCACGGACAGCAACGAGAACCATGTGCAGGAGCACATGCATCCCAGTGCTAGGAAAGCCGAGACAGGAGGATACCTGGGGCTCGCTCATCAGCCAGTCTGGATGAATGCTACATGTTCTCTAAGATACTCTTTCCTAAAAAATAAAATGGAGAGTAACTAAGGAAGACCTTTGACACTGACAACCTTTTCCACACATTCATCCACAGGCAATAAATGAATAGGATTGGCAACAGTCAATGGCCATAAGCTTCTCTCAAATTCTCACAACCAGCTCAGGATACTTGCCCAGGGTACATACGTTTATATCTTTCTCTCCTTTTAGTCTGAAGATGTCGTGACTTGCAGCAGCTTTGCAAGTCCCATTTGAAAAGTATTTAACTTCTAATGCAGATATAACAAGTCATTTCTCAGCTTCACTGTAACTGCAAAGCCGTCTATAATTCAACATCAAATATTTATTATTACATTTATTAAAATTTTAATAATTTAGTGTTTCCTGTATGTAAGATGGAAGCTTAGCTAACTGGTTCCCATTTATCCAACCTGGGTCACTTCAATATTTATATTCTAAAGTCTCCCTTTGAGTTTCATTTAGCAGAGGCTGTGTCTTGAGCCCTCCACCTGGGCTGCCCATTGGTGCATGGTACAGCTTTCCCTGTGGCAAAGACTAACAGAAATCCCATACTGTGAAGTGTTTGAAGAGATTTACAGAGCCCGGGCAGAAACTCATCCTAATAGACTTCACTTTTATTATGATCGCTAAACTAAAATGGGAAAAATATATGTGTCTCCAGGCTCACTGGCAGAATGACAGGCAGTGGAAAAGGAGGGGAAGAGAGGCAAGAATCTATCCATGAGGTAGCAAGTGCGGTGGCCTATACACAGACTTTTATTAGAGGGGCATTATTTTCCAGAACTAAGGAGAAATCTGGTGGTCTAGTGTAAATCCAGATGTCACACTCTATGTTCCAAGCAGACTGTCAAAGGGACTCCTAATTTAATTACAATCTTTTTTCCCCATTTATATTTTATTTTACATTTGTAGAAAGGATTCATGCCCGCCATTAGAGGGACAGAACAAGGAATCAAGTTTGGCCCTTTAGTATAAAATCAAAAACAAACAAACAAACAAAGCAAAAAGTAAAAACCCAACCCAAACAAAACTGAAACAACAAACAACAACAAAACCAAAGAGCCAAACAACAGGCAGACTAGTGAGTGCAGATTCATGGTGTCCACTCATTGTCCAGCCAGCTTAACCTACTCAGCAAGTCCTAGGCCACTGAAAGACTGTCTCATAAGCAGCATAATAGCTTCTGAGGAACTGTGCTTCATGTTGTCCTGTAGTCTCCACATACATACACATATATGTGCATTCCACACATGTGTACCTGCACACATACAAGCATGCATACCTTAAAACTTAAAAAATGAAAATAAAAACAAAAATTAAGAAAGAATACTTGCCCACAATGGAAAGTCAGTAACCTATTATTTTACTGAGACATTTCTGTGCATCCACAGCAGGCAGCGTAAAGCACTAGATTAATGGTCTCAGTTTAAATACTGACTTACTACTCGAGTAATACTGTGTACCGGAGTTAATTCATTGGCTTCTTCATCTGGAAATAAACAGTAACTATTCCACTAATTGGAAGGAGTTAGAATTCACACTTGTAAAGGATTTAGACAGATCCAGACACAGATGACACAATGACCAGACACAGCTGGTCATTGTCATTTACAAGTATGCAATTAAGATGTAGTTTACATCTCAGGAACATCCAAAGTTATGACTGTGGTTGTTTTTCCCACCTTTAGATAAAAACAGAGGTTATCAAGGCTTCAATAATTTGGCTGAGGTTAGCCAATGAATGGTAGCGCTGGAAATTAAGTTTTCATGGAGGTGTGTTCTACTCACTTTGGATAATCCAATCTTGGGGTTATAAACTCTTAAGTCTGTTATTAAAGATCTCTTGCCTTGAGAGGAAAATAATTTCTGTAGAACTGATAAGGGAGGGATAGATGGTGGGAGGAGTCTGAGAGCTTGATTTTTTATTTCATGGGTCAAGAAACTTCTGGCCCCATAGCAGCCTCACACTTGAAACAGAAATATATTTCTAACTTGTCTATAAATGTGTGTCTATAAATATACTTTCTCTGCCAGGGTCTGATGAGTTCAAGGGGCAGAAAATAAAAGTACAGTGTCAAAGGTATGGGATACCTCTCTAGGAGTTATGGGTGATCCAGTAGCACAAAAAACAACAGTGGGTATCGTGATTGCTATTGTTTGCTCATAACAACTAGATTAAAAAAAAAACATATTTCTGAAATCACAACAAATTTTACTTTGGTTGAAAAAGAGAAATCAACCTCAAACTAGTCAAGACACTTTCTGTCTGATGATTAGTTTTTATATTGTCATAAGGTGTTATGCACACCGATACGAGAGAGAAGAGTTAAATAGCCTGAACCAGAATGGTACAATACCAACCTGCTAGATAACCTGTACCCTTTGATGCATTACAGACCTAATGATTATGGGCAGCCAGCCACTTTCTGATTGGATTTGAGACATAGGTCATAGGAGGGATTTCATGTAACATAATATAAGCCTATTCAAATGCTCATGTCTGGGAAGTCCTGAACTCTGGGTATGGGGGCACCTACTGCCATTTTTTTGTTTTTGTTAAATAGCCATGTTGTCAAACTGCCTTCCACACAATTTTCTTTCAACCCACAGAGTTGTGCTACTGCTCTTTACCATATAAAGAGAAATATCTTTTTGCAGTATGTAGCAGTGTGTATACAGATGACACATACATGCATGCATGCATACATATATATGTACCTAGACAGAAAGATAAATATTCCTTTTGCTAACTGAACACAAATAGCACATGCTGTGAAATCCAAACCCCTCTATATTTACCATCATATGAAAGAAGCCACTAGCTTCTTCCTCCAGTTTTTTTCAGAATAGGAAACTGACTTGATCCAAGCTATGGACTCAGAACTCACGACTAGCTTGTATTTGATTACCAAAATCTATGCCTTTCCCATCATTTCTTACCTTGCTATTCTTTATAGTTTTTGAGCTAGCACATTGTCTACCACACAAGCAAGCACCCCCACATGTATATGCTTAAGATTTCTCCTTAGCACGAGTGGCTCACATTTACAGAACATAGTGATTAAAGACACTGCCTTTGGTCTGTGTGGTCTACAGCTTGGAAAAGAAAGAGGTGGGAGAAAATAGCACAAGTGTTTTATCTTTAATATTCTCCCAGAGTCTTTCACATGCATCCTTTTCTGCTCCACTGCAGTCAGATTGAAGTGAAAGCCCCAGCCTCAGGCCCTTTGTTCATGGGTAAGAAACTTGTGGTGTTTTCTTACCTCATATCCCATACTTGGCATGTTCTGAGTTTTCCCTGGGGACTACACTACTTGTAATCACAATGCATGAAGCTAAGTTCCCTACCATTTTGGTTTAGAGAGAGAACTTGTCATTCAGGACAAGGTGGGTAAAGCAGTTTGTTCCTGTAAGCATTGATCTGAAACAGTGACCACAGTCACGTGATTGGCCAGAGGCATCAAAGCCTCCATATGAGAAACCAGGGCTCAAATGGTCCAGGTTTCCAGGATTCAAATCCTGATTTTGACATTTACTGGCTGTGGCCTTGGGCAAGTGCCATGACTTATCTGAGTTACATGAGATATTGTTAGTACTGCAGAGTCAGGCATATTGAGCCATGGAGAAATACAGATCTCTTTACTATGGCAAAGTGTCTCAGGTTATAAGACTGGATATTAGCACAACAGTATGTACAAGAAGGCATCCCAGATTAAAACCAGAAAGGAAGGATGAGAGAAATAGGACTAATGCATCCTTGTAACATTTAGGAACATACGAACCTACTATACCAGGAGATAGGGCTACTCTAGAGTGACCAAGCCCTCATGTATTTTATTTTCTAGTTGAGTAGGGAAATTCTGTTCTGTTTCATCTCCTAATATACTTGGATTCAGATATCAGTGCATATCTGAATCATCCAAAAACCTGCTCCATTAAACTGGTGGGCTGATCTCCCAAATACACGATTCAGTAGGTGGAATCTGTTTACCATGTTTGTGGAAAAATCACACAAACTGAGGTGGCTAGACTAATAAGGAGAATGCTTACATCAGTACTGCTGGGCTGAAATCAAGGTCAGCCATCTTGTGGAGACTGTGTGTGTGTGTGTGTGTGTGTGTGTGTGTGTGTGTGGTCTTGATTTTATGTTTCCTACTTTCTGCTGGCTATTGGCTTTCTTGGCTCATGACTGTAATATATTAACATTTTACTCTTTCACACTCTCTCTAGGATGTGTCAAATATCTTTTGCCTCTCTCTTATAAAAAGCACCTCCTATGATGTTCTCGGCCATACCCTAAGCCAGGAAATCCAGGATACATTAAAAAGTCTTAATAACATCTATAAAAAACCCTTTTTAAATATAAAAACAAATGGTATTTATGAGGCTTAAACATTAGGGCCTCATACCTTTGGGTACTACTGTCAATGTATCATAGATGAATTGTGAGAATTTGTGTTTCTGACAGGTTTCCAGGTAATCTTAGAGCAGTGATTGACCAAGTAACATCTTGAATATATAACTCAGAGATTTGCACGTCTGTAAAACCTCCTTTTTAACCTTTAGATATGACTGATCCTATCTAGTATTGTGATTTTTTTTCTGTCTGGAAATTTCCCTCTGTATTGAATACTACAAGGTACATTTTGTTTGTTTGTTTGTTTGTTTGTTTGTGGCTTTTGTCTCATCTAATTCATTGAGCTTCTTGCCTTATATGTTACATCTCTACTACATAGCCCTCCACATAATAGGTGTTCAATAAATTCTCAGGGCATAAAATTGAAAGGGCAAAAGAACAAAAAGAAATTCTTAATTCTATTCAAAATGAACTCAATGCGAAAATGATCACCAAGTGTGCAACGTTTGCTTGCATTCTGATGTCCCATTATTCTTTCAACATTGTTCAGGAATTAACAGCAGTTCACAATTTCATTTTCATTGATTGAGATCATAGAAAAATCACTGAGGAGCTCCGAATGCTGGGTTTCGTGGATGATTATTATTCTAACTACAATAGCTATTCTCACATTTCTTTTATAAGAAGATCCAGCTCCAGGCGAGGTTGTGAAGAAGGCCCAGTGTGCAGCAAGAAGCGCTGTTTGCCATGCTTCCCTCTCCACAAGGAACTTTTATTTTCTTTCTCAAGTCAGCCTCTTGTTCCACACTTCTTGCTAAGCCATGAGACTTCTGAAAGCAGAGGTAAGCCTTATTCATGTCTGTAACCCTAGGGTGCTTGGCACCATGCCTGGCACACAAGAGGCACCAGGTACAAGCTATTTTCAATCTTTTTCTTAAGAACGGAAAGGAATTCGTATGAAATTTAGCTACCCCACCTTTGTAGCTGACATCATTAGTGTCTCTAGTACTGAAATTCTCATTGCCAGCAGCTTCGTGCTGGGGCAGGCTAAAGAATAGGAGGCTTCCAGAAAAGAACCCTCTTCATTTGCCCCTTTACCCCTCTGACTTGAAACCTTTCCTCTCCACCTTAGATTCTATCCAGCCAAGCCGTTTCTGCAATTTACATTACAATTTACACTTAATAACCAATGTTCTTTTTATCTTCTGAAAACAACTTGTTCTTCCCCTTTTACCTCTCAAAGCATCCTCTGAATACCCAAACATGCTGATATTTTTTTTTTTATTTATTCAATAGAGATGCCTATGTCCATAAAGCCACAAGCCTGGCAAACTGCAGGAGACTGCACATACTCATTTAAATTCTTTCCTAAATCTTATGACACAAAGATTAGTGTAAGAACTTACCACCAAGACACTGTTGATTTAAAAATGTATCAATTGGATGCACCCTTCATGCAAGGGAAAGGGAAAAGAATTAAAAAGTAAAAGAGGAAAAAATCCATTAAACTACCATCAGAGGCATGATAATTATTGTCTCTAGAGAGCTAATCATTGTCAAGTTCAGCACTTTATTAGACTATTCAATCTTCTCTCTTTATTGTGCAATATAAGAACAAAACAATAAAAACAAACAGAAAACAAAACAATAGCAAAGCAAAAATTCTTCTATCTTCGATGTCCTCAAGGGTAAACAGAGGCACAGGAAATCTAGAATGCAAGAAGCTGATATAATGGACATGTGAACGGGCGTGGTTCAGCCAGACTCCTAGGTTTGTAACTTTAAACATTGAACCTTATATTTAATCAAAATAAAAGTTTTTCACAGCAATGTGTACTTTGCTAACTATCTGGAGGAAAATGTTTATAAAGGCACAGCTATGATGAAAATATCAAATGATCAGCCCAAGCCCTCCAACCTGCTTTGAGTCATTAACCTTCAAAGTAACACAAAGGTTTTCAAAAATCAGTAAACCTAATAGTATAAATCATTATAAAAACATCTATATTCTTCTGTGTCTGGATTCTGTGTTTCAGTACTATTACATGCATACACACACAAACGCACACACATACAGAGACACACAAGTTTCTGTTATATAAATACTTAGTGGTGAAGTCAATAATTAGATGTCTGTACATACAACATGAGTAGAGACTGTTTGACAGATTTCTGCAGTGGTTAAGCTAATTTACACTCCTGTGAAAACTATACAAAACCTTAGTTGCCTTTTTTTTTTTTTTTTTGCTGCTGATCATGTATTGATATTAGTTACAGTAAATTCAGCTACCACAATGGGTCACAGCTGCTCTGGATCTGGTTGTGAAAGGTCTCATACTTTGCCCCCAAATTTATCACAGGTTTGGAATCCCAGCCAAAATTTGCAATGCACCTTCAAGTTACCCCTGGAATCTTACTGTAGTGTGTACTTCTGCCTCCCCTATGGTTCAATCACCACAGTCTTCATTCTAATCTCTTTGCTGCGATTCCATTTCAGTGATATTGGTTATCTATAATTATGATCTATTATTTATTAATTTCTAACATATTACCTGACTGGAACTTATTAATTCTTTAAATGCTCATGATATGCTTGCCTGAGCAATGCTATGTCAAACAAGGTTTATTAATGTAGCTTGGAAGACTCCAGTAGCTTAGTACAAATCACTTCACATGGAAGACTATAATCTTTGTCTGCCTTTGCTGATTAAAGGCCAAAACTGGGCTTCATCACTTCCAAAGAAGAACACAATCTAGGCCTTAAGTTCATGTTTTGTCTACCTGCTTAACGCTTATAAATAAAATGCAAATAACAGCCTAGACACATGAGATGATAATTTAAAAATAAAATGCAATTGCATCAGTAATCAGTACTAGTACACATGGTACCATCAGTGGGTATGAGCCGTTATTCTTATACTTGATGCGGAAGGCATGCTGTCTTCATTTTTTAGACAGACAACTGGAAACACAGAAAATAAGAATTGGCTGCATTATATTGCTTACACAAAATGAAAATGGGCTGCTCACCCACAGCAACATCTGACAAGTGTATCTTCATTAAAATCCCAAGAACAATGTCAACCACATAGAGCTTTGTAGAAAGCAAACAGTGCCTTTACAGGGTTTCAGCTGAGGTCATTAGAGCTCCTTGAGAGTGGTTCTATTCGCTGCACCTTGTTCTAGCTTTGCAATATGCAATAGAGTCTTTAACAAGCTTCATCAAATGCCATCTATTCCAGTTCTATATTTAGACAAATGAAAATGATAGAAACCATGACACATCAGTTTATATGTTCAAAATTGTTTTGTTCTTTAATTTTAAATAACTTGCTTCTACATTTTATAAATGCTATTCATTTATTACCTTAATTAGTATTTAAATTTTCTTTAAACTTTTTAATTATGTGTACATATGTGTTGGCATGTACACATAAGTGCAGGTGCCTCCTAAGTCCCTAGAGGATGTTGGATTCCTCTAAATTTGTAGTTCCAGCTAGCTATCTGTAAATCACACAATGTGGGTGCTTACAACTGAACTTGTGTCTCTTGGAAGAATAGAAAACATTTTGAGTTTCTGATCCATCTCTTCAGCCCCCAAATTATATCATTTTTAAAAAGACCATTGTTCTAAACAAACTGATAGCATAGAAAAGCATGTTACTCTCATCCTTCCATGTGAAATGTAGCAAATATTGAGAGTTACCTCTCAAGGATTTCTGAGAGGACACAAACACATGTTCACTGCAGTTCAATTTATAGTGAACCTGTGACAGTTGTCGAGTGGTAGGACCATAGTCACAGGTAGTCATTAGCACCAGGTTTTAATTTTAGTTAACAACTCAGTAAGCCGTAAGCAAGCTGTTTTTATAATTAAGGCTGGATTTATTTATGGCTACGTCATAATTTCTAACAGGTTTCCTTTAGTCAAATTGGAGACAGAGAAATAAGTCTACACTAGAAACATCCAGACTTGTACTAGGATCAGATCTAAGACCCCTGACTTAATGAAATCAATAAACATTTAGTACATGTCCAATATGTACTAGGAACTGGGGATTACAAAGCTAAGGAAGTTATTTTCTTTGGCCTTGAGATGTGCACCACATAATGGGACAGCATAATGTATAAGCCACTAATTAGAAGAAAGGAGAGTGAGTCTGCAAGGAAGTTGTTTTCAAGGTACAAGGCACGAAAGGAATAAAGCAGTCACATTCATTTCATGAGTGAAGATCAAAGGGTTGGACAGGTTGGGAGTTCAAATCTTGTGGATTTTCCAGAACATCATCCTCACAATGGAAAAGAACCCACCTTTCAAACTTTCAAGATTCTCCAGCATACTGCTAATTAATGATGCTTATATGATAAACTCATCCATCATAAATCTCACAGTGAGTGAGATAATGTATCAGCCATGGAGATTTTTTTTTCTTTCTTTTTTTGTTTCCTAAATCAAATCCCAGGAGAGTCATGGTGGTGGAATACAAGCCAATGCTGCACAACAATGGAAGATGCTTCTAGAATTTTAAGAACAGATGGATTTGACAACATTCTTTACATTTTCCAGACCTCTATCAACATTACTGAACTCTTTCCTTCATAAGAGTGTTTGAGGTTCTGAAACAGAAGGACTTTTGCAACTACAAGAAGTCCTCTACGGAGGGTCTTAAAGACGACTTCCCTACCTGACATCTGCAGGGTCTTCTGTGACGAGCACATCAGTCTTGCAGCTGGCCAGGGGGTTGATGGACAGCTCCACCGGTGGAACCACAAAGCTTTTGCTGACCGGAAGCCAGAGGCCTTGGCCCAAGCTGAAAGTAGACCTGCAATGTAAGAGTTTCCATTGGGGAACTCCCCGGGAAGCAAAGAGTAAAAGCAAAAGGGGGCCCTCTTCCCTCCCTTATAGGGCATTTTCCACCCAACTTGAATTCTCTGTATTCCCCAAGGCATGACATTAGCCAGATTTGCTCATATTCTGATGTTTGCTTCTTAAGTTTATTCATATTTCAGCCCTTGCACTACATTGTGGTGTTTGTTAACTTCTCATGAGTAATGAGTGGATACTGTAAAGACAGAGACTATTGCAGCTCTGCTTGCCTGTAATCCGATGCCCAGCAGGAGTTCCATAAAAAGTTCAAAGGAGCAGTCTGGCACAGAGGGTAAGACTGTGGACTCTAAATCAATTTAAAACAACTTTCCATTGCCTGGTACTGCTACTTAATTCACTGTGTGCCTTTATTTGGATAAATATAGAAGTTTTACACACAATTTCATAGTGGTGGCAAGCAGAGGTAATAGGAAGAGAGTTTGGGGTTGTAAAATATATTTTTTTAAGTAGGTAGACAGAATAATCTGTAATGCCTTCTCTAGTTCAAGTACCTGTCTAGAATCCAGACAAACTGGAATCAGATTCCCATAGCAACCAGGTTATGATACTGCATCAGTGCCAGTGAGAGTTCCTTTATACTCAGTGAGACTCTGGATCAACATTCTGAGACTGCACAAATACACCTTCTGTCTATCCTTTCTCCTTTCCCAAGTATCATATCCCAGTCAGACTTTAAACTCACCTGAGAATCTTTTCTGGGGCTTGCTCTCCTGTTACCAGATCATAGCCCCTCTCCAGTGTTGTGTAAGGCCAAGGTCTGAGGACATAATGCACGAAAAAGAAGGCAAGAAGACAAGACATGGCATTAGTCTGAAGTAAGTAGGAGCCAAACTGTTCAACAGAAGCTATACAATAACATTCCATAGAAGTAACTGCTATAGGTGACTGTCTGCGTTTTAAAGGAATGTCTTAGACACTTTACAGAGGACTTGACACTTTTATTAAGTTCACTTGTTTATTTCTGAGTTCATGTTCAAAACTCATTTCCTCCTCATCATACTATTTCCCGTTTCAGTGTATGAATAAAGCATCAGTGTTTGTTCTCCAGAAGCTTCAGCAGTCATGTGCCACTAGTATTGAACTGTGACTGAGCAGAAGAAATAGGTTTTACTTTTCACTGGGCTGTATGCAGAGGTGTGTGTGTGTGTGTGTGTGTGTTCATGTGTGTATGTGTGTATAGTGTATACAGTGTGTTTTGATTTACATTTAAAATAATCTTTTATTAATTATTGGAGATGCTCATATAATGTTTTTTGATAATATACAACTCATCTAATCTCTATCCTTGTCTCCCTACCCACCCAGCTTCACATTCTCTCTCTGTTTCCCTTTCTATCCATGAATCATGTGTAATTTGTGTTGATCAAATAGTCTTCGGAATGAGACTTGTCCAGGAGAGAGATTGACCTACCAAGGGTCATACCTTTTAAGAAAACTATCAGAAGCTATCAACATGCTAATATCTCCTCATGGTTCGGACCCCATGCCTACTTTTCCCCATACAATGCTGCTGTTTTATCTTGCTTGACCTCTTTTACATACTATCACAGTTCCTGTGAGTTCATATGGGCACCTGTTCTGTTGTGTCTGAAAGATACCCTTTGTTTGTAGTAATACACTACCTCTGGCTCTTATAATCATTCTAGCCCATCTTCCAGTGCCTTTGGGAAGAGGTTTAGTAAAGATAATCTCATTTAGGGCTATGTACTATACAGTTTCTTATTCTCTGCAGATTTTAAACTGGGAAATAAATGAATGTGTGTTCTATTCCCCTTCCCAGAGGTGTTGAGTCACTCACCCTTCACTTTGACCCCAGTCACTGCGAACACATAGATGTCTGTGGACTGGGTCAGGGGCGTAACCTTCATGACAACTGCACTCCCCTGGAAGTAAAAAGAAACAATATTTTTATACATTACATCTACACATTTGCTGGTTCTTGCTTCCCTTGTTTTCCAGGAAAAATAATCAACTTGCTAGTTTAGGAAAGGACTCATGAAAAAAGTGTGCTGGATCCACTGCGTACTGTGGTTAACACAGAGTTTATGCATATGCTCATTTCTTTATTCAATTACACATCTGTCTATCTAATAGATTCTAAACACATTCAACCAAAGTTCTCAGTTCTACACCACAGAGACAAAGGAAAAAAGGTATTACTCAGTGATTAATGGAGCTTAGCGTTTGATTAAAAAAAAAACAGGAAATAGTCAAGTAGTGACAGAGGGCCTATTTTCAAAATATATCTATATGTCATATTTGATTACATATATATTTATATGTGTATGTGTATATCGATATGTGTTTATATAGTATGATATAATATATGTATTGTCCAAGTATAAGTAGAAAAGTTAAATGTTTTCCAGTGTGAGCCAGCCTTTCTTCTTTGTGTCTATGGTGTCAACTCCTTCAAGAAACTTCGGAATTTTTCTTTTGGAAACTGTGCTTTGCCTGCAGTTTACCTCTTTGTTTGTTTACGTCTCTTCTCCTCTCACCTGCTCTCTTCTTTTTCTTCTGCTCTGGTCTTGTTCTTTATCTCTTTTGTGCTTATTTTCCCCCTTGTATCTATCTGCCCACTACTGTGACCCTTCGTTTTCTTCCCTGGCCATGTCTGTGTGAGTTTGCACCAGGGCCTCCAACCAGTCACCACTGTGCAAAGTTAAGTTCATTTTAGCGTGCCATGAACTATTTCCAAAGTTTAGAATTCTACAACAGTTTTCATAAGGCTCCACTACATCCTTATGACGGCTGCTCAGTGCATTTCGGAAAGTGTGAAGTTTTAATGTTAAATTCATTATTTTCCACCCAAGGTATAGTTGTAAACTGTTGACAGATGCTTTGCCTATAAAAATTAAATTTAGGGGCTACAGTATTCTCAGTGGGGTGATTCTCCATGTGGATAATGCACACAATTTCCTCCCACCCTTATTTTGAAAAACTTGCATGGCTGAGGCTAGAGCTCAATGGGAAAGCACTTGACTTAGGTTCTATCACCCATATTTACACTGAAAAGAAAAAGACAATTTGTGGTCCTACCATGTGTGGAATCACCATTTTTGTGACATTCATCTCAGAAATGTTAGAAACTGCCCAGGGTCAGCCTGCTGCCTAGAGGAGAGTTGGCCCCAGTACTCAACCATATGAGTCCAATGAGCGATTAACTATCAGCTATGTTTAACAAATTCTCTGGCTATTAATGTCTGATTGCTTTCATTCCCATCTTTTGGTGAATCATATTCTACTTGTCCTGATCCAAACTTCTTACAGCATGGGGGGGGGATATGCATTATTGAATGTGGAAGATATAGCAACTTTCAATTTTAGCATTTCATCTTGTGAACCTACTTGAATTTTTTTTTAAAGGAAGAAATAAAAAAAAAAAAGACAGGCTGGGAGTGAGTGGACACTGAGAACTCACATCTGAGAGTTGAGGATACTGGTAAGAGTCCACAAATCAACTCTCATAGGCAGGTAGATTTATTTCAACTGGCTTCAAGAAGAGCAAGCCTTTCTGTTGTCCTTGTTTCATTGAAGAGGATTCTGAGCCTCCAAGTAAATATGCTAACAAGCTCAACATCTATGAAATATAAACTGTGAGTTAAGTCTTTAATTATTTTTACATTATTTATTGTGGAAGTCACAGGAAAAATAGCAGGAATCAGTCAATTCTTTTCTTCTGCTATGGGGGTTTTGGGTATTGAAATCAGGTCACCATGGTTACAGATAGTCATCTATACCTACTAAACACCCTATGGATTATTGCTTTCTTTTTTAGTGTAGCATAAACCACATAAACAAGATTCTATGTAGTAACAGGCTGTGAAAGTCTACCCAGAACTACTTGTTTCAAAATGTTTATGTTTATCCAGTAAGCTTTCTATTTTCAACAAGGAACCCTGAATGTTATACATTTGACCTTCCATAAAGCATTCTGAGTGGAACAGGAAAACCTTTAACTCACTCTGTGTATTAGAATGTGTCTCAATCTTTGTGTGGCCAGCACCTTGCAAGTGTTTGAAAAACAGCCCGGACTTCATAAATATTGGTCAGAATGAAAAGGCACTAAGAGGGTATAGGGAGTCAGAGAATGGATCAGGGATAGAATCTGAAATGTTCAAAAGATGGTTGAAAGACAAAGGAGAAACAGAATAGAGATATCTTCCTTTCCTCTCCTCTGAGCATGCGGCAGATCATCAGGGTGTCTTCTTGCAGGCAATAATGTTTTCTGTACGCTTTCCCCAACCATCATGCCTGGGGTGGTCCTCTGAGTGCGTGTGCTGTGTGTGTGATCTAATAAACTGGTTCTTTCAGGAGGAAAGGAAAATTGACTCAGAGGGCTGAGAGCCTTGAATTTGGATAGCAGTAATTTACCAATGGGGGAGGGGCAGGACTTGCTAATGATGTGTTAAAATGCAACAGCCCCTTCATGAAATATTCACCACTTTAAACATGTCTAATATTAAAGATTAAAAGTCCTGGGATTTGTCCTCGAGACTCCCAAAACTGATTTATGATCTGCCAAAAGACACAGACCTCGTGATTCATAACAGGAGAGGTAAAACAGTTACTCTTAGCAAAGGGAAGGGAAGTCGTGCTACAGTGAGCAAGGAGAAAGCTCCTTTGGTTTCTCCTAGCCCATTAGCGTTTCTTCTGCAAAGGGCTCAGCTCATTCACCCATCCCATGTCTGCTGGGGGATCTTTGTGACACCGAGAGAAGTTTGTTCAGTGAAAGGGCACTGCTATATTTTTCTCTTTCTTCCTGGTGTGCTTACTAAACAAGTTTTTCTTGATTTAGATGGATCATTAATTACTGTCGCTCAGGATACAACAAATATGTATCTTGCAAATGAGAAGCAGCCACCCTAGGGGATTCCATAGAGCCGCCTAGAGAAGAGGGAGTAGGCAGAAGGCAAAGCCCACAGGGCTGGGAGCAGGCAGACAGACCAGATTTCAGTGCTGTCTAGTTGTGTGATTAGGGAAGCGGGGGTGGTTAGAATCTGCTTTATCTCTTTGGTCTCAGTTTTTTCACCTATACACCGGAAATGAGATGACAGTGATGCTACTATCTTACAGAATAAATAAAGGTAGAAAAGAATACAGGCTGTAGCTTAGGCAGACAGGAGTCAATGGTCAACCTATTCCTTTTCTCCTCTTTAGCTTTAATTCTAAGATGGTCCCTGGTAGTACCCACATATTCTCTAAAGACACAAGTATTTTCTCTTTATTTTTTCTCCCATAGACATTAGTTTTTCCAGATACAAAGTTGAGGGCTGGATTAAATGTTCATCAATTCTGAACACTAAGATTTAGACATTTGCTTTGTCTTTTCAAATCCTTAACCTCTGCTTTCTGGACAATTTGTTTTATTCTTGGATATGATCGCTCTTACCAGTGGGGTAGGCGTCTCAGGAAACATCTCCATCAGTGCCATGGCTATTGGCTTTATTGACTTCTCTTTCTTATTTTGCTGATTCAGAGAATTCTCCTCTGTTTGCAACTAAGCATTTCTTTCTTGTCAGATGAAAAACCTTTGGCAGCTAGAATAAGGGTTATTTACCCCTTTCCTAGGTAGGTACATTTTCCCACTCTGCCTCTACATGACAGGCTAAGAGTAGCTCTGCTGGGATACTTGTTAGCATGCTGACTGGGAATACCTGTTTACCTTTGCATCTATCATCAGTGTGAATACTCCTTAACAGGCATAATTCACCTCCTGTTAGGGTTGTATCCCAGCACCTAATACACCACTGCACCCACTGAAGCATTTAATACCCAAATGCTAAAGATAGGGGGATAGTCCATTGTTTGGCTGTTTTTCACACTAAACTTAATGTTTCTTGGGTTTTGGGAGGGGGGTTTTGGTTATTGTCTTTTTAAAATTGCAGTTTTGTCAAAACACCTTGGATCATAATAAAATAGACTAGTAACTGATGTAGGACAGGTTAGTTGCTGAATAAATGGACAGAGGGAAGAAATGAATGAATGAAAGAAGGACTAATGAACATATAAATATATTACTCATGGATGCAAGATGATTTTTATTTAGAATACCAATGGAAAAACCTTCACCTCAGGTATTTGCCAGCAAAGCAGTCATTGTGAACTTGAGCTGAGGAAGTGTCCAAAATAGAATTCTATTATACATCAGAGCAGACAAAGCCCTTAAAGATCTTTTAGTTCAGATCTTCCCACCTTCATTTTGAAGAAGAGGAAGCCAAGGTTCAGATACTAAAGAAATTGTGCCAAATATCTGGACTAGTCTCTGGGGTAGCCAAGGTTAGGACTAAAGGCTTTTGTCTACCAGAACAACCGGAGCACTTTTGTTGGCTTTGGCAATATAATTCTTTAGTGCATATTAAAACCATTTTAAGGAAACTTTTACCCTTTTTACTCCTCTGACATTTCTGAATTTCCTATAACGAGGATATTACATTTCCAAGCAGGTATTATAAAAAAAAGGTAAAATGAATTTGAAATATCCTTAAGCACATTAAAAACACGCATTTGTATGTGGTTAATAATGCAGACCTAAAAAATGTTTAATCTCTTCATTAAAGTGGTTCCCATAAGGGAATTCAATTAAGCAAATTTCCATCATGCTAGTTACTAGAACTCAGTATTGCCAGCTACAGATGAGCTGTGTGTTGGCTTTAAAATATTTACTGTTTTCTCTTACCTCTTATTTACAGAGTTCTCACTTCATGTTGCATGCATCCTCTCGTTATAAACTCTTATGCAGAGAACCCCTCTGACCATGAGCAACTGGATTTATTTTATCTAAGGAACTTCAAAGTGAACAGTGCTCTTCCCTTAATTACATATGGCTAATGGGCTGGTAAAATGGTCAGCCCTGGAAGATTCCTGTTCTTGATTCAAATCCTGCACCTGCTACTAGAAGTGGTACAAGTTGCCTTTATCTCTGGGGCCTTTTACTTACATATAATGAGACTGAGACCAAGCATCAGCTGGAAATTTCAAGAGACATAATTTAAAGTCCTTAGCATGGTCTTTGGCACACATATTATTGCTGAAACTATTACGAATCCTTGAGGTCTTGTTGCTTCTGAGTGGGAGAGGTCCATTCGGAATCTTGTTTTAGTAGAAGAAAAATATACTGAGCACAAAGTTTGGCTTTGAAAAGTCAAAGACACTGTAGTTTTGTTGTTTGTTTCTTTGTTTTTGTTTATCTATATGGTTTTACATGGCAAAGGAGACAATTTCCATGACTCTACTCCATCTTTCCCGAAGCCTGGTGCCAGTCATCTTGCTTGTCTGCAGCATCTCCCGTTGAAGGAGGTACACATAAATTCAGGGCATATCAGAAGGCTGCTTTGTTGCTTTAGGAGGATATTGGATACGTACAATCTTTTTCATCAGCCCAGTAGTCTGACTCCCATCCTCCCTCCTTGTCATCCTTTTATGATTTCATTTTCACTTGCTTCTAGCTCAGTCATCACTTATCATCACAGACCAGGGAAGCTGCTTGCTGTTCACTTTCCTATTTACTCTTTATGTCCCTGTTGCTAAGAAATACAACTCCCTGATGTCTCAGAGCGTGGAGCTTGGCATGCTTTCCTGTTATGACTGCAACTATGATCTCTTTGACCTGTGGCTCTGTGACCTATCCCAGAGTCAGGTACAGAATAAAGAGGTAAGGAAGAAATGACATTACTGAGGGTAAGATTATTGCACAGAGCAATGGAATGCACCTGACATATGTCATTGCATGCCCCTTTCTTCTGCAGTGTTCCCTGAGCCATCAAGGGAGGGAATGTCAAATAGGTGTCCCATTTATGGGTGAGCCCTTTACTGACACTTGAGGAACAGGGCCATTTGAGATGTACTTACAGACTTCCAGGAAACTTCTTACTATGGGTATGTTACACAGCAAAGTTTATGTATGTACATATGCATATGAGTATATGTTTATGTGTACATGCAGGTATATTCATATATAGAAAGTAGAAGAGGGCATTAGGTATTCTCATCCATCACTCTACCTATTCCTATGATGCAGCCTTTCTTTGTTCTCATGGGGCTTGTATGTTTCTCACATATGTGAAAGCCAGCAAGTCCCAGAAATGGGCCCGTCTCTGCTCCTTTGGAGCTGGTGTTACAGATGTGAATGGGATGCCTGGCTTGTTACATCAGTGCTGGGGTCTGGATGCTAGTTCTCATGATTGTGCAGCAAATGCTCTTACTCACTGAGGCATTTCACACCTCCCAAGGTACGTTAATCCCACTCCTTGAGAAAAGTAAAGCCTGCATACTAGAAAGATGAGATCAAAGAAAGAGAGAGCAGAGGTTGCAAGAGTATAAGAATCAAAAGAAACATAAGTGGGAATGTGATTATTTACAAGGAATGATATGATTACAACTGCTTTCAATATAACCAGGGTCATTCAAGGATTGCATTTAAAAGCATTGTTTCCTCTGCAAATCACTTTTTCTCTGTCTCCTTCAGTCTTCCCTTCAGTAAAGTGAGAAGGCAGAATTCACAGATCCAAAACACCCCTTTAATCATGGCCAAATTTTGGTCCTCTTACTTAATCTTGTTTTGTTTCTTAAAGGCAGCTTCTGCCCTGTTAGTGGGTGTGTGGGGAGGACTGAGGTGTTTGGGAGTGTGGGCTGGAGTTGGTTCACTGAGAAACATGGCTGGAGTAAAACAAAAATAGAGTACCATCAGGAGCTCCATAGAGACTTGCTATTTAGATGTTGCTCAGGCAAATGGCTGTTCTACCTGGGGTAGGTCTCTTATTCCGTGGGATCTAGTCTCTCTATCAATGCAGGGAGACACCCTACTGATAGTGAATCTGCTTTGAACAGGTGTCTTTAACATCTGCTTCTTCTTTGCAATGTCAACAAAATTTCAGTCTTGTTAATTTAAAAAGCACTGAAGACCAAATTGTAAACTTGGGTTTTTAGATGCTAGCTCTCTATTGTCATTTATCTGTAGGCCTCCTAGGGACATTTTAATTATGGGTTAGAGGTTCCAGTTGCATGGGTTGATCTGGTCTATTTGACATTGCTTATGTTCTTGCAAAAGAACCATGTAGAGTGATCTGGGCTGCTTGAGAAACCACTAACCACATTGGACAATTGCTCCTGACCCATGGGCTCAGCCTCTTCACTGGCTTTGTTGAATTTTTCTAGCCTCATCCAGTTGTGAGTAATCATTAGAAATGGTTGTCTGCATATTATTGTCAAAGAGGAAAAAGAAGCCTCCCTCAAAGCTGGAGTAGATTGAGGATGCAGACAAACTGGGGGTGGGGGTCTATTACCAACTGTCTGGAATGGATGCAGAGTAGACATCTCTGACCACTAGGAAGGATCTGAGTTTAACTGATGTATACTAGACACCAAACAGACACAGAATGGTGGTAACTGCCTCTGATATTCCCTCCTGACTCTTGTCTTGCTTCCTCTATGTTTGTCAGATAAAATGGGATGAATGGGCAGCCAGAAGACACGCAGAAAACACAGGAAAGGCAGAAGGAAACAAGCCTGGGAGCCAAGGCAGTTTGATACTGAATCTTTATCTTTAACTTGCTGAACATTTGTCTAGGTTGACCACTGTGCTTCTTTTATTTTATTTCCTTTTTTTAAACCTTTTTCTTTCTTCTTCTTTTAAAAACAAGTATTAAGGCTCAAATACAATTATTCAAGGAACTTAAATGTGACTTGACTGTAATGTTGTTGAGATACTTAAAGGCTGTGACAAAGGTTCAACTATTGCCTGCCACTTACTACAGAGGGCCTTGGGGGTGACGTCTTCAAATACCGCAGTAGTGTGTTGATTGGCAACATTCATAATAACTGAAGCAAAATATACATTGATTTATGAATTTGTGCCATTCTTGTACCTGGGATATAATAGTATTCTCTTTATTGTTCCAATTTTAGTATATATGCAGCTGAAACAAGTGAAGAGATTTACTTCATTTATGTATAATTGTTCTTGAGACTGTGTAGGTACATTCCATTCAAGTATCTGAAGATGTCAGAGGAGGCTGTAGAAACTCTTGGAGCTAAAGTTAATGTCATGTGTGGCTCTCCTGAACTGAATTCTGGGAACCAAATTTAGGTAGTCTGTTCATAGTCTCTTGACTGCTTAGCTACCCCCTCCAGCACCACATTGGTATACGTCTTGGGAAAATAAGCATGCTAAACTAATTTTACTTATCAGAAGTTGTATAGACAACACAATAAACAATTGTTATACTGCTTGGAGCATATACATCCCTCAGTGGTAGAAAAGATATCATTATTCCTGATGTTAACACTGAGAGCATCATAAGAGCTATGGTCCAAGTAGGGCTACTGAATTTTCTCCTTGGTTTGATAACTTTTCATCTTTATGGCTGCAGCTCCCCTCTTAAACTTTTCTTCCTCACATAGACTTTGTCTCATATCTGTTCCAAAGTTAAGACTTCTTCACTATGGCTGTGGTTGTGATTCCAGTTACTGGTTTCCTGAACCTGGTATGAGTGAGGTGAGGATTTAGAGATAAATCCACTCATTCTTCTGTCTTCAAGGACTAGGAGGAATGCACATCACCAGTACAAGGTATGGTGTGGTGTGAGTTGATTGCAAAGAGTCACAGAAAGGAGCCTAGAGTTTCTCTCTCTCTCTCTCTCTCTCTCTCTCTCTCTCTCTCTCTCTCTCTCTCTCTCCTTCTGTGTGTTTTTCTAAGAATAGGATCTTGGTAATGATGGAGGATGGAAAGATACAATGAAAGGTCATTACCTTCTGAGTAGTATTAGAATCTCTGCATGTTTGTTGCTAGCTCATCTCCACCCTCAAATGACCCTATGAGATATGTTCTAATGCTAACTATTTTACAGAGAACAAACTTGATCTTAGAATGGGGTAAGTAAAGGCTTTTCCAGAGGACAAGATGATGCAAGATTGGAGGAGGCACTATGAGATTCCTGAAAGCTTGGCTTCAGAGCCTGTGTTGCAATGCTGGGTCATCCATTTTCCCTCCATACCAAACAGAGCAGAGGAAAAAAGCTCACAGAATAAATACTATGTGAGCCACATTGTTTCCATGGGTCAGTGGAATACAGTGGTGCTGGACTTAATGCTAAGGAATCTTTACTTAGTTTGGGGAATATAGGGAGCCAGACCTTGAGAATCTCTGTGCCTTCAAAGTTATTCACTTTCACATGCTCAGTGTAGGAGCAGTGAACAGAGAGAGGGAAGTTTAAAGAAGCCAGGCACAGGAGTCAGAGTGGGATTTGAACTCAACAGCTTCTTGATTTTATAAAATCACTTGCCTCTGACCCAGATTCAGAGTCCTAATTTCCAAATTAATCATCCCTGTTTTAATCATTCACCAAGATGAAGAATGTTCATTCAATGCACTGTAAATATTGCCTGGGCTAAACATGATTATTGTGAGAGACACTGATTATACAAATGTCCCTTCATGACCATGGCTTTTAGTCTTGTCCATTTGATTATAACTTCAAAGAAAAGTGTATAAGACTCCTTTCCAATGAGTTAGTCTCTTTACTTTTATCTTGCAGAGATATCTTGTGCACAGGAGCTAATGCTGTTAGGATTTTCAGAAGACAGAGGAAATGGAAATCCTTGGGTATTTAAATTGGCCTCAGTTTCCACAGTGAGAATCAACATGGTTAGGAATTCAATTCATTATAGAACAAGAATACTATGTCATAACATAAACGATTAAAGAGGCATACATGCAAATGACCATGAAAAGTCCACTTGGTCATCCACTGTACTTTGACAGAATCTTAAAGGCTTCAATTGAAGCATATATGACATAGGAGCCTTGAGCTGTTTTTCTGGACAGTGCTTGGTGGCCCTTTTCAAGCTCTTTCACTCTTCTGAGATTTGTTATTCTTTTCTAACAGATGGGAAACAAAAACTCTGTCCTCTCCAATTCATGAAGATACTGTAAGGATAAAATACATACTTAAGCTAGAAAACACAATGATTTATAATACAGTTGTTGCCTACACAAACAGAAGTTGGAAGAGCAAAGTGAAATATACAAAATAAATTGAGCTAAGGATAATTACTCATTTTGCAAAAGGTTTGTTCACTTCAAACAGAAAAGAGAGAGAACAAGGGAGAGAAAGACACAGGGAGTTACCAACTTATTGATATATTTTCCCCCAAAGTATCAGCAATCTTAGGGGACTGTAGAATCAAATTACATGTATATAATCTAAGCAAAAAGAAAATTGAGTTTTTTGTTTGTTTGTTTGTTTGTTTTTCGAGACAGGGTTTCTCTGTGTAGCCCTGGCTGTCCTGGAACTCACTCTATAGACCAGGCTGGCCTCGAACTCAGAAATCTGCCTGCCACTGCCTCCCAAGTGCTGGGATTAAAGGCGTGTGCCACCAACGCCCAGCGAATATTGAGTTTTAACAAAATATTTTCTGCAGAGAGCCATTCCTACATGACAAGCCCATGTCATTGATGTAACAAACCATGACAGTGGAGAGACTCAGAGGGATTTTAGAAGCTGTGACCCGAGGGATTTTAAGTAACACAAAAGCTCAGCATTTATCTCACCATCACATGGGAAAATGGAGGGGCTGCAGGCAGCTCTGCCATGTCTCTGTTGCAGAAGAACCTCAAAGTGACCTCCATTTCCTTTGTAGACAGATGGTAAGCATATAGAAACCAGAGAGCTGTCTGAGTCAGTCCTCTGTATCTGGAATACTGTGTCATTTGACATAATATGTGCATTCTGTTGAACCCAATTAATTGTCACATTGATAATCTCAGTGTAGACTTTCCTGATGTTTGGCCTAAACTCTCTCTCACTTTCTTGTCAAAATTTTAGCTCTCATTCTATTTCTACCACTGTCTCAGTTTCCCCTATAGTATGTGCATCTCTGTCACCTCTCTCTCTCTCTCTCTCTCTCTCTCTCTCTCTCTCTATATATATATATATATATATATATATATATATATATATATATATATATAACACACACAATTTCTGTATTGTCCTCTTTTCTCTTTGGCTGTATTTCATAGCACTCTTCTATGAAATAAACAAGATATGAATCAGACAAGCCCATATTAAACATTTAGAACCACCAAAGTTTCCGTATCCACAAATAAATTACAAAAACCCATTTAATTCAGGTGATGGTGCAAAGGTTAAATGAGATACTGCACCTTGATCTATCTGCAACTAGAAATGCAGCCACATCATGTTAGTCCCATATTTTCTTTCTGTCAATCCTGAATTATCCTCCTTTCCTTCCTCCATCCCTCCCTCCCTTCCTCCATCCCTCCCTCCCTCCCTCCCTTCCTCCATCCATTCTTCCCTCCCTCCCTCCCTCCATCCCTCCCTCCCTCCCTTCCTTCCTCCTTCCCTTCATGCTTCCCTCCCTCTGTGTTCTCTACACTTCACCTCCTCTTTCTTTCCACCTATCACACTCTCTTTACATCCCCCCACCCCACATCTCCCTTAAGCCATGGACAACATATTCTCTAGCCCATTCTTTTCCTTCAATGATCAAATTGTAAAATCCTGCAGTTTTTACTACTAGGGCACACATTCTTTCACAAAGTGGTTTATGGTACATTTTCTTGTATATGATGGACAATCATCATTGTTTATTAAAATCAAGCAACATGTGTCCAAATATCCCATACTGGACTTTACTGGAATCTGGTTCTCCTGTTCTATCCATTTATTGTCAAGGAGAGGTTGCCACAGGCTGTTCAACTGCATAAAGGAGAGCCATCTGGGTTCCCTGACTGGTCCCGTGTACCATATAACTGATTGCTATATCCTGAACAAGACTCATAGGGAGGCCTTATAAGTCCACACCTTGTCCACTGTTATCCAATATAAATCTAAACTCATTTAGGGAAGTTCTTTAAAGAGGCAATTCAACAACATAACTAATAGGCCTAATAGGCTGATACATGCATGCACACACACACACACACACACACACACACACACACACACACACACCTTAATGACACTATACAAAAGCATCCTGCAGTCAAAGAAAAGGGGAGAGGATGATGTGGAGCAATGAGCACGCCCCCTACAGATAGAATCAAATGCCCAAAATAGGCCCATGCTATTGCTAAGTGCTGTGTTTTAAGCAGCTTCCAGGAGTTCCCTTATGCTCAGAAATCTGTCATTGTTTCTTTCACTCCATCATGATTAAGCCTTTTGTGCGTTCATCATTGCCAACTCTGGGGAGTCTGTTTTGCCCCTAATTTAATAACTTCCACTTTCTTAATGTGTGTATTTACCATAGAATGTACCAAGTACTTAACACGGATTACAATCATCTGAATAATACAGTAAAGGTGAACACTTTTTCCTTGTTAAAGAGAATAATCAATTGAGTCCTGGGGAAATCAATTTTCTTGAAAATATACCAACAATCAAGGGCAGAGCCAGGTTTTTGATCCAGTTCTGTCTGATTTTAATGCACAGACTCTTCCTATCTTGTCCCTTCTGCCTTTCCAAAACCAAAACAGTCCACCATTATCTCAGCTAGATTATCAGTGGTCTTTTTTATGGCTCATCCTTGGCAATTGAGTCAACTTTGGAGTCAAGGTTTATGAAATAAATGCATTCATGAATCTTGGAAGAGACAGTGTGCCTTAAATATCCTGCATTGAAATGTTTATCAGGAATGAAAGTTGTGAACACACCCTTGTAAGACTCGTCCTGTAAAGCATTGACAGAAGCCAACATCACTTTCCTGTGTTAGAAAAGGTATGCAAAATGGTTGTATTGATACCCGAGCTTTATTGTATTCTATGAGTAACAGCTTATAGGAACTTAGTCTATAGTTGGCACACATTTTCACTGGATAGCCTTTGACTTCTGAGAGCAGCTTTATTTGCCCATTCAAAATTTCTCCCTTCAATACCGCCCACAATGGGTATACTATGTATGAGGTTTCCTTACAGACTCTTGCTGTTGTTATATATTCTCTGGTCACATGTCATAGAGAAATTTGGCTAAACCAGAGGCTTTCTTACTGGTGAGCACATTTCAGCATACCTAATGTTGCTATATAGGTTAGTAGGGGACAATTGTCTTTAATAGTCTTATTCTGTCATAAAGGCAATATGCTACTTTATTGACCTGACAGGCAAGATGTGCCCATTGTTGCAATAATTATAATGTCCACCTGTTGTAATAGCTGTAATAGTCGTAATGGTTGCCTGTTTAACTTTAAGAAGAGACCAATGATTGTACAAGTGGAAGTCCTCATTATACATCGCATTCAACACTATTTATTTCACTCTGGTTCCATCCTTATCTAATCATGGCCAGCAAAGCTCTCGTCAGCCCTCACTTTTTTTTTAAACTTATTTCAGTATTTCTCTTTTCATCTTGTCATAGGTCTTTGGTGTCATCTTCTCCTTGGTTTTATCTTCAAACACAGCTTGAAATCTGGAACTAGAGCTTTTGCACATATTGAAGTCAGAGCAAACAGATTCCCCAATTTTGATGTCAAACCATGAAATCTGTTTCTGGAACCTCCATAGTGCGTTTTCACTACTTTAGCTTGTTACTCCCATTGCTGTGCACACCGACTGACATATATTTGGTGCTCACTAAACAAAAGAAGCAGTGAATGAAATGCAATGTTTGGATTCTGACCACTTCTTCCCACAAACCCTGTATATACGTAATGGAAGTCACTTTCATCTGTGGCCTGCATCCTTATACTGGGCTTCCTATTGGTCTTGCTACTCCTGTCTCTATTCCTTAAAGTTTTTTTCTCTATGGTTGGTAGTTTAAAAATCATTTTCAAACATAAACTAGGTAATGTCTTCTCCTCTGCTCAGCATGATTCAGTGGTTCAAGACTGCATCCAGAGTGAAAGCAAGCAAGCTGATGGATATAAAACTCTTGCTTATGCCTTCATTGCATCTTCTAACACTTCTTAGCTTCCAGTGCAGAAACACTTTTGACCATTTTCCTTGTAAATGTGAAGCTCAGTCTGATCAAAGCTTGTACACATGCTCATACATGAATGATGGTTTCCCCGGATACTGGCAAAGCAAGCTTTATTCTCTCAACTATTCAACAATACCCACCTTGAAAATACACGACTCACTTCCCTCCTCTTCACACTACACACACAAATACAAACATACATACACACACACACACATGTAGATTCATCATCATCATTATCTCCTTCTAGCATTTGATGCAATTTATTCTTTCTTTCTTTCTTTCTTTATTTATATAAAATATATGTATATGTTTTCACTTCTGCCTCCTTGCACCTTGAATTGTGAGCTCCATGATGTCAGAAGTTTTATATTTTGTTCATTTTATCCATGCCTCTATCCTCCTTCCACTAAGATGCTTCATAAATGTCCACTGACTGTTAAATAAACAAATACATGACTGAACAAATAACACCCAAAGAGTGATTCACTTTTGTTGTCAGAAAACTGAATCAATTCCTTAGAGAGATAATATGTCATTTTATTTTATTTTTTCTCTAGGAACAGGAACAGAGAAAATGTCTTAGGGTTTGCAAGCTGCAGGACTGTGACTCTCTAGCTTTATTTTTACAGTTCAATGTGAGAATTATTCAGCATAGTCATATTTCAATAAAACTTTATTTATACCAAATATCAGTTATCCAGTGGGACATAGTTTGTAGATTCTGCACCACCAGGCATTTGGGCTATTTCATGTTTTCACAGAGTTTCATGATGAATTCTGTTAAACAATACAGTGCCTCTCATGGTATTGTCACTGAGAAAAAAGCATTTTCAATGAAAGGAAATGTAGACCAAAATATAATTCTGATATTTATTTTTTTCATAGCATTAATGAAACTTGGTGCAACAATCTCATGCTGTATATCTGAGTTCTCCAGCCTGAGAGCCACTGGCCATACGAGGCTATGCAGCTCTTCAGACATGGAAATGCAGCCAATGGGGATGAACCTTACATTTTCTTTCATTGCAATAAATTTTCATGTTAATTTAAATGTCATTGCTATCAACCTGCTACCATCACACAGTAGAACTCTATTATAGTCATTCTTCTGATACACCACCCATCTTTGTCCTTCTCTCTTACTACTCTGAAAGCCTCCTGTGATGGCCAAAACTCAGGATAACGGTTCTTTTCTTCAGGATCCCATAATGATTATGTTATTCAGACCATGATTTTATCACTGCTACAGCTGTAATAATAAAGTTTGCTTTGGTTTACTTTCAAGGCTCATGTGCTAAGTGTTTAATGCACTTTATCTAGTTTAATCCTCATAATATCCCTCTGATGGCTGTTTATCTTATTACTTCTGTTTCATTGGAAGGAAAAACAGGATTACAGGAAGGGATCCCAAAACATCCAAGTTCTACAGATGAGCATGGATGGGGCTGGGACTTGACTCTTGAACATGTAGATGCACAACACAATTTCCTGATCCTCACAGCCTTATTAAAGGTAGAAGCTTGTGCTGGTCCCAGTTTCCTGGCATCTGAGCTCCAAGATCAGGAGTCCCTAAGTTCATCTAAAGACAAAGATCATCATAACATTTGCTTTACATTAGAACTTTAATGTATATAGAGCCCTGAAGGGAAAAAACTGACATGTGCAAGTACATACCGTGAAGTATTTGCAAATATAAGAGTGAATTTCATGGGATTGGTCTCTAAGTCTAGTATTTCATCTGACTTGTATTAATTCTAGTATTCATTTTTAAACATCAAGGGTGTGATACACAGCAACATGGGTTTGGGGATAAAGCAGTGAAAAATGACAGAGCTCTGACATTTATACAGCATGCAATTCCTTAGACAAGGAATAATTAAATATGTAATAAAACAAATAAATGCAAATTACAGGTTGCTATTGCATTTGATAACATAGGGTTGTAGTTGCAGACTTTGGAATAAAATATAAACTTCACCACTTCACAGATGACTGTTTGATTAGTTAAAAATTTAATTGCTTGTGATTTAATGTCTTCAGTTATAAAATGATGATAACCATATATTTTTACATCACATACATTTTTACATCTAATATTATTAACATAAAGCATCAGCCAAGTTTCCAGTACAGTTTGGTGATGATTCACAGCAGTTTCTTAGTGGATATAATACTAGTATATTTGTAAAGGTTTGATTTGATTACAATATGATTTCAAGGTTGTATCTCCACAACATGGTTATTAAGATATTAACTGAGATAGATATCTATGAAGGACATAGAAAAGGCTAAGATGTGTAGTTACTTCCACTTCAGTGTTACATCATTCGTACAGCTTACTATGAAGAGAAAAAAAAAGTACTAGAGTACACAGCACAGGAAGAATAGCCTAATCTAGAAGGTGGAGGATGTGACATTAAGGTGAAAATGCAAAGGGTAATGTTAATGAAGCAACAAAAGAAGACCATATATAAAATATGAAGGTGGTAGAAGGTGGACAATGCAGGGAGAATAGCAGCAGAAGGGCCCCTGCCATGTTAATAAGTGGAATTAACTGCGTGTTAACAGTTATTGAACACTTTTCAGCATAGATATATATCCTAGAAGCCATCTATCTCAACTAAGCATTAACCAGTGTCACCTATTTCCAAACTTTTGCTTATAAACCCTTTATTTCTAAATTCTACCAATATATTTAGATGACAGGCTTTGATCTTTTAAATAGTCGTGCATAATCAAATGTCAGTAGCTGAATAAAGTTTTTAGATGTACTTGGATAAAATAAAACAGTATCTAGTTTAAATGTCAAATGTTATATATCTATGATCCCACTTTTAATCATACCAGAATGGCTGAAAGAGATATTGCAGGCCACCTTCTTATACAATACTTTGCAATGTGAAATTTAACATTTTTCAAGTTCAGAGGCAACATTGGCTTGACTTTCAGTCACACTTGAAATTTCTCTATAAGGAAAACTTTTCAGTGTTTTTTTTTAGAACACTGTAACCTTATTGTTCTCAATTTTTGAACAGTCAAGCTTGTTGCATGCTGTTGTAGCCTCTCTATAATTTCATGACCTCATCTTTGACCCAGATCACCCTTTTCTGAAAAAACCACAATCCTCTTGCACAACATAACATTTCACAACACTTTCAAACCAAATACAGTAAGGGACCTAAACAGAAATAGAAAATAGTTTCTCTATAATTCATAAATGCTTGAACAGATCCATTTCTTAGTTCTGCCTCCCCATTCCCTTCTTGTCCTTAATCCAATTGGATCCTTTTATTTTTTCAAGTTGCCTCATTTTGTAAGTTCTTTGTCCAAAGGATTCTTGTCTATCTCTGAGATCCTCTACAAATACCTAATAGAAAGAAAATTCCATGATGTCTCTTTCTTTTTAGTGCTAAGCAAACTCTCTTGTTGAATAGCTTATAAAAATGGTAGTATAATATTTAATATTAGTTCAACTTCTAATAGAGATGCTAGGCAGATATGTCAACCAACCCTTTTAAGATAAAGCTTTGTATATGGAAAATGAAAGTAATGGAGGTGTTTTAACAAAGACCAGGATAATTATATAAAGTATCATAATGGTGCTTCATTTATAATTTATACACAATAAATTACAAATCCTACAACCACCACTTTAGTATTTGTATATCTCTTTATGTCTCATCAAAAATTTACCATTACCTCTATTATCCATGTGTCTGGTCATTGTCACAACTCTCAATGCCTATACACATAACAAAACTACATCAAATGGGTTAGCCTTTGTAACCAATTTGTTTCATGAAATGTAAACAGAACTATTCTGGCTGTTATTTCAATGCTTTTTATTAGAAATGGTTTAAAAGCTTGTTTCCATTATCTTGCATGCCCAAATAAAAGTTAACGATAGTCACTAATTTGTACTTTCAACAAATTTTGTTTGAGAATCTAATAAAGCTCAGGGTGAAAGAATGGTGAGTCGAAGAAAATTATATATTCTGTGCGTCAGAATGATGTTTCACTAGACTAATTCTGAACTCAAGGAAAAGGCTAGATATATTGAAATTCATGGAAAACTGGCTGTATTCAGTTAATGAAAGGAGATTTTCAGAAAAAAATTAGCTTGATATGTCTCTATTTAGTAAAGGCGGGCATACTTCAGCCAGAGCATATTGAGCAACAGCCTACCAAGTGCTAGCCATGGTGCTAGCACCTAATTCAGTATGTAGCTCAATGACTAAACCATGTCTGATAGGAATAGAAATTCATATCCACCTACCTATCCATCCATTAGTATAGCCAATCATCCATCCATTCATTTATACATACATACATACATACATATACATATACATATACATAGATACACACATATGCATACATACCTTTATACACCCATCCATCAGAAGATTCATTTGAATATTTAAGACAAGTAATACACGTCTGCCTAAGAACTGTTTAATTTTCATACTGTAATTAATAAGGCAAGTAAAAACCAAGACTCTCTAAAACACACACTTATACTCTAGGCTTTCCTCCCCAGTCTGAGTCAAAGTTACTACCCATAATTATGTCTCAGCTTATTTAACAGCATATCACATACACAGTGTTCCATATCAATGTATCTGCCACAACACCTACAAATCTTAATGTTACCATCTCTTTCAAATCAGGAACATTTCTCATTTTTGAGAATTCTTGGACTTTACAGTTTCATAAGGTACTTTGTGACACTTTGAACTTTACTAACACAAGGTTCAAAAATATAATCAAAGCAATGTATAAAAATTAGAAATGTTCAGTACAACCCAAGAATGCTATGTAATATAACTACACACACTGAATTTTTATTTTATATTCTATTTCAAATGAAAAGTAGATTTGAAAGACATGTAAATAAACAGGACATTATGGTTGAATATGAATGAAGTTCATCTCAACTGTGTAAAAAAATTCCATTTGCCATAAATGCCATTTATAAATTGTTTCAATCATACTTATGTTCTAAGTTATTAGAGCTTAGAAGGTCATAGAGACATGAGTGCCAAGCTGGAAAGTATCTTAGGAATTATTTAGTGTTGTAATTTGTACCATGCCACTAATTTACTGAGTGACATTGGCAAACTTGCTGGACCTTTGTGTCCCTGATTCTTCTCATTAGATCAGATGACATGATGTCTAGGGACCATTACTGCATTAAAATACATTCTCATGCAACACTTTGCTAAGACAAAGACTCTAAAGTCTGTAGTGTATAACATGGTCAAGGGCAAGTCACAAATTTGTGTCAAGGCTGGCACTAAGATCAGGAATCTGTGATTCTTTTCATTGTGTGTAATTAAAAATCATACAAGGATCAAGTAAAAGGCCAATCTATAAGAATATCTAGCTTTTTTCTACTTGCCTTATTATAATATATGTAAATTCAAAGATGTAAGCTACTATTTTTCTTTTTCTTTTATATTCCAATGCCGTTATGCATTGCTTAACTTAATATAAATATTTCATGAAGATACTATAACTAAACACTTATTGCAGGAAAAGAACCATATAATGAGTGCTCTCATCCATCAGGTACTTCACTACTTCAATAATAAGTTTTGTTTTTCTTTTTATTTTAACAAAGGATGAAAATTAGGAACTGTACTCATATTTTACAGTTACAATGAAAGAAGGCTCTTCTAGGCTAAATAACTGAGATAGAAGTCTACAAATAGACAAAGAAGTCAAGATCTGCAACAGATTCTGACTCAAAGTACAGTTCTACTCTTTTTCTATCAAATGTTTGCACAATGAATATGTCACTAAATAATTTGTATTTTGCTATTACTAAGTCCTTCCATTAGATAGTATGGTGGTTTGAATATGATCTATCTAGAAAGTGACATTATTGGGAGGCGTGGCCTTGTTGGAGAAAGTGTGTCATTGTGGTGTGGGCTTTTAGACTTTTCTCTTGAGCAGGTAGTTCTCCTGTTGACCTTTGGAACAAGATGTAGAACTCAGCTCCTCCAATGCTATGTCTGACTGCCTAGACACTGCCATTCTTCCTGCTGTAAGTATAATGGATTGGACTTCTATAAGCTATTCCCAATTAAATGTATAAAATCTAACATTTTACATAGAACTTTCATAAAGTTGTTTCACCATAAATCATTATCAATTGTGATGTTCCTGAGTGTTACATTTTGATTATCTCAACTGTTTAGTTGTGGCTTCAGAGTTACCTTCTGTAATCATAAATATGAAGAATAAGAAGTCTCTATGATAAGGAGTATCCTGTCATGCTTTGGTGAGCTGTTCAGGTCTAGACTAGGAATTTCTTTTCCTCAGTCCTTGTTTAGTTCATTTGCATCCCTCAGTAGCATGGGAATAAATGCTTGATAATTGTCTTTTTTTTTTTTTTTTTTTTTTTTTAAGAAAATGAATCTTTAATCTGTGGTGTTTACCTGCTTGGTTTAAAAAGCCTCAGATTATCAAACTTCTACATCAACCATATGATATTATTGAATAGTTGGTCATAGTTGCCAATAATGTACTCTCATGAGTCCACGTGAGCTGTTTCTAATTCACAAAGGACCCTACTCCAAGTCATTTCTGCAGGTGGTATTAACTGTTGAAATTTCTGGACAAATGAAGCTGAATTTGGCAATGATATAGAGCTAGGAAATTATATTCTCTGTAGCATGGTGCTTATTCTTCAGGTATAACATTTTTCTCATTACTTTTGCTCTCTCTGACATTTGACAAAAATGATCCTTCTTATCAAGCATGTACTCTGAGGCATGGTGGCCCAAACTTGCCTCCATGACTTTGTTTAGACACATATATTGATCCATAAAATAAAGGGCTTTCTTATTGAATATTTTATTTACATTTCAGATGTATCCCCTTTCCCCATTTCCCCTCCACCCAGAAATCCCTTATATCATTCACACTCCTCCTGCTTCTATGAGGATGTGCCCTCACTTACCCACCCACTCCTACTTCCCGGCCTTGAATTCCTCCACACTGGGGCATCTTTGCCTTAAAGAAATCAAAGATATTCTCTCCTACCTATGTTCAACAAGGCCATTCTCCCCTACATATACAGATGGAGTCATGGGTCCCTCCCTATGTGCTCCCAAGCTGGTGGTTTAGACCTTGGGAGCTCTGGTTAGTTGGTATTGTTGCTCTCCCCATGGGGTCACAAACCCCTTCAGCCTTCTCTCTAACTCCTCCATTGGGAACCCCATGATCATATCAATGGTTAGCTGTGAGCATATGCCTCTGTATATTTCAGGCTCTGGCAGACCTCTGAGGAAACAGCTCTATCAGGCTCCTGTCAGCCTGCACTTCCTGGCATCTACATCAGCCTCTGCCTTTGGTGACTGCACATGGAATGGATACCCAGGTTGCTTTTTTGATTATACATTATGTTTATCTCATTTTTGTTTTGATTTTTATTGAGAATTTTATACATAGGCATAATATGCTTTGACCAAATCCAGCCCATTCTCTCCTTTCCAATTTTTTCTCTATCTCTTCTTATTATCCTCCCCAACTTCTGCTCTTTCTTTTTTTATTGGATATTTTATTTACATTTCATATTTTATCCCCTTACCCCCATTCCCCCCATCAAGGAATCTCCTATCCCATCCCCCTCCTCCTGCTTCTACGAGGATGTGCCCCCACCCACCCCCCACTCACACTTCCCCACCCTCAAAATCCCCCACACTCTGCATCGAGCCTTCATGGGGCCAAGGATCTCCTTTCCCACCTATGCCTGACATGGACATCCTCCCCTACATATACAGCTGGTGTCACGTGTCCCTTCCTATGTGCTCCTAGGCTTGTGGTTTAGACCCTGGGAGCTGTGGTTGGTTGGTATTGTTGCTCTCCTCATGGAGCCACGAACACATTCAGCTCCTTCAGTCTTGTCTCTCACTCCTCCAATGAGAACCCCATGATCATATCAATGGTTAGTTGTGAGCATCTGCCTCTGAATATGTCATACTCTGGCAAACCTCTAAGGAGACAGCTATATCAAGCTCTTGTCAGCATATACTTCCTGACATCCATATCAGTGTCTACCTTTGGTGACTGCACATGGGATGGATACCCAGGTGGAATAGTCTCTAGATGACCCCTCCTTCAGTTTCTGTCCCACACTTTGTCTCCATATTTGCTCCCTTGAGTATTTTGTTACTCCTTCTAAGTAGAACCGAGGCACTCATACTTGGTCTTTCTTCTTCATAGGCTTCGTGTGGTCTGTGAGTTGAATTTTGGCTATTTCAAGCTTTTTGGCTAATATCTACTTATCAGTGAGTAAATACCATGTGTGTTCTTTTATGATTGGGTTACCTCACTCAGGATATTTTCCAGTTCCATCCATTTACCTAAGAATTTCTCGAATTCATCATTTTTAATAGCTGAGTAATATTCCATTGTGTAAATGTACCACATTTTTGTAACCATTCCTCTGTTGAAGGACATCTGGGTTCTTTCCATCTTCTGGCTATTATAAATAAGGCTGCTATGAACATAGTGGAGCATATGTCCTTGTTATATGTTGGAGCATCTTCTGGGTATATGCCCAGGAGTTGTATTCCTGGATCCTCAGGTAATGCTATTTCCAATTTTCTGAGGAACTGCCAGACTGATTTCCAGAGTGGTTGTACCAGCTTGCAATCCCACCAAGAATGTAGGAGTGTTCGTCTTTCTTTACATCTTCACTAGGATCTACTATCACCTGAGTTTTGATCTTAGCCATTCTGACTGGTGTGAAGCGGTATCTCAGGGTTGCTTTGATTTGCATTTCTCTGATGACTAAGGATGTTGAGCATTTCTTAATGTGCTTCTCAGCCACTTGAGTTTCCTCAGTTGAGAATTCCTTGTTTAGCTCTGTACCCTATTTTTAATAGGGTTATTTGGTTGTCTGGAGTCTAATTTCTTGAGTTCTTTGTATGTATTGGATATTAGCCCTCTGTCAGATGTAGGATTGGTAATGATTGTTTCCCAATCTGTTGGTTGCTGTACAAGGCTGCCCACTCTCACCCTACCTATTCAATATAGTACTGGAAGTCCTATCCAGAGCAATTAGGCAGCAAAAGGAAGTCAAAGGGATACAAATAGGAACGGAAGAAGTCAAATTTTCACTACTTGCAGATGATATGATAGTATACTTAAGTGACCCTAAAACTTCTACCAGAGAACTCCTAAATCTGATAACTTTAGCAAAGTGGCTGGATATAAAATCAACTCAAACAAATGTGTAGCCTTCCTCTACTCAAAAGATAAACAGACTGAGAAAGAAATTAGGGAAATGACAGCCTTCACAATAGTCAAAAAATAATATAAAATATCTTGGAGTGACTCTAACCAAGCAAGTGAAAGATCTGTATGACAAGAACTTCAAGTCTCTGGAGAAAGAAATCGAAGAAGATCTCAGAATATGGAAAGATCTCCCATGCTCGTGGATTGGCAGGATTAATTTAATAAAAATGGCCATCTTGCCAAAAGCAATCTACAGATTCAATGCAATCCCCATCAAAATTCCAAATCAATTCTTCATAGAGATAGATAGAGCAATTTGCAAATCCATTTGGAATAACAAAAAATCCGGGATAGCGAGAACTATTCTCCACAATAAAAGAATTTCTGGTGGAATCACTATTCCTGACCTCAAACTGTACTACAAACAATAGTGATTTAAAAAAACAAAACAAACAAAAAAACCCTGCATGGTATTGCTACAGAGACAGGCAGGAAGATCAATAAAATAGAATTGAAGATCCAGAAATTAACCCACACACCTATGGTCACTTGATCTTTGGCAAATTAGCTAAAATCATCCAGTGGAAAAAGGACAGCATTTTCAACAAATGGTACTGGTTCAACTGGAAGTCAGCATGTAGAAGAATGCAAATTAATTCATTCTTATCCCTTGTACAATGCTCAAGTCCAGGTGGATTAAGGACCTTCACATAAAACCAGATACACTAAAACTAATAGAAAAGAAGGTGAAGAAGACCCTCAAATACTTAGGCACAGGGGAAAAGTTTCTGAACAGAACATCAGGGGCTTATGCTCTAAGATCAAGAATTGACAAATGGTACCTCATAAAATTGTAAAGCTTCTGTAAGGCAAAGGACACTGTCAATAGAATAAAACAGCAACCAACAGATTGGGAAAAGTTCCTTTTTTTTAAAAGATTTTTTTTCTTTTTTCTTTCTTTTGTTTTGTTGAAATTTCACAGAACCAAGGGCCTCTCCTCCAATTGATGTCCAACAAGGCCATTCTCTGCTACATATGTGGCTGGAGCCACCAGTCCTTCCATGTGTACTCTTTGGTGGTTTAGTCCCTTGGAACTCTGGGGTATATGGTTTGTTGATATTGTTGTTCTTCCTATGTAGCTAAAAACCCCTTTAGCTCCTTCAATCCTTTCTTTAACTCCTCTATTGGGAACCCTATGTTCAGTCCAATGGTTAGCTGTGAGCATCTGTCTCTGTATTTGTAAGGCTCTGGAAGAGCTTCTCAGGAAACAGTCATAACAGACTCCTGTCAGCAACCACTTCTTGCCATCTGAAATAGTTTCTGGGCTTGGTGAGTGTTTATGACATGGATCGCCAGGTTGGGCAGTCTCTGGATTGCCTCTTCTCCAGCTCTCTTTCTTATACCTACTGAGTCCACTTAGTTGTGGCTGTGTGTACACAGCCTTTTAAAAAAGAAACTAGGCCACTTTTTTTCAGATATAATAGAAGAAGATATAGAAGATACAGAAGATACACAGGCTTGGAGAACCGTTTTGTTGTATTATTATTAAATTATTATTATTGATGTAATGTGGTTAACTGAAAAGTAAGTCTAGAAGTTCTTTTATAAAATTAGATGTCCTTTAACAGATGGGGTTAAATATGATGGTCACTTTCCATGTCTCAGTATCCAATAGCCTTAATAAAATCTGGTGATTATTTTTAAAATCTCTTTGTACTTAAAAAGACAATTATCAATCAATTTTGGGGAGATAGGGATAGAACTCAGGGTTTTATACATGCTAGACTCATGCTCTACCACTGAGCTGCATTCCCAGAGAGGATAAGCATTTTATGAGCCCACTTCATATTATTTTCCCAATCAGTATCCCTCTACTTCTTTAGTCCCTTATCTCCACTTTGTTCTGAAATATTTTTAGATGTTATCCCAGCGCTACTTCTCTGTGTTTTCTGAATCTTTATATACTTTCTTCTTCTGATTTAATGTTGAATTCTCTGTTAATCTTCCTCCATACACTTCCCACTGATTCTTCAAGGCTAAGCTAAAAGGTCATCTTTCTCTCAACACCTCCCATCTCCTGAAACCCCCATCTCCAATCCATTTCTCACTGTTCTCCAGGAAGGAAGCACTTGGTTAATGCATTGTTCTTGATTTATGGCACACTACATTTTTTATAATAGCTATATTATCAGATTCTTTTTTTATCCTTGTAAGAATGTAAAATCCACAATGAAGTGAACACTGCCCAATTTATCTGTGATTTCCCATAGCTCCTAACACATAGACTTATGAGTGTGGAATTAAGAAAATCTTGCTTGAATTGAATCTAACAAATTGAACTAAATTTTCCAAAGTGAGCTTGAATCAAGCCTCATGAAAATATATTAGGCTCTCACTTTTGACTTCTCACTTGCAGATATTCTTATCAATTTATGTCTTTAGCGGTTTATAAGAGTAAGACACTTTGCTGAGCATTTGGATGGGAAGGATAAACTAGACAAAAATCTCTGAACTTATGAATTTGAGTTCTAGTAGGTGGGACAAAACTTTAAACAGAAATTCTGAATTTTAACCTTATTTTAATAAACAAGAATTCTAATAACTATAGAAGTAACTCATACTACTGAGAGAAAGTGAAAGTCAGTTAACTAAGAGTTTAGGGAAGTTGGTGATACTAGAGTGGAAGATACTTCAGCTCATAAAAGGAACTCTTGTCACCATACAAAACCTTGTTCCTTGGGATATAGAAGGAAAATCTGTGAGTGTATATTTCAGTGAGAATAATACAATGTGATGCTCTCCAGGATGCTGTGTTCTGGAAAGATAAGGTGATATAATCTTGGTTCTTGTGATTGGTTACTGTATAGTTTTTGTTGAGCCAATTTTGAAAACTTTGAAAATACTTAATCTGAATTCTTTGTGTTAGCAGATGTGAAGGAAAGATTATAATAGTTGTGTATGAGTGGTTCTGGAAGCATAAGGAACTTCCTTTTTTCCCTTACTGAATAGCATGCACAATACTGAACTTAAATGACAGATGAAGGGAATACACATCTTGAAGCCCATCTTCATCTTTTCCCAAAGTTTATATCCTAGTGATAGATCTGGGCAAAAATGAACATTGTCTCTGCACAGAAACAATGATACTGACATTTGAAAGCATCAAAGTTTATCACCACTCAAAACAGGACGCTTTCATTGGGTCACAAACAGGAAAGTTCAAATGAGGATACCTGAGAAGAAATACATTTTGACTAAATGTGAATTAGGAAAATGATACCCATGGTATTCCAGTAAAGGGAGAAAGATGTTTAAAATGACCCCAAACAAACAAACGAAAAGCTTGAAAAAATGGAAGTTATGAGGGTGTGGTGTATTCAAGGGACTGCATGAGGATGGGGTGATGGAATTGAGCATGGTTTCATCAAAACCATGTTCAATGAATATGGCAGCTAAGACTTTCACTGAATAGTCAGAGCATGAAAAGACTATCCAGGATGAGGAATTATTATAACCTTGCCACATTGTGATAGTCCTGATATGACAGGTCAGAAATATCAACAACAGTCATTCATTTGCTTGAAATATAGAATCCAATTCTATGATCTACAAAAACTTCAAAATAATTAGATCTTGATTCTACAATCAGTAGGCCAGAACCTTGATCTCTTGATCTTGTTATGTGTCATTTCTGGCATCAGTGCTCACAACTATTGAGATGAAATGGTCTTTGTGGATTCTATACAAGGTTCCAGCTCTAAGATTGTGTGTGTGTGTGTGTGTGTGTGTGTGTGTGTATTAAGATTACAAGAAAAAGTTATTTGTATGATGGTAACTTACAACTTATTGTTATTATTTATTTTTACTATCTTAACTATTTAAACATTTACTGTTTGAAACTTTTATGTGTGAACAAGTCTTTGTCAAATTTAACTGCACTCCTTCATTTTAACTCTTGTGATATTCCCTATCACTTTCCAACTTCATGTGCTCTCTTATAAACCAACTCAGTCCACTTAGTGTTATCTGAATCTGCATGGGAACAGAGTGATGCACTGGAGGATCCTATCAGGACTTACAGTCAAAGAAAACCAACTCTCCATGCAGTTTTAATGGTCTTAACATATTGTGTAAGAATTGCACTGATTGTCCCCAGTAGAACTATGGGAAGGCTATGAAAATGGTATCAACAGGCTCTTGACTAGACTAAAGGATAAGGATTCAAAACCAGATTTCTACCCTACCCAAAAGAGATTCAATAATTGTCTGGCTTAAAGTACTTCCTTAGTTCCTAAGTTTTGCCCTTTTGGGGAGTAGATGACTAGAGCTACTCCAGACTGTAGTTACTATGCAGAACAGAGACCTCTGTCTTCTGCAAAACATCAAGCATCTGTACAAAGAGTTTTCCACAAAGCCTGATCAGACTTTTAAGGAAAGATGAATACAGTTTCAAAGTAAAAATGCTGTGAGATTGAAGAAACCTTAGTTATAGCTGGGTTTCTGCAGTCTTTTGTAACATTGACAAGTCCCTTATTTTAACTGCTTCCTGTTTCCCTATTGTGGATGACAGGAACTATCATGAATTGATTAACATTTGTAAATAATGTATTGTTCATGTCTTAAGTATTTGTTTTGAGTAAGGTAGCATCTCTTTGGCTTGGATACAGTGAAGATGGCATTAAACAATTTAAAAAATTTTTTTTATTGGATATTATATTTACATTTCAGGTTTTACCCTCTTACCCCCACTCCCCTCACTACCCAGGGACCTCCTATCCCATCCCCCCTCCTCATGCTGTTATGAAAATGTGTCCCCACCTACCCCCCCACTCCCACCTCCCCACCCTCGAATTCCCCCGCCCCTCACTCATTCTTCATGGGACCAAGAATCTCCTCTCCTACCTATGCCCGACAAGGCAGTTCTCCCCTTCATGTACAGATGGAGTCATGGGTCCCTCCCTATGTGCTCCCTTGAGTGCTTAGACCTTGGGGAGCTCTGGTTGGTTGGTATTGTTGCTCTCCTCATGGGGCCACAAACCCTTTCTTCTGCTTCAGTCTTCTCTCTAGCTTCTCCATTGGGAGACCCTTGATCAGATCAGTGGTTAGCTGTGAGCGTTGGTCTCTGAATGTGTCAGCATTTGGTAGACCTCTAAGGAGACAGCTATATTAGGCTCTTGTCAGAATGCACTTCCTGCCTTCCACATCAGTGTCTACCTTTGGTGACTGTACATGGAATGGATACCCAGGTGGAATGGTCTCCAGATGGCCCCTCCTTTAGTTTCTGTCCCACACTTTGTTTTCATATTTGCTCCCTTGAGTATTTTTATTACTCCTTCTAAGTAGGACCGAGGTATCCACACTTGGTCTTCCTTCTTCATGAACTTCATGTGGTCTGTAAATACAAATTTCTATATCTGTTCAAGACTTCTCTTTGAATTATGAACCTTTAATGGTTCTTATTCTGTAGTTCTGAATTCTGTTTTAAATGTTAGCTCGCTTTTCTTTATATATGAGGCAAGATTCACTTCTTTAATACAGTTTGTAGCTGTCAATCTCCTACATCCTCAGTGATTGATTCAGACATCTGACAGATGCCCAGATATCAGGAAATATCTGGCAAAGGTGACCGATTAGCCATTAGAAATAGAATGCTGTATACACATGGCACAGGAGAGTGAGGAGGGATAAGAACTTGGAGGCACCTTCTCCACTAGCAGAATGAGATCTCTGCCTGTCTTTTGGCCATTATTTCTAAGCAGTTCAAACACTTAATGATGAATTTAAAGCTCTAAAACATCATTCATAAATAATTGCCCAATCCTAACATATCTGCTTTCTGTTTGTAAGGAGGGACCAGAGGACAGCTACCCTCCTGACCCATTATATTTTCTCTACTCATAATTCCCACAGACTAAATCTTTAAATTTATTTTCTGTTTGAGTGGCATAAAGAATTTGTGACTTTCCTCTGAAGAATCTACTAACCCTAAGCTGTGTGTTCTTTACAATTGTGGGTTAGGTACAAGGCTGAGAGCAATAGTCAGACAGGCAGGCAGGCGTGACCTAAACATGGATCACACAGGAGTCACGGAGGATGGGATCTCCCAGTATAAATATGATTTTTATATGAGATATCTCAACATCATCCTATCCAGTAGGTAAGTTCTTTTTTTTATTAGCAGGCAGGACTGCTAGCTGTTATAGTATTAGAGCACCAACACAGTCAGATCAGGAGCAAAATCAAGTGCTCATTCTCCACTTCTGTGTAATAGGCAGTAGTTTTCTTGAACTAGTATTCGCAACTCTGCTCTTTATGCCTCTCACCCAACCCTGACCCTCAGCGGCATGCCCGACTCTGGAAGTGATGACTTGATTTGTCTCACCATTTAGACTGGAAAATTCGCAATCATCTTTGACTGCACTCCATTTCTCACATCACATATCTAATAACAAATGCTGTCAAGTCTATACTACAGTCATCCAGAATCTGTTAATATCTCAGCATTTTCTTCCCTTCATCCCATGGTCTAAGCCATTACTAGCTCTTGCTTAGATTATAGTAATAGTATGTTTTGACATCTCAGAAAGGATTTATTGCACACCAGCCAGAATAGATCTGTTAAAATATTGGTCAAGACTCACGCTCACATGTTCCTTGGCTCAGAAACATTCAATGACTTTCCCTTTCACTAAAGGTTCACGTTATCCTATAAATTGAACAACTGTTCCTCTCCCAAGTATACACTTGTATTGTGCTTTGTACTTCTTTCTCCTTTAGCCATCTTGGAATTTTTATCAGTGACCAGCAAATGGTCCATTTATGAGTTTCTGCTGCAAAGAATTGTTGCATGCAGGGCCTTCTATTTTTGAAAACTACCAGAGTGACATTATTCTATCTGTTTCTATTGTGAGTTACCTGCTCACATAACACATTCCCAGAGAACATTTCTGTTATGTTCTTCCTTACTGTAAGGTTAACACTGCATAGGTTTCATCATCTATTATCTATTTATTATCTATGTATAAAATGTATCAATGTATCTATCTGACTGTCATGTATGTATGTATGTATCTTTCTATCTATTTATCATCCATCATTTATCTTTTCTATATTTATGTTTACAAATATCTACACATGTATGTATATGTTTGTCTAGTACAGCATTGTCAAATAGAATTTTCTAATTTTTTTATCTCAGTTCTTTAAGAAGGTATTCAGTCAGTCATATAGAATAACAGAGTGACTTGAAATTTGACTAATGTGACTGAGGTTATGAATATTTAATGTTATTTCATTTAAAATAAACAGGCATGTATGGGTTTGGGCTACCATATGAGACTTCAGATTTGCTGTTCTTTTCCCTAGAAACTCATATATAGATTACAGGAGGCATAAAAAAGTTGCCTAAAAATATGCCTGGCTACAGAAAATTCTTTTCAGTTGGATGTGCAAATGAATACATGAAGAAAATTCTGTAGACTGTCTCATTTATTTAAAATTTTAGTTTTTATTGTATAAGCAATCATACTTTGGTGTTTTCATACACATGCCATTTTACTCTATTTTTATTCATCTCCTATGCTCACTTGTACTGTTCCCCCTTTTATCCCCACCCTTGTATACTTCCCTCTTCTGCTTTCTTGCCATATGATAGTCTATTATTTGTTATCAATTCCTTTAAGCCCAACAGAAAGTTTGTGTGTTAGGTACTCCTGTCTTTTGTTATTATTGAATGATATACACTATTGTGTTGAAAAATATAGATATAAAAGCAAACAGAACACAAACTCAGCAGTGTCTAATGGCGTTCAGTCTGCCTTGTTGAGGTTAACCTTAATGTTCTCTGTGCCCTTTTCTACCTCTGAGCTTCCGTGATTTTCTAAGAATTTCCTCCTTTACCAGAGAATGAAATCACATGGTTTAATTGATTGGACTGGCAGACCTTTCCATCAGTTCTCTTGTCAGTGAACCAGCTATCTCTGATTATTTAAGTGGAAAGAATATGGACTCTTCTTCGGTGCATACACCCTCACCTGAAGTCCTGCACCGCATGACTCACCAGTTTCTGGGTCACAGAGCTGTTCGCAGGCATCTGTTGTCCTCTGGCCACAAAGGTCTCTCACCCATGGCGAGGTGGCATTGATCTGGTAGTACAGGGACAGCTTGGCAGGGTTTAGCCAGTCGGAGATATCCAGGTAGCTTCCTTCACTCACTACAAAGCTGCTCCCTATAGGTGAACAGAAAGCAACAGCTACTATCTCCCCATTGTTAGAGTCATTACTGCTGCTACATGAACAAAAGTGCCAATGGCCCAGCCTCAGCTGGTACATCTCACCTAAGAACATTGGAAGAACTGTTACCCTGTGTCATTATGGTATCAAAGTCAACATAAACCTGTTCAGTCTAGTGGATAAGACTGTGTCCTGAGGACTGAGTTCAGATCCAGACTTCGCCCTTACAAACCACTGACTTCTGTGGGAACCGTTTAGTTTATCTGACCTTGGCTGCTTCATCTGTAAATGAAAATGTTAAGGAGCATCACCTCAAGTATGAGAATGTAATAGGTTAACAAAAGGTTATATACACTGGCTGAATGTTTCTAGTAAAAAAAAATGATAAAATCTCAAGAGTAAAATTGGCTGTCCCTGTTACCAGTGCATCCCTTTCGGAAAGAGTGCACTAATGACCACCACAGCTAAGGGAATGATACCTGTGTGCAAAATAAGAAACATGGGATCAAGGCCTATTTCCCCTATTATTTCTGCTGCTGTTGTTTTTTCAGTGTTGTTATTCAAAACTAGAGATTCAGACATATAGTATCTGAGTACACTATCACTAAGCTATACTCTCAATCCCATTTATTTTATTCTGAAGGAGATAATGAGGTAGAAATGTAGATTGTGGTAGACAAAGACAGGCATTTTCAAGGAAATTCCAAGACCCTTTAAGAATAAGATACTACACATGCATGCACACATACTTGTGCCCACACACCAACATACACACACCCACACCCACATGTTGATGCATATCTTGGTGGCATATGCCTATACTCCCAGTACACAGAAGATGAAGGTAGTAGCTTCCAAGCCAGTAAGATCAACACAGGTCATCCTGAGATGCCAAGGGGGACTGTGTTAAAAAACTAAGCAAACAAGCAAACAAATAAATGATCTTGGTTCTTGATGTTTGGAAAATACAAGAAGAGACACAGGCAGTTGCTGGGATCAAAGGGTCATGTCAGGCTCTACTTGAACGGCAGCTATGAATCACTTGCAGTTAGATCTTTACACATGGGCCAAAAAGCCAGGAGAGGCTGAGATTTAAGGGGGTTTGTTTATTTGTTTTTTTTTGTTGTTGTTTTGTTTTCCAATAATTAACATGTTCTCTATTGAAGGCTTAAATATGTTCCTAGAACATATGTAGGTCAAAAATCCTCTTGCTTCCTAATGTCTGAATTGAAATATTCCTCATTGATTCATGAGAGATATATGTATGCATGCACATTATCCATTCCAATGTAATTACTGTCTAATTATACAGTGTTTTCATATACATCTATATATCCTATACAAATTCACATGTGCCCATAGGTACACCCAGTTTGGAGGAGGTAAGATGCTCCTTCAGATTGGCCATAATTATATTGTAAACAATGAACACATGTATGCAGCAATCACACAAATCTAAGGCTAAGCTTCATAGAGTGAAAAAGTATGAATTTGAATAGGACTAAATAAGACTTAAAGAGTGGATCTGGAGTTGTGCTAGTTGTATCAGCCTGTATTATGCAGAACAAATGATTGTGTCCTCAAATTAATATAACCAAGCTTCCTACCTCATTTCCTTCTCTTTATCATGTCAGGAAACAATAACAACAATACCCTAGTTTTTCTAGGAAAAAATACAAGTTTTACAAAGAGTGTCTCTGCTTTTAAGCATCCTTTGCATTTAACAAGGGATTCTCTGTCAGATCATACTAAACACTATTCTTGCTCTATGATTGGACTCATCTTGGATCAGATCATCTGTTGTAGTCCAGTGAAAAATGGTCTGGAAGGTGAGGTCAAATTAAACCATGCCTGGCTTCCCAAGTATCTGAGACCAAGGGTTAAGCTAACATTCTTTAACTCACATGGTCACACAATGCCTATTATTCTATAGAAGGAGTTCCCATGTAAAAGTACAGGATGCAACATGACTGTCAGTGTGAATGCCAGAAGCATACATGTGAAACAGCAGGAGTAATGGTTGACATCATGCTGAGATAAGGAAATGACCACTTTGGAAGTTGGCCCTAAAGTCTTTGGCAGCTAAAGGAAGAAAGAAAAGAAAAAGAAAAAGAAAAAAAAAAAAAAGAAACGAGTCTGTAGGATTCCATATTTCAAACTTCTGGCAAAGAAAGCTATTTAAATCTATCTGCAAAGCCACATTTCCTCCACTGGATCAAAGCCCAAAGAGAAACATGTCACATGGGTCCTTGAGCAAGGCACTACACATCAGTATCAACTGCAGATTTTTCTTTTGAAAAGCACAGTCATGCTGTTTAAATGGATAATTCTTGTATTTATTCTCACTAAAGACTGAGGGATGGTTATTGAATTGTGTCCCAGGGCTGAGTTTGGTTATTCCTGCTGCTTCAGAAAAGCTACACAGTGCTGTGATAAAGAGAACAGCCTGCAAGATATGAGTTCAGATCCTCACGGCATTACTTACTAGCCATATAAACTTTAGCAAGAAAACAATCCCCCAGTTGCACATAAATAGCATGGGTAGAGAATCCCCCTCCTCAGATGCTGATCTCAAGATTACATAGAACAATGCATCTGCCTTAGGTCAGCATTGCCTGCAAGAAAATCCAAAGGCAGAGATTGGCATAGTCCACTGGTATGGTCTTGTAAGGGAGTGGCCAAAGTAAAATTTCATGGTGGGAGAAGGTCAATTGCCATGGGGATACAGAAAAACCCTTCATTGATTGCACTGGACATTCTGGCAGTGGGTGCTTTTTCACACTGGTTTCAAATCAAGACAAGCATTTGTACCTACACATTGTCCAGTCAGGGACTATAGATGATCTCTGCGAGGGGAACATAAGCTTGGGTGAAACAGTCCTTCAAAACGGAGGGATACTTATTCAATAGATAATGTTCAGCAGAGACGGGCCAACCACTAATATCTCTTGCAATTAGGCGAGTTAGTGTTGCAGCACTTAATGGAGATAGGGATACAGCCTCACAAATCCACTAAGGCAGAGAAGTCCTGAGTACTCAGTGAAACTGACTAATGGGAGCAATTTTCATTATTGTTTGGATTTCTTATGAACTTCAAAGCTCTATACACATTTATCCACAGATTTCAAATATGAGAAATATGAATGAGAAATATTGGACTGGGAAACAGGTGTTATGGGCTGCTTGCCTTTGAGCCTTTTAGAGATAAATGGGTCATGAATATAGAGTTCTTACAAATTGATATTAGTGTTCTATTAAAGACTTCACAAAGCTGTCACCAACAAAGGATAGTTCCGCAATGAAACAGGAGGCTGACCATTGCCATAAAGTAAGCCTGACATCCTGATCTTAGCCTCTCCAGACTCTAAAACTTTCATAAATACACGTCTGTTATTTATAATGCATTACCACTCTGGTATTGTATTTCAGCATCATAAATGGTCTAGTCAGTAGGGTTATCTTTAACTTGAATATCTTTTGAAGTGATATTGTGAAGAGATGTTCAAATGGTTGATAGCAGAGAGGGGCGGTTATCCCTTGTGTGTTTCCTGAGATAAAAATATTACATATTTTGCTCCCTTACAACAGTCTATTGGGATAATCATTTTCTTCTTTCACAGAAGAATGCATGAGATGCAGAGAAAAATTGATCTGACCAATATACGTAATTACTCTGGGACGGGAGTGAAAGTTGAAAGAAGAGTTTTCAGTTTCTAAAGCTATGATCTTCCTGGTTATTTCAGGCTATATTGAGAAATAGGCCCAACAGGGAAGACATTAGCCAAAATACCCAACTATGGTAACATAGAACCTGTAGAGACCATATCCAGTGGATAGGCACAGCCCCTGGTTGAGGTATGGGGCCACCCACACAGCTAAAAACTCATAATCCAGAATTCTTCCTGTCAAAGGAAATGCAGAGACAAAGAGTAAAGTAGCGTCTGAAGGAAAGACCACTCAGATACTGCCCCACTTAGGGATCCATCCTATCTGCAGACACCAAACCCAAACACTGATGCCAAGAAGTGCTTGCTGACAGGAGCCTGGTATAGTTGTCCTCTGAGAGGCTCTGCCAAAGCAGAGCCTGACCAATACAGCTGTGAATGCATGCAGTCAAACATTGGACTTAGCGCAGGGACCCCAATGAAGGAGTTAGGGCAAAGACTGAAGGAGCTGAAGGGGGTTACAACCCTATATGAAGAACAATAATATCAATCAAATAGACCCCCCAAATCTGCCAGTGACTAAACTACCAACCAAAGAGTACACATTGGGGGTGGGGGGAATGGCTGCAGTTGGATATGTAGGAGAAGATTGCCCTATGTGACATCAATAGGAGGAAAGCCCCTTGGTCTTGTGGAGGCTCAATGACCTGGGGTAGGGGAATGCTAGGCTGCTGAGGGGGGAGTGGGTAGGCAGGTCGGGGAGTACCCTCATAGAGGCAAGGTAGGGGGAGGGGATAGGGAATTTATGGAGGGGAAACTGAGAAGAGAGATAACATTTGAAATGCAAATAAATAAAATAACCAATAAAAAAAGAGAAAAATAGGAACTCCGGTAGGGGATGCCTTCTCTGGTCCTGTTACTCCTCCTCCATCAAGCCAGACACTCACTTTGGTGACTGTAGTGTACGTAGTACTGGAGGCACTTTACCTCCTCTGATGGACCGTGGTTTCTTACAAGGAATATGTGGTGACTCATGAGTCCTTAACAATCCTTCTCCCAGCAAAATACTTGTCTAATGTGAGACACTTAGTGAATGCTAAAGTGAATTAATGGAATCAAGTTCCATGTCTGATGACAGAGACCTTCAATTCACTTCTTCCTGGGGTTGTGAAGGAGAAAAGCCATCCTTTTTGGTCCAGGTTAGCTGTATTTGCACTACATGAAACCTCAACAATATCGCTAGCCTTTTCAGAGTCTCACAATGCTCAAACTAAATAACTGAACATCACGTTCAGGGTTCTTGAGAGAGGAGACTCATTTTCAAGGGCTTGAGATGTGGATGAGTAGCATACAGACTTGAGTAAAGGGGACTCTGTCGAAAGTAGCAAGGAGATGAAAAGATGTTGTATCAGAAAGATGATTCCTCAGCTGAGTTTAATGTGTTCATTTGTCCAACACTGAGTGAAGTCCTCCCCAAGTAAGACATTCTCATAAAGTTAGGAAAATGAGCTAGAGCAATTGAGAATTTTATGAGCTAAATAATGTAGACCAAATATATGCATAAATATGTACTATACACACTGGAGTGAGGTAAGGATTATCTGAAAAGCTGGGTATTCTCACTTTGGAAAGAACTGTCACTATCAGGAAGCAGGCCTTGAAAATTGGCCTTTAACTTAAACTTATATAAAAAGATCAATCAGAAGAGGATAAAGAGGAAAAGGATCAAGAGCTAGAGGCCTCGGTAGTACACAGCAGATTTACCCAGTAGGCCTGCATCTCTCAATCCTTGCCATATTTGAAAGAATTTCATCCAGTGTGCACTTAAATACACCATGCCATCATTTCATTCAGCTGTGTCTTTGTATACAAAAGTAACAAGCAAGCCTATACCAGACCTTAGTTGAATGAAATACAGTCCTTGACAATACCAGGGATGGAGATCAGACACGCAAGTCTGAGGCAAGCCTCTGTGCCTATCCCATACCCTTTACTAATTACTTCATCTGGATTCTTTATTTCTTGATGACAAGGACCATGCATGGCTTAAGCCATGATCAGCATATTTCCTAGTGCATGTTCAGAAGACATTTGGATTTGGGAAGAGAATAAAAGAAAAAAAAAAAAAAACAAGGTAGAGTTAGGAAGGAGAGTGCACTAGTAAGTGAAATGAGTGTCAAACAGCTCTCTGAATAAATTGCCACATTTTTATGGGAATGAAAACTACCTCACAAGGAAATAAAAATGTGTTATTTCTTGTGTCTCATGTTTCCCTTATTTTCGTCTGGATGTCTGTCTTATTTTCTTGGCTTTAGATTAAAAGCCCTGCCTCCCTTTTTGGGCAATGTAAGATTCCTTTCTCAGATACTCATTTAGATCCTCTCAGAGAGCAATGACTCCTAAATGAACCTCTGCCAAAATCTCAACTTCAAAATGTCATGCTTCCTTATTTTAAATATATTTATATATACATATATACATATATATTCATTTTTCTCTCACTGCCTTGTGGGAATATACATCATCTAATTAGCCAAATGGATTTTCAGTTCAGCCCAATCATTTCCTTATCTAGAATCTGAAGCCAGTGCTGCTCAGGGGACTGCGCGGGCACAGAGGTCCTCATTAACTCTGATCTTCAATTACATTGATTATAAGCCTGCTTCTGTAATTGTGTAGAATAGATCAGGGGTGAGCTGAGAAGCTCAGGCCACTCCATAATGTTCTCTGAAAAGCCAGAGGCACAGCATCCTCCAAAAGAAACAGAATGCTACAGATGAGAGCTAAAAATACCTCAGAAGTAGGTATCACCAGACAAAAACTGCCTGTTGAGACAAGCAGCAGTTGCAAATTTCCTTTCATTTCACTGTGCCATGAGCCAGACCAATCATTGCTATGAGTGAGAGACTTCAAACCAAGGCTCTGCTCACACTGGTGAATGGTCAGTAGATGCTCTCCATAAATGAAGTGGAGGAATGATTTTGGTCCCAAGGATTCAGTTCCTTTGGTTTTCTCCCTTTGGTTCTGAAATGATGAGAAGCATTCTCCCTTCAGTCACATCACAGAACCTACCTCTGTTGGATTCTCAGACCTATGAGAAATATCCTACCTGGAGATATGATGATGTATAAACTCAGAAACAAAAATGAGGACCACATATATTATCAGCCCAGCAGGTATATGAAGCACATATCCACTCTAGCCTCTGTCCCAATTCACAGATCCATAAGTTAATATTGGCTACATTCCACCACTTAGTATTCATTGAAGAGTGGACATATGAAGTGGGGGGATCAAACAAAGTTTTGAGGGCTTTGTAAGAGAAACCAAAGAGAAAGCAAAGCCAACCTAGGTAGTTGGGAGCTACTGGACTTTGAGAGCTGGAATATTATTGGGGGCCAGTTTTCAAACAAGGCCGTTGGCAACTTATCTCTCTGTCTGTTTCTCTATTCCTGTTTTTTTCAAAAATCTCATCTCCCAATTAATTTCTCTTTACTTTGGATCAACTGCAATCTTCTCACCATCACCTACATGTTCTCTATCTGTTATGGGATCCATTGTATCTTCAAGTTTGCATGATGTAGATTTGACAGGCATTGATTGGAAACGTGACTGCATTTGAAGGCAGGGTCTTCATTTTATTTTACTTTTTTACTTATTCACTTTACATCACTCTCACTGCCTCCTCTCAGTCACCTCCTTCTCACAATCCTTCCCCTATCCACCTCCCCTTCTCTGAATGGATGGGCATCCCCTTGGGTATCTCCTGATCTAGCACTTCAAGTCTCTGTGAGGCTAGGAACTTCCTCTTCTACTGAGGCCAGACAAGGCAGCCCAGCTAGAAAACACATATCCTACAGACAGGCAACAGCTTTTGGAACAGCCTCTGCTCCAGTTGCTTGGGACCCACATGAAGATCAAACTGCACATCTGCTACATATGTTTGGAGAAGCCTAAATCCACATTTCCTCTATAGTCAGGATCTTTACAAAGGCAAAGTTAAAAGGGGAGTCTTTATCCAGCACAACTCATGTACTTATAAGAAGACATAATCACATATGGAGAAGCGACTATATGAAGATGAGAAAAGAAGAAAGGCATCTATCAGCCGTGGACGAAAACAGCAGAAGAAATCAATCCTGTTGACCCCTTTAACTTTGAGTGCTTACTCTGTAACTATGAGAAAACACACTCCTGACACATTTCAGCCACTCTAAAAATGACACCTCATTATAGTATTATTAACAAACTAACACACTGCTTGCATCTTACTGGACAAATATCTCATATGTTTGTTCTGATTATTAATGCTTATTTACTATCAAGAAACCCTAGGGGTTACTTGGCAGAATAAAGTTTGAAATGTATACAAGAAAAGAATAAAACGACAAAGCCAGTAATTGAAATTCAGTTCTATACTGGTACTTTTGGAGATGCATAGAGTTCTAAATATATTCCCTAGTTTGAAATAAGCTGTTTCACTGATTCCTCATGAGCCCAAACTGGTTCTAAATACTCCAATATCCCTGGATAGACAAAAGACTGTCTATCCAGTGATTTTTAGGTTATAATATATACATATATATTATGTGAATAAGATGCAAATGTTAAAGAGATGGAAGGGAAGAAGAAATGGAAAATGCCCAGGGATTATTTTAAAGAAGGTCATTTTACATAAAACACTGTATTGGCAGGCTCCTCAGAAAAGAAAAACTTGGTTAAACTAGGAATATGCTTCTTGAAAATTATATAACAGGTGAGAATTTTATGATGTTATGAGAGCCATATATGATATTTAAGAAGTTCCCAAACACTTATATTTATTATTCTCTAACTTTGCTTTTTTTCCTTCCAAACTATGTTTTACCTGAGACTTTTTAGCACCACAGATACACTGTGTATCCACCACTGCACTTTATTTATGGTTAACTTTTACAATGCACAAAGGGAGTATATTTTATTACTCCCAAACTCAATTTTCATCACTTTGGGTATAAGTTAACCCTCACTAAAGATGAACACTATAGTCAAACCTTCTTCTTTAATAGATAATGAACCCTAGGAAAAAGGCAGAAAAAAATATTCCTTAAGATCCTGAAAGGATTTGCCATGTACCACCATGTGTTACATAAGAGCAGCAAGAAACCTTATATATAAGGTTTCTTATATATAAGTGGTCACCTAACATTGGAATGAAGCTGACAATTCTTGTTGCCTTGACACAGCTATTGTACTATCAGAAGATGCATGACTCATGTGTCTGGGGTCATTGTTGGCAATCATGTATAGTACATACAAGTATATATGAAACCTAGTGCTTATACTTGTTAATACTCGTAATACATAAGAAAGTTACTAAACATACATGTTACTGTATTATATATTTCTGACAATTGTATTTTTGTCACTTTTTAGGACATACATCATCTGCTGAGTTTTTTAAAGAAAACTTCCTTTAAAACATTGTATTGCATCACACATCTGTACTCCACACATCATCCAAGCAGACCAGGAAAGTAGGAAGTGAAGCCACCCAGCTTTGTATACGTATACATTATGATATTTGCACAGTGACTTAGCATGTATCACCATTATTAAGAAATGCATGACCCAAACTACCCCTAGAACTTTGTGTACAACTGACCTTCCAAAGGCCATACCACTGGAGAATATCAGGGCTAGAACAGAGTCTAAGTGGCGTGACATCAAGATTACAGTTGCTTGGAATAATTCGCACTGCCCAGCAAAAGCAGCTCCCATGTAGCTGAGTGAATCATCACAAACCTACAACTCCCTTCTTTTGAGGAGAGGTCCACATCATAGAAGAATCAACTAAGAGCTCATCACTAGGTACATAGAGAAAAATAAACAGTGATGGGGTACCCAAAGGGGATGTAGTGTTCTGCATAAGAAAACCGGTTGTTTCTAAGTAGTTTTATTACTTTTCCAATACTCACTAAACATACGTTTCTCTGAAGTACCATGTGGAATTTCCTGTGGGCATTGGCAACTTTTTTTTTTTTTTTAACATTTTCTGTATTCCCTATCTCAAACTGTGATCAAAGTCTGTCTAAAAACAGATTGTCACAGAATTCTACATGGTTTTCTGTGCCCTTGGTCTTGCTTCAAGTTACTTTAGGGATGTTTGGGGTCTGGACAAAAGCTATTTGAAGTTTCATTATTTCAAAAGAGCATTTTCCCCAAGGTACCTGGCAATTTTGGAACCAAGGTAGGTAATGGAAAAGAACAAAGTCATAAAATGCTTCTTGTCGTTTAAATTTATTTAAATTTCTAAGGAAATAATTTTGATGCAAGCTATTACACGTAGCTATTACTCTCAAATTCTTTCTTTCTTTCTTCTTCTTTTTTTCCTTTTTTCTTTCTCCCCACTCTAGAATTCCATTAGTACTTAACTAAAAAATTATGAGTCAGATCTAATCTAGATATTGGATTTACTTTGAACTAAAACTAGTGGTTCTTAATTTTAATCTCTATCATCTATATATCATCTATCTATCTATCATCTATCTATCTATCTATCTATCTATCTATCTATCTATCTATCGATCAATTTATCTTGGAAATTGATGGGGATGCGCATGCTAAAGCATGCAAATAGAAGGCTGGGAGATCTATTAAGAGTGGTATTCTCCTACTGAAATGTGAAGGCCAGGATAAAACATGGGGTCTCAGCCTCAGTGGCAATAGTATTCACCCACTGAGCAATCCCCTTTGGCCTAGACTATGCGTTTTGGAAGGAATATAGTAGGTATTGGCTCCTGATCCCAGAAGCCCATTTTCTGACTTTTATAACAGGAAACATCTTTTTCTTTGTGTTAGCTGCAAAAGAAAGACATGAACTTAAAAATGGAGTCAGGGATGAGCTCAGTTGGAAGACAAAGAGGCCCAGCTCAGGCCCTGGTCCAGCCCCTGATTTCTAATTATTGTAAGAAGAATCAATTCTGTAAGCTTACTAACTTCTTTGTCTGCATTTTTGTAATAAAGTTTATAGAGTTTCCGATCCCATTAAGTAAATTTCAGGTGAATTATCTATGAATACTGTAGTCTCTGTTTTAAGATTCACAGTGCACTGTTCTAGGAAAATCTACACAGTAAGCAAAGTTTCTCTGTGTGTAATTAAATTTTTACCCATATACATAATGTATATGATTGTACAATGCATACACACACATACACATACATACATACACACATGCAAACTATATAAATACAATTGACTATGTGTTCTGGAATGTTTGCATATTTATGTGCTCATACAATTCTATGAGTAACTGTATTTTGTGTAGACAATGACTCCTGAGTTTGGACAATAGGGTAGTGCCATTTGGCAAACCGCAAAACATTAATTTCATGTTTAAAAAATCACCTTGATTTTACCTACTTACTCATTTCCCCTAGGTTGACATACACCACATTCCAGTAGCTAGTCCTCGTATATACTAATATTTGACAGTATCTAAGGTGACTCAGAGTCACCAAAAAGTAAAGGCTGTAGGAGTGACAGCAGATCCCAAGAAGGATGCCTGGTAAAAATTAGGATCAGCACATTTAGAAGGAGAACAGTCCAAAAAAAATGTGTGGTTGAGGTGTGAATCTTTATGTCAATAAGAACTTAGTGCACACCCTTGAAGCACTCTGCGTCTCCCAAGTTAGCAATGTTCCTTGACCTTTTCCTTTTCTTTGTTTCTGTCCTCATCTTGTGAGATGTGCTTCTCTCTGCTCCTCTCAAGGAGCCTGCACACATGTCAACGGCAGTTGGCTAACGCAGCTCACAACTGTGAGCACTGAGAGTAACCATATTAGCAATTCCTCCTGGATTTGTTTCATTACTACACCACAGGTTCAAGACAACCAAATGACTTACACCCAGGGACCTGCATGCTTTTTTTTCTCACTTTATGTTTGTGTGTGTTTGTATGTGTGTGTGTCCACACACTTATATATTGATATTTTTCTCTAGATTTATTGCCATCTACTTCCTTCTATCATCTGGAAAACAGTTTCAGAGAAAAAAAAAAAAAGCACAGATGTTGAAACCAGCAGAGGTAGATCTAAATGGGGTCCCTTCAACTCAGCATTTGAGTGGCTCTGGAAAATGATTCATATTTCTTTTCTCAGCCTCTTCCTCCAAAGGAAAGTGAAGGGCATTACTATGCAGCATTTGCATGCATGTTAGAGGACTGTGTGTTTCTGACTTGCTGAATACATTTGTCAGATGGAAATTTGTACTGTTACTTATGCTGATCTTTAAATGACCTTAGAAATATGAAATTATTTGTATTCTCATTCTTCAGACAACAAAGCCGAGGCTTCAGTACTTCACATGTACATATCCTGAAATTCACAGATACATTGCTGGAGATTGCAAATTACAGTGCACCCAGTGATAACAATAACAGTATTCAAGACTATTAGGCTGCCTCCTGCTCTTCTCACTTCAAGAAAAATCTGTCCATACACTACAAGGAATTTTCTGTTTTGTTTTACTTTGCTTTTGTCAGTAGTTCAACTCTGGTTCATTCTCTAGCCACTGTACTTCTGAAGATGATGACTGAAATATAAATCATAGTATGCTGGAATGAGTGCAAAGGGGTAGTAGGTGACACAACATTGTAATTGGTACTTAATATCTCCAAAGACATGTAATATTTCCAAGAGATATTTTCTGGAAACTGGACAATAATTCAAATTAATGCTGAGCCTTCATCTAATTGTTTTATGATACTACAAAAGATTACATGAGGTAAAGCTTCCAAAAATCAGAGGCTTCAACAATCATGTTGATGGAACAGCTTTTACTGTCTGGCACAGATGAGAACAGCTGCCTAAAGATGTAATATTGATACTTGGGGCTGCATAATAAAAGAGATCTGTAGTTCATCCGCTCTGTAGCATCCTCAGCTATCAGCTGTTCACCTGCTTAACCCTGCTATGAATTCTAGGAGTATTAAAGAGACAAAGGATGAAATTTTTATTTGTAGATCAAACAGAAGACTCTAAGGCTCAAGTAGGGCTTTTTGTGGCTGCGGTCTTTGTTTCTAGTATATGATGCATGAAAAATAAATTCATTCTTTATGTTCTCAGAAAGACTTGGTAAGGGACAGATTGAGAGCATTCAGCTCTGCACCCTCCAGGACCAATGGTTCTCTAGCCCTGACATTCGCCATTTGTTTTCCTTCATGCACACTGCCTGACTTTGTAAGCCTTGCAGCCCCTGATCTGTGAAATGGGACAGTAACAAGTAGCACATATCTCTGTGCATGATGTCATACGGGGATGATTGTGCTTCACAAGAAAGATCAGTGACCCAACAATACTTAGCATCTTATCTCAGTACTGAAACACTCACACATAAAATATGTGTGTTTTATATGTATCCCTTGATAATATGTATCTCAATTTTGTAATAATACTGATAGTGAGTAACATTGTCCTCTTTGGAAAGCTGGGAAGGAATAAAAGTAAAGTTGAGATAAAGTTGTAGTGTTGAGTACATGGTTAAGTGGCCAAGAAGAGATCATTCTCTCTTAGTTGCCAGAAGTATATCCTCAGGCTGCTGTTATAATGCTGGGAAGGGATCCCAGTCAGGCCTCGGTGACTAATGGCACATTTTCTTCCTCCTACGAGTAATTGTCAGATTCACACCTCCTTGTCTTTGTCCATATATTCTGAAACATTCAGAGCCAGGAACCATCTCCATTTTCACTGGACTATCTAAGGGCAAATTCTTCCTTTAACCTACAAGTGACCAACTGTGATAGCTAATATTGATTGTCAATCTGATAGGATCCCCTAACACACAGAAACACCTCTGAGCATGTCTGTGGAGAAATTGCTTCATCATGCTAATTAGGGTGGGGGAGATTAAGTTATTTAGAGTGGGGAGATGCATTCTTGGCTGTCATGGACTGAACATAAATAAGAAATTATGAGCAATCATAGTTCTGTTTCCTCATGGTGACTACAATGCGACCAACTGACTCAAGCACCTGTTCCCATGCCTTCTCTGCTATGATGGGACATACATGCCCTCAAACAGTGAGGCCAAACATACTCTTCCTTGTTTAAACTGCTTTTTTTCAGAGCAACAAAACAAGTAACTTAATTTATCTGATATCTTCTCTGATGGCCTGGAAGAGACACCTTTCTCCTTACCGCAATGTCATTTCCAAAGAATCTTAATTCAGTACATGCTCACTGTGTGTGCTCCATAAGACAAGATGTGGAAATACTGGGGGCTTCTTCCATAAGAAGAGAGTGAACTTTCTGCAGGAGAACCATATCCAACACATCTTTGACAGAACATTTGTTATTATAGTGTTTAGCACTTGGCAGACAATCATTAAGGCGTTTTGAATGAGTATATGAATGACAAATGGTGCCTCCAGCCCACTGTCTGAAAGGTGCTGCCTTAGATGTTATCAAATGGAAGCAAAAGAGGCAAATTGCATAGCTCCCCACCCACATTCTCTCACGGGCTTCAGTATTAACACATGCATGTCCCTTAATATCCAATACCATACTTGATTCTGCAGAAACAGCTATTCAAGTTTCTGAAGTCATCCAGAACTCTTTCATATCTGTGTGAGTTTACTGCCCACCTTATGTTTCCACATACTCTGAAAATCATGAGGAAATTAATGCTTCCCTTTTCCAGAAGTATTTTCAATAGGAATTATGTAAATGTGTGGAATGTTTTTAAGAGCAGGGGGCACTCACTTATGCTATGGCTTTATGTATGAACATTTTCACTTCTACATCATAGACAAATTAGCTAAAGATAATAAATGAGTGCCTTTGTCTGCCTTGTCCAAGATACAGAGTTTTGAACCTAGAAGCCTTAGCTCCACACTCCAGGTTCTCTAATTTATCTCTTGCGCTATTGAGAAGATAGCACAGTGTTATGTTTAACTAATAAATGTGCTTATTCCAATGATTAACAAATCTAGGGGCCACCACTTATGTGTCAGTCCTAGAGTTCAGCAAGTAATGGGAAGACGGGGTGTTTATCTACAGCAAATGTGTAGTGTTATATAGATGGGCATGATAAAAGCAGTTTCACCAACATGTACATGATTCCAACTATGAGCAAGTGCTCTAGAGGATGAAAGAAGCTCTTGTGGGTACTAAGCAATGTTTGTGTGTATGTAAATGTATTCATGTGTATATATGTGTGTCCCCTGCAAAGAAAACATGTTAAGCAAAGTTTCTGAAATACAAAATAGACAGAGGTGTTTTCATTCAGAACTAACAGTCTAGCAAATGATTTTAACTAAACCAGCAGGACATTGGGTATATATTTATGCTTTTGCTTTCAAGTTTAATTGTCCATTTTGGGGTGTTAGGAGTCTGAAAAAAATACATAGTTCAGTAGCCAGGCTATGACTTTGTGTTTCCATATTGAACCCTATGATGCATACATGATTTACACAACAGGAATGGGCACTATAGAAGCCACATGAAAGAACGAATAAAGTTCAGTCAATTTCACTTGTGTTAAGAACCAGTGGATGAGTTCTTTTTCTCACTGTTGAATGCATTTAGATGATGAAGCCCTACTGTGTTTTTAGAACGAGAGAGCAAATCCAAGGAAGCGTTGAAGAGCAGAAATATGGAATTAGGTAGCTAGTGTTCATGTTCTGGCCCTGTACCTAACTAACAAAATGATAACTATCCAGTAAAATGGGCTTTGGTTACACACCTATAAAAATGTGGATAATGATCTTATAGGAACGTGGGAGGTAATATATGTAAATTAAATTTCTGTGTTTCAAATTACTCATGTTTAATGTAAATGAGACAATATATGTAAAGTGCTTAAAACAGGACCTGACACATAATAAGTGCTTAATAAATGTTAGAGTTCTCAGTACTGCTACTACCTACATATATTTGATAATCCTATCAAGAAATAAAAGAGAATGCATCCTTGTTCAAATAGAGTTTGGCGAAAACAAATACAATAACCAAGCCTCTTGCTTAAGCATCATATTAGCTCAAGATATTACAGCACAAACAAAAGCCCATTCTATGACTCATTTCTGCTTTGCTAATTGCCTGCTCCTGCTCTGGACCTCAGCCAGGAGTCAGTCTTTAGCCTTGCCATAGATATATTCGTATCAGCTCATGTGTGTGCATATGTGTAAGCAGAACTGCACAGCCCTTGCCATCTCCAAGGACTGCAAAGAAGTGGCATTAAACGTGAGTGATTTGAAACAACTGAAATTTAATTAAAAACAAAATTAAAAGTTGTTCCAAGCCTGGCACTTCAGCCAGCAAGACTCAGAGGAAATTGGTAAGTGCTGCTAATAGCTGGATCCAATGCACAGGCCTCCACAAAGAGTCAGAGGGAGCAGCGAAGATGCATACCTTTTAGATGAAACAATTAAAAATCACTTCTGAGAAATAATCACAAACAGTATCCCAGGGTAAAAAGGACCATTAGTCGATGGTGTGTTTCTCTTGGATATCCTCATTTCCATTATGGGAAAGGGCACTGAGATTTCTAGTAGCATCCTCCGTGGCAACACAGAAGGACAGGGACTTTTAAAAATGGAACTGAGCAAGTTAGAAATGGTTGAATTCCTTTGAAGAGTATTTGGCACATGCTGTCTAAAATTCTACCTAACCAAATTATTCAACCTTTGAAATTCTAGATATTCATGTGGCTTAGTATAATTCGTTTTCTTCAAGGAATATGCCTATTAAGACCAAGGTCAGCTGGAGGGTGGCCACTAAGAAGGTTAAATGCACTGGGCATTCAATGAGATGGGTGGCAGTCTAAGCAGGGGCTTCACATTTTGTCTGATCCTGAGACATGGTATTTAAAAGGAAGTTTATAAAATTACTGACTCTGAGGGTAGCATGGAGTTAGCTGGAGAATTTGAGCTATGCCTGCAAGAAGAAAGATGCAGGAAATGGTTGTAGGCAATAAAGAAGTGTGGAGGGGAGAAATAAGGAACTTATGACCAGAACTGGGATGGGAAAGCATCACATGAGCATTAGCTCACAGAGGTTGAGTGGTGCAGCTCAATCAACGTCAGTGCGTACAATCAGAACAGATGGTACATGTTCCTGACCATGCCCTGAGCTCTTTCTCACATCCTCAATACTCTCGATCATGTAAAGGCAACAAAGATACCTCTTGCATAGAAGAGTGCATACGATTTTTGAGCATGTCTTCAACTCACTTCATTGCATCAACACCGATTATGATGACCATATTATTCGAGTCTTGCAGTCATTCAGATGGCTTTAGACCTGCTGTTTCCTCTGCCTGGGCACATTTCTTTTTTCACTCCTTGATATCTGTTTAAATACTACCTCTTAAATGGGGGTCTTCCCCAGATACACAAGAAGTTCCAATGCTTTTCTTCCTCCTGCATTTAATTACATTCACTGCTACCAATGTTTACTTTGTCACTTTGAAAATCTGCTTCGATCTTTCCTTGTTGAGAAGGAAAGCGGCATGAAGGCAGGGCCAGTTCTGCCTTCTGCAGGAGACCATATCTATTACCCCACAACACAAACGGAACATGGAATGTTTAATATATGAGCAAGTTCTGAATGACTAAATAAGGTATTAGGGGTAATATTCCTACCATACTTCAATGGCATGTGAGAAGTACATGATGAGTCTTATCAGTTATTCTTAAGAATATCAGACAATATGTTTATTTAGATTCCTAGTAATGAGTGGGGTCTGTGTGATGGTGGGGTAAAAGGTGAAGGGTTGAAAATAGGACCACAGGCTTCCAAACCCAAGCCTGGCATCTTTTCAGTGACCTTGAAACATGCACTATACCTTAGTATGTTCTTGTTGCCTACATGGATCGTATCAAGGAGTAAGCACAGGCTATGAGGAAACCGCCTGTTCCTGAGGGTAGAGCCAACAGGTGAGGTGAGGAGAGGGGAGAAGCTGAAGCTTTTGCCCAAATCTTTCTCATTTTGTTCTCCATTTCTTTCAGAGAGAAGCTTTGTATTTATGTCACCCTTATGTTGACATAAATCTAAGAGGGTTTTTAGGACAACCTTGGTGGGAACATCCTTAGCTATCTCCTATTTTGGTTCTTACAGCGCTTTGGAACCATGAAGCTCGTGTTTATTTGGCCTGTTAATATTTGGGGTTTAAAAATAAAGCTGCAATAGTGACTGTAATCATAGTAGTGCTACTGAATATTTCAGACTTATCTTATGGGTTGATTTATCATCTTAAATGGTGGGTGACTGTATATATACAACTACGATTCCATGCTGCCCACTATGACAAAATGAGAAGAAAAATATCTGTACTTGAAGGTAGTCCATTTTTAGTATGAAAACATTTTATAAGAGAATATCATCAGCCTTAGAGTTTCAATACATAGGAAGCTTTGGGGTGGGGCCCAGATCAAGGATGCCCATTTTAATCTGAGCAACACAGAGAGTTATCCACAGAAGTGCCACATGAGCTGCATGAGGAAGATGGTGTCTAGGTGGAGTGTAGGGGCTAGCAGATTGATTCAGGAGAAAAATATTATTTGCAAAGGAGAAAAAGAGAACCCAAGCTTTCAGGAAATATCCATTGTGTGCAGCTGGAGTATGTGAAGCAAAGCATTATGTGTGGGATAATCACAGAAGAGACCGAAGATAACTTCCTGTTCTAACAGTCTATAATTTAGAAAATTGCCAAGCTAGTTTCTTGGCAGTATGCCTACCATGTGCCTTCACCCCTGCACCCATCTGCTCCCTTTTAAGGTGGTAGAAGCTGTCATTTTAATTGATTCCATATTTCAAATATGACATCAGGTCCCTAGGTCTCCTCTTAGGCTTCTGATTCTAAGATAATACCAGTGCCTAGACCGTTAGTTTTAAGCCTCTTCAGGAAGAATCTGTCTCTGGAAGCTACATATTTGTGGGTCAGGTCAGCACCTGTGCAGGTTCTGAGGACTGACACTGTCTCCATCCTCCAACCTGGCCCAAATACTGTGGTAAGATAATATTCCAGCCGTTCAAATATTCAGCAGAACAGTCTTCAAGCATCTCACAAATTAATTTTGCTCACACAGTACACTGACATCTTTTACTAATAATTTTCAGCCAGGGAAGGCTTTAAAGGTCTTAATACTATGTGTTCTTCATAGTTACTTACATTTTCTCTTTCTCTTGATTTCACTCATTTCCTTCTAATTTGGTCAAAGGGTTGGCATCTGATGCTTGATCTTGTATAAGGAAGATGGTGCATGAACAAAATCAATAATAGCAGATGCTCGAAACTATCCCACCACTGGCCTGGCTCTTGCAGCTAGTGACAATGCATTCTTGACAATTATGCTGAATTTTGGTATATTTGGATCTTCATATTTCCTGAGGAACAGGCTGGAGATAAGATTTAAAGCCACAGACTCTGGCATTTGTGCTTTAACTTTAACTGCTAGGTTGGTAGTCAAAAGGGATATTATTTGATGTGCCTTTCTCTTCCATTGGACATGAGTTTACAGTGATGGGGAGAAAATCTAAGGCCTTCTGTATGCTAGGCAAGCATATTACCACTAAGTTGTATTTCAAGACTTCCCTCGAGATTCTTCCATTGGTACCTAAATACCCTGTCCGTTAAGAATCAAGGCACATGTCATATTCGCTGTGGCTCTTGTCCCTCTGGCCCTTTAAATGCCACCAGTTTGCTGTTTCCTTGTTCTAGTTCTAGCTGTATAGCACTCCCTCATTCTCATTCTAGGTTCTGATGCCCCTGTTCAGACATTATCATATGGAGTGATTACAGCAACACCCTGCTGGCAAAACTGCTAGCTTCAAATGTTTACTGTCTCAAGCCCCTTTTTACACAATTGCCAGTCAGTCCACTAACCTTAGGAATTTGGGGCTTTGTAAGAAAGAAGTCCACTCTCTGCTTTTAAAGTAGCATTGTTTGAAATTTATTAGACACACACACACACACAAACACACACGCACACGCACGCACACGCTCACGCGCACACGCACACACACAAACACACAAACTACTCCTTTAAGTGGTTTATTATGTCTGTCCCCATTTCACAGATGAAGATAATCCTAAAGCAATTGAGTTACAACATGAAGGCTATATAGCTATAAACATTCATATCCATGTAATAAATGCAGGGAATGTTATTTCTATAGCTTAGACTCAGCCAAATTAGATAATGAGTAAGTAACTGTTGAGCAGAAAAAGAAATTCAGATCATTTAACGAAGGAAGCCAACTTAGAAGGTTGATAGGGGAGTGGTGATGATGGTGATGCCAATAACAAGTAATATTGCCTGCCAGTGCTTTCTGCTTGCAGAACATTGTACTGACAACTTTCTTGCTATCTCATTTAATTCCCACAATTCTACAGATTAAGAAGTGAGCGGCCCCATGAGGAGAGCAACAATACCAACCAACCAGAGCACCCAGGGTCTAAACCACCAGCCTGGGAGCACATAGGGAGGGGCCCATGGCTCCAGCTGTATATGTAAGGGAGGATGGCCCTGTCAGGCATAGGTGGGAGAGGAGATCCTTGGTCCTATGAAGGCTGGATGCTGTGTGTGTTGGGGGGAATTCGAGGGTGGGGAGGTGGGAGTGGGGGGGTAGGTGGAGGCACTTCTTCATAGAAGCAGGAGGAGGGGGGATGGGATAGCGGGTTCCTGGGTGGGAGGGGAATGGAGTAAGGAGATAACATCTGAATTGTAATAAAATATCCAATAAAAATAGAAGTGAGCTGTGAGTGTAACTTTCATTGGTTACATCAATGAGGTAAGAAATTCTACTGATGGCATTGAATCAAGATATGTCTAACTGAAGAGTATGAACTCTGAATTACACGTCTGTGTGTGTGTGTGTGTGTTGTGAGTAAATGATTGCCTGAATTTATGTCTATGTATCTTTTGTGTGCCTGCTGCCAAAGAAAACCAAAAGAGGGTGCCTGATCCCTTAGACCTGGATAGTTGGGAGCTATCATATGGGTATTGGGAATTGAACTTCAATCTTCTGAGGAGGAGCCAGTTATTTTAACAACTGATCCATCTCCTCATCTACCTCTCTCTCTCTGTCACTGTCTTTCTCTCTCTTTCTCTCTGTGCGTGTGTGTGTGTGTGTGTGTGTGTGTGTAAGTGTAATGTATGTGTGAATGTAGCATTTGTTTTCATTCAGGAATTCATGGATGTATGTGCAAGCCAGAGGCTGATGTCAGGTATTATCTTCTGGCATATTTTACTTTGTTTTTCTAAGAGAGTCTCTCACTAATGCCAAGGTCATTGATTTTGTTAGACTTGCTTGCCAACCAACTCCAGAGACCTTTCTGTCTTTGCTCCTCCCTCAACTCATGTTACAAATGCAAATAACCATGCCTGGTTTTTATATGTAAGTGTTAGGGATCCAAACTCAGGTCCTCATGGTAAATTGCCAGTCACTTTGTTCACTGTGTCATCATCTTCCTAATTCTTCCTTTAAAAAAAAAAATGTTTAATATTCCATTGTGTAAATGTACCACATTTTTTGTATCCATTCCTCTGTTGAAGGGCATCTGGGTTCTTTCCAGCTTCTGGCTATTATAAATAAGGCTGCTATGAACATAGTGGAGCATATGTCTTTGTTATTTGTTGGGGCATTTTCTGGGTATATGCCTAGGAGTGGTATAGCTGGGTCCTCAGGTAGTGCTATGTCCAATTTTCTGAGGAACTGCCAGATTGACTTCCAAAGTGGTTGTACCAGCTTGCAACCCCACCAACAATGCAGGAGTGTTCCTCTTTCTTCACATCCTCGCCAGCATCTACTATCACCTGAGTTTTTGATCTTAGCCATTCTGACTGGTGTGAGGTGGTATCTCAGTGTTGTTCTGATTTGCATTTCCCTGATGACTAAGGATGTTGAGCATTTCTTAAGGTGCTTCTGGGCCATTCGAGTTTCCTCAGTTGAGAATTCTTTGTTTAGCTCTGTATCCCATTTTTAATGGGGTTATTTTGTTGTTTGGCATCTAATTTCTTGAGTTCTTTGTAAATATCAGATATTAGCCCCCTATCGGATGTAGGATTGGTAATGATCTTTTCCCAATCTGTTGGTTGCCGTTTTGTCTTGTTGACAGTGTCCTTTGCCTTACAGAAGCTTTGCAATTTGATGAGGTTCCTTCTACAGACAAATTACTGTCCAGAAAAGGACACACTTGCAGAATAGTCGACTGATTATATCTGCCTAGACAGAGTAATCAGCCCTTAATAATTCTGCAGCACTAAGGTCTGTCAGATGATCCTGGGCCAGAAGGCAGAAGAACAGATGCTCCAACGTTTTGAAGTAGAGCGAGTGTCCAGGTGTTCAGAGATCTGTATAAATTGGCTAAGTTTTAGAAACTACGATTTGTGTTTCCCACAATTATAGTTAACTCAGTCATTCTGGATTTCTGATGGGGTTGAAAACATATAGCTATTGACCTTAAGAGAAAAGATTTGAGTGGATGGTCATCAGCTGACATTCATCCTAAAGCCAGGTTCAGAACTAAATGTTTTAGTTAGAATAGATGACAGAGGAGCTGGTTAGTCAACAAAAGGATGGACTGGGTATTAGGACTATCCTGTACCTCACTGGTACAAATTGGCATAATTATGCTCTAATTGTATTTTGAGAGAAAAGTTTCATTTTAACAGGAAGGGTGATGTGTAGGAGGAGCTAAGGTAGGAGGAGTACTGAGAGGAAGAAAAGGAGTAAGAAGAGGAGAAGAAGAAAGAGAGGAGAAGCTAGGTGATGAAAGAGAGAAAGAGGGGGTAGACAGGGAGCCAGATGTTCAAGTATCTCCACCAGTCAAAGATAGTTGTTATATCTAGGTTGGTCAGTGGGTTACACCTCTGATTGAACAATTCCAAACTTATAAAGCCTATGATTAACATTATTTTTAAAAAATGTATAAACGCAAAAAAGGAAAAGGGGGCATGGGATAGGGGTTTCCTAAGGAGGGTGGGGGGGAATGGGGATAGGGGATGCCATCTGAAGTGTAAATAAAATATCTAATAAAAACAAACAAACAAACAAAAAATTGTTTTATCATACACAAATTGTACACAGTAGTGAGTTTCATTGTGACCTGTTCTTGCCTGTACACATTTTTTTCAAAACTCCTTTTATATTGGTCTCACATTTTTCTCTCCTTCTACATCATTTATTAGAAAATAAAAAGTGTAGTGGCTCTACCATAGCCACCTTTAGGCTAGAAGTCGAATACTGGGCCTGTGTGTTATCTCTAGTGCTCAAACACATAACTAACGTGAGAAAGGCCTTAGATTTGACCTCCAGAATGATAAATATGGGGCTTCCTTCTTAGGATGGCCCTCTCCTGAGCCCCAGCCTCCACACATTTTTTTTTTTTAAACATGGGCTTACCACACCTTCCCTAATGTTGCCCCCTTTATCTGGAAGACAATTTATCTTGTCCTTACCCTTCCCATCTCATTCCTAAAAGAAATATAGGTCTTCACTCTAAATTTCTATCCATCCTATTTTAGTTAATGGGGTAAGACCCATGTCCCTCTGTCCAATGATAAATACCCACTCTTCTCTGGCAAACTTGATGAATCTGGCTTTGTGCCCCACTGACTTCAATTATTATAGTCCTTAAATATGTCTTTCCCAATGCCCAACAAAAGTATGATGCCACCGAGGGTAGGAATAACACTAAGCAAGAATTTTTGAGAATTTTTATGCATTTCCCTAATTTATCTTCATCACTTCCCTGTAAGGGAGGAGTCTATGGTTTTATTGTTAAAGATAATGTGAGTGGTGACTAGAAGAGGTATAAAGACTCGCTCACAACACAGGTAGTAAGCGGGAGGGGATAGATTTGAATCCTATGGATGGGTTTTTATTCTGTTGCTCATGTTCTCTTCACCACCTCACCCATCTTTAATGCTTGTTACATCTGAACTTTTCCCACAATCTGATTTCATATCCTGAGCTCAGCAAATGTCACATTCACATCCGAAAGTATGAATTTCCTCAAAAAGTTCAAATGTGAAGCAGAGTTAAAATAAAGGAAGGCATAGCCAGGAACATCCTGGGTGGCCAATGACTGAGGAGCAAATCTGATGATCAGCTGCCCAGGGCATTAGCAGAGATTCCAGAAGTTGCCAACAGCTTTGGGGAATCCTAAGGCTGAGCAGCTGAAGATATATTTGCTTTACATAACCCAAAGGAGGAAGCCGAGGAAGAAAGCAAAATAGCAAGGCTTTGCTGGATAGTGAGAGCTTGGTGGGGGATGCACAGGTTTTAATTATTCCTCTCATCTCATAATCTCCCTGTGCAAAACATTGCATGCTTCCCCCTCCCATACTCTCATTGGCACTGAGGATGCTGAAGGTCCCTTGGCATCTGGAGCTGAGAGCTTGAGATGGGGGTATATCTTCCCCACCACAGTCACTTCCCACAACTTTCTTTTTCATCCAGACAGCCTTGGGAGCCTGTAGTCCCCAGAGAAACTTGGCCATGATCCTTCTAAGCTTTCTTCAAATGGCAACTTGTGGGCTGTGGGAAGTTTGTTCAGCTGCCTCTGTTCTCAGCATCGACACCAGGGACTGTCTGGCTATACGGATTGACTTGAACTGTCATGAAGAGACAAGACTAGGAACATTAACATGATACTAATAGGAGATCTTACTCCTCATAGCATAAATGAATATTTTTAAGTTGACCCAGAAATGTACATGTGTTTGGGGTACAGTGTAAATCCTTAACACGTGTAAGTACTATATACTGATTATTTCAGGGAAGTTAATACTTCAGATCTCTCACCAAAAGCATTTATCATTTCTTTTGATTTAAAAATAGACAACATCTTTTCTTTTAATCATTCTGAAAAAAATGGAATAAATTCTTGCTAATCATGTTACTACAGTATGTTACAGGAAACTAGAGCAAAATCCTCCGTAATGACACATTTATATGCAATGAACAATAATTTCTTATCCTCCTGTCCACTTCCATCTCCAGATTTCAGTACCCAGCACTCTACTCTTCTCTTCTATGAGATCTTATATTTTTAGCTTCTATATACGTGGGAAGATATGTTGTTTGTCTTTCTGTGCCTAGCTTATTTTACATATTGTAACATCCTGCAGGTTTTAAATTCTAGTGTTTCTCCTACTTTCAAAATGACTAACACATCGTGGATTCTTGGATTTCTCCCATAATTGACAACGAAGATACTGTGTTCTGGAAAGTAGACATTTGCCCAGAGTCATGGAGGTACAGAGTTGACTATGGTTGACCTTATCTTAGTCACTGAGTGATGCTTCCTGAAGCTTGGTGTGGTGTTATAATATATCCAAGGTCCCAAAGAAGGAGGCAGCATTGCTTTTAGATCCCAGTTGTTCTTGTGTTACATAACATACGTGACCTTGCTATGTATTCCCTCTGTTTTGTCGTTCAGTAGCTCATTTCTGCATCATTGCAAGGAAATTATATACGTGTTAATGTGAAATTATAATTTCTGTATATATGATCCAAAAGAAATTAAATGACATCCTTATTATCATATGACCTATGTAGGTTCACACAGACCTTATAAGTAGACATAGTTTATAAGGTAACACAAATAAATGAGGCAATGTTTGCAAAGCATTTAGCACAGGGAAGGGTGCTTAACAACAGGTCTGTGAATGATTCTCATTACTAGTACTATTGCTATTATAATTATGAAGATATTTCCACAGATAGTCTACACAAATGCAGAGACATGTCCTTTCTCCTTACTGTGAAGCATGCTATCAACCATAGTCTACTAGGCAAGCTACAGTGGTTTAAGACCTAGCTTGGATAACATATGCTATGAGCACTTCCCTCAGTAACATCAGTTATCCATAGCTTAGTGTTTTAGCTATCCTTCATATGGTTCTTCGCAGCATTCAGTCAGACACACCATGATAGGACTTACACACTATATTTCATGTTGTTTTTGCCACTAAACTGGGAGATTCCAGAGTTTGGTTTTATTTACTGCCACATCACTAGTATATGTTACAGAGAAGATGCTATGCAAAAATGTGATGACCAGCCAGAAACTAGATGAAAGAGAAGAGAAAGGAGGAAAGAAGAGGGGAAGCAAGTGTAATGATCTGAATGAATAAAGTAACAGTGATTGTCAGGACTTTAAACACTTGTTTTACTCTTCCCAGGTGAGAGAATGTAAGCTCTCCCTCATGGTTTCTTTACTTAGCCATATTTATGCATGAAGGCTTTATGTTAAGCTTTATGTTGTGTTTATAAAGAGAAAAAAGATAAACAAGTAACAAGAAGAGGCACCATTCTTTCATTGTCATACTTCTTCTAAGAGTTGGCAAAGAGAATTCAAAAACATCAGACAACTGACACTTTCTCTAATCAGAGTGCCCTAGCATTGTGTTGAAAAGAGGCTAGGGGAAGTTGGGTGGTGTTATACCCAAGGTCTCAAAGGAAAGAAGCAGCATTGGGTTCAGATCCCACCTCTGCCTGGATTACATAACATACTTGACTTTGCTATGTGTTACCTTTATTTTGTCATTCAGTAGCTCATTCCTGCATCATTTGCAAACACCAAACTACCAATGGTGACTTCTACCCATAGGAACTTGATTTCCATCTCATGAGAGCTCCCAACCCATCCTCTATCCTTGCAGTCTAAAATGAAATGAAACCTTATATTTAAAACAACAGGATAGAATGATTATGTGATAAAATGGAATCTTACTATCCTTTGCAACCATCCTCTGTCCCCAAGTTCCTATGAACATATTTTTTTTAACTCAGTCTGCTATCAAAACACAGAAATTAGTCTCTAATTGTGGATGTCAAACACAGTTTTATCCTTTGTAAGGAAGGAAATTAGTAACAATTCATTTTGGTTGGAAGCCAAGCTAACATCTTAGCATAAAGTGTCATTAAAACTCTCAATCCCACTGGCTGTTGTGATAGCTATAAAGGCTTGGACATGTTCAGCTGCTTAGAATGGTTTTCCTAGATTTGTTCTTCCCAAGGCCCCTTGACACGTTTAACCTGGAGATCAGTTACTATTTACGGAAGAAATGGCTTGAAGTGTATTTTTTTTCTTCTACGGTTTAGGAAATTTAGACTTTCTTAATGAAGAGGTTTGAAAAAAAAATGTCAACTCTAGGGGGTATTCCAGAGCTCCCAGCATCACTGCCAAGCCATTGCTGAGCAAGTTGCCCATTAATATAAGAATGAGAAAGAGAGGAAAAAACGCTTTCACAGTTTATAATTATATTACCAGTTTCATTACAGATCTCATTTTAATTCTGACTGAAACCTAGCCTTGCCTTCTTCCTGTACTTGCTCACGTATAGTTATTAAGTCTGGGTTGGAGTTCAACTTCAACTTGGTTTCAGCATATTAATATGTTTTATTGGTATTTCATTGCCTCCTCCCCTATGGGCACACTGAATCTCAGCTCAATTTATATTTTTTCCTCTTTCTGGGCTCCGAGATAAACCTTGTTTCATTTCTGAGTCAGGGTTAGGGTGTGAGTTTGATTGGAGTTGCATATCTTTGGGGATGAGTGCAGAAACTGTACGGAGGGAAGTCAATCACAGAAGAGGCAGCCTTAGATTTCTGGCACTTAGATTCTTGAGGTTGTATCTTCTCAGGGCATCAGGGTCTACCTGCAACCCCTGAAAAGTCTATTACATATTTACCATGTCAGAGTGTCCATTAGCCACTATAATAAATTTTGGACATGAGTATCCTGTCTCCCTTGCTCTGAGAAAAATTTAAGTCTATTCATTATAATCATTTAATTTTTTTTTAAATAAGCAAATGTTTCGGGTAAGAAACACCCGTCCAAGGTACTGTTGTAGGTGCTAAGCACAATGTATAAAACAAATATTATCTTCTATTTTTTTGTAACCAAGTGGGGCAGACTGAAATTAACCAAAGTATTGTAAAATGACAAATAGAAATACTTTTAATAAAGGAAAAAAAGGAAGGTTGAAGGAGAACAAGTAGCAAAGAATCTATAGCAGGCTGAGTTGGAAAAGGAAGTCAATTTACAGTTCAGCCAATGTAATACACTGGAGCAAGTAGACACAGTGACACATGCAACAGCCCCAAGATAAGCACCAGGGGGTATTTGAGAACCTGACCTCAGAGTGCCAGAAAGGGCATGTTCAGTTTTGATGATAAAGGACAATGGGAGGGAGTCATTGAATTCTTTTGTGAAAAGCATAACTTCAGAGATATTTATTTTTCTCAAAATATAATAATTTTGAGTTTTAAAAACTGGAGTTTAGAGTCTGGTTTTAATGCAAGAGACAGATTTTGAGGGTAACACTGCCATTTCAGTGACACACAGGCAACAGTTTGGAGAGAGACTGTGAGATCTGTAGAAAAGCAAGAATAATACCAGTGCATGGAATACTCGGTGATGTTAAGAGCATCTTATGTGGATGTAATGAAGGTGGTATTATAAAGGAAGGAAAGCCATTTGGGCTTTGAAATGTGAGGAGTGCATATCATTAAAGTGAGGAGTATTGTTTCTCACATAGAATAATTAAGAGGTCAGGGTTTGGAGAGCAGCAGACAGAAATAAGACAGTTCACTTGTCTTACTAACATCAAGTCTGTGCAGATAAGTTAAGAATGAAAAAGGCAGGGGCCATATTGTGCAGCACTTCCACCAATTAACCTGCACCATGATGTGCCTTTGAACATCTGTGATTGACACTGAACATTTAAAACAAAGCCTGGAATGAGTCCAGAGGGCAGGGTACCCAAGGAACTACTTTTAATACAAATTGCTTGCCAGTTTGTGGCTAAGCAGTCACTTTCAGTGTGGTGTAATTTTCCATTCTCAGGACTGAAAATACTCCTCCCATGAATTCAAATCACAGCAAACTAGCTCTGCAGCCAATTGTGAACCTCGTTCTTTATTAAAGTCATGAAGCTGGGCATTACCTTACTCTCTTGAGTCGAAAGAAAAGACAAAACAGGCTGAGGAGAGCAGAAAAATTCAGAGAAAATTCTTTGTAAACAAATATGGGTTCAGAAACATCAATAAACCACAGCTTCCTGATATGTGGGCATTTATACTTGATTTTGCAGGCTCAGAATGAACACTCAGACTTTAAATAACTCAGTCATGAGAATCAGAGGAGATTTGACAATTAATTATCTTACTTCATCCAACATGATGAGGTTAATAGTTCAAACTGAACTGAATAAAAGTATATTTTAACATAGGTATATTTCTGTAACGATCATATTTGTATGAATTATAGTTTTACTTAATTCTCTTTCATGTGTGTGTGTGTGTGTGTATTTGTGTGTGTATGTGTTATAGCTAAATTCATGACTTTGATTAAAAAAATATACTAGAGACACTTTGTCTCCCTAACCTCACACATCAGAATCTTTCATTATTTCTAAGACTCATTAAATAATGGGTGACAATCAGAGATGAAATATTAAAGACAAAAAAAAACATATTATAAAAATTTTCAAAAATGAAGTGTTTTGAAAATTTAGGTTCTGATAGAACGGTTTCTAATGAAACAGAATATATCTTTAATCCAACTCATGCCTTCTCCTCACTTCTATGATGTCATAAAATGGGGTCATCTGTTCTCACAGATTCTCTGTGATGGGGACTCATTACCTTGAAATGAGCCTCTTCTCATATTAAGAAAACACTGTTACTACTACTAGCATTTATATGACTTATTGAGCCATCACTAGGTCTTCTGTTTTCAGCTAAGAGCTTCATGGGCATTATTTCATTTACTCTGCACAATAATTTTAAGTGATAAATATGCTATTATCCCCAATTCACAGATAATGAAACTTAAGCTTCTGAATTTTAGGAAGTAGGCACAAGGTCACATGATCAACAGCAGAGGAAGACTTTACCAAACCACGCCTCTACTTTCCACACTCAGAGTTCTACTTTTGCCTTCTGAGATCTTCAAGAGCTGGCCATTTCAACACTGTTAATCATTATAGTGGCTTTTTTTTTTTAACCTGGAAGTTTGGTGAATGGTAGGATATAGAACTGTCTTAAATGAAAAATGAAGCTTTTATATTTTCTCTCCTTCTATATGGTATTTCTTCACTCTACCAGATATGCAAAATGAAAATGATAAATTCTGCCTTATGATTTTGGTCCAGGAATCAAATGAAGTCATCTCAGTAAATTGAGCTGTACATGAATTTTATATATATAATTATATATTATATGAAATATATATATAACAAATATATTTGGTAATTTTAGTTTCCCTTCCAGTACATACCCAATCCCTGATGAAGGAATCTACACTAGAGTGCAACTACTTTACAAATTAATCTAAATATATTATTCATTCACATGGAGTCTTTTTACTGAGTTTCCATATTGAATAAAATATAATAAAAATTTTGATAGAATCAAATGACCTGTAACTACAATATATTCAGGTGGCATTATTGAGAGGTCAAATATTGTTGGAAGAAATAAGTTAATGTGCAGGGAGTGCACCATTTCAGGATGCACATTGCCCCTTCTGCTCTTTGTTTGCCTCCTAGTTGTCATAAAACAAGGAGTTTTGATCTGCCACACCTTTGTCACTGTTTTGCTAGAGACATGAGGCAACAATGTCAAGTGTTCCTGAGTAGAAATTACATAACCACAAGCCACAAACTATCTTTCATCCTTTAACTTACTGCCTTAGACATAGGTTATATTTATGAAAAAAAAAACCATACAGCATATCTCTCAAAATTCCATCAAGGCATCTTTTCATTCTCATATTCCACCTGCAGAATCTGGTTACCTATTTCTTGGGAGATTATTAAACATGTGCAGATATCTTATAGATAGCATCTAGATAAAAAACACTAAATTAGGTAAGCTAATGTGCAGATTTGTTACATTTGTTCAGTGTGCATTAGTGGACAAAAGCCACTGTGGTCTTGAAGAAATCCAGGGAGTGAAGGTGGGCATAATGGGGTAAGATTTTTAAAGTCTTGGATAAAAATTGTGTCAGTATCCATTGCTTTTGCCAGCTGGGCTCTGGACAAGTGCTATGTCGTCTTGACCTTTTCCCTATAATGGGCACTAAGCATCAAGTATAACTATACAGGAACACAGGGTCAGAATTCATTTTCTTCTGAAGACGGGACACATTACTCAGCCCCAACTAATATTTCAGTACCACAGACAGCTCAATGGATAAGGTTGGCTTAAAGCTCTCCCTGCTGAGAAAGGTACAGCACCTTGGCAGCTGAGAGGGACAGTGGGAAAAGGATGAAAGCTGCCATAGGAATATGGTCTTTAGGGAACGTGGTTTCAACTGGAGCTCCTTATAGTTGACATGAGCTGTTCTGACAAGCTTTGTAGTGATTTTATTCCCTGTGTATCCAGGCATTTTACGAAAAAGCTACTACATGTAATTTAACTGTATAAATACATGTAAAATATCATTAAACTATGCACCTGTTGTCTGTATTTATATAGTTATGATAGATCGTTGTGCACTTATGATTATCAGTGCTAAATAATGAAAGTAGCCCAGGAAAATAGACATTATCATTGCTTCTTGCTCCTTCTCCTGCTATGTAACAGCCTGCTTTTTCTAGGAACTACAGTTAATACCCTGTTGAACTACACAGCACATAAAATATTTCTCTTTTCTCATCTCTATTTCAGGGAAGATTGGCTTTTATTTATCAATGAATCCCTGTTCATTATATGTCATCTGTGATTGGTAAGGACCATGCTGGACTATTATTGAAGGGATGAAATGAGAAAAACTTTCAGAGATACTGAGATAGAAAGACTTGAGGATAACTTTGAAGAAACAGACACAAAGTTATCCTCGTGACTTCAGGTAGTGTCTGAACAGTATTCTTGCTGAGAGAAGATGGATTATGATGGTGTGTTCATTTCTAGAATTGTGAAAGTCAGTTCCATATGGTAGGGGACCAAGTTCCAGTTTCTGAATTGTTTTTAATTTTTCCCTATAGGGGGCAGTATTGTATTTTGGCCACCAAACTTCTCTGTATGTTTCTAGGTGTCCCCATTACTTTTCAGTTTCCCAGATGCATTCTGTTTGAAAACTTGATAACCACCTAAAAGAAGGAGGTATCACATTCATAGTATACCTATAAGTCAAACAGACCTATCATCCCAGTTTTTTATATGTAAAGACCCAGTCTATGAAAGGCAAAGTAGATGAAATAGCAAACATTTGAAGTAAGTTTTATATCATCTCTAAGCCTGGGTACATTGCCATCGAACTGTTTTACCCTAGTGTTGAGTAATTTATCTTGTTTTCTACACATGTACAAACCAATAACTAAAGTTTGGGTATTTCTACCTCCTAAAGTATAATAGCTAATGGGTAGTGACAGGTGAGTGGGGTTGAGTGTGTGTCTGGGCTTGGGGCAGGCCATTCACAGTGATTTTTCCTAATTTATGTTTGTCATTCCTGTTATTCCGTCATAATTTTGCAGCCACTCATGGAATCTGGAAATTGATCTAGCCCTGAGCTCCATGAAACCAATTATGTATATTTTTTTTATAAATTCTGTTCTCTTTCTCTGTCTCTCTTACACACACACACACACACACACACACACACACACAGAGAGAGAGAGAGAGAGAGAGAGAGAGAGAGAGAGAGAGAGAGAGAGAGATCCTGTCTTTATGTACATATAATTCAATAGGGATGAATCAGGAGATTTTTATAAAGACTTGAAAAATAACTGACACTCATAAAATATGTACAGTGGCAGATAAAAGTATACTTTATCATCAATATAATTCACTTTGTATATATGTTAAAAGTGTGAATAACTAAACTGATTTACAGAGGAAGGGAGAGTTCACAGGGCAGTCTTCTTGTCCTGCAGAAGTTCTGCACAAAGGGATTCTGGACAAGGGAAACATCACCTTCAGTTTATCTTTAGTTATGTATACACAATGCTGCACCCAGAAAGCTTCAGTAGATAACCCTAAACCCATGGTCACATATATGTCCTTGGTTGAACTCAGTGGGCCACAAAGAATAAAAGCCATGAATGGGAAAAGGAACTTGTAGGAAGGAAGCATTTTGTCAGTGGTGGGAAATGAGAGTAAATAGACTACATCTTATACATGAATAAAATATCAAAGAATGTATTCTAACAATTAAGACCTAAAATAGAAGTTAAGTAAAGTGTCATACTCATGCTAAACTTTAGCACATTTGCAGTAGTAAGGTGAAGAGAAAGGTTTGGGGAGTAGGGGCCTGAGCACCCCACTGGAGGAAACAAACTACATGGACATTTTTAGAGGGCACTTTAGCAGTAGACATCAAGCATCTTAATCAGTTCCTTGGACACATTTTGCTAATGACCATGGTGACTACAGTGTCTCATTAATTCAATTTAATTGGCTGAAGAATAAATGGTAGAATTTTCCAAGACACTTGTAAAGCACAGTTATAGGGAACAAGATATGAACATTCCCTAGACCATTCAAAAATTCTAGTAAAACTCATATGGTTTTCCTTGTCATATGCTTTTAATTATGTAACAATATTTGCAGAGCATTTTTAATTTGAAACAGGATTGAAAATCTTGATAGAGCTCTTACTTTTTTTTTTAAGAAGCCCAGTCCTACTTCACTATTTTTTTGAAATCTTTTAGTTAACAAACCTTATCCTTATACACATAATAAAAGTACCCTTTTATTTAATTCTAATAATCAGACATTTAAAGTAATAAGTGCTTCTTCTAGAGCCATGGGATACCTCTTTGTTCTTGTACTATACATTAAAGAATTCTGAAGTTATGCCATACATGGTGATATAGACCCCTGCAACACAAGGTGATAAGTAATTGTGGATTATTGTCAATTCTGGGCTCTTACCGTCTGCAATGAAGTGTTCAGGCACGTGCAAAGTCACCTTCACGGTAAGTGGACAGGACATCTGGTTGCCACATACCATGGCCAAGATGCAGGAACTCACAGCAATCAGTGTTAAGGCTGTTTTGTTCACAGGGCTTTTCAGTAAACCTGAAAAACACACGCATAAAAATATTCTGTCAGGTGAGAATATAGGGGTGGCATAAATGTAGTCGATCCTATAGTTCCCTAGTGTGAATATTAGCCAAGGAAAAAAGGAAAGGATGGAGGAAGGAAAAGACAGAAAAGCGGATGTCAAATTGGGTTGGGACTAAGTTGTTGGGTATTTGAGAAGATTTGGAGGAAGAATTGGGATGGACATGATCATGTTTCTTTGTATAAATGTGCAAAATTATTAAGAACAAAGAGTAATTAATAAATAAAATATGAAATTACATTTATGACAGAGGGTTTAGGACAAACCATATTTTCGAACCTTTTATTCGGTTTTCTTCTAAACAAAATAATTTTGATGTTTCTTTTGGTAAATAATGAAAAAAAAGAAAAAGAAAGAAAAACAAAAAAAGCAAAAGAAAAGGAAAGGGAAGGAAGGAAGGAAGGAAGGAAGGAAGGAAGGAAGGAAGGAAGGAAGGAAAAAAGATAAATCAGCTTCTAAATCTTGACAATAATCCCATTTGAATTTAAATTGTCATTCTTGATAATGATGATACAGTATTAAGCCTCCTTTACAAAGTAAATGAAAAGATATCATGTGGTTCCATTTACTAAGAGGTAGCAGAGCAAGTGTGTTCTTTGAGGATGATTCTGGATTCAAATTTCACTCTTACCCATTCTTACATCTTGGATTTAGAATGTTGCCGGAAGGCCCATATAAAGGAAACGTGATTTCCCCAACATATCTAGGTTCCAAAGTGAGATTAAAAATAATGATGGGATTATAAGCAGTCTGTTCCCATTAATTGATAAATGATATTATTCATGAGTTCATAGTTGGAGGAACTGCTGGGATAGAGGTGAGGACCCAGGTAGAGAAAACAGGTCATGCAGTTGGCATGTGCTAGACCTATGTTTCTTGTCTTTGGCTCCTTCTTCCCACTGTACTGTTCCCTTTGATTCTCAGCCACTATGAGATGCAGAAACAATGGAACTAAAGGAGTATCAACTAAAACCTTTGAAACCAGAGATTTATGATCCAGAATGAAAACCCGTACTTGTTTATTGTCTTGTGTATTTGCAACTGTAATGCAAAGCCGACTAATCCATCTCTTACTGGCTGTTTGAATTGCTTCATTTTTTAGACCTTTATTCCAAGGGGAGCCTGATAGTTTGTGTCCACTTAACACAAACAAGTCACTTGGGAAGAGAAACTCTCAATTGAAGAGTTTCCTCCATCAGATCATACTTGGGGCCTTCTATAAGAATTCTTTGTTGTTTATTAATAGAGAAAGGCTTATCTCACTATAAGCTGTGCCACACAGGGATGGGTCATCTTAAATTGTATAAGGAATTGTATAAGAAAAACAAGCCAGAGAAAGCAACCTAGCAAAGAGTATACCCCTGTGGGCTCTGTTTAAGGACCAGGTTCCAGGTTCCTACCTTGAGTTTTTCCCCTGACTTTCATTCGTGATGGACTATAGCTAATAAACTGAACTAGACTTTTTCCTTCACAAGTTGTTTTTGTTCATGATTTTATAACACCCACAGAAAGTACCTGGGATATTGGCATATATGTTGAGCATAATATCAAATATCTCATAGGATTGTTATGATGATTACATGATGGTACATATATAAAGCCTGCCATAGAGAAATATTTCATAGTCAGAAACTGTTTAACAATTTCACCAGGATGGATTGGAAACTTAATTTGTAAAACATGCATATCACAGAATAAGAATAGCCCCTGTTCATGACATTGGATATGTCCAGGACAGACAGAAAGTTGCTTGCTTGGAGCACAAAGACCTGAATTTAAACTCTAAAACACATATTTTAAAAACACCAGCATGGTGGTGTAAAATTGTGATTCTAGGTCGGGGGAGAAAGAGGAAGGCAGAGTCTCAGAGGTCAAAATCAACAACTTTAAGCCTATGAGGCAAGATCTAGAACAATGAAAAACTACATCTCAAAAATCAAGGTTGACAGCCTCTGAGGAACAACTGTGGTTGATGTCTGGCCTTCATTTGCATGAGCATATCAATATATGTCCATCCAGACCTAAGTACACACACACATAAAATCATGTACTTACAACCACAACCCCCACTTTAGACTATCCACTACTCCTCAGGAGTTTACTTAGAGGTTCACAGAAAAATCCAGACTTGTCTTTCCCTCTTTAGATTCCTAAATAAACTGTTAAAAACCTAAACAAGAGGGCAGAGTGTGCGAAGGAAAATTTCGCATAGCTAAATCAAAGTAGTTTTATTGAAACAGTGGAATATGTAAATTAGATCTGCATCACCAGGAGTGCTCTGGGGCTGGTATACAGTAAACAAGGAGGTCTGTCCTGAGACCCCTTTGATCCTAATTCTTTGAGCTTTGCCTCTTTGCCTCTACTTTTTAGGTTTAGATTATTTGGCTTTTAATATGTCTTCTAAATTTCTTCTTTACCTCTTCATTTGGCAAGTTTCACATATGTCTGAAGCCATCCTACAAGCATGCCAAATGCAACCATTGAAAATAACGTCTAGGTTCCAAAGTGAGGTTAAAAATACATGATGGGATTATAAGCAGTCTGTTCCCATTAATTAATAAATGATTTTATTCATGAGTTCATAATTGGAGGAGCTGCTGGGACAGGGGTGAGTACCCAGGTAGAGAAAACAGGCTATGCAGTTGGAATATCAACCAACCAGATTCTCCAGAGCTCCCAGGGACTAAAGCACCAACCAAAGAGTACACAAGGAGGGACCCATTGCTCCAGCGGCATGTGTAGCAGAGGATTGCCTTATCTGGTATCAATGGGAGTAGAGGTGCATGGTCCTCTGAAGGCTTGATGTCCTAGTATAGCCAGGGCAGTGAGGTGGGAGTGGGTGAGTGGGTGGGGGAGTGCCTTCATAGAAGCAGGGAGGGTAGAGGATGGGATAGAAGGTTTTCAGAGGGGGAAGTTAAGAAAGGGGATAACATTTGAAATGTAAGTAAATAAAATATCCAATAAAAAACATAACATATTTCTCAAGTTTTCTTCCTGTTTCAGACAACCTCAGCATCAAAATCATTACCATTTAGATGACTAGATGCCTGAATATCTTTCGGTCTTTTATCTTCTCTCTTTACAAAATCAAAACAGTACATACAACCACTTTTTTTTTAAAGTTATGAAGTATTTTAATACATTGTTTACAGTTGTATAATGACACAGATTTTAATAAATTGTCACTCTTTTTTATTTGTCAGAAAATTATTGGGAAATAATTCAACATATTTTTAGAGTAAAATAGTTTCAAAAGAATGCTTTAATAGATTGTACAGAGATGCTAATATGAACTGGACTGTGTCCTGAAAATTTATGTATGGAAGCTTAACTCCAATGGTGTTGTTCATTGGAATGACTGTTATAATTTAGATGTAGGCAACTAGCTTAAATGAATTTATTTAAGGGAGGAGCACTGTTCTAGTCTGTTTTTCCGTTGCTGTGATAAAACATTAAACAGAGCCAATTTTTGGTAGGGAAGGGTTTAATCTAGTTTATATTTCCTGATCATAGCCCATAACTGCAGGAAGTCACTATCTCACTTTTTCTATGAAGTTGGTATTTTCAGCTACCCGCCCTTCCCACTGCTTCTGTTGCCTGCTTGTAGGATAAGAAAGGTATTGGCACATACGCTAACTCACTCCTTGCTGAAACCCCTTGAGATATTTTATAGCATCTGTTCACAGTATGTGGTCCACATTCATGAGCCTGGCATCTAAAGCCTATCACATATTCAGACTTCATATACTTTCTACTACCTGGCCCAGGTACTAGCAGGGCTGAATTGCTTAAATACCCTCACAGTAAGCAACATCATCATGTTGTCCAACGTGTGTTGTTTCTTAGATATTACTATAATTGTTCCCTTATCCCTATCCCTTTCCCTCAATGTTTGAGATTCACAGTAAATGGAATTTCTTCATATTCTCCTCAGATAAGCATACTTAATGCTTTCCTCAATATACTCTTACAAGGTTTATATGTTTGAATGCCTAGTCCTCAGTTGGTAAAACTTTTTGTAAAAGATTAGGAAATGTGGCCTTGTTAGAGGAGATGTGTCACAGGGGGAGGCTTAAAGGTTTCAATATGTAATATGCACCAGACAAGAGTCTAGTATAGACACAATAAAACTCCTTGCAAATTACCTAAGTGCCTAACCCAATGTCTGAAACATGGTGGCATATCAATATATGCATAATCAATTTCAGGAGTAGAATGATATTATCAATCAATATAATATGGGCACTGATCATTAGAAAAAATGGCAATTATCATAGCTATCCCTCTTGGGTCCAGAGTAAGAAGAGATTTAATGGTACCCAACTTTGGGATTTTATAAACATCTGTTTTCTATAAACATATAGTGAATTGCTTGAGGGAAAAGAATCACATAGCTTGTGATCTCAGTGTGTCTTCCATGAACAGCTCATGCCTGGAACCTACAGTTTTGCTTTGTTAAGAAAAGGAACCTTGTCTTTCTTTCCAGTCTTAAGACTATGTGTCATATAGGAGGAACATTGTAAGTTGTTACAGTTGTGGGACAAAGGTTAAATGAAAAAATAAATTAAATTATAGCTTATTCTGGTGTCAAGAGATGAGATATCCATAAAAGTTAAGATAAACGCAGGGCAAAAAGAAAGAACAAATTTTGTTTCTTTGCTGAGTGTCCCAAATGCTTAAGGTATCAATATTTTAGTAACTCTACAGCATGTATAGGCTGACACAGTATGATATTCAAGAGAAAGAAAGTCCATGAGAGGCTAAAGCTGTGAATGGAGGTAACTTTAAATAGCTACCATGCCATGCCACATTCCATACCACTTAGTACTTCACATAACAATCAGCAGGGGGCGTTCCTAATTAAGAGTCTATGAATTCAACTCTTCAGTAAGGAGCATGTAAGAAAACAGTTTAGTATGAAAAAAATTCTTAGAAAGATGAGTAGAAACTGAGTGATGGCATAAAAGTGGTGTTTGTAGCTGGTAGCTTGGCGAGAGAATGCCAGTGGGTAGTCAGAATGAGAGTGGCCTCTGTTGGCAGATATGTTTGCATACTTGGTTCTCAGTTTGTGGAACTGTTTGTGAAGACTTAGGAGGTGTGGTCTTGTCAGAGGTGTATCATCAGGAAGAAGTTTTCAAAAGACTTGTGCCATTCTCAGCTTTCTGTATGGTTGTGTCTCAAGATGTGAGTTACTGTTCCAGTTTCATGCCTTCCTGCCTGCTTACTGCCATGATGGCCCTGGATTTTAATTTTCAGAAATTGTAAGTCCCCAATTAAGAGCTTTTTAAAAATAAGTTGCATTGGTCACCATATTTTATAACAACAATAGGAAAGAAACAGAGGTGATGATCCAATGAGTAATATCAAACAAAACCTTGAACTATGGGAAGAAGTTCTCTCTCCCTAGTTCATGCAGAAGTAGATATGGAAGGGACACAGACATGTTTTTCTCTAACAAGAATGCTACCTGGCCACACAAAGCTGAATCCTAGGCTGAGGACAATGCCCAAGGGCCAGAACAGATTGATTGCTTACATTCTTTCAATGAGCCATCAAATCAAATTCCTCATGTCATGGAAACCTTTACCACAATTCAAGGCCTTTAGAGTTCATCATGAGGAGTGGAGGCATATAGCTTACTGATTGGATTTTCCTAAGCAACAGGCTAAAATGGCATATGCATTGAGAATGTTGAAAGAACTAATGGTGGTAGATGCTGTCAAGTGCTTTACACTTGTTGTGGCACACAGCAGACTTAACAAAATAACAATTTCTAGGATAGATACAGAAATCTGCCTGCTTTGGTTTCTGTACTTATTTACATCTCTGTCAAATGTATTCTTAGAACAGATTAAGAATTGAATGTTCCATGGCAGAAACAGAAGACGAATAAAAGATAGAAAATGGAAATTCATACAATGGGGGAAAAGTGGTAGAAAGAATGAGACTGAATAGCATTATGGAGCAACAATTTATTAAGAAAATGCGTGAAAAACCGTAATTTTCTCTAAAAATCAAGAACAAGGAAGGACATACAGAGGTCCAGACTGCACTAAGGTCAGATGATGATAAGCAGCTTCTAGGGTTTGGACAGTTACCATGGAAACAAAACTTCACAAAGGGACAGACATAAATGTGACTTCTTTAGACTTTTTGGCCAAAAGAACTGATCACAAACATTTACATTAGGGTAGGTTATACAGAGATCATTAAGCTAAAACACATCTATCCCATAATATCCTCCCCTATGCAAGCTATTATACTATGCCTAAAAGAAGCAGACAGGACATAAAAATCTCCAGTTTGTCAGTGCTTACAATGACACAAACACTGTAACCATATATGCATTTATGTACATTCTGTCCATCCATCCATCCATTCATCCATCCATCCAAGCAATATAGTTATATATAACATCCATCCATTCATCCATTCATCCATCCAAGCAATATAGTTGTATATAACTTTACAGTTTTCAACCTGTTTAATATCAGGTTTTGGCTTACATCCTCATTTGCAGGGGAAGGTGCTATGCTGCAGGAATGAGATTCCACTGGGATATATTTACTGCTGCAGCAGAAAGCTAATAATCTAATTTCCCTTTCATTTCCTCTCCTAGTACCCCTCACCCTCTCTTATGGCTGACCAGAATGGCATAAAATGCATTGCTTGAGAAATTCAACCAGAAATACCTTGGCATTGTTGATTCACACACTGTCTATAATTGGGGATTTGATTGATTCTTCGTTTGGAAATGCCAAGTTGAGAGAAGAAAATCAAATTTAAGTTAAATTTGGAGTTGAATCAATCACATTTTACAATGGAGAAAATAGATTTAACACTATCAGACCTGTGTTTGTGAAAACCTTAAAGTTGATCTATCTCATTGCTTCTGTCCACATAGCCCCAAAAGATAGAAGCCTAGATCCAACGTAGGGGGTCAATTTCTTTAAGTGACAAAGGGCATATTGAGCTGAGGTAGAGGATATGAATACCAGCAATGGAGGACTTTGGGCAGAGGAGCACAAGGGATAGTCACGAAGACGACTAGAAAGAAACTGATCTTTGACTCTAAATATGAAAGTTTAAATCGAAACTCTCCAATTTAACAAGTATCTAGCTTTTGACAAGATATGTAAACTGTTTTCTTTTTCTTTTGATAATGTGTTTGTGTGTTATGTGTGCATATATCACACTAATGCTCACAGAGGCTATGAGAGAGGACTGGATACCACAATGTTGGAGTCACCTGATTCGGATGGTGGGAGCAAATATAAGTCCTCTGGAAGAGCTGTAAGTGCCTTGAACTGCTGAGCCATATCTCTAGCTCCACAAAATTCTTAACACCACACTTTTATAATCTACAAAATGGCAGTGATAATCTCTAAGTAAGGAGAGAAGCTATGGGGATTAAATGGTGCATCATGGTGCATCACTGTGACAATAGAAAGTACAATGCCTGGCATATACTCTGGGCACTAGAAGCTCTCTTTCCCTTTCCACTCATCTCATTCTTAAATACTTCCACCCCTATGTGAGCAACAACGTGGTAAGTGGTAGTTTTTCTTGTACTGCAGTCCTTGGTTTTATACTTAGCTTCTCATCCTTGTGAATAAATCTTACCTCATGAGATGTGATGTTCATATTAGATAATTAATTCACTCAGTAAGAATTGGTGTGTGTGTGTATGTGTGTGTGCACGTGTTCGAGTGCACACGTGCATGCACAGATGTGGCAATGTGTGTATTTGTGTTCTGTGACTAGAGGGTGAACTTAGCATCAATCCTCAGGCACTCTCCATTTTATTGCTAAAGACGGGGTCTCTTACCAATCCTGGGACTGCTGATTCAGCTAGCTTGACTTGACAACCGGCCCCAAGGATCTAACTGTCTTCTCTGTAGCAAATCTGGTCCTTAGGTTAGCAAGGGAAGCAATTTAACTAAATATTAAGTCCCGTAAAAACAGTCATTTAATATGCATCTAGTTATGCTATGGCTCATATTGCATGGCATTCTACATTTTTGTATTTCTACAGCATGCTTGAATGTAGTAGGTGCTTAATAAATGTCCAGCGAATAGGACATCTGAGTACAAGTGAATGTTCAAATGTTGTTTCTCCTATCACCAAGAGATGTCAGCATCAGAATATTGTTGCGCTTATCCTAGCCAAATGTGATTACTCACTGTCTTTGGGAAGTTCTGGGTTCTATCTGGTTAGAAATCATTCCAAAAGGCTATTCGGCAGCTCCAATCTGCCTGCAGATCAGGGGTTACTGGCCCAGATCATAGGAAAACCTCATTAACCTCACAGAGTGCCCCATGGGATTCCTGTAGCTCCTGAGCTCCTGAGATTCTGTGTCAATATGCTATATTTTTGGAAACTGAAATTGGGACACACCGTCTGACAATTCCAAGTGTCATGCCAGAGGCAGGAAGAAAAACGTGAAACTGGAGCTTTCTCAGAATCTTTGGAGTAGGGGGCCATATTTCCCCTTCCTTTCTTCCGTCTGGATCCTCCATGAATTACAGAGTTATATTCCTCAATGTGGCCATATCTTACTGAATCTTACCCAGTTTAGATCCATGCATCTCCTTCACCGTCCCCTGTTTTATAATCCTAAACTAATTCTCATACCTTTATACTCTCAAATCTGTGTTCTCTTTTGAGTGACAGGTGATTTCTAGAACCTCTCATCTTCCATAAGTTTGTCTTCAAAAAATATATGTGTATATTTATTTGGCTCTTCCTGAGATACCAAATTCAAAGGTTACCAAGCAGTTTGGTTTACTCTCAAGCAGGTTAACATCTGAAAGGTCTCAGGACCTTTGAACCCACTCCTGCTGTCCAAGCTAAACAGGATGCATCTACTAACTCCTCTTTGGAGCACTCAGTTAAGTGGAAGTTACTTTGCATTGAGCTTACTGTTCTTCAAGTTAAATATTGTTAGTTTGATTTTATTTCTTTAAAGTCACATTTTGAATGTCTTTTGAATGCTTTTTAAAAATTGGCTTTTCTTATAAAGCCTTTCTCGATAGTGAGTGTTTCCACTGTGATGATCACCTCACCACTGTTACCACCACCACTGTACACTTACATACCAGACATCATGGACTATCTCATTTAATTGCCACAGAAACTTTATAAGATTGCTTCTCTCATCACTTGCATGTTGCACAGGAGAAGATTACAAGTATGGCTACAATTTGCCAAAGGCTGTGCACTCAAAAGCAATGAAACTGAATTACAAAATTATTTGATTTCAAAGATCAGGCTCATATCAAGTGCCCCATCTCCCTACTAATGTTAATGATGCTGATTAGTTTCAGCCATGGTAATTGTTAAACTATTTTAGTTTATTAATCTTAGTTATTAAGTGATTCTGTGTCAATTCATTGTGTTCTTACTGTTTTGCCTGATTCTAGTAACAAGTCTTCCAAGTACTTTTTCATAGTACCAGAAGGGATCATCCAAAGGATGTGAAACTGAGAGAGAGGCAAACTAGATGTTTGTTTCCTACACATCTATAGCCCTAAAATATATTACAGTCTTGGAGACACAATCTCACAGCAAACTTCCCATTCTTCTGGTGGTTACAATCTTTCAACTCATTATTCTCCAATGATCTTCTCCAATGTGCAGGATCTACACTCATGAAATATAAACAAGATAGCTGCCCAAAAATGACTTGAAGAAAAATGTCACCAGTAGACATGCAACTATGTAAAAGGAAAACTCATGAAGCTACAGCACTAGACAGAAAACTACAGGCAACTAAGGAATGCTATTAGCAGCAGACATCATCTTCCTCAGGGAAGAGTAAACCAATTGCTTACGTAATACCAAATGGTCAACTCTGAAAATACACACACACACACACACACACACACACACACACACACACCATTATATGGATTGAGCCTCTTGTATTTATATATTTAACAGTACATATATTGATAATTAAAGAAAAAGTGATCATGAATTTGAAAAATTGGGAATGATACCTGGGAGGGGTTAAAATGAAAAAGGAGAAGGAGAAAATTATGTAATTTTATTATAATTTCTAAAATTTATAATTGAAAATATTGCATCCTCTCTGTGCTCTTTGGAGTCTAACCATTATCTATGAGGGCACTGTGGGTTAGGCATTGGTAGTTAGCTCTTTATCCAGGAGAGGGTCTACAGTTCAGGACTGAGTCATGATTCCCTGTTAAAGACAGACACATTAGCAGGAGATACTGAGAGGAACTACAGAAAACTATCTTCTTTCTTTTCTAGGTCAATCTCAGGCAGCTATGTCTATAATTTAAAGACACATACTTTCAAAGTCTTGAATAGTGATGTTTTGACAAGGATATTCATGGTGAATATACCACATATGTTACATTATCAATTTTATTAATTATTCTAAAAGATTTCATTAGTTCTCCACCAAAATTCCATAAATGGACACTGTTTGCCATTTCTAGCATAGAAAAAAATTAATCAAAAGAGTACATGGTGAAAGAATGGTCAATAGCAACTTCATATTAGGTTTTGAAGCTTTATTTCCTGAGTTGTGGCAAGCACTCATTCTGCAACCGCATACTATGAGAGAGACCCTAACTCAGGTGTTGCCAACTAGATCAGAAAATTGGATTAGAATCTCTGCTCCTTGGTCCCGTCTCTACTAATGCATACTCATGAAATATAAACAATATAATGCATCTAAACTCGGAGATCCAGCAAAATGTTTCCTATATAAGATGTTGCATACAGATCTGTTCTAAGAGTTTCCATTGCTGCTACAAAACACCATGCCCATGAAAAGCATGGAGAGGTAGAGTTTATTCAGCTTATATATCCACACTGCTATTTAACTCTAAGGGAAGCCGTAACAGGAACTTAAATAGGGCAAGATCATGGAAATGGGAGCTGATGCAGAGGCCAAAGAGGGGTGTAGCTTATTGGCTTGCCTCCCCTGGCTTTCTCAGCCTGCTTTGTTATAGAACCCAGGACTGTCAGCCCAAGGATGGCACCACCCACAATGGGCTGGCCCCTTCCCCATCAATCATTGATTCAGAAAATGCTTTACAGCTAGATCTTATGAGGACAATTTTTTTTTCAGTTGAGGTCCTCTCCTTTCAGATAACTCAGGTTTGTGTATCAAGGTAACATAAGATTATACCGCACACAGATCCTTTTCCCCGTGTTCAAATATTCTACATTCTACATGTTCAAAAATGCTATATTCTCTGGGTCCTTTAAAGTGCTAAAATGTATTTTGGTGCTAAAATCCCTGGAAAGCACCATGTTAAATTCTACATAATATATCCTACTGTTTTCATATAGAGCTCTTACTGCATAGAACAAAGAAAGAAAACAATGTGTTAATTTATTTACCTATAACAAGGGTTGTTCATAGTATTTGTCAATTCCAATAATGAATGGTTATTCCTATGTTAGACTCTGTCCTAAAGGTATATGCACATTATTCTCCTTAAAAATGTTAACTTTTGTTGAATTTTAACCAGGGAATTACCACATAGCTCAGAATATCTTTAAGCTCACTTCATGATCTGCTTGCCTCAATCTCTTCATAAAGATCAGTGATATTAAAGATGTGAACCACTACATTAAGCCTCTAGCTGAAATTTGGAATAGCCTAAAAAGGCATGGCTTGTTGTCTCCATTGAAAGTTGAGGACAAAAATCAAGACTTATAGATAATAGGGAAATCTTGGCAAAAGTCTCCTGATCAGTTTTGTCTAATCCTAATATACTTATTCTGCTCAGTTCCAAGTGTTAAAAGAAAATAGTTTTAAATTTATAGGAGAAGGCATGAAAAAAAAAAGACAGGCACAAAAAGCCAGTTCAGGAGGCTCAAGAAAAAGAAAGATGCAGCACTCAATAGATGAAATTACTGTGGGCCAATGAGAAATAGCAGAAAGTATGACTTAAAAGCGTGACCACTGTAGAAGGGCTCAAAGCAAGAAAAAAAAAAGGAGAAATCAGGGTTCATTTCATTGGTAATAATTAGCTGATGCAAACAAAAGACTATCTTTTAAATGAAGATTATAGGATGACTAAATGTATTATCACATTTGACCTATATCAATGATGGATGGAGAATTATAAAGCAGAGCTAAGGGCTGGTAGGACTAAGGGACAAATCAAAGAATAGCCACCAGTGTCTATGATCACTTATCTCTATCAAAGGCACATTTGTAGCTTCTTTGTTCAAAGAACATGCTAGAAATAACACTGTACAATTGTTCTAGAGGATATCAATAAACTTTAGCCCAAAGTCTATGAAAAGGGAGCAGAGAAATAATATCTGGTATCCATTTTGTATGAAAGATGCCTTCTGTATGTCCTTTACATACAGAATTATATGCAATATATTCACAGTATGCTTTAGATAACACATTGAACAAAGTAGACACTCAGTTTAAATGACTTGCTCATAGACTAATGTCCAGTAAGAGACAGAGATAAGATTATCAACGAAGAACCATTTATGTCCAGTTTCAAAGATTGAGCCAAAATATTCCAACTTGCCTTGATCCAGTAGGTGCACATTGACTGTGGATAGCCATGCTGCTTCTAAAAATATGGAACTTCCTTAAGCTTCTATATTGTCTTGTCCTTACATCTTTCTTCAGACAACATCAAATAATAACACAAACTAGGTGCTGTCTGATGATCCACAGATCTTTTGTTACAATGGGTTTTTTTTTTCTATTTTTTCTACTGCACTTATATTGCAGAATGTCTGTCCTTGTTCTTTTGACTGTCTACCTATATCCTCAACTCCCATAGAGTGGCTTTTCTATTTTTCTCAGTATGCCTAAAGTAGGACATTTATTAAAGATCCCAGAGAATTTTTCTCTCCAAGAGTTTGCATTCATCATTGAAGTCACAGGAACACACCTCTCCTCCTATGTGCATTCTCATGCAATATTTGATCTTATTTGACTCATGAGATCTCACATGACAGGGAAATCTAAAAGCTTAGATTGAACATGTCATTCAGTACAGGTGATTTCCACCAATGCTTCCCTGTTGCTATTCAGCATGTTTGAATATCATCCAAACTTGGAGCCTGTTAACTCAAAACATGCACCTATCAATGTTACTAGCAGAAATAGTGGTAATGACACTTTCTTACAAGTACTTTATATGTTTGAGATATTATGCTAAGTAATTTATAAATCTTTCATTATTTCATCACTTATAAGTGTCTGCTAGCTCTTCACATGAAAAAAAAAAAAAAACAACTAAGTTTAGCCTAATTTGTATGCATCACCATATATAGCCCAACCTGGTGTTTGAATGAAAAACGGAGAAGAACTGAAGGCCAAGTGATGCTTGAGAGGCAGAATGAGAGAGTTACTGCTGAGAACAAAGCCAGGGTTCACTCTAGTTCTAAGAGTGAGGCCACAATCTTTCTTCCCTAGCACCTTCCAATGTTTGAAGTCTTATTGATTATGAGCAGGAGTCTAATCCTACAACAACAGCCAGTCAAACACACTGATATGCTCAAACTCCACAGACGTTTCCCCCGTGCCCTCCAAGATAGTCCTTTTGGATATAAAAGTGGAATGTGCATTCCCCATCTTTTTGTTGTAAACACATACTGTCAGTTGTTTCTCACAGGAACCAGGAAAATCATATCTGGGGGATTCTAACTTTCTATGATACAAGTTTGGAAGGTAGAGAACATCACAGAGCCACAGTTAGAGCCTATCAATTCCATTCTAATCACAATGTTATCTGACTCATCATCAATAGAGTTAGCTGCCATTTTTTTCTTACCTATGCCAATAATGGCAAGAATAAAGAGAAGCCATCAATCTCCTTTTCATTTTTTTTTTTTTTTTTTTTTTTTTAGTGACGCTGAGTTGGCTAACTTATTCACCAGATAACTATGTGTTAGATGAAAACAATTCAGAAAATTTTGGTCAGTGTTAGCCCAATATCAAGAAGAGCCACATCTAAATATTCCCACAAAATAACCTGGAAAGGTTGGCACACAGATTATAATAGTCGAAATATAATGGACTTTACAGTTAGAAAAAACTTAGGTGCAAATGTCAGCTCTGTCATATTCTGGTTTGTTTCAATCAAATGTCATTTTATTCAGTTATAAAACTTGAACTGCGTCTATTCCACGGAGTCATCAGGACGATCAAACAGTGGAATTCCCACTAGATAGAAGCTCAAGGAAAAATAGTTACCATCATGATTGTCACCTCCCACATGGCCACACAACCATCTCCATGATATTTAGAACTAATCAATGTCATCACAGAGCCCTCTATCCAAGTGAGCTCCTATAAAATTTTAGGTGGAAAAAAAAAATACAAGAAGATGTGCTTGGGGGAAGAGTGTGTCTAAGAGCACTGACTACACTTCCTGTGCCTGGCAAGTATCTGCAGGGTCCTTTCACATTCCATTTAAACTGCTTGTTCTATTTGTCACAGTGATCCTTGAGTTCCTATTCTATAAGTCAGGAATCCTAAGCACAGGGAACAGAAAAGTTCCTCCTATTCAAGGTCAAACAGCTCATCAAATGCTTGGGTGTCAATGAGTGTCAATCTGTGTAATACTTTCATGTAGCCCATGTTCCAGAGTGTTTAAAAAGGACTGAGCTGCAGATCTCAGGAGGATCATCCAGCCAGCCAAGTATGTGGGATTTCTAGCTTTAAAATAAGACATCGCCAGCCAAAAGGTTTTAGGAAAGAAGATACCACAAGATGGTTAAATACAGAAAAGCGAAAAGAAGTAGATATTTTACACACACACACACACACACACACACACACACACTCACACACACACACACGTATTTTGAACCAAATGAACAGGCTTAAATGCTTAACATGCATTGTTTCACTCATGCCTTAAAGCAGGTTACCAAGAGAAATACCATTACTCCAATTTTATGAAGGAAAAAAACTTCTGGAAGATCAGATAATTGTTCAAAGTTACAAGGCAATGGCAGGCCCTGAGATTCATACTGTAGAATTAGATTCCTTATCATAATCAATAGAGTTCATACATGGAAGGCACCAGCAATATTCTTGTTCTGCTTAGTTCTCTGCAGGCTTGTTTACCATCACAGCCCCTTGTAGGGACAAAGAACTATAATGAACTGTGGCCCGAGGCACAGCTTCTGGGTTGGCTTTAGCAGTCACACTTAGACTTTTTGGCAAAGGAAAGCATGTAATTTCTGCAGGTCGTAGATGGTGATATCCTTTCAGGAGGCCAGGGATTTCAGCTGCAAGTAAGGGAGACATTATTAAGATGAACATTCTTATCCCTTGTTCTTTTAAGTTGAACGGAATATTCTGTGGTCCTCGAATCCATTCGTCATTCTTTAGAGTACTAACATTTCCATAAAAGCACAGTGACATTGTGTTTAAACAGCCATCTGGAAGTAAACAGCTATGCCTTTAGACTTTAGCCAGGAAACTATAAAAGAAGATTGAAAATTAAAGCTGAGAGAAAAAAAGCAATCTTTTTCTGCCCAAAGGCAGCCTCACACAGTGGTTTTCACCCATTTCAGAGTGACACTTTGGACCTAAACCTTTTAAGTCTACCTCTTAAATATGCCACGCCCTTCAATAGAAGTCTTAGTGCAAAGGACACTCCAGACATTCACATTCTATACTGCTTGTTTGTGTCATGCCAGTGACAAAGGACTTGGAGAAAAAAGAAAAAATAAACTGGCTAGGAGTCCAGAACACTATTTACAAAAAGGTCTAATGTAATGTGGGGATGGGAATGTGGGGATTAGATTTGCCCAGGGTTTCAATGCCCTGCAGGGTAGCTGGCCTCTGAACAAAGGGTCAGAAGTTAGTTCAGAAGAGTGAACACTTAATCCTTGTTTGAGGGCCATATGATGACTACCAAGATCTACCATGACCCTGGTCATACTCACATAAGGAAACTGAGTAGAAGATAGTGCGTGTTTTAGAAGATGATGGGGCAGAAGGTCACTGTACATAAAGCATAATGATAGGAATAGAGAGTGTATATAGTGCAGTGTGAGCAGAAGTGGCAAGACAGAGAGGTAGGACAGAGATCTCAAAAGAAGCCCTAGTCTCTTACCAGGCGATAAGTCTTTATCATAGATGGTATCTCAAGGCCTTTCAGGAGAAAGTTTTCTCAGCACTTTACCACCTCTAATTATCCTTATTTAGTAACACTATCAGCCAAAATGTGGTTAAGTATTATAATGAGTGCTGGGGACACAGCAAGGACTTCATAATCCCAAAGCTGTCAGGACCCGAGAACCTTGTGATGAAATGCCACCTTTTAAGGGGGCATGAGTAAAAGCACTTGGGAGAGTGGGAGGAGGCTTAGTTGTAAGACTATAAGAGTACTGGAGAGCATTTAGGTTAGATGAGTCTGGAGATGTCCTGGATAGATTTATAGCACATGAGGCTAAGCTAAGCCATTGTTCAAGTACATAGATGTGGATAAACATATGTCACCCAAAATGAAAGGCAGACTTGGTTTGGAGAAAAAAGAAAGAAGAAGGATTGAGACAGGTGAATTATAAAAGGAACCATCAACAGTATCATACAGTTTGCAAGTCTTTCTATACTCCAAGTCTCTAGTGACTTAATTCTTTCATGGAACTCACAAAGAGTTTCAGGATCTTACATCCTATGTTGGACTATGAAAGGCTAACTTTTTGATTCGTTTTCTTTGTTTTTGGATCTTCTCACTTCCTTGTTCTGGTCAAGTTAGACATGATCATGTCCCTCTGCTTTGGACCTGTCTCCTGTCTGGCTTACATGCCAAGGTGCTGAGTGTGGCTTTCAATGACTACCAATCAAGAAATGGCATCTCATTAATAAACACATAAGTAAAGCTGGGAAGCAGAGCCTCCCTCTGTTAGCACTGGGATGATGCCAGCCTGGATTCACAGCTTCCTAAAAAAGTCTAAGGAGAAGAAATGATTTACAAATGGACCTGTAACTTGTTCATCCCCTGACCATGGCTCAGGGGGCATTGCAGAAGAGGAGGCATAAAGAATGTAAGAGCCGGAGTATGGAGAGGAGTGCTAGGATATCGTGTCTTCTGGACAAGACATGGGTGTCACAGTCATGTACTCATAGCCGCTTTGGTTACTTGCACAAGACCAGCACAAAATTAAGCCAGCCAAAATCTCAGCATGGATATGGTAGGAGATTTCCAGGGTCCATCCTTTATTGAAATGCTGTTGTCGGTGAGTAGTTTCTGGTGGGTGAGAATAATTTTCTTTTGGTGAAGTAGCCATTGATAGGATTCCTATGCTTTAGTGGATGGCATCGTAGCCATGCAAATATGGGCAGCACTAACTGGACTTCTTGAGTTATTGGGGGATGGGGAAATGACATGAAATTATTTGGGAGATATGATGGGAGGAGCCATCGAGAAATTGGGGGTAGGAAGACTATATGATCATAGTTCATTGAATATATGTATGAGATTCTGAAGAATAAAGAAAATACAACTGTGACATAATAAATATTCATTACCTTAAGCTGGTGATTTTCAGTAGCCTTCTTATACTATAATAGATAACTTATACCAATAGATGACTCTTATGTATAAGGGGCTAAAAAGTTCTCATCTCTTGTTGGAAGCTCATAGACACTCAAATTTAGAAGATGTTTTTGAAAAACTGCAAGATCTGTGTCAAATCTTGGGTAAGTCACAAGACTGTGAGCCCTGAGTAACACTGTTCCTGGATTTTACATTTGTAAGAGTTAAGAGGAAGCGGCCACTGGCATTTGCTTAACAAAACCAAGACTCACTTCACAGAGAAAAAAAATGAGTTAGTTGCTTCCTTTTATCTCTACAAAGACTTTTCCATCTCCCCGTGGAAAGGCCCTCCATTCACACATCAGTCTCAGAAGTGTAGCTGGTAAAACTGAAGAACTGTCGGTTCTGTAATCAGGGAAGTTATGTTTGAAATTCAACTCAATAATTTCTTAACACTGTGAACTTAGGGAGTCAATAAAAAAGAACAAAGAATGTGGACCTTTAGAGTCCCATGGGTCTGGGATCAAGCACAGGCCCTGCTCATTACGAGTTGAGGATGCTGGTACAAGTAGTCTTATCTTTCAAAGCTTCACTGTCCTCATTTGTAAAACAGAAATAATTAAAATGCTCACTTTGCAAGATTACTCGTGTTAAATCAAGAAGTTTCCCAGCTCAATGGCTTGTGATAAGGAAAACTTGATAACTGTCAGGTAATAGCCCTTGAATGTAACTTCTTCACATCTTTATGTGGGAAGGCCTCAGTACATATTTGATATATGCTTCGAATCCAGTGACCGGTAGCCACTTTACTTATTACTTGCCATTATGTAGTACTTATCATACACTTACAATTATTGGCAGATAATATTTATTGCTCTGAGCCCAGGCCCTAGACCTTGTGAATTCAGTTTCTCCTAGATGAAGGAGTATCCACCAGTGATGCATTTAAGTCACACATCTTTGTGCAGTTATAAAAATATTCCTCACTCATCTACAGGGATTTTCAGGGTTTGTGTGTGTGTGTGTGTGTGTGTGTGTGTGTGTGTGTGTGTGTGCAGGGGTGGAGGGGCACAGCCAATAGCTCCTGCAGTAGGAGCTGTGCAGAGGTATCATTAAGGTTGATCTGCCAACAACAAGGCAGTGGTGGTTCCCTAAGTAACTATAATTCAGGTGCTATACACACCTGGAGCTTCCTGCATGTGTAGTTAAATTTACAGGAGAGCAATAATAGTAACAGCATTACCACATATTTATTTATAAAAAATGTCCACACCTGAACAGTCTAAAGAGCTAAAATAGAAGCCTCACTAAATTTTATAGAAATCTATGTATATATGTGAAGATGTAACTATATGTGCAGATGTACTAGAATTGAAATCAGGATATAGATATGCCTACAGTGGAGTAACAACAGCCTAGGGAAACATAACTATATGTTTCTTCTTCCATTTCAATCATCAACCAGGACTAAGGCCAGCATCATTAGGAATTCTACTGCCGTCTTTGGTTTGTTTCCTATAGTCAGTAGCTCGCAGAATAACAATTGTACTTGCAAAACCTAAGAGGAGTTATAGTCCCAGATTCACTAGTTTCTGGAGGCATTACCTTAGACTTGTCATTTCTGACTTTGCAGTATCAGTTATTTGAGATGATAAAACAGTATAATCAAGCTAACACTGGAAGGCAGACACTCCTTTGTCCTCTTTCTTCCCACTGCTAAACATAAAGGGCATATTTCAAAACATTTTTTCTGTTGACTATTAACCATCTGAAAAATTAATTTAGTAATTAATATAAGCATGTCTTTCCTCCATGTGATTGCATGATTTTTGAGGGGAGAGTCTTTCTATATACTTTCTCTAACATAGAACTTAGCATGGTATATCAGCTACTGTAATATTAACTAATAAGTAAATTGGTGAGTGAAGGAATTTGTGAATTGACAGAGCCCCAGACTTCTCGTTTTCAGAGAGAATAGACTTCACAGAAAAGTTAAGTCCAGTCTTGCCTTCTTGTTGCAGAGAATGAGGCTGACACAATTTTCCATAGTGGTATCACTTTGTCTCACATTGTTAAAAAAAAGAGTTATCACACTTAACTACTTACTCTGCATTAAGGACACTGTAGTTACTCTATGGAAGATAAAATTAAGTCGATATAAATGAAATTTCCTGTGTAAGATCACAAAACTCATAAAAATTTGAACTCAAGTTGCCTGACCCTGGGTCATGGCCACTGAAATATTCTGGCATACTACATTCCATGAGGTAGCTTTCTGGCTCATGACATAAAATCTACAGACAAAGCAAAGCTTGAAACAAATACTGGCAGTCACAGGGAAGTCAAGCAAAAGGTTGTTTTTCCCATCTTCAAGTTCTTTCCAGTCTGACAAGGGTGGGAGTCTATAGACCTTAAGTATTATTTCTAGTCTGATGAACACTAAGACAAAGGGCATTATAAGCAAGCTGTTTTTAAAACGGAGGTGAGGGTGCCAAATCCAAGTCCTGATGGTGAGAGCATCAAGCAGCATGATGATGGAGATATTCAAGCAGCAGGATGGATACTCCAGGTCTATAAAATGTAGTAAAAATGATAGCAAATGACACTGGATGAAGTCAGAGGAGAGAACAGGGATAGGCAAAGCTTCCGGGTTAAGTTCGACATTTGACCACAAGTCTAAGAGAACAGGGAAAATACTGAAGGATATTGAGATAGAAACTGGCATAATATTGCTATGCATTAGGCTCACTCTGTGCTAGCTTGGAATTGCACAATTATCAGAACAATGGTGAAGAGAAAGGGTTCACACCTTAATTGTGCTAATGACACCGGGGGTAAGGAGAAGATGCCAACCAGTCTATAGCAAACTGTGGAGTCTCTGAATCATATCTATGATTTAGAAATGGAGAGTAAGTGATGCTTTGAGGTGGTACCTGAACTCAGTATTACTTTAGCAGGTCATCTCATGGTCATGGCAAAATGCACAGGATTCCACAAAAGTCCCTAATCAAAGAACAGTTTACTAAACGCTTATAATTCCTGTATAGGCAAAGCAGTGGAGATACAGTGAAATGATCACCAAGAAGTATATTCCTTTTCTTCAATGAATGCCAATGAGTTCAAAGAAAGGATGATTATTCAGGATTGGGTTGGATTTAGTGGTGTTTGACTCTAATCCCAGCACTCAGAAAGGTATGTGTGTATAATATAATGTATAATATTATATATATGTATATATATATATATACATATATACATATATATATAATTTGTGTCTCTTCTAAGCTATGGCTCATACACACATACACACAACAATTTTCAGTAACTTTCATACCATCCAGGGCTACATAGTAGGAATCTGCCTCTAAAAATAAAACCAAAGACCAAATGATTGCAAAATATGTAAATATTTTGTCTGGAAATCTTTCTAGAATGTGAAATTGGAGCGGATAAAATTTATGACAGAAAGTTGTAAATGTCACAAATCAGGTTTTGTGGCTGTTTGTTTTGTTTTTGGTTAATTTTGCTGAAGGCTAGCTTTTCAGCAAACTTCTAGGTTTTACCAGGGGGCTGACAATTCCATGGTTTCCCTCCCAAGCTCATGAAGAAAGGGAAACACAGGGTACAATTACAAATGATACACAGTTTCTTCTGTCAAGCGATTCTTCAATTTTAAGATCACCGACTTTGGACTGAGGATACCTGAGTTTGTGTCCTGCTGATAACACTCATGATGCAGATATGGCAACTTCTCACCCTAGATGGATATTTACTTATCTTTAACATGGAGACAATATAGTAAAATGAAGATGTAGTGAGAATTCTGCAATTTTAGTTTCATTAATAAACACAGAAATATTATAAGAATATGTTTTCATTTTAATCCCAGGCGTGGCTACCATATAGGGCTGCTTCACAGCAGGTGACTGTGATTTGCCTCCAGCTCTAGGAGAAGCATGGTTTTGCCAGCTGCGGACAGTTTCTGTGATTGTGTGACATTTAGAATACTGGGAACTTTTCAGAGGGTATATAAATGCTAGGGCCCTGTGAGGCAGGTTGTTTGCTATTTGTTTGTAGTCATGCCCAAAGAAGAAACAAGAAGAAAGAAATTAGATTTAAGAATCTCCAGCTCTCTCTTTCCTCTCTATCCTTTCTCTCCTTTCTAGAGAGGGAACTGAAAACAGAGAGATAAAGAATGAAAAAAAGAAGAACTCACAAAGTAGCAAAGCCCAACTACATTATGGTATCACTTTTCAGAGGCCAGACCTTTAAACACTTAATGCACTCTTCCCTCATTATTTTCTAGGCCATCCTTTCATCTCATTTTACTCTTAAATACCCCTAATTGTACTGAATTTTTATGCCACTTTGCCTTAGAACATGGATTTCTCAAGTCTCAGAGCAATATTTCATCCCAGCAGTGAGATCCAGCTATCAGAAGATCTTTAATAATGGGCAGAAAATACATGTTTCCATATCTGCACATATTTAATTGCCTATGTGCATGGTATTTGCTACATGTTCATTAAGCCACTTAAAAACAATTAACAATACACTATAAATTATGTCTTAAGGCTGACACCCTTGAAGGAAAACACTGGTTTGGGTCTCAAAGGCCAAGATTAGAATTTGAACTCTACATTCAGTAGGTATCTTGGTAGATTTTAGTCAAACATTAAACTTATAGATTTACTTCATCCTTAGAATGTTATCTAAAAAGGTAAACTACAATTACTGGATGACTTGAAATGGGTAACTGAGTATAGGAGATAGAAAAATGAGCAATAGAAATGGAGAGGTGGCACAAAGGTTTCAACATCTGCTGCGAAAGTATAAAGACCTGAGTTTGAATCCCCAGAACCCACTCAATACCCAAGGTAGTGGCATGTGTCTGTAATATAAGTGCTGGCAAGATGGGTGATAGAAGTAAGAGAATCCATGGAAGATAATGGGCCATCGAGTCTGGCATTCACAGCAATGAACAAGAAACTCTGTCTAAAACAAGGTAGAAGTCAAAGACTGACACTCAAGCTTCATACATACATGCTCCATCATCCAAACATGTTCCAAATAACACACATGCACATGCACACATACTTATTTAAAAATATGACTAATAAACAAGACTGAACATAGCAGTCTATCTACATCAATGTACGCCAGTAGCATGTGATTTGTTCAGATGGAGGGTGTTCAGGTTTAAGACTCCAAGCCATCTGCTGAAAAGAAGCCCCTCTTTCTGTTCTTGCCTATATGAATTACCGAAGTCCACACTTTAGGCTAACTGTACCTCACCATTATAATTTCTTTTCCATGATTCTTCAGCTAGAAAATAAATACTACCCCAACTTGATTTGTGGTTGAGGGGATTTACAAAACACTATGCATATCTGAAAGGGGTCTCCTGCATGGTGAGTATGCTAGATTTTTTTATGTTAACTGGACACTATCTAAAGTTATCTGAGAGGAGGGAACCTCAATTAAGAAAATGCTTCCATCAGGTTGTGGGCAGGCTTATAAAGCATTTTATTAATTAATGATTGATAGGAGAGGGCCCAGCTCAATGTGGGTGGAGTCATTCCTGGGCTGGTGGTCCTGGGTTCTTTAAGAAAGGAAGCTGAACAGCCATGAGAAGTAAGCCAGGAAGCAGCACTCCTCCATGCCATCTGCATCAGCTCCTGCCTCCAGTTTCCTACCCTGCTTGAGATCCTGTCCTGACTTCTTCCTTCAGTGACAATGAATAGTAATATAGAAGTCTAAGCCAAATCAGCCCTTTTCTGCCTAACTTGGTTAGCAATAGCAATCCTAAAATAGACAATGAGTGTTCATGGTAAGTGCCGTGACTTGAGAATATATAAAGGTGACTTCTGTGTCATCCTCAGAAGACCTGGCTCTGTAGCAGAGTGGCATAGAAACTGCCAAGTAATATATATATATATATATATATATATATATATATATATATAGTATATACTATATATATATGTGTGTGTGTGTGTACGTATATATATGTACATACGTGTATATATATATATATATATATATATATATATGTGTGTGTGTGTGTGTATTATAAATTATGTGTGTATATATATAAATTACTACCCTTCCTGACTCCATCATCCCCATAGCAAACTTCAGTTGTATTCCTGTTCCATTTCTACCTTTCTGTTTATAGGAATACAGCCATCTCCAGAACTGCTTAGCTGCTATGCCAATTAGGTTTATTATCTCACACATCTGCATTAAATCCCCAAGGAGGAGACTTCTTCGTTCCTAGATGCTCTGTTTGTACACAGATGATGCAGATGTGTCTGAAGCATCCTGCTTGAGCCCTTGACATGTAGGAGGAAGTCAAGTGGGTAAATTCTGAAGTTAGTGGGAGGCTATAAATCATTTATTACAAATGCACATTATGTGACTTGTTGTATAAATTATTAATGGCAGTCCAGGCTGTGGCTTGTTTATATTCTTTGAACAAGGAAATAAATACTGTCATCCTTGATCTTTCAGTGGGTAAATGGAAAGGGAGAAACAGCCCCAAATTCATAGCTCACTAAAGAGTTTCTTACCAGTGCACAGAGACATAAAGGAAGAAAAGTGGAGTGTTTAAGGAAAAGATGGAAAAGAAGTAATATAGGGAAACATAATCTATGTCATAGAGTGATTTCTTTGGCTGCATGTTTTTTATTAATTCTCTTTATAGCACAGTTTATGTTACTAGTAAGAAAGGCAATGAATGCAGGGACAAAGAGCGCTGCTTGTCTGAGACCATCATGATTGTAGAAGGTAGAGCCTGGGTGGAGATACAGTTTGTTTGACATGTGCAACACAATGAGGAGTACTGCTTCACTGGAAAGCAGTTTCTGCAGGGCTTCCCACAACATGTACTTGTGAGTTGCTGTACCTACACCCAATGTCATGCTTTGGATTGACCAAGATGCCTACTGCTCTGATCTAGATGCCATTAGATCATCTTTTCTCCTCAGACTAGGATATTAACTCCATTACATCTGGACTGTATCATTTAAACTGTACACATCATTTAAAAGGGAGTTCTCTTCAAATCGTACGTTAATTCCATTGGGTTGAGTTGATAACAGTTTGAATTGTTCTCTGGCTCAGAAACTTCTGTAAAGTCTGGTAAAAAAAGATACTCTAAACCCCACCTATAATCTATAAAATAAAGATTTTGAGATAGGGTCAAGAAAAGTGATTTCAAAGCAAAATTTCTCTTACCCCAGAATTATTAACTTCTTTTCCTACAGATGGAGAATCAGAGAATGGTCTAAAAAGCAGAGGGACTCAAAGTGTAAGAATAAATAATGGTTGAGTGATCACCTAAATAGGGTAGTTACAGTACACTCTCCATGGCCAGACTCAGAGAACATTATGGAAGAGTGCAGAAAGAATATATGAGCCTAGAGACCTGGAAAAAAACCTGCAAAATACTACCTTCAGGGTGGAACACAGTCATTCAAAGATGGTCTCACAGCAACCAGTGTGGCCCACACTGCTTTTATATAGGACTGGCCCTATCAGCATTCTATCTTGGATCAGTGAGAGAGTCACTATACCCTACCTCTCCATGTTGAAATTCTGGGTATAGATAGTTCCTGAGAGAGGGAGATTCATTATCTTCAATTAGCATTCAAGGGTAAGCACACCAGGGTCCAACCGATAGTTCCAAACTCATGGGCACATGCAGACTCTGGTTAAAGTCAGTGAATTAGAATAGAAAGGAAAATACATGGATGTGTGAAGTGGGCTTGTAGGGAAGAATGGGAGAGGAGGAAGGGTGGAATGAGAGTTAAGAGAATGTATTATATATGTATAAAATTGTGAAAAAAATAATCAAAAAAAGTCACAGTTGGGACTGAGGAGATTGCTCAGTGGGTCACTTGTTTCACAAGCATAAGGACCTGAGTTTGGATTTCTAGAACCAACTCTTTAAAACTAAAATCAGATGCTGCAACACACTCCTATAACCTCAGCTCTCCATAAAGGAGGTCTGTTGTCCAGCCAATCTAACCAGTTGGATACCTTCACGTGCATTGAGAGACTGTGATTCAACAAATAACATGGAGAGGTATAGAAGAGGATATTGGACATCAGTCTTCAACATCTACATGCACCGGCAGACATACTTCATACACAAACACACACATGCATGTGTATGCACAATCATGCATGCACATATATACCTGTATCCACAAACAAGGACACAATGGTAAAGCTCCATACCCATTTGAATCTGTGCTTATGACTCTAGTCATGTGTGAAATACATTCTTTACATTTTCTTAAAATTAGCAAAATAAAGGCAGCAGTATTAATATGTTTTACACATTACATGTTAATTTAGATTCTGGATCAGTTTTCCGGAAGACAATAGATGCAGAAAAAGGGAGGGGCTAAGCTTGTCTCTAAACGATCACTTTTCCTATCACTATGCATCAGGCACACCAAGGTGGAGGTTAATAAGGATGTCTGGTTGCCTCAGAAGCTAACCAACCCTGCTGTATTCTTTGAGATTAAGTACAAGCTTCATGGAACAGCTTTAAAACCCAACCAAATTAATTTATGTAGGTTTTCATTATGCACTTACTGGGTCAAGTATAACTCTAACTCAATATACCACATTGTAAACCATTAGCTGAGGCTATTCTTAGGAAAAACTGGTTCATAGCTTTGTCATCCTTTAGGTAGTCTTCGTTATGTTACAAATCCACTTGGGTCTCATCTGAGCATCTGGATATCTAAGAAAAAGATTTCAGTGCTTTTGATCCACTCTAAGACATACCAATTTTTATAGGCTAGCCTGGGAACTTTACCCCCCCCTGTGTATACTACTTGCTTGTCTTTGTGAGAAAGTACCCCATGTATGCCAAAAGCTCTTACAGACAAATTGCTGGCAATATAGTGTGCTCCTAGGTTGAGGTCCTACGGGTTGTAGAACAAACTTACTAGAGATCTGGGAATCCACAGGACTACATGAGCCGGACAAAAGCCAAGCCTGCTGAGAGCTATAAATAGCACACCAAGTCACCCTAACAAGCTTCCTACCCACTGGGGCCTCTCCAACAGCTTTCTCTTTTGGAAACATGAAAGCGGCTGAAAGGATTGTTTTCCCGAGAGCTTTTTGGCTGCCCTGAGCATGTCAGGGGACTTTGCTGTTTCTAATTATCTCCCTTTATGTTCGGGCTGAGACTTGTTAATACAATAAAGTGGCGTTTCCAGGACACGCTCACAACGCTGAAACATTTCAAGGTGTTTTACAAGCAGAAGATCATGTTAAATCAAATCAAATAGCAATTAAAGATTAATACTGGTGTTAGAGAGCTGTTTTCATGGTCCAGCAGGGGCCTCTGGGATAGTTGAGGTTTCCTCCAAGCTGTTCCCATTCAAACTGCTTTGTGAGAATCGAATAGAGTTAAGAGTCTTGCCCTGAGCCCTGGGGTTCCAGAAAATCTCCATTAGAAAGGTATTAAGGGAAATTCAAGACCATTTCTGATATTACAATTGGAGAAATTCCTAGGGGGAAAGGATGACCTTGCATCACCTTGATTAAAAAGTATAAAGTAACAAATAAAACAATTTAAAAAATAATGCACAGAGTGAAAAGGTATTAAGTACTTGGTGTGTTAACCAAAATGCCAAGTTCCTGGTGTCTAGTTGTTGTCTAATTTCTTTGAACATCATCTCCGCTGTCTGCTTATCATGGAATGAAGTAAGTTCTTCAAAAGATGTCCCTATGGAATACTGTGCATGATGAATGTATTTGGAAAGGGGGGGTTGAGATGAATATAAGTTCACTATCAGAAGCTAAGAACATCCTGGAGTTAGGATTAGCCCTAAATCTAATGTCTAGGTCCAGTTATTAGAAAGTATTGTGCAGAAGACTAAAGCATTGATGGTGGGGGTCAAATAAACCTGGGTAAATGTTCTAATTTTTCCACTGTATAGTAAGTGGTTAAATGTCTCTGAATTTCAGAGTCCTCTTCTTTTACATGTGATTTCAAAGATTAAATGTGGGCCTGCAGAGATCATTTTTAGGTGCACTTGCTGGTGTTCCAGAGAACTTGAACATAGTTCCCAGCAGCACTATAGCCTATAACCACCTCTAACTCCAGTTGCTGGGGCCATGATGCCCTCTGCTGACCTCTGCAGGCATCCACACATATATGGCAGGTACTCACGTTAACTCATACAAATAAATTAAACCAATAAAACAAATTTCACAAAAAAAGATCAAACAAATCTATATGCATATTTGGCACACGAACTCCATTTTGCAACATCAGCATTGCGCTTTAACAATTTAGGAGCTTGAAATGAAGGAAGGAGAAGTGTTGGGAGTGGCGCCAGCAGTATCATTGCTGAGCTTTGGATTTCAGTATTTCCTAACATGTGTGCTCACCAGCACCTCATTTGCTTTCCCAAGTCACTGCTGCACCTGCAGGATTTCGCCAAAACCATATACTGAATGAATGACGCAAAAATAATTTTACTTTTTTCAAGAATGAAACCTCTTCAGAGTAGCACATATCTTTGAATTTGTCTTGTTCAATTTGCAGGCTCCTTGGGAGACTTCTAAATCCACATCCAATACAGACTCCAAGTCTCAGCTGGTTTGAGGCCCTCTGCATCTCAGGGCTAGGAGTATGAAAAGAATTGTCTTCTGCCTAAACCATCATCTTTCAACTACAGATCACTCTCTCCATTTGGAAGCACTATCATTTAGATGAGAGTGGGAAGACTGAATGAGCAATTGGGGAAAGAAAAAGACAATGAAAATATCAAATAGAACACACACTGTGCATCTAGTTTAAGCCCCTTTATTAAAGCATAATCCTAGAGGTTCTGACCCTATGGACTTATGAGTCAGAATCTAAGGCATTGAATGATGGTTTCTAAACTTGTGGAATAAAGTAAGGAGATTTGATGCAAATATTTAGTACTGATGAAAGAAAGGTACAAGCATCCATCAGTCACTCATTGGGAGTGCATTTCTTCTTTACATGTGGTAGATGCTGGAGATAGTAGATAAATCAAAGCCAGTCATGCATTATTGAAATAAGATGTTGTCACTAATGAGTCTCAGCAGGAGATAACTACACAAGAAATCTGTGCTTTGGATTCAGTGTTCTGTAGTATTCCGGGGTTAAGTATCCAAGTTTTAAAAGTTAGGAATGTGATGAAAAGAAAGTTTTTAGGTAAAGGAATCAAGTTAAACCTGACATGGTAAAAGAAGAAAACAGAAGCTACAGAGATAAAAGGAAACAAACAAACAAACAAACAAATAAAAACATCTATAGTGAAGCCCATCAGGGAGAAAACAGGGGAAGTCAATATAAAATAACAGCAAAAATCTACATAAGACAAAAGGCAGAATCTTCAGCAATGCCAGTATGTGGCTAGATAACTCTGTGCACATGTTCCCTTGCATCCTCAAAGCCTGTCCCAATGGAGTCTTAGATCCTTATTTGGGTCTTCAGCCTTCCCAGGACAAGCTTTGGCTGAAGTTTTCCTCCCTTTACTCAGTCCAACATTCTGCCTATACAGCCCTCTCCCATTCTGCTTTCAGATGTTTTTTATTCACTCTATTCATTTGAGACCTCATCTGTTTCAGGAAAAGTCCCACCCCATTCTCTCTTCCTAACACTCACTCCTTATTCCCAGCAGGAGAGGAAGACCCTCTTCTGTGTTCCATGGCATGCACAGAACCCTTAATGTCATTTATCACAATGAGCCATAAATCTCTGTGCTCCTGTCACCTTTCTTTCCCCAACAGAAAATAAATATCCTGTGTATAAATTTCCCAGGGCCAGGAACTGGGTTTGATTTATCTTCTATTTCCAGCACCTACCACAGGGTAACAAATAGAATATATACTCCATGTGTGGCCAATGGATGCATGATGAATGAATGAATGAATGAATGAATGTGCGAACAAAGAACTCCTTCCCTCTAAAGAGGAAAAACTTGTGTCTCACCATATGGTGTTGCTACCAGGTTGTTCTTGCAACTGGGCTCTGGGGGAGCAAGCTGAGTAAAATTTTTTCTCTTCTACAAGGGCAGCAGCAAACAGGGAAGGTACAAGTTATAGTGAAATGCAGAGATCCTCCCAGACATCATCAGATGAGGGAGAGAGAATGGAACAAAGCCTGCCCCAGAGGATTAAAGACTGAGAGAACTGGTTAGCTCTGTGGCCTGGAGTAGTCACTTATCACTGAAGGGCAACATTCTTTCCACTCCTGCAAACAGAGGGATGGCCATTATTAGCACTGGCCCTCATGTGGAGGAAACACAAGGATGAATAAGCAATGAAGAACTCTGATCTAGTAGGAGGAAAAGAGCCTTAGTAATACATAAATGAAGCTATCCAGACTTTTATTTGCTGATATATTATTACATATGTCCTATGTAAAACATAATTCTAAGCATCAGCAACGCAGGTGTAAGAGAGTCAACTTCTGTTGCTCTCTGGTTCTGGAGAGGAGAGTGTCAAGTCACTCCAGACTAACTAACCATGGTTTAAGAATGAAGCAGGGACCCCACAGTAAAAGTGAAACAAGAAATATGCCACCATGTTGACATTTTGTCTGGAGATGTTGGGAGGTTTTAGAGAGTTCATTTCAAGTAGTCTGAAAAGGAATTTGTGTTGTATTACATAGAGCTATGCAAACATGGTGCCTTGGACTGAAAAAACAGCTCAGAGGACATTAGCATGTGGACATGGTTCTGTATATTTGTTGTTAATATCAACAAACAGAATGGAATTTAAGAATTGAGATCTACTGGTTGATATCAATGAAGCATTATCACACTGTGAACAGTAGAACAGTAGCAGCAATGGTCTGAATGGCCACTGTTGTAGAGGCTATAGTAATTGCTGCTAGTGGTACAGGGTGCTTTCAAATGGTATGGTGCATCTTGCCCAGTTTTAGAATCAGGAGTCTAGGATATATTCTGGAGGTAAATTGTGACTCCTTGTAGGAATCTCAGGAAATCAAACCACATAGCACACAGTGTTCAGGAGCCAATTCAAGTGCCACTCCCTCAATAACCAATTTTCTGCATTTATGAAGTTTATTTTAGTGTTCATAGGGGTGGACATGGTCTTTTTTAGCAGTCTTTAGCAGAGAAGCATAACATGCCACCCCACAAGAATTCCAGGCTCCCACCTCTACCCCAGTGAGTGATTTATCAACACAGTGTCAATGTTCTTTCCAGTAGTCTGTGATGCAAAGCTTGCTACCCAAGATGGGGGGGGGGTTAATTAGCTGAAAAAAGAACGAGTTAAGACCTCCTAGAAGAAAAAGAAACACCAAGAAGTCTCATGAATCTAGAACCATGGACTCATTGACTGGAATTTGGCAGGAGTGGGCAGTGATAGGGTTACAGAGGAAGTGGGGAGAGGGTGTAATTGATTGATCTTTATCTTTTTTATATCTCATGGGATGGGCTTTTTTTCTAGTATGTATGTTACTGTATTTCCAACTTAAACCCTTGAACTGCTGCACAATGTAAGAAGAAAGTACAAAAAAGAGCTTGCAATCTCTGAAGTTAGATATGTTTAAATATCTGGTTTCATTGCCACATTACTTAGAAAGGCTTTTCTAGCCTGATTTCAAAAACTACCCATATTTCTATTGAGGTGATTTTTGCTATGTGCTGAAGATAAATTCAATATTATTTCAATATCTAAAGGCATGATAGAGTTCACATTGGAAGGAAAGTACAGGTTTATTCTTTATAAGGGTCCAGGAGGCAGAGTGACACTAACTTGAGAAAGAGTCTAAAGATATGAGCATTTTAAACCTGGTAATTCTCCAAGAGTCAGAGCTATCAGCTGTTTCAGTAGTGTGTGGGCTTTTCATCACCAGAGGAGTGCAAGCCAAATATGAACAGTCATTTAGAATTATTTCTATAAGAAAACTACTGGATGATGGGCTTGGCAGATCTTTTTGGTCTTTGATGCTGTTAAAATACTCTGCCCTAAAGCAACTAGAACAAGATTATTTGCCTTACTCTTTGATGTCACACATTGCTGAGAGAAGCCAAGACAGGAACTCAGGCAGGAATTGAAGGCAGGAACTGAAGCAGAGTCCATGAAGAGACACTCAATGATTTACTTTTCATGGCTCACTCAACATGATTTCTTATATAACCCAGGATCCCTGCCCTGGGATTCGATGGTCCTTAGTGGGCTAGGCCCTCCCATTACAATCATTAATGAACAATCTCCCACAGAGACATATCTGCAGGCTAATCTGATGGAGGCAGTTCCTAAATTGAGGTTCCTTCTTTCCAGATGACTCTAGTTGACAAAAACTAACTAGCATGGCGGGGGTTCTCCTTTAGTCTATGAGAGCAAGGTGTGTAAGACTGTGGCTTATAAATGCACTCTCATTACAACTCTGGGAGGTGGGGTAACATCTCAGTGTTACAGGTAAAAAGTCTGAGAGTAGAGTTCCCAGTCACTTGCTCAAGAGGAGGTGAAGCAAGTGCAAGAGCTCAGGTGGGTCTATATTGCAAATCCCTCCCTGTGCTGTACAGCCTGCCTCTGATCTGCAGTTTCACACTGACAGCAGAACTTAAGTCTGCCCCATATTGATTGCAGCTGTCCCCTCCTTCCTCCTCAGCCCCTGTCTCTCTCCCCTGTTTTCTCCCCCACATGTATTTATGCTGGGCTGCCTGGTAACAAACGGCTCGTTACCATGCGGAGGGCGACAGCCAGGCGATTAGTGAAATTTGTTACCCAGGCGTCTCTGAACAAAATTAAATTAAAAGTGCTGCTTCGCTGTCAAGATAAGGGCCAAGCTGCTGAGATAATTTTTCACTCTCAAACACTCAATTACCCAGTAAGGCTGGATCAGATACAATCAAAGGGGGGGGGGAAGGAAAGGAAAAAATAGAGACAGGACCTCCAGGAACAGATGTAAGAGTTTGTTATCATTTCTTCTGGCCAGGGATGTTAAAGAGACTGTTGCTATGGTTATCAGGTTGGACCACATGAGGCAGGTACCTGGGTGTGGCTTCTGACAACAAAGACTGTGTTTTGGCTCCATCTCCATGGCATTTGCCTTTGGCATGATGGTGTCCATTTCCACCCAAATTGTTACTACAGTCTCCTACTTGTTTTCCGTAATTCTACTATTGTTTTATTGATACAGCTTCCAGGAAAGGTAAAGTGACCTTTCACTCACACAGATCTGATAGGATCACTTGCCTGGTGAAACTATCTGGTGGCCTCTTGTCACCACAGTGAATCCAATCAGTGTCCAAGTTTTCCTCTTGTATGTTTTATATTAAAATGAAATTGTCAGGATATGATCTTCATCCTTTTCCCTCCTTTGAATCAAAAGGGTTTATTTTGAGAATATACAGTCTACCAGACCGTCTCCTCTACCTTACTGTATCTCCATCTCACTCCTTCTAGAGACTCCTTATTGTGTCTTCTTACGAAGCCATCTTGTCTTTCACAGTTCAGTTCAGATATTCCCTACCTTATGTACTCATCGTCTGGGTTAGCATGTGTGAAAGCTTCTGGTGCTTTACCACAGCTCTTTTCTATTGTCTAAAAAAAACTCTCCATGGGACTGTGTCTTCCCCATCAAACAGCAAAAGCAAGTGAATCTGTGTTTCACGTCTCTCTGTATTCCTGGGTTTGTTTTGGCTGAGAGTCTCATAAACTAAAATTCCCTTAGCCTTAAAAGTTAGTCCCCCACTTAAAAGCTCGTCACCCCACTAGCCTGGGGGAGTCTGTCTTCTCCTTGTTTCAAGTTTCCTGCTATTATTTCTTTGGGCACCTGCTATAAAATTATTCTTCTTTGGAGAAACAATCTTGATTGACAGAGCCTATATATCCCAAACCCTTCCCTCTAGACCTCTTTTGCTATAAGCATGTGATGCATAACAGGTTATCTTTACTTTTGTTTCAAAAAGAAAGGTACCTTGTAATTAAAAACAGAATTGGGGACCCAACAAAAAACATTGTAGAATCGTGGTTCACTACATTGTGGTTTCAAAATTAGATCAATGTGATGTTCTTCACTATTTTGAGCTCTATACCTTAACAATACCTCAAGAGCCGAGGCTACCAGTCTGTCTCATTTTCAGTGTAGTGCCTTAAGGCAATGATTCCCAGCCACAATCACAACTAAAGAAAGGTCACAATAAAAATAATAAAATAAAAATAAAAAAAGGAGAAGAGTACTCTGTGGTATTGGAAACCATGATAAAGGAGAAAACTGACCTTTAATCAAACTCTGGCTCTACTTAAAGAATGAATACAAGATTAATCTCATGGGTTAGAACCCTTCCAACTAAGATGTTAAAATTTACTTTGGATTTTTCTCCCTGCACTCTCTGTTTTTCCTATTAAGTGAAGATGAAATATGCTCATGCCTCTGGGGATGTCAACACCAGGCATTCGGGGATTTAAATGAATAATAAAACTAGTACAAAAAACACTTTTCAAAATTTTAAATGAATTAAAGGTATAACAGACTTTTGAGGTAGTAGGACATCGCTGTGAGACAAACTTCTTACTCTTGAAGTGAAGGGGTCCACCCTGAAGTCATGATTTGCTTATTATTTACATCTTTCCAGAAACTACTAAATGATTGACTCAGATGTTTTTATTTCAACCTTGAAACTACTATCAGAACAAACTGTGACAAGAAAGGCACTGCTTGTTGCCCAAATTCACACTGCCAGGACTCACCACTAGGTATTTAGCTCTAAAGACCATGAATTCAATGCTTTAGCTTGGCCTGAGCTACTTCCAGCAAATCCACCCACCTCAAGTCTCTTTTGGAAGTAGGTAGTATATAAATAACAGAAGGATAAATAAATACAACCATGCACAACATATTGTGATCCACCCACATATTTCGTTTTAAATGAATTGTTCTGTTTATCCTCAAAAGCAATCATTGTAGTTTATAAATTCTGCTCTACTTTGCAATTATCTGGCTGTACAGTATTCTCACAAGCTGATGCATCATCATTTACATCATTCCCCTCTTGTTGGATACTCAGGCTCCTGCTAATTTTTCAGTATTAGAGATTCTACATTCAGGTGTAGAGCTTCATGTCAGATGTATATTATATATGGTATTGTGAAAAAGAACAAGTGGGAGTGTCTATTACAGCCATAGGATTGGTAAAGAGGACCCATAAACATATGGAACGAGAAGACGTAGAATGAGTTTATTGGCCTAGGAGTTGCTTGTTTGTCTTTATGCCTTTTGTCTTCTTAAGGAGGATCATTACATTTTTTTACAATGGCAACAAAATGGTAAAAGTAGTAAGTACAACATCATGACTAATTCTGACACACATAGCTGCACAGATGCCTTGAAGGTGGGTACAATGTAGGTGGAAACCCAAGAAAGAACATTGTACAGTCTGGAGCAATGTCTTATTGACCCTGACATTCCAGAAAGTCATACTGTTCCCAGTATTGCAGTGCATACTAAATACAAGTGAAAAGGGACCTAGAGACATGAGAGGCCTCACATGTAATTTATTCAAACAGCATAGTCTCTTAAATAGATAGAGGCAAAGCAGCTTGTCCAAGGTTTTAAGTGTTTTACTGCTAACACCAGAGATGACCCTGGATTGTCTTAAGTTCTCTCTAATTAGAAAAGGTAGATGGTTATCAATTTGGCTCACCGTGAGTCACAAATGAAAGGCCCTTTTCATTCTATAACATAATATGTTTCACTGAGTGGCTGTGCTGTAACATATGTCCTCAAGAACTATATGCCTTGAACTGCTAAGGTGTTCTCGTGACAAATTTCTCTGAGCTGTGGTATACAAAGAACATACGCTGCTTTGATTCAATACTGAGTTTATCATTATGGGGTATTCTCTAGCCTCTTCTATTTTGGTTTATGTCATCTCTTAAACATGTATCTTTCTCTTATGCCATTGTTTAAGTTACAGTAGAGGGAAAAGGTCTAAAATAATCATATACATTACCATCTCTTCATATACTCTATGACCCTCTTTTTAAATATGGATGGTGCTTATGAATGTGATATTTTATGATTAAGTTACATTATATGACAGGGATGCAGACATTTCTAGGATAAGAGAATGCTCCTATCTCAGTTGACGCTGAAGTCATCAAAAAGGAATTTGTCATTGATAGGACTGGCCAATTCAGGTGAGCCTTGAAAAGAGATTAGGACATTGAGGAGGGAAATCAATAGGAGTATTCTCCTGTTGACCTTGTAGAAGTAGATTGTGAGCTGTCTATGAAGAAGGTCAGGTCACAAAGTCTTGTAAGTAGCCTTGATTTTTTACAGTGGTCCCTGCAGTCAACTGGCAGGAAAGCAGGCACACTTCATCTATAGATATATGGCTATGCATTCCGCCAACAACTACTTGAGCTTGGAAGTGGTCCCTGTACCTCAAATGAGTCTTAGCCTCCAATAGCAACCATAGCCTTCTAAAGCCCAGAGCAGAAAGCCCAGCTGTACTGCCAATGTATTTTCAACTTCCAGGAACTATCAATTTTAAGTTCACATTGTTTTCAAGTGCTAAGGTTGTAGGAACTAGTCATTTTCGTTGGAACACTAACCACCATTGCGATGGTTAGCATTCTTAAATTCTCAACCGTCACATGAGCTCAGATTTGCTTGGCAATGGTCTTTGAATAGATTCCTCAAAAGATATCTTGAAGGCAGCTGATCTGCTGTTCATTTCTTCTCTCCAGAAAACCTTATCTTCCTTTCCTTCCCCGATCAGTGTTAGCATTTCTCTTCACTACTATACCAGAAACTCGGGCTTATGATCATTATGCTTTAGGAGTCACTTCCTCACAATGCAATGGTCACTTTTCCTGATACTTGGAGTTTTATCAGTCCCCTTATCTTTGTTTATTCCAAGTTCACCCAGAGGTCCTCCTTCCGCTGGTCTCCCTGCCTTCAGTCCCATTTCCTTTCCATATAGTAGAGGTCTTCCTTATAGAAAGTTTGACCTTATAAAATAGAAATAAGGTGACGAATTCCTCAGCTTCAAATATTTCCCCAGGATTCTCATTGTACAATGGCTGAAGTCCAAGGCTTTTCTACTGGCATGGGCATAGATCTGTCTACTAGTGAGTCACTTTTATGTCCTTCATCAGGTATAAGCATCAACAGTATTGGATCTTCAAAGATATAGCTCATAGCCATCCCTTAATTATGCTAATTTTATCTTTCTGTCAGAGGTATTTCTCATGACTTAGAACAAAATACTCATTTAAGTACTTACATGTAAAATGGCATTTTCTTTCTCTTTTCTTCTTTTCTTGGTATAAGTATAAAATGTCGAAAGACAACCATATTGTTGGTCACCTTTTCACTATCGAGTGCTCAAACTCTTAATAGAAGTAGATTCATAGTGCACGTTCCTAACTGAATGAACAGATGAACTTGTCATGCAAACACTTTAAGTTTCCTGCTCATTTTTCTTTTACCTGAATTTTTCTTACCATCCTGTTTCACATAGGCTTCACATAGAATTGATAACATGATAACATTTTATTACATAAAATTTATTGTAGCATGGGATCACCACATCTACCCTCAAATATCATTTGTAGGTCTTGGTTAATATCGGTGCCTTTCATAAACACTCTCTACTTTATTTCTGAGATGGATCTCTCACTGAAACTGAAGTACTCAGATTCAGGCCAGGAAGACCCAGACATTTTCTGTCCAATGACTCCCTCAACCCTAAATCGACAGCCCACAGATTAGAAGAGGATTTTCATAAACCCTACCTTGGACAGAAGGCTAATATCCAGAAATAAGCCAACAAGCCAAATAATGCTTTTAAAAAATGAGGAACAGAACTAAGCAAAGAACTTTCAATAGAAGAATCTTGAATGGCCAAGAAGCACTTAAAGAAATGTTCAAAGACCCTAGACAAAACAACTCTGAGATTTCATCTTACTTCCATCAGAATGGCTAAGAACGAAATCTCAAGAGATAGCACATACTGATAAGGATGTGGAACAAGGGGGACACTCCTCTATTGTTGGTGGGATACAAACTTGTACAGCCAGTTTGGAAATCAATTTTGTGTTTTCTCCAAAAACTGAGAATATTTCTATCTCAAAATCCAGCTGTATCACTCCTAGGCATCTATCCAAAAGATGCATCAACATCTGACAAGACACTTGCTCAACTATGTTCAGAGCAGCTTTATCCGTAATAGATGGAAACTGGAAACAACCTATATGTCCCTCAACAGAAGAATGGATAAAGAAAATGTGGTACATCTACACAATGGAATACTATTATCCTATTAAAAACCAAGAAATCATAAATTTTGAAGGCAAATGGATGGAACTTGAAAATATCCTGAGAGAGGTAACCCAGTTCCAAAAGGACATGTATGGTATGTATTCACTTATAAGGCGATAATTGCTATAAAATACAGGTACCATGTTACACTGCACAGACCCAAAGAAACTAAACAAGAAGGAAAGCCCAAGCAAGGAGGCTTATTCTCACTTAGAAGGGATAATAAAATAGTCATAAGAGGCAGAGGGAGGGAAATGAGAGACAGGAAGGATAGAGAAGGGAATGGGGGATTTAGGCTGTTGTGGGGTAAGGACAGGACAGATTGCTAGGTGGCCATAAAAATGAATATAAGTTTGCAACTGATGAGGGTTGGAAGGTGGGCGGGGGGCATCTCCAGGACAAGACAGAGACCTAGGAAATGGCGAGCACCCAAAAATCAATGGGGGTGTCCTTAGCTGTGACTCACTACATTGAAACCTGAAGAGGCCAACTCCTGTAGCGTGAAAGAGACACAAACCCACTCACACATCTTTCAACCCAAAATTTATCATGTATACAAATGATGAAGGCATGGGGGAGGAAGCAGAGACTGATGGAATGGCCAAACAATAACTGGCCCAACTTGTGACCCATCCCATGGACAAGCACCAGTCCCTAACACTATTAATGATACTCTGTTATGCTTCCAGACAGGAGTATGTTGTTCTGAGAGGCTCCTCCCAGCAGCTGACTCAGACATAGACACCCACAACCAAACATGGTATGGAGTTTGAGGACTCTTATGGTAGAATAGGGGAAGAATAGCAGACCCTAAGGGGATAAGAACTCTACAGGAAAACCAACTGAGTCAATTAATCTGGTTCCTTAGGGCTCTCAGAATCTGAACCACCAACTAAAGAACACACATGGCCTGGACATAGGCCTCTCTGCACATATGTAGCAGATGTGCATCTTGATCTTCATGTGGGTCCTGAACTAGAGTGGGGATATGCTCAGTGGCATTGTCTGGCCTCAGTGGGATATGAAGTGGTTAGCCTCATGGAGACTTGAGGTACCAGAGTTAGGGGCATACCCAAGAGCCCCCACCTGCTTCGAGAAGAGGAGGGTGTATGGGAGAAGGGTTGTAGGAGGGGTGACTGGGAATGGGCAATGAGTGGGATGTAAATTGAATAAGTAAAAAAAACACATCAAATTAAATCTAAAAAATCCATTCCCCCAAGTAAATATCATTGTATCCTGCATTTTACTTGGGTTTCTGATATAAAACTCAGATCGGCATGCATGCATAGCAAGCACTTTACCAACTGAGCCATCTTTCAGCACCCACCTTCATTTTTGAGAGAACAGAATTCTGGACCTATTTGAGGTTATGGTAATGTCATGTGTGCAAACATCACCTATAGCTATGATCATACAGTGGGTGCCTATAGTTGACCTCTTCATCTGGAGGACAATTTTGCAGGTGCAAGAGAATCCTGTCTTCCACTCAGGACAGGGGAGAGAATGAGAATGACTGTACTCACTTCAAACTGGAAGCAGAGTATCCTGGTCTCTCATGCTAAGGGGAAGGAGGAAAAAGCATGCAGAGCTTAGTTGAAAAGCAAGAAAGCAAGAGAGAGACTGTTTGTGCCTTCTCACTAGTGTAAGCAACTAAAAAATGACATGTTTGCTTTATCGCCTTTGGTCTCCCATTTGATTCCTGACAGCCATCTCCCTCCCTTGCATGCAGGGCTGTCAGGTACTGTGCTGGCTGGCATCGCAAAGGAGCCAGAGAAAGAAGAAGAGTTAAACAGTATTTCAGAGACCTGCGGGCTTTGGAAAGGAGTGTTTGAAGTTGGCTGATGCTTTCCCTGCTTTCAAGAAACTCTCATTTGCTTAGGCTGAATAATATTTTCTGCAGGTATATGCAGAGGAAGTTGGAAAAAAGACCTTTAAGAGAAAGAAAGGCAATGTCTATTCCCTCTGAGACATTTTGGAAGGGAGAGAAGAAAGACATCAGAGAGAATCATTCTAAGCCAATAATAATTTCTGAATCCATAATTTTCTATCCTTTGTCTCATTAAATAGGGCCAACTCTGGGAGTAGACCAAAGCAAAGTTTTCTATGTGTTATTTTTCTTTCAGTAAAGGAGTCCAAATTCCTAGTTTCATCTCCTAAAACAAAATGAAAATCTTTCTAGAAAGGCTGTGGCAGCTGTTTAGCATAAGGTATCAATGTACTGCACATCATAAAAATGTCAGCCCTTGCCAGGAGTTATGATACAAGGGAGGAAAGTGAAGCCTACAAGGTTCTTGTGGGAATAATTTGAGGTGCTATTGGTAATAATTTAATTATTATTTTTTGAGCTAACTAAAATTAATGCAGTCCTGAAATCATTGATTCTGTGACCTTTATGAACTTACTCTGTCTGGGGGCAGTTTTGTTCCTTTAAATATGGAGACAAAGAACAGTGCTGATTACATAGGAAGCCAGTGACTGTGTAGTGGCTCTGGACCACAGTGACATTCAAGTAATCATTGCTTCAGTGTTCTGCCTTTAATTGTTGTTCAAACACTTTGCTGGGAAGAAGATAAACGTGATGGGAGGCTAAAAGCCAGAATAATAACAAAGATGTGCTATGGACAATGTTACAAAAGTTATGAAATGGTAGCTTTGAACCTTGGCCAGAAATTAGAATCTAGGAAGGATTTTATATTATTGAGAGGCCTCCTTGCTCAGGCATTCTCATGCAATGAATATGAGATACCTGGACCTAGTAGTTTCTTAGAAGTTTCTAACTGACCCTGAGGCTCACTAAGGTTAGGGGACTACAAAGAACTAAAAGACCCTTAAACAACTAAGAGCCCCCTCCCTAGATTTGTGGCTTTAACCTGGAGCAGGATCTAGAACTACATGTCAGAAGAAGCTTCTTATTCAGCTTCCAACCATCCAGTTTCTTCAACTGACCCTATATCTATGTCTGGGGAGTAACACTCCCTCTGAAGACTATGACCTGAGGGTTTGTTTGCTACTCTGCCTAACAGCTTATTGTATCATCCTCTGGGGAGGATTTTGCAGTTCTTGGACGATTTATACAAAATGGGCCTTGAGCCAGAAGCTAAATTCTTACTTCTTATGGACCATTCTCTTCAGTTTCCTGTAATAACCATTTATCAGTTGGCCAGGGATTGGAGGTAAGGTACTTTTGATTTCAATTGTTCTGTGAAAGGTCCTTTCCGCTGTCTTCAACTGACACATGCCTCAATGCACAGCTAAAGTAAAGGTGAAAATGAGGATGAAATAAAATAGAAAAATAAACAAACAAACAAACAATCTATAGTAAGTAATAAGTAATTCTAGGGCAAATGCTGACAGTTAAATACAAGGTTATGTGGAAAAATTTACTATATCTTTAAGCATTCTCCACTTGAAGTGCTTTGTCTTCAAGGAAATACCAAGAGAAAAGATACATTTTCTGAACTCTAGCACAATTGCTACAAGTCCATCAACAAAAAGTCTCCCTAACTTAAGGGTGCTCCTGATAGGAAACATTTACAATTAAGTTTGGTTTTAGATACTTTTCCATTGCTGCTGTAAGACACAATGATCAATACAACTTATAGAAAAAAGAGTTTATTTGGGTGCTTCCAGCTTCAGAAAGTTAGTGTCTGTAACCATCATGGTGGGGAGCATGGCAGCAGGCAAACACGCATGGTGCTGGAGCTGTAGATGAGAATAAGTCTTGGTCCACGTAGATGAGAACCTATGTCTTGGTCCACACACACACACAAAAATAATTAATTACAAAAAAAAGTTCTGATCTGTCCACCACCTCCAACTCTCAAACCCTGAGATTAAAGGTGTGTGCTACTCTACCCAGTTTATATGGTACTGAGAATAGAGTGCAGGGCTTCCTGCATGTTAGGCAAGCATTGTACTAACTGAACTCTATTCACAAGCATTATACTATGCACTGTGCATGACTTTCTCGTATATCCCTAAAATGGCCTCGCTTTCCTCTTCTTTGTCCTGTTTCTTTTACCTCATGGTAATATCACATACATGAACTTTCTTAAGTTTCTATTCTCTCATCTGTAAATGATATTGCTGAGATACACATAAGGTAATGTATTAAGAAATGAATAGTCCAAGACAAGGAGCACAGAATAAATCAAGTGTGGTTTCACCTGTTCTTTCCTTCTTCTTCTGTCTTTCTGATCCCATTTCTATCATGTACTCTCAGAGCAGCATGGCTGAGGACTTATGCAGCATCAAGTTCTACCTTCTGTTTGACAGATGAGAAGGAGCCTCCTACTCTCCTAACTAAATAAAATAAAATCCAGGATTAACATATAGGCTTAAGACTTCCAGGAAGTGTGTCATATGTCAGTTGGCTATTCCTCCCTCTGACTCTGTCTCCCTTCTTTCCTGGGGCCCTCAGTGCATCACTAGTTTTCTACTTAGTGCTGACAACCTGATCTTCCCTATACCCACCCACCACAGTCTAGGTCAGCTAGTTAATGCATCCCACGAAAATGCTGTTGTCTTCATCCATGGAGCTCCTGCTGACAATCTAGAGCCTCCAGGCCACTTGTTTTCTCAAAGGGGATCTACTGGGCTGAGAGAAGCAGGCTCAGACTTCTTATAACTCTGACAATCTGCCTGCCCTCCAGAGCCTGACCATCCCTCTCAGGTCATTGTGGCAAGAGATCCTTTGGCGGCTGATTAAATACAGATCAATATGTCTGCAGTGTTTACTCTTCCTGAGTAGCAGGTCCTATGAGTACAGCTGCCAGCATGCAGAGGGCTGTGTATGTGGGAAAAGCTATCTTTAGACAAAAGGCAGAGGACAGTGAAAGTAAAAGCTGTACCACAGTGTTCCCAGGAGGCCAGGACAACCAGATTCATCATCACACTGAAATGGCTGCTTTTTTTTTTCCTTTTCTAGAAGCAAGATCAGTTTGTGGGCCAGTGTACTAGAAAGATACCATGAATGGTATGGGGCTGATGCACTGATACGGCCTGATGACTGACCTGCTGCTGAACTGGTCACACAACAGCCTCGACTGATAATTCGCTTTGCATGGTTAATCCTCACAATGGCCTGAGGAAGAGCCAAGATCCAACTAACTTGCTCTCCGTTAATCATAGTGGCTGCCGGCACAGAAGGAAAGGGCACTGCAGCTCCAGTCTGGCAGAGCAAGAACTGAAACCTGCACCTGCTAATTCTGAAGTCTATGCACATCCTAAAAGCAATGAGTGTTTTGTCTGGAAATAATTTCAAACTTATGGGGCTGTGGCAAGGATGAAAAGAGTTAAGAATATCCATATGTCACTGCCTAACTCCACCTATTAGCACTTCATCTCATTTGCCTTTGTCATTTAAGGATGCTATTTTTAACCTTGGAAGAAATGTTTTCCTTCTTGAAACCTTAGTTCCTGTGTGTGTACAATGAATTATTTGCATGAATTGTCTTTTGAACTGCACAAAACTCTAAAATCACTTAGTAGTGGAGGTTAAGGACAGGGCCAAGGACTTTCCCAATGTCAAGACATGGCTTTTCATTTTCCTGTTCTTATTTCTCAGCATTCATATAGACATGGACTGGTACTGTATACCTCTGGTATATTTCTTCCACCTTCACCCCTAAAACTCCAGGGATTCCCAAACTTTACACCTCAGCAGGTACAATTCTGTGGATGTTTCTCTTTTTAAATACTCCACTTGTATTTGAGGGAACATGCTCTTCATGGCTTCTCACATTTGACTTTAGAACAGTCTTCTGTCTCCAATCTCTAAAACCTTCATCTACAGATATGGCTTGGGCTTGAAGTTTGCATCACCTGCCTTTTTCCTCTGATACAGGTTTAAACTCGTGCTTTATTTGTGAGTGTATGTGAGTAAGTGTGTGTTTGTGTGAGTGTGTGTGTGTATGTGTTCATGCAAAAGTGTATTTAAGTGTTTGTTGTGTGGGAACATAAGGAAAATACCATATATCTATGCATTTTCACACAATGCTTTGCTTACAATTCAAAAGAGAAAATCCCAGTATAAGAATCACCCAATGGTGGGTCTGGGATTATAGCTCATTGCTTGTTCTTACAAAGGACCTGGGTTCAGTTCCTGCCACCCAGAAAGTGATTCACATCCATCTGTAACTCCAGTCGAAGGGCTTCTTATGCCCTCTTCTGACCTACACAGGTACCAGACACTCATATCGTGTACTTACATACATGTAGGCAAATACTCATACAAACACAACAGATAAATCTAAAATTTAAAAGAGTTACTAAATTTAAACAAGCAACCAAAATTACAAGAAAAATAATGTCAAATGGAGTCATTTGGGCCCCACTTCTCTCTGTTGAACTAATTAGCAATGCTTAGTAAAAGGGCATCAGATGGGGACTCCGAAGGACCAGATCTCTACAAGTAATTGAATATACAGCAGTGAGAATATGGTTAGAGAAGGAGAGGGGTTTACTTAAGGCCACACAGCCACAGCACAGAGGTAAACTGGGAGTCCCATAGCTGGAAGAATTCAGCAACCTAGCCAGGACCACTATGTCTCTTGCTCAGCACCATGCCTCAGGCTTGCCACGCATCTGCACTTTTCGTCAGGACCTTCCATTATACACTAACTGATTTTGATCAACATCACTTCTGATGTGAGCTGCAACCCAGTTCCCCAGGAGATTATAGATCTTCTGACAATGGGGCTCAGTCTCCATTGCCCACATCGCCCAGTATCATGTTTAACCTGCATTTGTAAGTAACCATCATTTTTAGATTGAGCATGAGATTCAGACTTGATGAAACAATATGGAAATCTGTGAATGATTAACAAGACAACAGGACTTGGGAGTATGTAGACTCCTCAGAAGTCACTGAAATGGTCTATGGTGACATACTGACATAGGTACACATCTCACTGTAGTCTAGTATTCCTTGCTTTATGCAGTACCATTCCCAGCTAGTAAGGTAAAATTCCTACCCAGTGTCAGCCTATCATTTCAGCTCTGTCATTAGCTAATTCTGTAGAGTACCACCACAATGGTAACCTTCAAACGACTTTTATCTCCAATAGTTATTTACTTGACCAAACACAGCATTGTTTGCTTGTCAAACAGATACTTTAGACAGCACATTCTTTTAATATGAGGTCAGATTCATTTTACTAAGCACTGTGAAATTTCCCACCTGCTTTCTGAACCAGATGTACAGATCAGGCAACTTGTTAGATACAGGTTTAGGGCAGCAGTCAGATAACTATGGCCTCTGGATAAATTTGGATCACATACTATGGAAAATAAAGCTTTATTGAAGCATATTTATTTACATGTGTTCATGTATATGCAGTCTGCAGGCATCCTTATGGAATGTCAGTGAAGGTGAGTAGTTCTAACAGAATGTACAGTCTACAGGGCTGAACATGTTTCCTAAGTGGACATTTACAACAAAAGGTATCGTTGATCCTATATATAGGAAATCCTACAATACACACACAAGCACACACACACACACACACACACACACACACACACACACACACAATTGTCTCTTTGTCACTGTGTACATTTCTTCATCCCCCACACTATCCTACCTAGTAATGAAGTCTACCTGTTCAGCAAGTCACCTTTCCAAAATAGTATTACCAACAGTATGAATCACATCTTACAAATATCGTTTTTTTTCCATAGATCCAAATGGCAAAGTGAGATGCTGTTGTTGTTGGTTTAGTTGGAAGTAGAGAATGTTTTAAATGAAGGTGAAAATATAAAAACAATAGATTGTTTATTGAACACCTCTGGGTGCTTTATATTTATGGACCAATTCATGGTGTGAGAGATACTTTAATAGAATGATTTCATCACAAAGGGAAGTGTCCAGAAGTTACAACTCATCCAAACCCAGAAAGATAACTTGATATCCAAAGTTGTACTCATGTCTGGCTGAATTGAACACTAGTTCTATGTTTCTCATGAGAAATGTTAACAGAGTTATGTACCTGCACACCTGTCAAAGATATTCCCTCTCCTCTTATTTCTTGGTCCTCCTTCAGACATCAGCCTCAAGTATATACTGTTCTATCACAAAATTTCAGGTCTCAGTATATCCCATCCGAATGGCTCATATACTAACTTGTTTAAAGAACACGTGTTTAAGGAGTCTTCCTTTCAACATCAATATTCATGGGATCTCACCAATCTTAGGCATGGCTCTCTCTGGTGAAATGAAGTGGAAAAGAGAGAGGGTTAGGATTTCCATTTCTCTCACCAGAAGCAGAAAGGAGAAAGGAAGAGAAGAGGATACCCACCTGTCAAAAATAGGAATGGAGTATAAATAAGGAAGGCATATAGGAAAGTAGCAGCTACTATGTTCAACTCATAATCATACCATGCTGTTCGCTGTGTTATTTCTCTCATTTACTTTTTGCATCACATTTTTTATTCAAAATTGGTCCCCTGTGGCCCATGCCTGATTTTGGTGCTAGAGGCATCAGGTTGGACAGTGTGTTCTTATCATCATGAAGTCTCCAAGTCTATGGAGAACATAAACTGACTGAAACACCTGAGTAAATGTCAAAATATTATGGTGATGGCATCTATAAAGTGGGAAGATCACAGGATCTGCTAAAGAATAAAACAGGGAAACTGTCTATGGTGTAGACTGTCTTTGTAGACGATGTCATTAAAGTGGAGATGTCAGAGTGAGTGACAGCAATCAGAGCAGAGAAGAACACTCTAGGAGAGGTGTGTGTGTGAAAGGTTTTGAAAGCCTAAGTCAGGAATACTAGAAAGAGATGATGTCATATGACAATTGAGCAAGAAACCTTGGGAAATCTGTGAAAAAGAAAACAAACAAACAAACAACAACAAATAAATTGCTGTTTTGGGCTTGGAAATGGGTTAGTTGCCTATTTTCTTACCTCCTAAATGCAAAACGAAGGTAACTACTGGAACCCACTGATCCTGTTGTCCTCAAAGAGCCCCAGAGATCTCTCTCTTTTGATTTTTTTCTGGGCACTTCAAAGATGGCACTAGTCAAATGCCACACACTTCCAAATTTGGAAAAGACAGCACAGGTTTTATTTTTAAATGGATACAAAGAGGGCACAGTGAGTTAATATGGAATCCCAAATGCTACGAGAGAATTGTTTCCTACAGCATAGGGATTTGCCTTTCCTGGTATTTTTATCTCTTTCTCCTTGACTTCCTTATAATTCAGCTTTTGCTACCAAGTCAGGGTGGCTCACATACTGCTGGGCAGACTTCAGGGAGCAGCTGACTCACTGCATTTGCTGAGGAGTTGCTTGGATAGCAGTCACTGAGGTAGGGAGAGCACTGGGATGTTGGGGAAGAGGAGAGTGAGAAGCACAATCCACCTAGGTGGCTGAAACCATCACTGTGGTCCTGGCATGCACCCTTGAGAAACAGTAAATTGGAAAACCTGGGGCAAATGATTCAAAAGAGACAGAGCCTGAAGCAAGCATGTTTAAAGATTCACTGATGTATAGCACAGAGAGAAGAGAGCTTCAAGAGAAGATTGGACCAGCTCCTGCCTTTCCTGCTACTGCTTCATGTTCCAGATAATGGAAGCCTGGGCTGGTGGATCTTCACGAATGTCTAATAGTGACTTGCCAATTGATGTGAGATTCCCCAAGCCCCTAGACACATATTTGTCCTTCCTTGGTAGTTTAGCTTTGTTTCAATGCCTTTACTGCATCCTAACATCTGCTTAAATTCTTTATAGATATTAATTAATTTTGATCTTTAGGACATTCTTCTAGACTCTTATCCTCATTTCCTTATTTTATACTTCAGGGAAAGAATGCACAAGGCACATGTTAAAATGACAGCAGTAAGTGTCTGGGCTAGAATTCAAACTCAGGGAGCCAAAAATCCAAGTTCTAAATGCTATGTTCTGTTATTCTGGCAGCCCAGAGGACTCTCAGACCTCTCTTGCTTCACTTTTGAACCGTGTATTTTCCCTAATAATACTGTGAATGTTGCAATCTCATCAACTCCTTTGCTTAGTCTAAGAAGAACTTGAGGGGCCTTAGCACTTGTGTGCAGGACTATAGCATCCGAAGAACTGGATGTTCAGCTCTAATTGATTGCACTAGGCCGGAACATAGGATTTTCCATGACCTGATCAACTTCAGGTCTTCATCAAAATATCAGCAGTAGAAGCATCACAAATAGCAAAAAGAGGGGCAGCCTCAACAAATTCAAGTGCATAATCCACTATGCACCACAAATAGTAGATTCACATGCTTGTGATCCAGCACAAACAGGAGAGCAGTATGCTCAGGGTCTAACATGAATTTCTCTCCTCATTTGGTTTTCTCCCTCATTGTATTTTTCTCCTTTTTTGTTTTTGATTTGCAAGTGGTTTAACATTTTTATATAGTTCAACTTCCACATGGTTAAAGAGTTTAAAACGTTTCCTTGGTTTTGTCTTCATGTGGTTGCTGCTTGTAGCACTGGGTGAGATATGTATGTATGTATGCATGCATACGGTATGTATGCAAGAGGGGAGAACAGAAAGAGTAACTAGAAAATGGCTGGAGTAAAGAGCAGGAAATAAAAGGAGAAAAGAAGATACAGTGAGAAGAGAGATAAGAAAAGAAGGAAGAGCATGTGGCAGTAGATAGAGACAGGGGGATAAGAGAAAAAAGAATCAGATCAAAGAAGAAGACAGATATTAAGTCAACGACAGATATTAAGTCAACACAGCGTCCTGCAAAGGAAGAGATTTGTGCAACAGAAATCAGAATTGCAGGATGAAGACTGTGCTATTTGTTAGTGGGAAACAAATGGCAGGAGAGAAGGGTGAAGTGGCTCTGGCACTGCTTTGGCAAACAGGGCTTGGGAAGAAGGAAGAGGATGCCACAGATATGTTACACACAGTATCCTAAGAACATAGACAGGCCTTTAGAAGTGTCTGCTTCTGTGGAACAAATCATTTATCTCAGGTTCTGTTGCTTGCCTTTGCTTTTATATTTTAAGTTTAACTCCAATTTATAGGAGCATCCATGATTGATGCTTTTCCAATCAACTATAAATAGTCCAATCCTGCTGAGGAAACCCATCATTCTCTGATTCTAATTTTGGCTGTGGACTGAAGGAGGAGAAGACAGGTCAGGAATCATTGGTCACCAGCTTCTAAATCTGCAATACAATAGATCTCAGAAAGCTATTGCATGGGATGAACTGAGAAGCAGAACCTATTATTTGAAGGTTGTGGAGGCTGAAAATTCTTCCTAGGGGATGTGTCAATGGGAGTGCTTCCCATATGGAACCTTTTTTTCATGATAGTTGCCAAGGGTAGGGAGACTAGAATCAAAGCAATAAGAACTGAAGTGACATTAAACATGTTCACCTCCATTTTTCCCCTTATACCAAGTACTGTGATAATTTTTTATATAATGTGATAAAAATCAATAGCCAACTCTAAATGGTAGTTATAACCATTACAAGGCTTATTCTACAGTTAAAGGAATGTAAATAACTTGGCTAAGGGCAAAATGTGTCCAAAGGTATGTGATTCATGAGATTTCTATGAAAAGTCCATCATGAACAGATGTTTCTGGCCCAGGCAACACTTCAGCTCCCTTCTCTGTGGTAGAGAAAAGAAATCCTGACATATCCATAACCCATCAATATTAATGATTAACCATAGTTTTCAAAATGACAGGCAGTGCAACGTGACAGACATGCCTTTACCGTGATATAGCATCTTCCTTTCATCAAGTGGTCAATGCTTGTCAATCTGTGCTAGGCCTTGGCATTTAGTGTATTTTTATGCCCTAGGATCTCTTATACAAATACCACTTCATATTTGCTAATTCCCCAGCTTTCGGTAAGACTCTGAGAGGAGGTGTTTGTGTGTGTGTGTGTGTGTGTGTGTGTGTGTATTCTTCTGTAATACAGTGGTTTTTTTATATATCCCATCAAATCACATGAGAACTATAATCTTCAGCTGCAGGTGCAGTCTTGTAATGACTCTTGCTCCAGTATTTTGATATCCATTACACTGACTGTCACTATGATGAATAAATGTTGAAGGCACTCTTTAGTAGGTCACAAAATGCCTTCTTGACAGAGATCATCTACAGAACACTCAGATCCAGGGAAACACAGTATCATGGACACATGTTTAATTCTATCCCACAGAACCTATACATTTTTAATTTAAGAATATTTCCTTTACACTTTTGCTGCTAAAAGATGCAAAGTTAAAGTGCTAGCTCATGTTAAGAACTGCCCTCCACCCATGGTTCGAATTACCTAGCATACATCTAACTTAAATCTGATTTATTTTTAGCACTAGTTTCAATATGATTAGTTATTTCATTTCCTATACTGAAATTTTAATATATGTACATTTAATGAAAATTGTCTCTGATTGTTTTGGGGAATGATGTTGGGCAGGAAATAAAGAATGGAACTGAAAAGGAAAGATTAAAGGTCAGCAGCGTGATCAGTTCTAAGGATGCTAAATGTGTTGAAACAGATTTACATTGCCACTTGTCATAAAATCTATTCCCTGGACTTTGTAAATACACTTGACAGTTCTGGAAAGCTCTCAGGGACTCGATTACCTTTGCTGCGGCGGCGACTGCGGTACTGCTCTGTATAGAACGTCAGCTGTGTTTCGTCATCTGCTTCTGAGCCTGATGTCCCCTTGGTTCTCCCAAAGCTGATTCCCCCTGCAGAGAAGCACGATCAATCAGTCAACCTTGTAGTACTCCAGAAGCTTGTTAAATCCCTCAGCCATCCTGAAGACCATGGCTCTATTCTTGAGCTTCTCCTGATGATCCCCAGTGACACGAGAGAGTCTACATGATGAATGGAAGTAGTTGAGATTGGCAGTGAGGCAGATCTGGGTTCTAATCATGGTTCAGCAGCTTCCAAGGTATGCGACCTTGAGGTTCCATTTCACCTTTATGAGCTCTCAGCTGTTTCTAAAACAAGGGCAGTAACTCTTAACCTTGTAGATTTGCTTTGAAGAAATATGACATGTAAAAAAAGAGGTCCACAGTGTGTACTAAATAATGGAAACCTACTATTGCTACACGTGATGAGATTAACTCTAAAAATAAAATTCTCCAGGCAACTTAATTTCATATTCATTTCAAGCACAGGCTCAGGATATGCCAGGCTTAAAGCCAGACACAGAGACACAAAGATAAATATCTCTCAGCCCTTACCAGCCAGGGTATCATAAGCTAGTCAGGGGGACAAATGGGATCCTTAGGAGCCTTAAACCTAATTCATAGCCTATGTTTTCCACACAGCGAGATGCTAGGAATATGGGGAAGAGCAATTCATTTTAACATGGAGGACTCAGGAAAGCTTTATGGAGGAGTGAAGATTTAAAACGTGGTTTGAAAGATAGATGGGGCTTTGGAAAAAAAAAAGAGTTTCCAGGGGCAGCCTTGTGGTCAGGGAGGTGGGAAGATACAGACAAAATCAAACCTAGGACTGACTACCAATTAGGTGCCCTGCCATACTATGAGAGACTTGAGTGCACTACTAAGGGGAGATAGGGTAGGATCTTTTCTTTAATTGTCACAGAAGTTCCTAGAGAAAGAAAATTAATTGGTTATTTATGTAAACCAGAAAGGATACTCTAGGCACCCAGGCAGTGGAATGTGTGCGAGGCTAAGTGAGCAGCAGGAAACACTGTGATGACCCAGAAGAACAGCTACAAGACAGGAGAGGGACAGGTACAGAGTGGATGGGAAAGGGGGAGGAATATAAGAAAGGCTACAGAGATGGATTCTGAGGAAGATACAAGAGAGAAGACCATGATTTGTAGGCTATGAACAGTTGATTCCTCAAAGAACAATGCCCAAACACTAACAATTTTTAACTCTGAAGGGGAAAGTACGGGAATTACTATTTTTAATCTTTTTGCTTTTGAGATTTGTATTTTTTTCACTTTTTGTTTAGTTGCTAGGGAGTGAGAATGTGATTGAGTGAGTGATTGAGTGAGTGAGTGAGTGACTGTGTCAAGTCAAGGCTTTGAGCTACATTCTTTTTACTTGGTGATTCTAGCCTTCAAGTCTTGATCCACTTCTTCTGCCTCCCAAGTGCTGGGATTACATGCATGCAGCAATATGCCTGGTACTACTTTCAGAGTTTTGTGGTTTTACCTTTTTTTTTTTTAAGAGAAGCTATTGAAAGATATAGATTAAGACACTGAGGAATTCTATACCTAGAGAAGAATCAAGGGGGACAGCGATCCGGAACATGGTGTGGGTGGGCAGGGGAAAGAAGTTTTTAAAGAATTAGACTTCAGTCATACAGATAATAGACTATCTCCAGGGAGACTCAAGAATCTGGTAAAAAGTAGTTTTTCTGGATGGAGAATAGAGTAACTAGAGAATGCGGAAAGAGGGAGACTACTCTGCCCTATAAATCTTTTGAATCTTTTGAATCAAACACCATGCAACCCATTACCTTTTTGAAAGTTCTACCTTAGGAGAAGAAAAAGCATAGATTAGAGGAAAATATTATTCAATTCACTAAAGGATTTTTCTCTGTAATTTCCTTGGGTAGGGATTTGAAAAAAAGCATTCACTAAACTGACATTACACTTGCAGATACCCTGTTCACAGCATGGTATTATACTTTTATTCATTCCAGCACTGTTGCTGTAAGATTTGTATACATGACAGCATGACATCCTCATGGGGATACAGTCATTAGGGAGATGTAATTAACAATCTACGTAATTATACTAGTTTGATTTCCATGTCTCTGATCAAAAGCTTTGAGAACTCAGCAAAGGAAAAGGGTTTATTTTATCTTACAGGTTGCAGCCCACCACTGAGAAAAGTAGGGCCAGGAATCCATGAAGAAAGTTGAAGCAAAAACTAGGGAGGAATGTTGCTTCCTGGCCCATTTGTTGTCTTGGTCAGGCTCAGGTAGCTTCTTTATGCATTCTTATATCACTGGCTTAGGGGATGTTACCACCCACAGTATGCTGGGCCATACTGCATCAGTCAGTCAAGACAATCATATACATACCCATCTGTAAACAATGAATCTGTTGAAGAGAATTACTAAACTGGGAATATCATTTCAGATAATTCTAGGCTGTGTTGAAAGTAAGTTAAGCAAGGACCTCAATGGAGTAGAGAAACAAGCATGTGTTGGGTCATACCTAATTGCCAGAAGGGACCTAGGTGCAAATTAGGGGAGTTATGCTTTAGGGTTCAGGTTCTTGTTCTAAATTTAGGGCCTTTAGTATTCAAATTGGTCTCTGTACTGAATAATTTTATTTCAACTTGATACATGCTAGAGTCATCTGAGAGGAGGGACTGTCAATTAAGAAAATGCCTCCAAAAGACTGAGTTGTAGGCAAGCCTGTCGGGCATTTTCTTAGTTAGAGATTGATAGAAAAGGATTCAGGCCTTTGTACGAGATGTTATCTCTGGGTTGATGTTCCTGGGTTCCTTAAGAAAACAGGCTGAGCAAGCCATGTAAACAAGACAGTAATCAACAACTCTCCATGGCTTCTGAATCAGCTCCTGTATCCATGTCCTAGGTGTTTGAATTCCTGTCAGGGCTTCCTTCAAAGATGGACTACAAAGTGGATGTGTAAGACAAATATACCCTTTACTCCTCAATTAGATTTTGGTCATGGTCTTTCATTGCAGTAATATTAACCCCAACTGAACCAGCCTCCTTAAAACATCTCCAGAAGAAACCTTTGAAAACAGTATTGGTCCATCATCAAGGTGTCAAGTCCTGTGTAATGAGTATTCCTTACCTCCTGCCAAAGTGATTGACCTCATAGGAGGGTGTTATCATAATGCCTATTTTACAGATGAAGCAACTAAGCTTCAGAAAAGTGAATTAGCAATAATCAAAGCTAGGCATTTCAGTCATGAGGGCTAGAATTGTATTTCAATGTAACAGACCGTAAATTTGAAGGACAAACACTTGTTCTCCTGTTCCCCTCCTAACAGAGCATTTTCTTTTTTTAAAATATATTTTTGGGATTAGTGGGGATGGAACATTGGTCTCATGCATGCTGTTGAAGTGATCTAGCAGTAAGCTATCAAAGATAGCATTTATTAAAACTTTTCTATTGGATATTTTATTTACATTTCAGATGTTATCCCCTTACTCCATTCCCCCCACCAAGGAACCCCCATCCCATCCACTCTCTTCCTGCTTCTGTGAGGATGTGCCCCCACCCACCTCCCACATACTCCCACCTCCCCAATCTCGAATTCCCCCACAGTGGAGCATCCAGCCTTCATGGGACCAAGGTCTTCCTCTCCCACCTATGCCCAACAAGGTCATCCTCCCCTGAATATACAGCTGGAGCCATGGGTCCCTCCCTATGTGCTCCCAGGCTGGTGGTTTAGACCTTGGGAGATCTGGTTGGTTGGTATTGTTGCTCTCCCCATGGGGCTGCAAACCCTTTCAGCTCCTTCAGTCTTCTCTCTAACTCCTCCTTTGGGAACCCCTTGATCAGATCAATGGTTAGCTGTGAGCATCTGCCTCTGAATATGTCAGACTCTGGCAGACCTCTAAGGAGACAGTTATATCAGGCTCTTGTCAGCATGTACTTCCTGACATCCACATCAGCATCTACCTTTGGTGACTGTACATGGGATGAATACTCAAGTGAAATGGTCTTCAGATGGTCCCTCCTTCAGTTTCTGTCCCACACTTTGTCTCCATATTTGTTCTCTTGAGTATTTTGTTACTCCTTCTAAGAAGGACCAAAGCACCCAGACTTGGTCTTCCTTCTTCATGGGCTTTGTGTGGTCTGTGAGTTGAATCTTGGGTATTGTGAGATTCTGGGGTAATATCCAATTATCAGTGAGTGAATACCATGTGTGTTCTTTTGAGATTGGGGTACCTCACTCAGGATGATATTTTCTAGTACCATCTATTTACCTAAGAATTTCTCGAATTCATTGTTTTTAATAGCTGAGTAATACTCCATCGTTTGCATGTACCACAATTTTTTGTATCTATTCATCTGTTGAAGGACATCTGGATTCTTTCCAGCTTTTGGCTATTATAAATAAGGCTGCTATGAACATAATAGAGCATATATCCTTGTTATATGTTGGAGCATCTTCTGGGTATATGCCCAGGAATGGTTATAGCTGGATCCTCAAATAAAGCTATGTCCAATTTTCTGAGGAACCTCCAGACTGATTTCCAGAGTGGTTGCACCATCTTGCAATCCCACCAACAATGGAGGAGTGTTCCTCTTTCTCCACATCCTCACCAGCATCTACTATCACCTGAGTTTTTTATCTTAGCCATTCTTACTGGTATGAGGTGGAAAGGAAGAGGTCAAAATTTCACTATTTGCAGATGCTATGATAGTATACTTAAGTGACCCCAAAACTTCCACCAGAAAACTTCTAAACCTGATAAACAACTTCAGCAAAGTGGCTAGATATAAAATCAACTTAAACAAATCAGTAGCCTTCCTCTACTCAAAAAATAAACAGCCTGAGAAAGAGATTAGGAAATGACATCCTTCACAATAGTCACAAATAATGTAAAATACCTTGGTGTTAATCTAACCAAGCAAGTGGAAGATCTGTATAACAAGAACTTCAAGTTTCTGAAGAAAAAATATCAAAGAAGATCTCAGAAGATGCAAAGATCTCCCATGCTCATGGATTTGCAGGATTAACATAGTAAAAGTGGCCATCTTGCCAAAAGCAATCTACAGATTCAATGCAATCTCCATTAAAATCCCAACTCTGTTCTTCAAAGAATTAGAAAGAGAAATTCTCAAATTCATTTGGAATAACAAAAAATCCAGGGTAGCAAAAACTATTCTCAATAATAAGAGAACTTCTGAAAAAAGTCACCATCCATGACCTCAAGCTGTACTACAGAGCAAGTGCGATTAAAAAAAAAAAAAACAAAACAAAAACAAACAAAAAAAAAAACTTCATGGTATTGGTACAGAGACAGGCTGGAAGATCAATGGAAGAGAATTGAAGACCCAGAAATGAACCCACATACCTATGATCACTTGATCTTTGACAAAGGAGCTAAAACTGTCCAGTGAAAAAAGGACAGCATTTTCAACAAATGGTGCTGGTTCAACTGGAGGACAACATGTAGAAGAATGCAAATCGATCTATTCTTATCTCCTTGTACAAAGCTCTAGTCCAAGTGGATAAAGGACCTTCACATAAAATCAAATAGAAGAAACTAATAGAAGAGAAGGTGGGGAAGAGTATTGAACACATGGGCAGAGGGGAAAAGTTTCTGAACAGAACACAAATGGCTTATGCTCTAAATCAAGAAATGACAAATGAGACCTCATAAAATTGCCAAGTTTCTGTAAGGCAAAGGACACTATCAATAGGAAAAAAAACAGCAACCAACAGATTAGGAAAAAATCTTTACCAATCCCATATCCAATAGAAGGCTAATATCCAATATATACAAAGAACTCAAGAAATTAGACACCAGACAACCAAATAACCCTATTAAAAATGGGGTACAGAGCTAAACAAAGAATTCTCAACTGAGGAAACATGAATGTCTGAGAAGCACCTAAAGAAATGTTCAGCATCCTTAGTCATAAGGGAAATGCAAATCAAAGATAGCATTTTCATGAATGAAAAATTACAAGGCTGGCATCAACTCACCTTTGCTACAAGATGTATCATTACTTATGACCTGAGAAGACATCTCGTCAATTCAACTGAAAATAACAGCAGGGCTTGGAGCCAGTAGGAGACCCCAGCACCACCAAACAAAATAGCCCACCAAAAAGCTTTGAGAAGGAGCTGCTAGGGACCCTGTGGAGTTCTGGAAGTAGCTGAACAACAGAAGGCCCCTGGTTAGCAGGGTTCTAAAAGTTATCATTAAAATACTTTTGCTGTCATAAAGACAAAAACAAAAAGAAAAAAGAAGAAAGAAGACGCTGATGGGAGAAAATGAGAACTTTTCATCTACTGATTCATCAAATCCCAAGAGAATTGAAGACATTTGATGAAGACTCTCCAAGGACCAGGAGGAACAACTTCCTACTGTCTGCTATGTTAGAGAAGCAAAGAAAAGGGGAAAATTTCAGGGCTCCAGGACTATAACATACCTTCTGTCCCTTAGAGCCATACCTATTACAGTAAAACTTTTATTCCATGTCTTTCCTGTCTGGGACTCTACCTCCCTTACTCTTAATTTTTCCCCTTCCTTCTTTGACAAGAAAATGGTTTGCTCTTCTCTAAATAGTGAATTTAAATGGTATACATAATTCAGACAGAATTCCCTCTCTGAGACAGGCTAGTGGAAGTGACAGAAAAGGTATTAGACAATTCTAATGTAATAAAAAAAAGTTAATGTCACATAGTGCTGTCTTCCTGCAGGAGACTGGGCTAAGCCTTTAACATATGTTGGCTCCTGTTATCCCAGGAGAGCCCTAAGAAGCACGACAGTACTTTAATTCTCATTGTCATGAATGATAACATAAAGACACAAGAAAGTTAAGTGATATGACACATCTGGGGTCACACAGTTTATAAGTAATAGGACTACCATTCAAATCTCAAAAGAGGGTTGAGAGCCTATACCTTTAGGCTCTGTGCTGATATGCAATAAGACATGAACAAACACCTCATTTAATGTCCACAGCATCCCAGTGGCAACATTAGGAGCCCTTCTTATAAGAATAGTGTGATGCAAAGTAGGAAGTTGTTGTAGATGAACCTCTCTGTCTTCAAAATCATTCTCATAGCATGGAGAAGTGATGTGTGTGTGTGTGTGCGCGCGCAGGCACACTGACATTTGAAAAAGTCTGTATGTAAGCAAGGAATCCACAGGTCGTTCCCAGCATCCTATCATAGGAACATGTTTTCTACTCCTTCCAGCTTCTCCTCTGAGGTTTGCAACAGTAACTCCCCAAAACTCTAATCAGCTTAGGAAGATATGAGCACTTATTCATCCTTCCATATGCCTCAGAACACAGAGAACATGCCTTGTAAACTACAAAGGATAATAGTTGCTATTCATCCTCAAACCTTGCTCCCACCTCCCTTCTGCAGTACTAAAGAACTTAGAGTGGAAACTGAGTTTCAGCAAGATTACTTGCTCTCCAGCCTGTCTAGTAGAAATATAATGTAAACCACATATATAAGTCTAAGTGTTGGTGCTCTTGTGGGACTCGGTACAGTTGGAATGTGGGTGTCTCTGACTCTTTTGCCTGTACTAGTACTCTTTTCCTCTTACTGGATTACCCATCTAACCTTGATTAAAGCTACTCATATTAAAACTTGTTATGCTACGTTTGGTTGATATTCCTGGCAGGCCTGCTCTTTTCTGAAGGAAAACAAAGAAGTAGATCTCAGGAAGAAGGGAAGTGAGGGGGAAAACTGGAAGGTATGGAAGGAGGTGTGGTTGAAATGTATGTATGAGTGAAGAATAATTAAAAACTCCAAACTGTGGCTGGAATGTTATACATAAGAGAAGAATAAATAAGAAATAAATAAAAAGAAAACATTTTTAAAAAGATAACAATAAGGGATGGAAAGATGGTGCAGTGGTTTTAAGAACTGACAGTTCTTCCGTAATACTGATGTTTAATTCCCAGCAACCATGAGGTGGCTCATAACCATGTGACTCCATTCCCAAGGTATACAAAGCCCTATTTTGATCTCAGTGGGTACTGAACACACAGGGTGCACAGATATATGTTCAGCAAACATTAGTACAATAGTACACATAAAATAGAAGTAAATCAAACACAAAATAGTAAAAATGATTAAATTAATATTCAGGGTACATTTCAATAAATATATGAAAATAGTATGTCAGAATGTAACTAAATTAAACAACTGAAATATCATATGTACTTTTTTATAGTGAGTCTTCAAAACTGGGTATATATGCCATGTCTGCAACACATTTCCATGTAGACATGTACCCACCATACTGGTGAACACATTTCTATGGGCATTTGTACAACAAATACTTCTCCAAAGAATAATTAGGGCCTGGACCTGGGCACAAGAGAAAGATGAATAAGTCACAGGTCCCATAGATTGTTAAATTTTGAATGTGTATTACATTTAAAAAGGCTAAGATTAGATCCCATTAAAGAACAATATTTGCAATCCTTGCTCTCAAGGCTCTTAGGGTCTAGTTTCCTATTGGTTTAATTCATGAGCCTTGAGAGGTTGTAGATGTCAGTATAAGAATAGTAAGTTATTGGCATCAGATATAAGTTATAATTCTATATCTTACTCAATCACTATGTGAACTTGGCCCAGAATCTTTGCCCCTTAGAATTCATGTTTGACTGTCATGTCACACAGTGATTATGGGTACAGTGTTATGTTGCATATGAACAATTAGAACAGAGAAAAAAAGCTTGAGAGTAGGGGTGCTTCACCTTCTTAATTTTTACTTATGTGTATTAAGGGAAAAGAACAAGCTGATGAAAGGGTAGTCAGTCTTTCACTGCGACATCCTAGAGAGGTGGCAGCTAGCCAAAGTATATAGCCATTGAATATCTATGCAATCTGAAGAGGTGAGATGCCAATTGTGGAATGACTCAGAGGTGATTCAGATGGGTGGTAAAGGGATCCAACTGCTTCTGGTTTGATATAAAATTGATGATTTAGTGCCTTAAGGTAGAGCCATTCATTACTCAGGTTATTGCCACTTAGTCAGAGACTTGAAAAAGAACAGAAGAGGTGAACTTTCAATTTCTGCCCATATTCCTAGAGCTCCTGATTTTCTTTTCTGAATGGTCTGTATGGAGCCACCAAGGTGTTATCCTGGACACACACCACAGAGCAAAGAGTATTTTACATGTGAAAGTACATGCTTCCTTCACAAGAGGTCTTATAGGCAAAAGTAGTTTATAACTTTAGTGACAAACAAACCAACACTCAGAATCCTCACCAGACCATGGGGATTATAGAGAGCAGAACTCAACATTAAACTTGGTTTTAGTCTGACTCAACATCCTTGTTCTCATAAAAATTGTGCTCAATTTTATTATGTACTGAGGAAATCAAAATAAAAAAATATTAATACCAAGTTGTAATGCCCGTTTGGTCTTCAGAAAACCAATAAAAAAAGCAAAGCTTAATAAACTGTGCATACAATGACAATGGATGAAAATGAGGCAGCTGCTATGGAAAGTTCTTTGGAAGTTTCTTAAACAGTTAAACACAGTTACCACATAATTCAAGAATTCTACATCAAGGCATGTGACACAAACACAGAACGTTATTTAAATAAATAGGGGCATATGGGCATTAATAGCTATAACTTCTATTAAGCTCAAAGGTAATAACAACAAATGAATAAACAAAACACAGTATAGCCACATGAAATGTTACTGACACATGATAGATGCTGAAGTATTAAACCATGCAGATTGACCTCACCAACATTTTGTGAAGTAAAAGAATGTGAATATAAAAGGCCACAAGTTGTAAGATGTATGCCAGATGAACCATCCAGGGGAGATTCACTCAAACAGAAGGGAAATAGATTGACTTCGGGATGCCAGGGCTGGGAAGAGAGTAGCAAGGACAGGGAACGAATGTTAAGGACTACTTGTTTCTGTTTGGGATGATGAATATGCTTGGAACTAGATAGAGGTAAGAGTTACACAGACCTACAAATTTGTAAAATGTCACTGAGCTGTGAACATTAAAATGTATTATGGTTCATTTTTTATTATGTAGGTTTTTTTTTAGTTAAACCTTAAAAAATATTAAAAACCCTTTGTAACATCACTAGACTGATGGTAAATTTGAAGCATAAGGGATGTGGAAAGGAAAAGGAGGCACATCTGGGAAAAAGAGTAGAGTGGTGCACAGATTCCCTGAAGGGGTCCAAGCACTCACACTTTCTGGATCCAAGCCTAGTGCCTGGGATGGAGAAGATAAACTCAATTCTAATAGACCTTGAGTTCACTTCAAATAATGCTAGCAACATAATCATTTACAAATTAGTCTAAAGCTATTTACTGAACAACCACACTATCAAACATTCTTCTAGTAATTGATAATGCTGCAAACAAAATAGACACACCTGAATTTTTCAAGTCATCATTCTGGAGAAGCATCTGATATATTTGGGCATGCCATTCTTGGGATTAACAAAACTCTGTATAGAAATTATTTTTATAAAGTTTGCCCATAAGCAAATAGAGATATTCATACGTATTTAGAAGTGTACTATGGATAGCTGGTGGAAAACAGAAAACATGATCTCTAGTTTAGTCTTGGGCAATGTAGCACGTTCAAACAAATCAGAGGTAATACTATGGAGAAAGCAAAGGAACACAAGGTCCTTGCCTGGTCTATGAGAAATAGGATGTTGTTCTTTGTGAATCTACCTTCTCTGCCAGGGCCGCCTTGTCTATAGACCTCTTCTGTCAGCTGCTGGTAAGCCTGCCTCTAGCCTCTCCACACTCCATCTCCTGCTCTTGCTATCATGATGGATGGTAGTGACATATTAAATTATTCAGGCTTCATGTCTTCCTCAAGTGGGTGACAATGATATTGCATTTTCAGATTGCCCCAATCTGAACCAAATAGAGAAATATGTGTCTAAGGAATGCAAAAACCCATCTGACACCCCAACCATCCTGAGATTATAAATGGTGGCAGGCATGGTGGAAGATAGAAACTACTAAAGCTTTTGCTGTCCTCTGAACCACACAAGTATCAATTATTCCCAGCTCTGGACCTAAATCACAGGTGTTCATATGCATTCACCATTTAGAGATAATTTTATGGATGCTGTGTGTGTGTGTGTGTGTGTGTGTGTGTGTGTGTGTGTAAGTTCTAGTTTGCTTTTGTTTCTGTAACTGCTACAAACCATTCTGACCAAAAACAACTTAGGAAAAGTTAGGGTTTATCTTCTTTGACTCTTTCAGAATACAATTTATTATTGAGAGAAGTTAGGGCAAGAACTCAAGGCAGAAATTTAAATCTGAATCCATGGAGAAATTCTACTTATTGGCTCTACTTATTATGCTCAGTTAGGTTTTGAAGTAGAGAAGACCCACCTACCTAGGATTGATAATATCCAGAGTAGGCTTGAGCCTCTCGCACCATTCCTCAGTCAAGGCTATCTCTCACAGATATAGTCAGTTTGATTTGGGGAATTTGTAATTGATCCTTCATTCCACGTAACTATAGGTTGTATCAAATTGACGTTAAAAACTAACCAATACAGTGTAGACTTATGTGGGCATGTGAAAGAAGAAGGATGATCTTGGGTGCTATCTGCAGGAATTTCAACTATCTATTTTGGAACAAGATTCTCAGTGGCCTGGAGATGACCAATTACATTGGCAACATGTGAATCCCAACATGAGCCACCACATGTACCATTTCTTTGGTAGGTTCTTGGAATTAAAATTAAATTTGAAATCTCATGCTTACATGGCAAAAGTTTTTCTAAATGAACACCTCATCTAGCCTACACTTAAAGCTATTTATGATAATAATAACTATCTGCCAAATAGAGTGCCCAGCACACTGTACAGAGATGACTACACATGAACTTAGGTCTTAAATGCTGACAGGCAAGAGTAGCTATAGTTACAAAATCACACAGATAAGATGTAAGTGTGGAATTCAGAAATTGCTTTATCTAAATTCCCAGAAGATTTTGGAGCATATCTGTGGCTCATGTTGAATTTTAAAATTGATCTTTACGGTGAAATATATTTACAATAAAATACAATTAAACATGATTTTTATAATTTCATAAAATATGGATACATACATTTATAGAAGACATTAAAAATTATGACTTATCTCTAAAGCACAGCTTCATGAGATCATTAAAACACTGGGACATAAATCTATATTTACTGACAGACAAAAGTCTCTGTGCCCAAAAGTGTACAGAGAAAAATACAAAGAGGAATTTTACACAGTTGCTGCTACTCCTACGATGTATAGAATGGAAACAAATACACACGTATGTATTTTATGGTACTAGGGATTTGACAGAAGGCCTCATGCGTGCCATGTAAATCATCTGCTACTTTAGGGCCCCGCCCTAATGATAAATTTATTTTAATTCAAAAAATATGAAGCTTTTTTTATCACAGTGCTTTGAAGAATTAAGGAAAAGGGTCAAAAATATAAGACCATTAAAATCATCTCTAAAGAGAGAAATCAATCAATCAGACAAGAGAAGAAAGTAAAAATTCATTTTTGGATGTTTTTACAGCTATAAACTAGAGTGTAAAACCTGTAATAATACAAAGCAATTATACTTTTAAAATATATACTTTAAACATGAATGTGTACACACTGATATTTGAGGAAATATATTAAGAGTGTCATGTATCTGGATCCTTTCCGTGAAAAAAATTTGAGGTCTTTACATTTCTCCTCATTTTTAGTCATTCACATCACATGATTTTTCTCAAGTAAATTAGAGCACTTGGTTATAAAAAAACAATAGAAGTTACATTCATTTTGGGATAAAGATTTCTTGTTATTACAGATTAAACCAATTTTGTCCTTTAACCTCTACTTTAGTAGGACTATCCCAGGAAGAGATGTCCTAACTTTCAAGAATAAACACCCCAAGTCATCATCAAGTTTCAGCCATGAACAGTACCAAAACTCTTCAATCAAATTTGACCCATTGTTTAATTAAAATAAAGTGCTTTCTTCTAAAACATCCCAGTGTTTAACAGGAGAAAAGTGTGTTTTCCAAGGCAATCTGTTAACAAAATCTCCCATTCTACTTTCTCTTCTGCCTTCTGTCCTTTGTCTATTCTGGTTCACATCAGAGGTAGAGTCACATGATCTAGCTCTTACTCTGCAATGACCTTAGGGATTAGACTGCAGTGCACTTGGAGAGACCTCCAATGTTCATCTTAAAGGCAGCATAGCATCCCAGACTTTCTAGGAACACAGGTGCTCTATATGTTACCTCTTTGGAAACTTGCCACTGCACTGTGAGAAGCATAACCACATGGAAGGGCCATTAACAACCCAGAGACCAACTGTCAAAATAATCCAGCCATCTCTGGTGGCAAGATATGGAGTAAATATCTTCTAATTGCTTATAACCCACCTCTAATACTGGTTTTTAGCTAGATGCAGCTTGGTTATCATAGAGATGAGACAATGCATACCTCCTTTATCTTTGATGAGTTCAGTTTGTTTGTATGAACTCAGCTATCTTTGATGAGCTCCTGACTTCTGGGATCCAAAAGAAAAAGATTATAGTTTTAAGACATAAAGTTCAGGACAGTGTTCTTTGCAGAGGTTCTTAATAGGTAAACTATTGTATCTAGTTCTATAAAGTTACTCAGAGTTTTTTTAAGCCATGATCATATGCTAGACCTGGGCAATGAGAAGATAAACTCATTTTCCAGAGACATGTGGTCTAGGTATGTTCTGTTACTAAAATGATAAATGAAAAAAGATATTAACATCCAGCAAATATTATGCAACACTTAACATTTTTAATTCCATTCTTCAAAATAAGGATGCATCTGTCCCTTACAATTGAATGAGTTCAGCATTGCTACTTCATTTAAATGATGAGAATATGAAAGTCAGAGATGCTACAAATGGCTTGATCAAGGTCAAATAGCTTTCAACTGGTAAAGTGGAGATAGGATACGAAGTGAGTTCTTGAATGGGACAATTGGTTAAAAGAGCAGATTTGAGGTTCTGCTGTTGGCTGGGAATTAAGTCACCTGTGATACCCACCATCCAGATTCAATTTATCCATTTGGATTAACAAGGTAAGGTTACTCTCTTATTCCATATGATAGCCCTTCAGAAGACAAAATCTTTCCACTGAAGATAAATATTATTAATTATCTCTTCAACTGTTTCTCACATTCTATCAAAATAAGACTTTTGGGATTACAATTTATTTTACAAAAGTCATAATACAGAAAAAGGAAAAAACATAGTAACCAAGCCAAACACTATTATTTCTTCTTGATTGTGTATTGAACCACAAATTTGTTATGCATATATTGTACAATTTACTACTATTTAATGACTTGTGGATATCCTGTGAGCTTTATAAAAGCTATCTGAGAACAGACTGTGTGTGAACTATGTATCAGGATCTAGTTATATGCCTAGTATTTCTCTACTATATAGTTTCAATCTATATAATGTATGTGTACTTCTATGTGTGCATATCTAGATCTACACATTAATATCTTCAAAATAAACATGCATACCAACAAAACATTAAGAATAATTTCCTCTAAACAATAATCTTCTTTTAGGTTTTCATTCATCTCTTTAGGGGAAATAAACATAAAGCACATATGTCATAAAAATAAAGATTAATGTCATCAATATTAGAATTTGTGTTAATATTCATCTCTAATGTAATTTAATACCTATGTCATTTTCAACCAACAACCAAGTGCCTACATTTTTAATTATTTTAAAATGTTGCTGAAGATTGAATTCAGGATCTCTATCAAGCTCTGTCAGCATTTTACCACTGAAATAAAGTTCTAGCTTTAGAAATATTTTGGTCCAGGGAAAATTGATGCCCCAGCATATGGAAATGCTGGAGTGGTGGGGCAGGAGAGTATAGTTGGGTGGGGGAGCACCCTCATACAGGCAAAGAGGATGGGGAGGGCAGATGTGGGATGGTGGGTTGGTGGAGAGCTAACTGGGAAGTGAAATATCATTTGAGATGTAATTAATGAAATGATTAATTACAAAACATTTTTCTATATAATATATTTTGATCATGTTTTCTCTTTCTGTGGTTTCTTCTAGATCATTGCTACATCCCTACCTAATCAACATCTGGTTCTTCTTTTCTTTTTAAAGAAAACAAAACAAAATCAGAAAAACAGAAAACTGAAAATCAAAACAAACAAACAAACAATAACAAATCCCCCAGTAAGATAAAAAGGCCCAGATTTGCTGGGAAGTTGTGATACACGAGGCAAGAGGATCTCTGTGAGTTCAAGTCCAGCTTGTTCTACAGAGCTAGTTACAGAACAGCAGAGACTATGAAAGAAACCCTGTCTCCAAAAACAAAACAAAACAAAACAAAACAAAACAAAACAAAACAGGCTGAAACAAAGCAAACATACACACACACACACACACACACACACACACACACACACACACACATATACACACACACACCATCACCACCACCACTGATAACAACAACAATAACACAAACCAACCAACCAAAGAGCATGGACTTCATTTTGTGTTAGTCCTGGGGGATGGATGATACAGCCACTGATCCTCCATTGGAAGAAACTGATTTAGAAACATTTTTTCTTAATAGCCATGTGAATCCTATATAAAGAAGAATTGTTATGCAAAACATTATTGACTTAGTTCAGGTCTCAGATCCATATTGTCAAAATGTTCTCTGGCAATGGTCTATGCACATAAAACCCTGAGCTACTATATATAAGAGTGACCACCCCATATATCCCCCATCATCCTCCATTGCACTGGGCATTGCATCATTATTTTAAAACCTTAGTGATGCTGACATGTTTTCCATTCTTACAATTCATATTTTTCATCTTCTTACAAACATGTAGTTAATTTACTAAGGTAGTTTGTGAATTCTGATGTCTAAAATCAGGCATGACAAACCAAGTGTAATCTGACCTGCACCAAACAGAAATGGGCTACTAGCTCACACTTCCAGACTTTTGTAGAAGAAGCAGAGGTGCAGACCGCAGGCTTACATTCAGTACATGCTTATTTCTTTATTCATATGCACTGCAAACACAGCAGGTCTTTTCCTGCCATGTATGTGTAGAATTGATTTTTCTATACCAAAGTAAAAAATATTTTATTCTGCCAAAATATGTCTGTGTATTTCACTCTTTTATTCTAGTCTCTAAAGACAACTTTGTCCAATATGCCTGATGGTGCATTTTCACTATTTCCTGACTTTATGTCCTGTATGGATTAGGTAAATATGAAGAATCAGAACTCACAGTTACTAGGTACCTGCCAAGTGACAAGTGGCAAGACTAGAGATTATGTTGAAAACCCATTTAATACATAAGAAGGTGTAGCTAAGTTGATGTGGTTATCCCTATATTACTTATAGAAAAAAATTTTTGAAGGGAGTATTTGTCTTGGGCAATACTTCAGAGTTCAAGGACAGCCTGATCCATTTAGCAAGTTCCAAAGTTCCAGGCCAGCTTGGGCTACATAGTGAGACCTATTACAGGGATAGATAGGTAGATAGATAGATAGATAGATAGATAGATAGATAGATACATACATACATATATGCATGCATGCATAGATATATAGAAACATAGACCAATGATGTAGATAGATACATAGATACATAGATATACAGATTGATATGCAGATACATATATAACAGATACATGAATGATAGATACATAGATGATACATTGTACATTGATACAAATATACTGAGATGGTAGATAGATATATAGATAAATAGATAATAGGCATGTAGATAGATAGATAGATAGATAGATAGATAGATAGATAGATAGATATGAAAACTGTTCACAGACAGGAAGATATAGCTTGTCTTTCTCTATCACTCTCCACCTCATTCCTATGGGATAGGTTCTGCTTCAGAACTTGGAGATTCCCATTTTTTAGCTAGGCTAACTGCCAGCAAGTCCGAGCAATGTATCTGTCTCCACTACTCTCTCTTAGGTAGAAGCATAGGCACATGTTCATACTGACCTTTTTATGAATGCTAGGTAACCAAAACTATGGAACGCTATGATTGTATAGCAAGCACTCTTAGACATTGCACAATCTCACTAGCTCCTTGCACAAACTTTTCCAAGCTTTCCAGCCTGTCTTGATTCATTCAAGATGATAACCAGTCTCACCTTAAGAAAAACATATGTCAAATCATTGTAGTAGCTGGAAAGCAATTTGCTTATACTCTGGCATTGAGACAACGACTTTAAAGTTAATACTTAATACTTCTATGCATGTTAAAATTCCATTCTATATGAAACATCTTTATGTTTCTTCTTCCAGTTTTCAGACATTTTTTTCTTGATATAAGTGACACATCTGACAGTTTCAGAATGAATTTAGTTTTATACTTTCATCTGGTAATAAGTTTCAGTTATTCGATGCAATGGGGCAATCATTTTCTTGTTCTTACTGTTTCAAAATCAATTTAAAGGCTTGAATTATTTTTGTTGGTATTCCCTCAGTTTTACCCATCATGCATTGACAAATATGAAGCTGTAGGTGTGAAAGTGGTCTGATAAGTTTAGAATAAACCATTAGGGATTTTGATTTTTTTCCTACCTTTTACTTTTCTATAAAAATATATTTCCTCTCTCTATTCTTCCCATGTTCTTTCTCTTTGTAGATATCTTTGGTTATGTGTTAAGTACTTCAGCTTTTTTCAAAGTCTTCTCTGCAATGTATATATTTCATTTAAAAATATCTAGCCAAAGAACCAGCAGGTTCTCCCTCTGCTGTTAAATTATTATGTGTATGTATTCCTAAATTTTTGGTTATAAATTTTCTTCTTTTGAATTTGAAATGTTAGCTCTTATTTTACTAATATCTAATACTGGCAAGGATTTTATGAAATGGTCATTTCCCTAAATTGCTGCGAACAGTAGAAATTTGTATGGTCCTTTTGGGAAGCAATTTGGCAATATGAAAAAGTATGTTTAAAAATGTCCATCTCTTTTGATCTACTTCTGGGAATTCACCCTAAAGAAACTATCATATATATATATATATATATATATATATATATATATATGATTTATGCACCATTATAAATATGACAAAGTTATTTGTAAATATTAGACAATAGATAATACCCTTTATGACCAACTCAAAGGGAATGGTGAATGATGTTTCAATGTGGTATAAGCTTTGTGATAATAAATACTATAGAAAACATTTATGCTTCCATAGCAGTTTTAAGAAAGAAAGAGAAAACATAAATTCTATATTAACAAGTTATTAACATTAAATATAAAAATTCTGCATGCATTACACAGGAATAAAACACGGATACACCTACCTCCTTACATATAACAATGATAAATTCATATCAAAAGATATAACACTATTTGTTGGTTCTGAAAAGACGTTGAAACTTCAAGAAAGCAGTGACAAAGCAGAAGATGAATTTTCTTCTTCAAAGTTTGTCCCCCGAAAGGTAAGCCACACATACAGACCAGGTTACTAGCACACCAAGCAGTTGTATGTTGAAGGTTGAGGGCATCATAGATGCATTTTTGATGAGGATAGAAAAGGAGAGACCAAGAAAGGGATTCCACAGACTGTACATCTCGGGCTAATCTCTGGGATACACAAGTATAAGACAGGCACCAACAAACTCAGCTAAACATAAGAAAATTTTAGGATTTGAACTACTACATGCCATAGGAAAGACTGAAAGTAGGCAAGTTAACAGTGATTTAAAAAAAAAAAAAAACAAAGCATCAGCATTATGTGATAAAATATAAAAAAAATCCATGGGTCACCATCACAATAATCTAAGGTAGCCCCCAAATGTATCTAAAGTCACTAAATATATAGAGAAGCAGAAAACCTTACCAATTTCAAAGAGAATGGTCAATTGTAAATTTTCCTTAAGAGGATATAGATGTCAGGATTATCAGATAGGTGTCACTGTACTTAAAATCAATTAGGCACTCAATGACTTCAATGGAGAAAATGTAAAAATTATTACAGAAAGCATATATTAACATTTATTGGCAAGTGATTCACAGTTGAGGAGAGAGAATCATATTTTTAGGAGTGTGGCTACGATATATATATAGAGAGAGGGGAGAGAGAGAGAGAGAGAGAGAGAGAGAGAGAGAGAGAGAACAATGCAGAAGATGGGACAGAAAGAGAAACGCTGTGAAGTGTCATAGTCTATGACTATTGCACACATAAAGTCATCATAGTGGCTGTGGTTACCAAGCCAAGACCTGAAAAATATCAATCCAGTTAAAAAGAGTGGAGAGAATCTCCTGCAGCCTCACACCTCGGTGAGGAGCTACTGGCAAGTTGATGTCTGCTTGTGGGGAAAGAATGACTTTTCTTTAGGAGTGTGGCCATTAGTTCAGTTTCCATTCCCCCATTAGGTGACCCCACATCTGCACACATATTGGCAGCACCAACTAAACTCAGTGGGTTAAATAAGCAAATGAACAAACAAATAAATATAAAAAGGACATGAAGTTGGGAGGAAGATATGACAAGAGGTTCAGGAGATAATTGAAGAGAGAAGGGAGATGTATGATAAAGATATATGTATATACATACAACACTTCAAAGAAACAAGTAGAAATTAAAAGAAAAATGAATAATAATAAATAGGAACCACTGGATATACAGAATTAAATAAAAAAAAAATAATTATGACTTAAGAGACAGAATAGCAACAATATTATGGCCAGAAGAAGAAAAAGAAGAAAGTATGAAAAATAGTACATGACAACTAAGATATCCATAAGGCAACACAAAAAGCCTAAATACAGACAACTAGAGGCTGTCGAAAGGAAAGAAGATAAAAGGAAAGGAAAGTATAGAAAAGAAAAGAAAAAAGAAAAGAAGGCTGACATAGGGAACGGCGATGAAATCATTTAGAAGAAGCTATAAGCCCAGGGAACAGAAACATGGAGGAGAAGGGCATCCATATAGACACCATAGAGTCACTGCTGAAATGTAACAACACAGATTCTTGATTTCACCACAGCAAAGGGGAAAAAAAAAGCACCACAATTTTCAAGGCAGGAGTAAATCTACATTTCCTTGCAGATGACATGACTATGTATACAAATAGTTACAAAAAAATGTATAAAGTAACTGTTTGAGTAAGTGATATATAAGTGGTATATATAAGAAGTAAATATATACAATTGTAGTAGTAGGCACTGGTAAAAGATAAGTGAAAAATCCATATTCACTGGTGCAAATTATAGTAAGAAGAGTTAATGAAATGCTTAGTAGAAGGCATTCCTGACTTCTTTAAATGTACAAAGTGCCAACAAAAACATTTTTAAAAATCTAAAGAAGTAGACAAAAATACTGTGCATGTGTTCTGAATCCTTGGTATTTTAAGATGCCATCCCCAAATTTATATAAAGGATACATGGACTTCTGGTTATTGCCTAAGCAGGAATTTTCAAGAAGACATTGTTGGGATGATTCTAAAACTTGGAGAGGAGCACACTAGCCTGCCATGCCAAAGCAGTTCTAAAGTAGAGCAAACTGAAGAAGTTTGCACTGTGTGATTTCAAGATTTACCACAAACCCATAAGAACTAAGGCAGCATGCTATCACAAAGGAAAAGGCCCACAGATGAAACAACAACAGCAACAACAACAACGGTCAGTAAGCTCAGAAATATACACATCTGACATTTGACCCAGTTGTTAAAGGAAGGAATTTTTGACTTGTTACAAGGAAACAAAGGCAGAAGCTGAAAAACAAACAAACAAACAAACAAACAAACAAATAAAACAACACGGGTCTCTGCATTCCTAACTATCACACATAGCACCTCGAGAGAGATCATGAATCCAAGTCTAAGAGTTAAAACTTTAAAAACTCTTAGGATAGTCAAGAATTTTTAAAAAGCAATACTATTAACCACAAAAGAGAAATTATAAAGTTAGATTTTTGATTATTTCATTTATTTTAAGATTATAATATTATTATAAAAATATTTTCCTTTCTTCCTCCATCCAAACCCTTCTACATCTGTCTCTTTGATGTTTTTCAAATTAATGGCTCCTTTTTCCAAATATAAACATTTTTGCTTAATAAAAGATAAAATGCAAGTAAGCAAGTTGACATCCTTAGCCACTTTAGTCATAAGTAAAATGCAAATTAAATCACATCGTGATATCATTTTAAAACATGAGGGAGCATAGAGTTCAACAAACATTGACATTATCAACTTTGATAAGTATTTAAAGTAAAGGCATCTTTTATTGTTGATAAAAATTTATATCATACTTCTAGTTTGGGAAAAAATGTAGTTCAAAATTTCTACCTTCTATAAAACATGCATGACCCTGACACCCCATTCCTAGTTATTTACCCAAGAAAAACACAAGCATACACCCACATAAATTACTCCATATATTCAAAGCAGCTCTACTCGCAGTAGCAAAACCTTGGAATGAATTCAAGTGTCCATCAATAGTTACACAGATGAAATAGAAAGATTTTTTTCTAAATAACAACACCATTTAGCATTGAAAATGCACTACAGCTATATACAGGCTTGCAGACGAATGTCAAGAATCAGTGCGCTGAAGCTAAGATGCCAGGCACAAAGGAGAGTTTACTTTTCTCTGTCACTTATGTCCTACAGTAGACGAGACACACATCTACTCCATGGTGACAGAAAGTGGACCTGGGGTTGCCTACTGTAGGGGAATGAAGGTTGTGGAATAGAAGTTCACAGAAGTCAAGGGTGTTCTTACGGGAGGATATGAAATGTTTTCTGCTGGATACACTTGCCAAAACTTGCAGAATTGCAAAGTCTAAAACAGTGCAGTTTAAATAACACATACCTAGTAAATTTGATTCCTGGATTGAATATAGAAAATTACTAGTGAATTGTAGGGAAAGAATGAAACTAAAATTTAAATGTGAATAGTTTTGTTTTTAATTTTTCTGTCTTTTCTTTGAAGAACTTCACAAATTTTTAAAAAATTTTTTTCATGGTGGTGGGGATGTACCCCAGGTTCTCGAATCTGCAAGGAAAGCATCTACCACTGAGCCACAGCTATTCCACAAAATTTCTGCGGGGAGAAGAATCATTATATATCTGCCATGTATTAGACAGAGAAACACACTGAATTATGGTCAAACATATGAGCAATATGTAATTTAAAACAACTTGTTCCCAAATCACCTTCCTCTCTGTGTCCTCATCTAAGGGCAGAGAGGTAATCTCAGAGGACCAAAGTCCTCACTTCTCTGCATTTCAAGCATGAAATTGGAGGAGAGACAATTCATGATTTATCACACATTGTGATTTTAGCAAAATAATCCCTTTTCCCAGCAACTAGGGAATTTTTTTTCTACACATCAGATTAGCTTCAAATTGTTTTCTGTACTGAAAATCTATCATTCATATATATATCTCCGACACAGGCTAGGGAAAAATACTGGATTTGGGATGAGAATATGTGAATGAATCTTGCTTTGTGAATTCTGTGATCATCTTAAATTCAGTCTTTCTATTTTTTTCACATGTTCTATTGAATTGCAGGGGTCTATGTTTCGTGCATCTATCCATGTGAGCTCTTTACTGCTTTGAATGAAAATGAATGGCAGAAGTAGAAGTATGTGTGTTCCATAGCAAGGTCAGAAGGGGCCATGCAGCCTCATCTAATTCTTCCTAGGAGGGGTGCACAACAAAAATCTGGCTTGTTTCATAGACTATGACTCCCCATAGACTCTCAAAAGACTTCATGGAAGCAAAAACTTCACAGCACCAGCAGAGGTCAACAATTTGTGTGAGCTGGCACACAGCTTGCTTTTTACAGCTTCAGATTCCTACAGTTCTACCTGTTCTTGGACTCAACCACATTGAGGTACCAAGTAAGTACTTACAAAATTTCCAATACAAAGAACTCTGAGCTAAGTTATTAGCCTGTTGATCCCAATGAGAAATAGTTTACATGCCTGCCTTTGCCTTGCCCAAAGCTACCAACCTACAGCTGTCTGTTTTCATTTCTGTTCCATGAGAATGCAGCATATATCAGGGCAGATATCACAGTTTACCTTCCTTTAGACCTAGTAATCAATACTGGGGTAAATTTCATATGCCATGGATGCCAAAGTCACCCCTCCCCAACCCAAAGAGAGAGAGAGAGAGAGAGAGAGAGAGAGAGAGAGAGAGAGAGAGAGACAGAGACAGAGACAGAGAGAGACAGAGAGAGACAGAGAGAAAGAGACAGAGAGACAGAGAGTATCTTGGGATGATAGAAAAGGATGCAGGTAGAACCTGTTTTTAAAATCATCTGTATAGGCTCTGGAAAGATGATTCAGCATTTAAGAGTAACAGCTGCTTTTCCAGAGGACCTAGGTTTGATTTTCAGTATCTGCATGACAGTTAGCAATTCTGGCTTCAGTACATCTGATGCCTGCTTCTAGCCGCTGAAGACACCGGATACACATTTAGTGTACATACTTTCTTTCAGAGAAAACATTAGTGCACAGTTTTGTAAATCTCTGTAATGTTAATAGAATATATAACTTCCATTTTTGCTCTGTATGTCACAAGGGTTAGGCACACAATAAAGTGGTTAGCACTCAAAGGGGTTCACAATCCAGTGGGCATGACAATTATCGATAGTTCAGACTCAGGACTTGTATCTGCACTACAGCTTTATCCATGTTACCATATGGCTTTTAGGACACCATGTAACATTTTAAACTTTCCTAATTTTTCTTTTCATATTGAAAAAAAATAGCAATTTTCTATTTACCATACAGATTGTAAGCCATTACTCAGTGTAGTGGAGAGACTTAGACTGGATTGTTAGCATTCTTGGACATGAGTCCTGATCAGAATCTTTAGCTTATCTGCTCCAGTCCAGGAAGTACCTCACCAGGTATAGCTTTAACTTGGAAGAGAACATGATAAATATGGTAGTCATGGTGAACCTCTCTTTGTCTCTCTCCTAGAGAAGAGCCAATCTCAACCTCCAAACCTCATCATTTTTACTTAAACCCAATAGGCTTGGCATCTCCATAGCTATGATTCCTCATGTTCTCTGTTTAACTATGTTGATCACGATTTGTTATTCTCCAGGGTTCTATGTCTCCAGTATCACTTCCATATAAATTATTATGAATGAAAATCGGGCCACTTATCACCCCAGCTTATGAGCCTTCAGTGACCGCTCATTATCTAGAATGGGGCTTCAGGACATACAACGGTTTTTGTCATGGAGCCACATGCTGTTTCTCCTGCCTGTCATTTCTCAGTACAGAGCTCCACACCTCAAAACTTGACCTTTCAAATTCATTAACTTTGTCTCAACATCAGTATCATAAAAGGGCCTTTCCCTGCCTAAAATGCTTTGAATTCACTATATTCAGGTCTTTGTGTTAAAGCTACCTCCATAGAGAAGCCTTTCGTGAATGTGAGTCCTATGTGAGTCCTGTTTCATCATTCAGCCTCTTTTTTCTACATTATGTTTTCTGGTAGTATTTATCGCTGTCTCAGATGACATTGCCCTTCTTTTGCCCTTCACTGGCTTTCTTTATATTCAAGTCTTAGGAATATCAGTATCTCTTGTTTGCATTACCATACTCTTAGTTGCTTCAGTGACAAATATACACACACATGTACATACACAAGTACACAGGCACCCTGTTCAATATGTATTATTGAATGGATGAAAGGTACATCTCTGAAAAGAGTGAGATAAGAAAAGTTAAAGGTGAGCAGTTGAAAAGAAGTTTTAAAGCCACTTCCCTTCCAATACAAGACCCACATGGAGTTCATTAAATCTCTTGCACAAACATACACTTTTTAAGAACTCAACTATTTGGTTAAGTGATGAAATTCACTAGGGAAATGAAAGAAATGAAATTGATTTTATTAGACAAGGTATGTTATTTCCTAAACTGCTTTCAGTTCCCTGGAATTGATTTCTGGTTTAAGGAATGTAAGTAGCAAGGATGACCAGGGAGGAAGGACACTGTTAAGGGCAGTAAAGGAGGTCCAGGAAGTGTTCTCTAGAGATCTCTCTACCCTGGAACACACCCCTTACTGCGCTACCTCATCATCTGGCTGCAGACTTACTCCCTCCATCATTCAAAATAGAGACAGCCCTTGTGAGTGGTAGACAGATTCCATGCTTGAGTACATAATTTGAACTCAGCCTGTTTTAATGACTGGTTTGGGACAGATTACCAGACTGACCTTTTTCAAAATAAAATTTATTTTAAAATGTATTAACAAAAAGCAGAGTTACTAATCTACAAATTACCAGTTACACTATAGGTCCATAATTGAGAAAAATTAGGGGTGCTGCAGTAGCACTGCAGATCACCCTATATTTTACAGGAAGGTCTGAAGGTTTCGAGGTAAGACTTTAGAAGCCTTCTTGTGAAGACACAGAAAAAGAGGGTGAGGGAGAGAGAGAGAATGAACAGTGAATGATAATGGTATTAGAACATATAAAATGATTCCCTTATGCTGAATGGCTCTTATGTTATATTAAAGGAAATGATACATATTTTCAGAGTCATGAATAAAAAAGTGTATATTTATATTATGTAATTATGAAACACTGAAAAAATACAAAATATTTTGGCTGTTGTTCAGAAGCATGGGAGAGATACAAAGCTCATAGCCTGTCTCTTGAAGATAAGTGAAAACTCTGCCCTCCCACACGTTACAGGTTTTCTTGTAAAATGAGCAAGCAGATCATGTTGGCAAGTACTAGCAGAAGTTACTCACATGCCCATTTTCTGGACTTGAAATAATTGTCAGGCCTAAACCAATGACTTTGAGACAGTCTGGGTAGCCATGAAAAAGGAATCAAGGAGAGAGAGAGAGGGAGAGGGAGAGAGAGAGAGAGAGAGAGAGAGAGAGAGAGAGAGAGAGAGAGAGAGAGAGAGAGAGGGAGAGAGAGAGAGAGAATAGGATAATATACTACATGAAACAGCATGGAGTTTTGATATAGGCACTGGTCATAGGAGTGGTCACTTTTCTAGTTCCCAAATGTACACTGACAATGACAAGCTTTTCACTCTTCCTCTAGATTCTGTGATAAAAGTGTCATGTAGACAGACCAAGTGGAGACATTCCCACCACTATCCAGAAGAAGTGACCAAGGATTGTGTTTCATCCTGAAGGTAAAGAAATGATGTGTGACCATCTTAAAGATGTTTAAACGTATTAATAAAGAGATCCATCAGAGTCATATTTGATTCATAAGTCTTTTCCATAAAAAAAGTATGACAGGCTTTTGCTTTGTTCTGTAGGAGATGCAGTGGCATCTGATTTCAGTGGCCTCTGTTAAAGGCTACTGAAATGTACAGTCATTAGTGATGTGAACACAGCTCTACATAGGATTTATCTCACACCTTCTGGAGCAGTTATCTTAACAAACTCTTAAACATACTTTCAAGTTTGCACAATAAAGTAACACTAACTTCAACAAACCCAGTTGCTAGATATGTTGCCTGTGCTTCAGGCAATTAACACAGCCTTGGCATATACTATTTGTGTATAATGATCTGTAAAACATGTTTATTTCACTCCTTCCAAGAAGAACAGAAGTAATTTTAACTCACATGAGGTAGGAATCATAAGACATTTTTATTCTTGCACCATGTTTATGCTAACTGTATATATACTCTGTCATAGTAGCCTAGAAGGACATGGTGGACATATCGCAGAATAACATTGATACTTGCACATATGCCAGATGAACAAAAAGGGAAACTGTGGTGTTGGTAAACATACATGTTAAAAGGTGAGAGATCAATCCTATGAAGAAACAGAGATTCACCTGACCAGGGAAGAATGAAGAATTCAATAATCTCTGGCACAGCACAGATCTAATATCAAGAAGCAGTTGCTTCTGTTCTTCCTTGTATTTCAGGAAATAGTCATGATGGCAAGTATAAACTTTGCTGAAGGTAGCAAAGTACACATTTGGGATGACTTCCATGGCCCCCTTTCTACATGGCTTGGAATACTGCCAGGTCTGAATGGCTCACAGGGTACGAAATGCATCTCCAATACTAGGGTTGTGATATAAATAACTGCCACAAGCACTATGTGACACATCGGAGCCTGTAGTGTATTATTGGTGTTCACAGATACTGTGTAGAGTTTATTGCAGGGACCATTGGGAGACATGCAATGAAAATCCTTCTCCAGGCTTTCTTCATTTAGATTGGTAAGGAGAAGAAAGTTAAGAGACTATAGCCATGATATAGCATATCACCGAGAGCACGGTGAGGTCCAAAATTTTCAAGTTGGGATCTGATTTTGAGTCTCATCATAAAATGTAAATAGCATATTCAGGATTAAGTGCAAACAAGGAGAGAGCCACAAATGAATTGTCCACAAAGCCCAGGTCCAGGGCTATCAACCATGCTGTACTTATGTCTTTTACTCTGTGCGTTCCTATGACCATCTGGTAGCATAGCTGGAAAAGACTGCATATATCCTATGTTAGAGCATTGCCTGTGGATACAAAGATGAATACCGGAAATGGAAACCACTGTATTAGGAAAAAGACTTTGAAAGGTTGGTGAGGCGAGGAGAGTAGGATCCATGTAAATAATGGTGCGATTGTCTTGTTAGATTCTTGACAGAATAATGGAGGGAGAATGTCCCCTTAACCAAGTCCTTTATGTGAGGGGACTGAGGTATAATCAAAAGTCACTCTTTGAAATAATTAAAGGACTGATTAAAATATGAGAAAATAAAAGAACTTAATAAAGTATTTCTGGCTGTGTTTTACACTGGTGGTAGATTTACAGGGGAGAAGGCAGAAAATTCCCTGGAAATTGTCCCTATATTACAACTCAATGTAAAACACAAATCCTGTCCAAGATCCCTGGAGCCTATTCATAAAACTGACCACCCTAAACCTCTTTCCTACTGGCTTTGCTCATTCACACGAGAGAACGACACATTCCAAAACCCAGACACCAGATGAAGAGCAACAAGATCCAAAAGAGGAAAAAAACTGTTGACCTGCAGATTCTCCAAAGGCCTAAAATTCCAATAAAAAGGGACATAAAGACAGGGATATTTCTGGAATACAATGTCTCTCCCACTTCATGATCACAATCACCTAAAAAGCTCGTAATGCAGAGCCAGCCAGGCTTCACCCTAGAGTAGTAGTCTGAAGCTCATTTTTCTTCCAGGTGCTCAGGAGAAGCTGATACTGTGACCATGGCAACAGGAACTCAAAAATGGCCTTATAGGCACAAGGCATCACCACCCACTGTTCTAGCATTAGCTTTACTGTAAAAGGCTGTATATGCTGCAGTTAAGAGCTTAGCTTTACAGTTCAACTAACCTGGGTTTCAATCCAAGCTTTCTCGCTGTCTTTGCTTCTTTTCCTGTTGCTATGATAAAATCCTTTGACGAAAGAAACTTAAAAGAGTAAGGGTTTGTTCTATAGTATAATTTAAGGTATATTCCATCATGGTGGAGACATCAAAGGCAATATGTCTGAGTTACTGTTTTATTCCTGTGAAAAAGACACTATGACCAGAGCAACTCTCATAGGGAAAATGTTTAATTTGAGGTTGATTTTCAGTTTCAGAGGTTTAATCCATTGTCATTATGGAGGGAAATGTAGCAGTATCAGGACAAACATGATGCTGGAGAAGGAGCTGAGAGTTCTACATCTTGGTCCACAGGCAGCAAAAGAGTGTGTGCCACACTCAGTGTAACTTTAGCATAGGAGACTTCTAATTCTGTTTCCTGCCCCCACACAGTGAGATGCATTCTCTAACAATGCCACACTTCCGAATAGTACAACTCCAGATAGGCCAAGCATTCAATCATCTCAGTCTATGGGGGCCATACATATTCAAACCACCACAGAATAGATCTAAGTGAATGTTTCTATGTGTTCAGCTCACTGTGCCTATTTTTGCATTGTCCAGGATTGCCTGCTCAGAACGTAGTTTTCTGTATAGTCAATAGGAGTCACGCTAATTTCAACCAATAAAATAATCCCTCACAGGTATGTTATTCTAGATTCTATTAAGTTGAAAATTAACCCTAATTACCACAGCCACTGAGTAGCTATCTGGTTTTTGACAAGTGACTTTGGCTATGAGCTGTATTGTTTTTACTTGCAAAATGGATATAGTAAAGGTAATAACATTGTATTAGTTACTTTTTTATTGCTAAAAAAACGAACACCATGACCAATAAAAGGCATAAAAGAAAACATTTAATTTGGGGCTCATTGTTGTAGAAGGTTATAGTCCATGACCTTCATTGTGGGGAGCAAGGCAACAGGAAGGCAGGGAGTAGCTCAGTCAGTAGCTGAAACTAATAACTTAATCCATAAGCATGAAGCTGAGAGAATGAGCTAAGCGGGAATGGCTTGTCTTTTAGAAACTACAAAGCCTACCTACAGTAACATACCTCCTCCTACAAGGAACTATGTCCTAATCTCTCTCAAATGGTTCCGCCAACTAAATACCACATAGCCAAATATATGAGCCTATGGAGCTGTTCTCATTCAAACCAGCACAAATACCTATCTTATGTGACTAGTGTGAGAGCTAAATCAAATAAGATATAGAATAAAGCAACATGGTGCCTGACACAGTGTAGGCCCTTGGTGAATAAGAATACAACATGATTTTTATGCTCTACATTGATATTATAACATTTACTTCAAAATTTACCTGCTTAAATGTGTACTTGAAATTCACTAGTAATCAGTTTCACATCCTTATTATGCACAGTGTAAACAAAAAACCCATATTCCACGCATATCACTAAATGACTATAACAACATACATCTAATCAACATTTGTGACATCGTACTAAGTTTATGAAAATTGAAAACACAGAGGTCTGAATCCAATTCTGCCTGTGCTCAGTACATGACACTGAATTAGCTGTTCTTGCCCTTCTGATCAATTTTGCATTTACACAAAAGGCAATTTCTGAGGTCATCCCCAGCTTATGGCCATAGTTAACTGTGATAAAGAGGACAGAGGTAAGCGTGGAGTCTGTAAGATCTGCCACTAACCTCTGAAAAGCAATGGTTTCACTTTTTTATGCTTGGTTTTTCATGTGTATTATGGGATGGTTTATACATACCCACTTCCTATTATACAGTCCTGATTTAATTAATTCATTTTAGGCTTCTTGGGCTTCAAGGTCAAGGCTATTTAGCATTGTCTTGTAGCAGACATGTTTCCTTCCATCCCGAAGTGTCCACATTTTCCTAGAGGCCTCTGGAATCTTGCTATATGAAATCCTCCATAATGATTCACAGCAATACTGATCATTAGTGTTGCATGCAGTCATTAAAACAAGTAGCAACACATGATATCCATCTCAGATATCATGGTGATATTACACTGATGCTTTACCAAGATATAAGAAAGCCAAAAAGGACTGCAAATTTAAGTCCTCAATCTCCCCTCTATATAATGTAATGAAGACAATATGGATTTGTCTTGAGACATTATATCTTTAATCCTGGACTACTTTATTTTCTAGTCATGCAACTGTGTCAAGCAACTCAGCCATGTTAGTCTGCTGTTTCTCTGCTTGCCTCACTGGGCTATTGCAAGGATCACTACAGACAATAGCTATGTAATTCTGTTATAAACTGTTAAGTTCTCTGCAAATAAAACACACTGCCATTACTGTAATAGAAAGCAAATGAGACATTAATATTTTACGGGAATGGATTGGGGCAGATTATTTTTTAAGTATTCACATCTAATAGAGTTTTATACATACACCATTGTCGTTTTTCTTATGAACTGCCTAATCATCTCTGGTCAAGTCTCACATTCTTACTTCCGTTGTTCCCTCTATCTTTTCTCCTAAATGTCTCACTTTGAAGTAGCAATTCATTACCAGACTCTGAACAGTATATGGGAAGAAAGATAGAAAAATGTCCATGTGCATATTATGGTTAAAAAACAAATGCAACATGAAGCCAGTGTGGTTCATTTGTAGACCCCGGGATAAAACAAAATACCAATTTTCTTTATGAGTTTATTGGAACTGTTCTTATTAACAGTATCTGTGGTATGAAATCAGGTTTAAAAGCATCCACCCTATGTGGAGCCATAATTAGCTCATATGGCAGCATTAACATAAAGAGAGAACAAATTAATCATGGTTGGACGAGGTTTTTCTTTTTTTTTTTCCCCACATTAAAAAAAAAAAAAGTTGTTCAAAGCCTTTTGGAGTCTCTGTGGTCTCAAAAGGAAATCCTTTTGCCATTAAATGCTCCTGCAGAGAAAGCCTGCTAGCTGCAAGATCATGATGAGGGTAAGCATTAATTAAATCTAACTGCGAGAGAATAATTATGTACACATATCCGTCAGGGCAAGTTGTCACTATCCAGTAACAAAGTTGGATACAAACTCCATCAGCAGAACTGTCAGGCGGCTGTTAAAAGGATATGAATGTGTCCCAAAAGGACCATTTCATTTAGGGGGGTAAAAATTGCATTGCAAAGGATTAATGAGGCAAGAGGTTTGTGTTTTCAATTGGATGTAAAATGCAAACTGAAGAAGTTGTAATATCATCATTTAACCTTAATGTTTAGCTGCACTTGGATTTTTAACATGTGGTGGGGACAATTAGGTCCTGTATATCAGAGCAACATTTTCTGTCATGGAATGATATTAAAAGCTATTTTTTCCAAGTTAAATTGCACAAAAGTCTATGGCAAAATCCTAAAATCTAATTTGCACATTATTAATAATAATTAGGCAAGAAAATGAATAAAAATCCTAAACAGAGTAATTAGGGCATTCAGAAATGGGTATATGTTTTTATTTTGGTGGCTGTATTAAATTTTGGTGAATTTAACCCCAAGCTCTGAGACCTATGTATGTGCAGATGCACCACAGAGATGATGCAAACACAAATCCCGAAGGGAGCACCGAATGCAGACAGAGGAAATGTGTAGGAGGAAGAGCAACAGCACAGGCCATAGATGATTAACGTTCACTTCCAGGTCCTATTAATGACTTACTGAGTAAGCCTAGAAAACTTATTTCATGTCTCTGATCAGCCACAATAATATCTGAAAGCACTCAGAATAATAAGATGCACAATATCAACCTGTAGTTGTTGTTTTCCTCAGCTGCATGCCTTCAAAGGTTAAAACATCAAACAAAACTATCCCCAGTGGTGGCCTCAAAAGTGGCTCTTTCCACAACTTCTTCTTTGCTGGAGAAATGGGTGAGAGTGACAGCTTTCACCCACACAAAAAGGAACAGGAAGGACACCCAACTAATTTCATTGCAGATTTGACTGGTAATTGACATGGCCAATGCTGAGGTCATATATTGTATGTGCTAATAATAAAGTGTAAACACTGTATTTGAAGACTTGTGTTATTGACTTCTTAGCTGTTGTTTACTCTGTATCCTGATCCCCATAAGAGTAGAATGCTTATGAGTCTAATGTTGAAAGTCCCACCAGACATTAGCTTAGAAAAGAGTAGCTGTATCATTGGAACCAGAATCTTCAGCAGGTTGAGAGTTTCCTCCTATGGAGACACAAAAGCTCAGCCTGACTTCTATGGCTTTGTCTAGAACAGAGGAGCTAAACCATCACACAAGTGAAGTCAAAGTCTATAACGACCTTCTCTATAGATGCAACTCTGGGATGTTGCAATTTCTATCAAATTATATTTGATACACTTGTTAAAATACTAGTCTACACTTTCAGGATCATAAGGAATTATTTCCTTTTTTCTTAGTGGATACACAAAACACAAAATTATATATACTAGTGGAACAGTATGTAATGTTTTGATATCTATACATTTTACCATTCAATATGTCTTAACATATATATTTCATTATATATATATATATGATATATAATACAAATACAAATACAATATATATAATATAATACAAATATATACATATATATATATATATATATATATACATATATATATATGATTAAAAGATATTTAAATTCCCTTTCGTGACTTTTTGAAATACATGTTACATGATTATCATGTATAATCAACCCACAAGGCAAAATCACAAGAAAGCTTCTTGTTCAGGGCTAAATGGAATTTGGTTCCAACTAGTCAACTTTCCTAATCTTTTCTTCTACCCACTCTTCCTTTAGTCTTTACAGTCATTCTACTCACAGCCTCTGTGGGGTCACACTGTTTGCCACACTGTGTCTGGCTTACTTCATTTAACAGACTATTCTAGCTCTACTCAGGATACCACAGTTGTCAGGACTCTAGAGCTGTTTCAACCCTCTTGAAAACCAACATGAATTAAAAAGAAAAATGAGTTACTGGAGTTGTCTCTATCTTACTATCTATGAAGGATTCTACTAAGGCTGTAACATTTCATAAGGGGGGGTCGCACAGACTCTTAGGCCCTCCAAGTATTAAACAGGCAGGGCATTGCTCCTTAGCCTTTGAGATCAAATTTAAATTGGTCACAATTTGTATTGAATCACTGCATTCAGGACAGTATGGCTGTGGTGTACACCAAACCTTCTTAGACAATTCTTTTGGCAAATTATGACGACTGGCATGTATAGAAGAGATGTTTCAGATGTTCTTTGCAAGTATTCACAACTAAATTATGAACAGGAAATTGGGGTTTGTTAGCTAATGGTCCAGTCACTGTAATAAGATAACCTCATGAAAAAAAAAAAAAAACTTAAGGAAAATTCATGTTTTTTTTAGATCAGAGTTTAAGAATAGTCTATTCTGGTGGGTCATGAAAGGTTACAGGTAATAAAACTCGCTAGTTACACTGCATCCACAACTAAAGTCAAGAGCAACAAAAGTATATGAAACAAAAGTTTCATAGAATCCAGAAACCAGTCTTAGAGAGTGCTATCTCCCACAGTGAGCAGATTCCCGCCTTAACTAATCTAATGAACACAAGCTCCCTGAGGCATGCTTAGATACCAATCTCCTAGATGATTCTATATCTCACAAAACTGATAATTCAGATATACTGCCACATGTTCTCCATAGGAGACTGAATAGTATCATCATGACAAACTGATAGCTCCCACTTGTCTTCAGAGTGATTTTTCCAATGAAGACTTGTTCATGTCAACATCCTTACAAAACAATACATAAATAAAAATAAAATAAAAGCAGCAAATACAGATTACTTCCCCTAACTTCACCTCTGAATTGGAATCAACATCTTTAAAAGATAGAATGTAAAAGATTTGATCATAAAAATCATTATTCAAAAAGAAAAAAAGTTAAAGAAAATTGGGATAAAGCCAGAAAACCAAGATCATCTGAGAGATACCAAGACCATAAAGAAAATTTCACATCAATTTTAAAAATTTGTTAACATCACATTTTTTTTTCAGGGCAGAATTTTATCTAAGTACATTTGCTCTTCTTTTCAATGATATTTTCATCCTTATCATTATTATTTTTGTGTATTTGATTCAATGAATTGATTACTATATAATATTCTACAACTTTGACTATATATTAACTGTTAAAATATCTCTCCATTTTACACATTTAAAGCTACTGTTTTCGCATGTAGGTATAAACTTATAACCTTGTATAAAAGTATAAACTTTCTTTCACATTGATAAACAGCTGCTTATGTGATAAATTGATAATTTTCTTTATCCCTAAAATATTATTACTTTTCTTGTATCTAGTTATTGAAATGTACATCCTGTCATACATGTACATTTCTCTGAATGTCTTTTTTGATTAGTAAAGTATGGTATGCACTCTGTTTTTTTTTTTTTCTACTTTGCTGACTAGCTTTTTATCAACTTGACAAAAACTAGAGTTGTTTGGGAAGAGAACCTCAACTGAGAAAATTCCTTTGTAAAACTGAGCAGTGAGGCATTTTCTTAATTAATGATTGATATTGGAGGGTTCGGTGCATTGTGAGAGTGCCGCCTCTGGGACAGTAGATTCAGACTCTGTAACAAAGCAGATTGAGCAACACACAAAAAGCAAGCTTGTAAGTAGCATTGCTTCGTGGCCTCTGTATCAGCTCCTGATTCCATACCTACCCTGCTTGAGTTCCACTCCTGACTTCCTTTGAGGATGAACAATGATGTGGAAGTGTAAGCCAAGTGAAGCCTGTCCTCCTCAAGTTACTTTGTTCATGGAGTTTTATCACAGCAATAGTAACCCTAGCTAAGAGTTCACTGTCAGACTTTGTATCTTTATGCTTTAGGTGGATCTTTGGAAAAGAGAAGATAGCTGGATTTTGCTTAACACAATCTGTCTCTGAATTTTAGCAGTTACAGTGTACATATTGTGTTTCCTAGGGTGTAGGGGTTATTCTTATCTTCCCATCTTTTATTTTCCTTTGTTATTTTTTTCTATTTCCTCTACACTATCATCTGGGGTCACCATGATATCAACTTCTAAACCCATCCATTAGCGTTTACAAGCCATTTTCTTCATTTTGAGGTGAATTTGTGTTGCTTTCTTTAGGTTTCATATATTTGTAACTATTATATGATAGTACACATATGCATGTAAAATTAGAAAAGACAGTTTCTATTCTAATAAGCATTTGAAAAGTTGGTATAATTTTTTTCTACTTTTTATTCTGCACAGGAATGGAAAATTTTGTCCTATTAGCAGAACACAGCCTTTTTTGTCAGACTTTAACATGGAAGGCTTATAACTCAGTTCTTATTAGAATCATTTTCCCCCTTTGAAACATAAGGAACTTCATAAGTGTGGTCTTTACTGTTTATATTTATGACAGTACACTACTCTTCCATATTACAATAGAAATTATTGCACTAAACATATTGAATGGTAGGGCTTCTTTAGAATGCAGCACTGATGTCTTAGTATTTCTCTCATATTCCAAAGAATAGTGAAGCACACAATCAGTTTCTTATAGCAATAACAGCTATCCAACTTTTAGAAGCAGATTTGTGTATTAGTTACTTCCCAGGGTAACCAAATACATCAGAAACAATTTAAAAGGAGAAATATTTATTTTGCCTCATGGGATGAGGGCAGTGTTTATGATAGCGAGGCATGCATGACAGCAGTGACATGAGTGTGCTTGTCACATCTGTGTGAATAATGAAATAGCAAGAGAGGATGAAGTTAGTTTCAATGCTGGACTATAAACTCCATGGCTTGATTCACCTTCCAATCCTCAGACATCCACTGTACCCAGCTTAGTCTCACTTCCTTAAATTCCCACAGCTTCACAAACAGAGCCACCAGTGGGAAGCTAAATGTTCAAATCCTTGAGTCCAGGGAAGAAAGTTCATAGTCAAGCCATTACAATGATATATAAATATTACATATATAATATATATTCGTGTAAATTTAGAATTAAGAGTTTTTTCAAAAATAGTGATGCCTAATATAGAAGTATAGTATAGCTTTACATTGATAGAACAACCCCAAACACTCAGCAACAACTCCTCATGCCTTGCTATTTGGAGCACAGCTTGAAAATGGCTAATGTCTTAGGCATTCCATGACATTGCCTCAATATGTTTAACTGTGTCTACTTCAAACCTAGGAGAATGCAAAATTACTCTCTGTAATAGTCTCACCAATTTACCCATTTGATTACTGCTGAATTCAAAACAAGCAATAGCTGCTAACATCTAACTATGTGCTTTATCAACATTCTGCAACAGACAGCACGAATGTGGGTCAGGTGGCCTACATGTTTCTACATGTTCAAAAGCCATGAAAAGAGGCAATTTAAAGGGAAGGTTCAGGGACTTGAATCCCATTCCTAACTCTGTTCATTTCTGACGATGATAAGAATCTCCTCTTGTAATCTCTATACCCCAAAGCACATTGGATAAGAAAACTTTGAGATGCATTCATGGAGCCTTATAGTATGTGAACAAGCCTGACAAGCTCAGTGACCAGTTAGTAAGGTGAAGTAAGGTCAGTTGGTCCTGCCCTGCTCAGACCTGGACCATCCAGCTTAGACAAGCCCTTGCTTTACTTGGAGTAAGTACTAAATAAATTGTTCTAAATTAAGGACATTGAGTTTCAGGGTGTTCTATTATATGAAAAAACTAAGTGACATAATATCATCTAGTTCTGATGAAGGACATGCCCTAGAGTCCTGTCTTTAGCTTTCCCCAAGGTCTGGTCTTCAGCCTCCTGCTAACCCCTCTTGTAATTGCCCTTCAATAGGCAGACTGTGTGGAATTGACTGAGAGCTCCCTGTCACATTTCAGATGGACAAGCGAAATTGCCTGGAGGTGACATACACTTTCAGGAAAGCAAACTTCTTTGAGAGACATACCAGCAAAGATTTATGGAGGTGGCTGTGTGCTTTGACTGCTGTTTAATTCTCTTACACCTGATTTAGACACAACTGAGCATAACCAGAATGGTCGAGGTGCTGGCTACACACTCAGGATGACATCTGTGGCCAACTGAGAAATGCCCAGAGACCGGGTGGGAAGGATTTATTACTAAAATGCTTTACACCCCCCACCTATTTAATGTTCTGAGGCGCTGATTCCAGGGTGCAACTAATTCACAGCTGCATGCATGACATTTGCCAACTCCAGAGATAGAATCCTGTGGAGAGTCAGCAACTCTGCTATATACCCACTGCAAACAAGGCAGGGTTAGCATCAAATGAGAGGTTTATTTCAACCCTGAAGTTTGGTCAATAGCAGTGCTTTCCAATCACATTTACAATCAAAGGCAATTTGAATTGAAAGCCATTGGTGGAAGTTATCTAACCCATCACCTTTGCTTTCTAAATTAACAACAGCACAGATTTATTAGGTACTATGTTCAGTGTGGCCCCCTGAGTACTCTATATGCATTAACTCTAATCCTCCCAGCCTTCATATAAGTGATCAAATGACTGTGTGATTAGCACATTAGGTAATGGCTACTTGGTGCACAAGTCATTTTCAAAGTTATGCAAGTTAGTGATGAAGCTGGAAAACAAATCCACATCTTTAGGGATGGAGAAACTCCAGAATCATAGATTTTCAGAAATGGGAACATTAGAGCATGGAGGGAGGGGCTCTTATCACAAACCATATAGTCATACTGATTAATAATCTGATAATTTACCACACATTAATTGAGCATCTGCTGTTTGTTAGGAATGTAGCTAGTCTGTGGGAACTCAAGCACTGTCTGGAAACAGTTGCTGCACTTGAGCAGACTCATTAAGGCAGAAGAAGATATGAAGTGGCCATAAATTACTCTAATAAAATGACAAATAGCTCATAAAAATTGGGAAAGACATTATAAAAAGTTGGAGGAAGAGTCTATGACTTTCATTTGGAAAACAGTAAGTTGAAAAGACTTCATGAAAAAAGAAAAAAGATGGGCTTTGGGGCCTTTTGTTTTGTTGTTTCCTAATTCAATACAAAAGCAAGCTTGGAATGGTGGCAGTGGAGGAAGGGTGGAAAACAGTGAGGAAATGGCACAAAGGTAAGGAAAGAAAGATTTCAGTATGGACTCCAGGTAACCAAGACCTATCTTGTCATTCTAACAAACTGGTATTATCTAGAATTTTAACTCTAACTTCATCTTGATGATGCATGGACAAACTCACCTTTGTTTCAGATCATTATCATAAATACTTTTTCCTTTTATTGTTGAGAATGTTCTCGCTATCCTGAGTTTTTGTTGTTCCAAATGAATTTGCAAATTGCTCTTTCTATCTCTATGAAGAATTGATTTGGAATTTTGATGGGGATTGCATTGAATCTATAGATTGCTTTTGGCAACATGGCCATTTTTATTAAATTAATCCTGCCGATCCAGGATCATGGAAGATCTTTCCATCTGAAATCTTCTTCTATTTCTTTCTTCAGAAACTTGAAGTTCTTGTCATACAGATCTTTTACTTGCTTGTTTAGATTCACACCAAGGTATTTTATATTGTTTGTAACTATTGTGAAGGGTGTCATTTCCCTAATTTCTTTCTCAGCCTGTTTATCCTTTGAATAGAGAAAGGCTACTGATTTATTTGAGTTGATTTTGTACCCAGCCACTTTGCTGAATTTGTTTATCAGGTTTAGGAGTTCTCCGGTGAAACGTTTAGGATCACTCAAGTATACTATCATACTATCTGCAAATAGTGAAATTTTAACCTATGATCACTTGATCTTTGACAAAGGAGCTAAAACCATCCAGTGGAAAAAGGACAGCATTTTCAGCAAATGGTGCTGATTCAACTGGAGGTCAACATGTAGAAGGATGCAAATCCATTCATAGCTCCTTGTACAAAGCTCAAATGCAAGTTGATAAAAGATCTTCACTTACAAGCAGATACACTGACACTAATAGAAGAGAAGGTGGGGAAGACACTCGAATACCTAGGCACAGGGGAAAAGTTCCTGAACAGAACACCAATGGCTTATGCTCTAAGATCAAGAATTGACAAATGGGACCTCATAAAATTGCAAAGCTTCTGTAAGGCAAAGGATATTATCAATAAGACAAAATGGCCATCAACAGATTGGAAAAGATCTTTACCAGTCCTACATCCAATAGAGGGCTAATTTCCAAGATATACAAAGAACTCAAGAAATTATACTCCAGACAACCAAATAACCCTATTAAAAATGGGGTACAGAGCTAAACAAAGAACTCTCTTGTGTTTTTCATTTCTTTCTTTCTTTCTTTCTTTCCTTCTTTTTTTTTTTTTTTTTTTTTTTTTTTTTTGTTGTTCAAGACAGGGTTTCTCTGTGTATCTCTGGCTGTCCTGGAACTCACTCTGTAGACCGACTGGCCTCGAACTCAGAAATCCGCCTGCCTCTGCCTCCCAAGTGCTAGGATTAAAGGCATGTGCCACCACTGCCTGGCTAAAAAAGAACTCTCAACAGAGGAAACTCGAATGACCGAGAAGCACCATAAGAAATGCTCAACATCCTTAGTCATCAGGGAAATGCAAATCAAAACAACCCTGAAATACCACCTCAAACCAGTCATAATGGCTAAGATCAAAAACTCTGGTGATAGTAGATGCTGGCGAGGATGCAGAGAAAGAGGAGTAGTGTTGGTGGAAACAATGGAGTAGTGTTGGTGGAATTGCAAGCTGGTACAACCACTCTGGAAATCAGTCTGGCAGTTCCTCAAAAAACTGGACATAGCATTACCTGAGTATCCAGCTATACCCATATACCCAGAAGATGCTCCAATGTATAACAAGGACATATGCTACACTATGTTCATAGCAGCCTTATTTATAATAGCCAGAAGCTGGAAAGAACCTGGACGTCCCTCAACAGAGGAATGGATACAAAAACTGTGGTACATTTACACAATGGAATATTACTCAGCTATTAAAAATAATGAATTCGAGAAATTCTTAGGTAAATGGATGGGACTAGAAATTATCATCCTGAGTGAGTTAACCCAATCACAAAAGAACACACATGGTATTTACTCACTGATAAGTGGATGTTAGCCCAAAAGCTTGAAATAGCGAAGACTCAACCAGCAGATCATATGAAGCTCATGAAGAAGGAAGACCAAGTGGGGATGCCTCAGTCCTACTTAGAAGGAGTAACAAAAATACTCAAGGGAGCAAATATGGAAACAAAACGTGGGACAGAAACTGAAGGAGGGGCCATCTGGAGACCATTCCACCTGGGTATCCATCCCATGCACAGTCACCTAAGCTAGACACTGATGTGGATGGCTGGAAGTGCATGCTGACAAGAACATGATATAGCTGTCTCCTTAGAGGTCTGCCAGAAATGAACACATTCAGAGGATGATGCTCACAGATAACCACTGATATGATCAAGGGTTTCCCAATGGAGAAGTTAGAGAGGGGACTGAAGGAGCAGAAAGGGTTTATGACCCCATGAGGAGAGCAACAATACCAACGAACTAGAGCTCTCCAGCATCTAAACCACCAGCTTGGGAGCACATATGGAGGGACCCATGACTCCAGCTGTACATGTAGGGGAGGATGGCCTTTTCATGCATAGATGGCAGAGGAGATTCTTGGTCCCATGAAGGACGAACACAGTGTGTGGGGGAACATGAGGGTGGGGAGGGGAAAGTGCAGATGGGGGGGTATGTGGGGGCACAGCCTCATAGAAGCATGAGGGGGGAGGGGATAGGAGGTTTCTGGGTGGTCGGGGTAAGTGGGGTAAGGGGATAAAATCTGAAATGTAAATATAATACTGAATTTAAAAAAGAAAAAGAAAAAAAAATACTTTTTCCAAGCTTTCACAGTATCTTTATGGTCTCCCTAGAACTGCACAGGTGAATTCTGTGCAGGAAGGGAAGATAACTACAGTGTCTAAAAGATCATTCAAATTATGATGACTACCAACCAAGATAGACCATGGGTCTGCTTGTTCAATATTTATAAGCAGAGCTACAACCCATTAAGACAACTAATTTAAAGTCATTAATGTTTCTGGCTATTTTATTCCAACTAAGTGAATAATTTATAGCCACTTAGTAATAAAAAGGGAAAATATATATGTGTCTTAACATAAGTCTGCATCCTAGGGACAGTTCACCAAGATAAAAGACCACACTGCAGGTTATATTCAAGGAAAATAGAAGGAAACAGAATTTGCATGCTCTCTGTACCATGAGGTTGGGAACCATGGGAGTGAACTTTGGGACATGATCCTGGTGGAAGAGAAGGCACCTTATGCCTCCAGCATCTGTTTGGCTCAGAGTTCCTTCCAGGTATTCACAGAATGCCATGCATATCTCTATTCCTATGTGATTTTCAGATTCCTTTTCCCTTTTCCTTCCAGAAATTGCTTCCCAACCTACTCCCTGTTTAATATCAAGACAACTTCTGAGGATCTCTCTCTCTCTTTGAAGTCTTCCTTAATTAATCTGTGTTGGCAAATATTTCACACAGACCTCCAATACCACCATGTATTCACTATGGCAGTGCATGTCTGATTCTGGGCTTCCTTTAGTAAGTGATTACTGTTGGTGGACAGAGATATTAGTGACACATTTTATGTATGTATTGCATCCTGAAAAGGTTGAGTAAATACCTTAAAATATAAAAACATGACAGATATTATAACTTCTGACCTCTTTAGAGTCATAAAAATTCTGAAGTTGGGTGGAGTCCCTGACTTGATGCTCTCTTGAAAAAGAATATGTCTTTCCTTATAGAACACTGTAGCTCCTAACACTCTTTCAGCAGATCTGGTAACACTGAATAAAACTTGCCAATGCAAGGAAAACTGCATATACTTTCTTGTAGTTACTAGAGAAAGTTGACATAATTTCACAGCTCAAAGATCATAGCCAGGGTAGCTAAGAGCAGAACTAGAGTCATTTTGTAATTTAAATGTGTGCTATGAATTCACAACCCTACAGTCTATTGGTTGGGTAATCTGACAAATCACTTAAAGATTGTCAACTTGGATTTCTTACTTTGTTAAGCAAGGATAACACACATGGAGTTTTGGTATCTTTTTATATGAGATAATATATGATGGCATTATGCCTAGCATATATTAAACTCTCAATAGATCCTTTGTAATCTTTGCATTCCGTTAGTTTTCTCAATAACCCACTCATTTCTTCACCTATTAATCTGTCTATCCAGCTCTCTTTCTAGTCATCCACCTTTACATGCAGTAAAATGAAATCATAGGCAAGTTCTTTGCTACACAAATATGCTAGTGAGAGCATAAGACTGTGCTTTCCTTCACAGGACCATAAAAGTTGAAGAAGGTGACAGTTATGTCCACCTGCCTTTAGAATGGACAATGAATATAAAGGCAATGATGAAGAAAATTCCCAAGACTGTGAGGACTATAGACAACACTGGATCCCTTGGGAGGGGCATGAGATGAGGATGTGTTTTACAGAGAAAACTCCTAAATTACAATTTGAATGTGAAGAGGGGCTGGTCTTTCTAGAACATTGAGATTAGTACTAATCTAACATTGGGTCAAGGAAGAGTGGGCCAGCAGACTTTCTTCTAAAGAAACCAAGTGGAAGGTCAGGGATAACTTTATTATTGTTGTTATTGTTTTTCTTGTTGCTGTTGTTGTTGTTACATGACATAACTAGTTACAATAGTCAAGGCATTTATCCTCATAGCAAGGCTAGACAAGGCAACCTCGTAGGAATAAAAGGGTCCCAACTGCTCCTACTGTTCAGACTCCCATAAGTACACCAAGTTACACAATTACAACATATATGTAAAGGACCTGTATCAGACCCATACAGACTCCCTGATTGTCAGTTCTGTCTCTGTGAGCCCCTATGAGTTGATTCAATGAGCCATGTTCTCATGGGGTCCTGACCACACTGCTTCTAGAAGCCTTCCTTTCTCTCTTCCTCTGGATTCTCCAAGCTCGGCCTAATGTTTGGCTGTGGGTCTTTCCTATCAGCTTCTGGATGAGGCAAGTGTAGCTTTAAACTCTATTAAACTGTGTTTCCTTCACTTTCTGGTCCTTGATTTTAAATATCTTCCCATGTAGCAGTGGAGCTCATGACTAAAATAAAGTAATATGAACAGCAAGACAAATAGTAACAAATAACAAAATTATAGATCACATATCCAATGCCCATCTTGTACTTTGCTATGTGCTACTGTGCTAAGTGCTTCATTTTGCATGGTTTGATTCTACAAAAACACTTTGAAGAGATATCAGTGTCATCCAAAAATCATGGTTGTTGTCTTTGAGATATACATATCTTAAGATTATTATCTGAAGATTTGAGCACAAACCCAAATCAACTATGAAACAAAATGGTGTGTGTGTGTGTGTGTGTGTGTGTGTGTTTATACACAAATGTCATGGCAGCCATGGTGCACATTGGATATTAGAGGACAGCTTGTGGGTTCTGATGATGGAGTGACTGTTGTCAAGCTTGTTGGTAATTGCTTTTATTGGACTGAGCCATCTTATCAGTGAAATGCTTTTAAAAGATGGAATGAAAAATTTAGACCTTACAACTTAGGCCCTTTGAGTATAAGGGTTGACCATTTAGTTTGTACTCGTGGTCATCTGCCTTAAGAGGAATTCATTCAAAGACCTAAAGCAGTCCTCTTTGCAGGTAACAAAGTATAAGGGAATTGCTTTAGGTAGATGATGTGTATATATATATATATATATAGTGTGTGTGTGTGTGTGTGTGTGTGTTCTTAAAAGATCATTCTAGCTATCATGATAGAAGACAGATTTGTGAGTGATAAGGCTAGAAGAGAGGGTGCTGCAGAAATTCAAGTTATGTGTTAGAATATGCCAAATAAAATAGAGGCTGTGGTTCAGAAATAGGGAGTGAATTGTGAGCTTCTAGGTGTGTATCCAAGTGGCAGAGAATACCCTGACTATTCTTTATAAGGGTTGATGTGCTCAGCTATGGGCCAATTGTCTCTTGGATGTCATTTGCCATCTACATGTGAGCCTAGTATTAACTCAAATTTACAGATGGAAAACAGAGATTATGCACAGTTTTACTTACTTAATAAAAACCACCCTGTCAAACAACAGAGAATTAACTTTGCAATCTTTTTTTTAAAACCCATCTTCTAAACTGCAGGAAACTAAAAAAGCTCTTGCTCCAATTTGGACCTCTCCTCTGCTTTCTTTGAATGCCAACTCCATTCCACAGCCTGTAGGACACTGGGGAGTAGCTACTTAACAGCTACCTCATAAAACCATGTTGCAAATATGAAGGCAACAATTACCCCCTCCCCCAATAGCCTTCCCAGTCTGAGGAGCAATGCTGCAGTTTAGCATTTACCAGGCCACTTAGGAGGAAGCCCAAGCTGTAGAAACACATTGGAGCTGATTTTAGCCATGTGCTTAATTCCATGACACTGGTTCTCAGCTACCCATTCCATCTGCTGGAAACTACTGGGCACCACACACTGGACGTGGAGCCTAATGAAGCAGAGAGAAGCCAGGTGTTCTCATTCTGGGCCAGGAGGCCCACAGCCACCTTTGGCAGAAGGGGAGGAAAGACACAACGAAAGACTGTAGAGTCAGACCATCATATTTAGGCTTTCTGATGGCCTGTGCAGAGTAATGGAGCATTTCTAAGTTGAGTTTCTGAGGCTGCTTCTATTGGGCAAGATGTTAATAAATGTTCCAGGGGAAAAATAATGTCTGCAGGCAAGATGGTATCATGGACAGTGAATGCAACAAAGCTTTTTGTACTGCAGGCCTTTCGGAGTCTTAACAGAATTAAAAGCAATACAAAAATCTCCAAGAAGGCGTGTGCAGAAATTTGATTATGAAATGCTAACCACCACAAATGTGTGTGTGCTCTTGGGTATATGCATGTGAGCACCCACATATATGTGGATATAAGAAAGCAATAACTAGTGACTTTCTCTATTATTTCTACCTTATGTTAGGAGACAAAGTCTGTCTGGAACTGGAATTTATTGATTCATCAAAAATAGCTGCCCAACAATTGCCCAGGGAATCTTTTGCTTCTGCCTCCCCAGCACCATGACAACAGGTATGCCACACAATCCCTGGCTTTTTACATGGCTGTGGGGGAACTGAACCCAGGTCTTTATGCTTGCCAGCAAGTATGTTACCAACTGAGTCATCTTCCCTGGTCAAGAAAATCTCAAAAGTGTGATGACCAGCTGGTATAGAGACTATTCTCCTTCTCGAGCTTCCAGATGCAGTGGTGGCAACAGAGTCATCGTCACCCTGCTCCTGAACTATTTTAGTAATGCTTTAATGACATTAGTCTGATGTACTGTGTGTCAGTCTGTCTGCCTGTGGGGGGAAGCATTTTGAGCAAGGACCTTTTACATACAGTCAATTCCAAAGACATAAACTACAAGGGATTTCAGCTGTTCATATATTCAACCAGCATGTGTTAAATGCGTTGTATGTATTGGATTTATAAATATGAAGCATCTATTTGAGAGAGAAAGACAGAAAACAAGCACAGAAGAACAATCTTAGGCTGTATTCTTATGGAATATCCACACACAGGCTAATGTAACAGATAGTAGCCAGTCCAAAAGGAGAAAAAATTTACTGATGGGTTAACATGGGAGAAAGTGATCTGAGGTATGTAAGGTGAGAAGGAACCAGGTAGGACAGCAGCTGTTGGTAATGGAAAACAAAGAAAAAAAAACATGCACAGGAAGCATTAGAGAGGTCCCAGTCTCTGAAGGAAAAATATGCTAGCTGTGCTTGTGAAGTGTGACAAGCAACCAGTTTGTCTAGAATACAAGGAAAACCAGAGTAGATATTAGGGAAAATAGCAGGATGCAGATCATCATGATATAGGGTCTTTATTTCAGAATTTAGAGCTCAGACGGTATTCCAAGAAGAACGGGAAACCGCTCAAGGATCATGAGCAAATTTTAACTGGCATAGGATTTTGAAAGAAGTAGTCTGGTTATTGTATAGAGGAAAACTGAATCAGAAGCAGAGTATAGTTACAAAAAGAGAGCAAGAGATGACAATAGTCATGATTGTGAGAACGAAAAGCAGGACATAATTTTCACATACATTGAGGAGCGACACTTAGATGTATTCATTAGAATTCTGAGACTCCTCCAAACTAACAAGGGACAGTAACCATCCACAGTCTATCTGAACTGCTGCGTGTTCACTAACAATCTCCACCTGAAATCCTGTCTGCCCTGACAGGGTAAAACAGATTACAAAGGAACGACCAATTTTAGACAAAAAGGAAACAAAAGAACTCCATGTGATGTAAAAATATACATGTGATGAAAAAATACTGATGTAAAATGAAACACTGCCCAATTGTCTTATAGTTGAGGCTTGCTTATGAAACATGTGAAGCACAAAATAGATAGATTTGAAGAGTTGGATGACATAAAGATGTTTATGATAAATGACAACATGAAGTCAGAGTGGTCCTGAAGAAGAGAGAAACAATTTACTTGAAGCCAAGTAAATTATGGGGTTTATGTGGTGTGAAAACGTAAGGAGGCAGAAAAGCACTCTTGCTAAACCTGAAAGAGTTCTTGATAAAGAAGAGTGTGATTTTATGTTACCTGAATGTGCAACCCAGGAAAACAAACAAGAATTTAAGCATGGTGGGTACATGCACCCTGAGCATTCTCACTATTTTCCTAGACTCCTAGAGCCATCATATAGTTTGATGGGTCCTATTCTAGGGAACTGGAAAACTGAGCCTCAGAGAAAGTGATGACTTTTTCAAAGCCATCCAAGTGGAAGGTGATTAGGTTAGCATTAGGACACCATGTTTCCTGCTTTAGGGAGACTGCTATTTCCTACATGAGTTCCAGAAATAAACTCTGCAACTCAACTCTCTTTGCTTTGATATATGACCTTCCATAATATACTGATCTTGTCTGCTTTTCCACCATCTTGATTTAAAGTTCACAGAATTAGGACCAAGATCCTCTCAACAAACACCAAGCACTATCTCTGCCATGTTTTTCAAACACTGATTTAGATACAGCTATAAATATCATCCAACTAGGAAGACAACCCTAAGAACTCTGTCTAGCTAAGGAGAGTCAGGAAGAAGCAAATTATCATGCACACAGGACCAGAACAAACACATACAAAGAAAATCCAGGAGACTTCATAGTGAGTTGGAACTATCACAGCTAATGAAATCTTTATTAAAGTATTTCATTCAAATGGGTAGAAGGATACTTAGGATTTCACTACCAGTATGACATGGTAGACAAGCTACGAGATTTTGGACTTGTGATTGGTTGAAATTCTCTGGCTTTACCAATGTCTACATCACTGGTTCTCAACCTATGGGTTGTGATCCCTTTTGAGGTTGAATGACATTTTCATAGGTGTAACCTAAGACCATCAGAAAACACAATTATTTACCCTGCAATTTATAACAGTAGTAAAATTGTAGTCATAAAGTAGCAATGAAAATACTTTTTTATGATTGAGGGATCACCACAAAATGCGGAATTGTATTCAAGGGTCACAGCATTAGAAAGGTTGAAAACCACTGTTGTAGGGTATCCTCTGATACATGTTAGTGGTACTTTTTCTGTCTTGGTAAGATCATATATAACATGTGAATTATTTTACTTGCTAAAAAAGGGTTCTACACAGAAACATATGTGGTAGACAAATCATTTAGCCTGCTGCCTGGAGTAAGTAAATGGGAAGACATAGTTTATAGGGGTCAGTTTATTTATTTAAGACACACAAAATTCCAGAAGAGGGAATGTAGAGGACAGAGCACACAGAGTTAGTAGGAACAGTGAAGAGCTGAACACCATGCAGTTTTTAAGTGTCATATTCATAAGTTTGAGCACACAAAAGGTGGCAGAGGAATGAAGTTACAGTAGAGAAAGGAGTGAGAAGGGCAAAGAAGAGCAATGAGCCCGAGATCAGAGTGGCCCGACGAAATAAAAGTGCAGGTTCAGAAATCACACAATGATAAGTGGGAACCTCCCATCTGCAAAGTCACACAGGTACCCAGAAGAAATGACAATGGTGTGAGAAGATGGAGGGAAAAGGAGAGGAGGAGGACAAGTATGAGCAAGTCTGTTCTAACTAAACGTGGATGATTGCATAAGATTTTACTACAATATGAGAGAGGTGTACTTCAGACAGCTCTAATAAAATGATCCAGGGGATGCAGCATCAGAATGGAAAAAGGAATCAGATCTATCTAATCTATGATGCCAATGTTTTCAGCTGCTGTATTCTTCGAGTTCTAAACAGTGGTTCCCTGACAGTGCTCCTGGGAGTCCTTGTTTCTGACTCTGAGACAATAGTTCTCATGCTTTCTACAAGCATATTCTGTTTGTCTTATATTCTTGGTTAGGAACACCCTTGAAAAGAGTTGTCACTACTTCCAGGTAGTGGTTATAGAAGCTCTCCTTATATTCCCTTGTAGACACTTTAAAATTTAAAGTGTTCATTGTCATCCTCAGATGAGGCAGCATGGTTCTCAGAAAGGTTAGTACTAACCCCAAGAGCACACACCCATTATCTTCAATCGGGCTTAACAGGCAGGGAAGTTCTACAAGTCATGGGAGCAGTGGGAAGGCACTGGACACGGTTCCCTGGATCTGGGAACACAGGACAGACTTCTGTCTTCTGGCTCAGGGCCAGGAGTTCCTACCTCGAGACTTGTTCCTCCGCTTCCTCTTCCCTGCAGAGGTGCTGCTGCGCGAAGCTGGCTGCAACTGACCGATCTCCACTGGTGTGTTAGCCCGAAAGCTCTCCTTGAACTTCTGCATCAGGGACTCCACTGTCTCCTGTGTCGCCTCAGCTGCTGCTACAGGGTGGCAATGGGGCTGAGGTTAAGGCTTGACCAACTCACAGTCCCTGGGGGACTGGGACTGGCCACCTTAAGACTCTGAAACTCTATCTCTATCTGACCCAGTAAAAGCAAACACTCAACTACAGGTCCTCTCACTAAAAGATACAAGGTTGGCATTATCTATCACCTGCTAGATTTTAGGCATTGGAATAAACTCTTGATATATGATGGTGAAAGGTAGGTACAGTCTATGTTTCAAATAATTTGTAATCCAGTAGGATAGATAGATAGATAAATAGATAGATAGATAGATAGATAGATAGATAGATACTATGGGTATATATATATATATATATATATATATATACCCATAGTATATATATATATATATATATATATATATATATATATATCAGAAACATTGCTTGATGTTGGAAATATATATATTATAACAAGAAACATCTCACCCATCCAGCAAGTCAAGGCAGCCTTCTTGGAAAAGGTACTATTGAAACTGAGATCATAATGATGCATGCAAAGACAGCAGAGCATGGTAGCAGGACATTAGGGATGAAAGTGTCCTAGAAAGAAGAGAAGCAAGCATGATGATCTGAGGGCAGAGAAGGGAAGCTCTTCAGTAAGAGAAGGAAGTGCAGTGTGGGTGCGATTTAGGTTGCACACAGAGCGTGCTAAGGAATGAAACATGTGAATGAGGATACCTTGTACACAAGACTTAATTTAGATTCATCTAAATGGTGAAGACTTATCACTGAATGGCTTTAAAGAAGAAGACAACATATTTAAATTAGGTCTCTCTGCTAATTATTACTAATTAAAGTAAAGGGAAATACAGAGAGATGGGAAAGGAGGCAGAAACTAAGAGATCTCCATAAGTCACTCAGGGCTAATGAAGGTCTGAATGGATACAGTGGCAGTTGAGAGCACGCAATAGCTTATTCACAAAACTACAGCACTGTGGGATGCAGCTCAGTTAAGTCTACATCTCAAATTTAGCAAAGGAAAACCAAGGCTTCCATCAAGTCGTAGACTTTTCTCCATGCCAGCAACCAGTAGTCAAGCCCATGAATCTGCCAGTGCATGTGCAACAACCTGCTAGTGACTTATTCATGGCCGCATTTTCAGTTCCCAAATTGAGACCAATAGAAAATTCCATAGAAAGACAAACTGAGGTCAGAAATTTAGAGAAAAACCATAGAAGATAAAAGGAAAAATATAGGAAAGCTTGAAAAAGAAGATGAGAGATATTATCAAAGGCAGGAGGAGGAAACCAGAGGAAGAAAACAGGACACACCTAAATGGCCTTCGTGCCTTTGTTCTGAGAAATGTCCAAAGACAGCCCTGCCTTTGAAATCTTCAAACTCAGCCTCCCTCCCACATCTGCAGAGGATGGGAATGTCTTCTCAGGTGGAGTTTCCTACGACTTGACACCAGGAAATGGCATGCACTCAAGATTCATTTTTCTTTGGATGGATTTCTCCAGATTAGACAGAGAAACCGCCCTAACCTCTCAACACCCACTTCTTGTTTTCTTAGGGGAAAAAAAATCAACATAGACAGATGTGTCTGCAAGGTAAGTCAAAACCAGAGGGTGGATTTGGATATTAGGTTCTGTGGGAAGCCCCATCTTCAGTGACACAGGGAGAATCATATTGCTAAGAAACACAATTGAATGCAAATGAGCCATATGGTAGCACTATAGCTCCCTCAACTCTGTCTTTTGCTGTCTTCTTCCCAGTCATCTCTAGTCAGGTCTATGAAGGTGATCCAAGGAGATTCCACTTAAAGGTTTGCAGTTCTAACCAGAGGCTGCAATGTAATTTTGATAAGCAGTGTCATGTGAAACTTAACTCAGTATGCACAGAAAGGAACGATGTAAACAGAACCATAAGAGGAGGCTACCCTCTTCTCAATTGTTCAGAAGAAGCAATGCTCTGAAATCCACAAAGGAAGAGAAGGAAAAGAGGAGAGGGAGGGGGAGAAGAAGGAAGAAACTTCAGAAAAGAGTAAAAGCAGTATTGACAGGCTGGAAAGGAGAACCTCACCAAGGGTATCCCCATTTTGATGACGAATTTTCAGCCTCAGTATCTGTAAAAAAAAATCTATGTTTGTAGTATTTTATTATTGTAGCCTTTGTGATGTTTATCCTGCAAAAAGATGATGACTGTGATGTAATCATTACCAAATTAATCTGAGCTGGATAACAAATGTACTGGAATAGAATGATAAATGATATTACCAGAATTTGTAGCAGAAGATATCTAGTAGTCTAAGTAAAGGAAGTGATAACAGACCATGTGAGGTAATACAGGAGAGGAAATCAGAAGCCTAACTTCGACCTTGTTCTGAATCCTCGGCTTCACTCTCTGGGACCTCTCAAGCATTGAGCATCATTTTGAACTAGAGAATAGTCATACTTATGTTTATAGAAGATTGTGCAGGCAAAGGAAAAAAAAGAGTTCCTCATCAAGAAAAAGAGGAGATGGCCCAATAAGTAAAAGTACTCACTCATCAGCATGAGGACTGAGGTCATGTTGCAAGGTCAAAAGACAGAAAGCCAGGCATGCTCCCATGTTCCTGTAACCATGTTGTTGGGAAAAGGATAGGGTCATGAAGAACTAAGGAGTTTCTGACTACCAGCCTTATTTTAAGTTCAGTGAGAATCTGTTTCTCAGAGAATAAGTTGAAGAATGATAGAACAGAAACCTCTCTGTCATTCTCTCATCTTGGCACACATGTGTGCCCATATATGCTCATACAGAGGAAAGGGGAGAGAGGGAAGATAAAGAACAGGAACAAGAGTAGAAAGACTACTAGGACATAGCATGAACATAGTCCAAGTACAAGCTGATAGTAGCCTGCAATAGGGTAGCAATGGTAGAGATAGAGAAGCAGAGCAAGCAATAGAGAGCATGGGGAGAAGTGGCAAAATAGTATGTATTGTGAAGTCAGCAAAGTTTAGGGTTATATTAGATGTTAAATGCCCAATGAATGTGATGTATTATAAAGATAGCAAGGGAAAGGAGAGCAATGAATTTACCTCCTCTAATTCTGGCTTTGAACAACTGTAAAGTGATGATGCCTAGGTGAGATGAGGACCACATTTAACAGAAATGAGTATGAGTTTAGATTAAAAGCATATAGTGTCCTTTCACTGAGGTAAAGCCACTTTTGTTCAGACTTAGGTTCTTCACAATGCAGGCAATACAAGGTACATGTATGCCTGGCCTATTTCACCTGCTCTCTATTTATACCACCAGATCTCCAAATCCCTACCACATTTAATCTGCAAAGGAAACCCTTGGGGAATCATCACCTGGCTTCTTGTCATCTGGCTCCTAGTTTGGCAGTAGGATGCTATGCCAAAGGAGAATTTGAGAGCAATTTTCTTCTATCTCCTTGTTTATGTTACATACTTATGATTGAGATTCGAGCTCTAGACAACTACAGATTTTGTCAGGGTCCCCTATTTCACAGTTTCAGCTTTTATGGGGATCAATAAAGCCATTTTCCCACTTCTTCATCTTTGTTTCTAGTCTATGATGGCTCTGATATGTCTTACCCTGGTGTCTTAATATTTTCATCTTCATACCCTTCACTTTGGCTACAAGTCCCTTCATTACCCTCTCCTAACAGTCCCATTATAGTATGTTTATCTGGCCTTGCCTGGGTCCACATGCTTTCTATATCTCTGACATGAATCATTTCCTGGAAATCAGCTCTTCCTCTCCTCTTAGTTTTATTTTAGTTTTCCTAAGCTGCTGTAGGTTTTACAAGTTGTGGCAGAGGGCAGTTTGTGGAGAGGGAATGTTTGCTTCTGAGGGTTTCTGATCCCAACTTAGCAAATCCCATCCATCTGTTTGGTTGATCTTGAGTTACTGACAACACCCAGAACCCAGACAGGCTTGGGGCAGCAGTGATCATGAAAACCTCTTCGTGGCTAATGTCATCCTATATTTTACTCTCCCCATTCCCACCCCTCCTGGCCCAATTCAACAGCTCTCTCAAAATCAATATATCAATTTGTTCAAAGAAGCCATATTATCTTTGGGTACCCACTAAGCTCTGCCAGCCCAGAGTAGCAATATATTCACCCATCACCAGCATGAATGCAACAGATGGTGCCTTCTCTGAGCATCTCCTCAGGCCCAGAAGCGGGGAGAGAAGCAGGGCTGCCACTTCTTTCTGACTGTTGCAAAAGAGATCGTCAAGCATAATGGTGATGAACCATTAAGGTTTGAGGAGACAAAGTGTGCTTCCCCAACCCGTGAAAAAAGGAGGTAAAAAGAGGAGGAAGGAAGAGAAGTGAACATAGATGAGAGGAAAAAAAATCACACTCAGTAATAGATGTAAATATGGAAAAGTGTAAACAGGAAGGCAATGGAGAGGCAGGGCAGACCATAGAAGCAGCTAGTAAAAAGACAGAAGGAAGGTAAAGGAAGAATGTAAGAGATGGGTGTAGGGAGGGAGGGAAGAAAAAAGGGATGGAATGAAGGAGGGAAGGAAGGAGGAAAAAAGAGAGGAAGGGAGGGAAGGAAGGAGGGAGGGAGGAAGGAAAAGAGACAGAAGAGAGGGAGGAAGGAGAGAGACAATCAGTCAGATGTGGGGAAGGGGAACAGATTTAGTCACTCTACAAAGACACAGAGGTGCACTGATTTCCAGATACCCAACACGTTCAAACTTGTAGTCTGCAGAACACACTGTGTCTATACCCAGACTCAACTGTGCAACCAATCTGCCATCCACTGCTTTTTCCACACAGTGATGTCTGTGTACACTTTCACTGAAATGGGCATAGATTTGGGTTCAAGTTTCAGTAGCATATTCTTCACTCTCTTTAATTTTTGTAGACACATCTAATCTGTGTTAGAAAAAAAGTTTCACAGTTCCCAAGCACCAACACTTTGCCAGGAAATGATCTTGGCATTGCTTTATGTTTTCCCATTTCTTTCTGGTGACAAGTTTGAAAGGCAACTATCATTCACTGCTGTTTAGAAGTAGACACAGACTCGGAGAAATTAGATGATATTCCAAGGCCACAAAGCTGGTATTTGAACTCACATAATAATGATGGATATTCCAGGTCCATCCACTGCACCATGCTCACACCCATGGCCATGGTCAGATTGGTGTAGAGACATGTATATCAGCATTATACTTTGGATGCCATTTATTCGAGCCTACATAGCTGCCCTGATGGCCAAGCCCTCTACACGTAATCTAGGCAGGGAGTCCCAGGCAATCTGGACCTTACTGAACCCATGTGAAGACTGCCTTGAGGTCCAGGATCTGCTAATCTCATTTTGCACTTCTCTCTCATTACAGATTTATGCAAAAAAGACAAAGCAACTAATGGATGTTCATTGTTCATATTGCCTTGTGAACGAAGAAAAGACCATGGGATTAGTTGACTTTCTGATCCCTATTGGGGAGTTCTTGGCAGAAACAGCTTAATGGCAGAAGGTTGTATTTTGGTACACAGGTTATAAAGATTGAGTCAATCATGATGGGGAATTCATCGCAACTAGAGCCTCTTATAGATGCTTTCTATATCATACTTAACAAGAAGCAAAAAGACTGAAGTTGGAAGCACTGTGAATTATATGCTCAGTGTTGCTTTATTTCCTATGACTTATTTCCCATCTCTTAAAATGTTACTCAAACTTTCAAAGCAAGTACTATCAATTAGGGATTAAGTATTCAAATACATAAACTTGTTGGTAACATTTTTACACTCACAATTTAATATTCGATATCATGAAGCTATTTCATCTATATTGAAATGTTATTTCCTCTGAATTAACAAGGTCTCATTAAGGCATAGAGCTTAGGAAGGTCCTGAAACTTAAAAGATTCATAAGGAAGGACTCCTTCTCATATTATAAAAGCAGTAAGCAATTGCTGGGGAGAAGAGGCTCTGAGCCACTTACCAACCTCTGAATCATGCAGGGAGCTTCAAAAATACAGCTTCCATGAGTTATAAAGAGTTATAAATATACACCATCATACCCAACTTTTAGTTGGTATTAGAGATCCAAGCCCATATTCCTATGATTACACAACAGGCACTTGGCCTATTGATCCATCCCCCTTTGGCTTGTACATTTTCTTAAATCTTTGGTGCATAGTATAGCTTATGTTCAACATCCAGTGCTGATATGTGCTATTTCCATTGCTCCTCTTCTCTCTTTCAAGTTTTGGGGTAATTTGAGGCTCAGTTCTCAAACTGATTAACTTACAGTGCTATCTTCAAGAGGATGTCCTATTCCCATACATGAGCAAACACTATTTTACAGAAATCTGTAGAGGTAGTTTTAGAGATTATCATCAGACCAGGACACTCTGAGAAAAACATATTACTTCTACATTGTAGGTGGACCTCATGCAAACAATTGAAGGCCTTGATAGAACAAAGGCTTGAAAAGAGACCATCTTCATACATGAGCTACAGAATAAACTCTATCTAGGCTAGCTTGCCAGCCTCCCCAACTACAAAAGCTAATGCTTTCATATAAACATATGGATGATAGACATATAAATATAGAGTGCCTATAACCGACAATGTACATATGTGTATATACACTAATGCTTATCTCTTTGTGTTTACAGTCTTTGAACTGGATACACTTAGATACCAAGAATGTGAAGAAAGTGGTTTTAGTGTCTTGGTAGATCTCAAATAGACCCAGCACAAAGCCAAGAACCACCCAGTTCTCAGGTTGATAAAGGTCAGCTATAGAAAGTAACACCTAATTTTTTATAGGAGTGTTTTCATGGAAAAAAAAGCAATATAAAAACAGCCAGTCTTCTTAGCTACATGAGAATGCTCAAAGACCAAAAAATAAAATAAAATAAAACAAAATATCTAAGTTCATGATTTTAAAAATGGCTGCCTCTTCTCAACTCGCAGGGATTGACTAAATGATGGATAGAATTTTCTTACTGTTTAGGTTTTTTTCTCTCATATATTTTCTTAAACCTTTGGTGCCTGGTTCAGCTTATCTTCAAGCAAGTGCCTGGAGACAAGATAAATGGGTGAAGAACAACAAATATAAATTGAAAAGCCAGCGAATAGTCTTTTCTTATACACAGGATTTTGGGTCTATCAGTTAACTTGCAGGCTCATGAAGTGGATATTATTTCAACTGGGAAAACTCCATCATGTATGGAAGACTGAATCAAATTTGTGGTATTTTCTTTTCTTTTGACTAAGTATAATACTTCCCAGGTTCAGTGGATCTGGTTTCATGTTCCCTAGCCAGAGCACAGATGGTCTCCAAGATTCCTTCCGGCTCCAACATCTTGAAGTTCTAAATGTAAATGAATGTGCTTTTGTGAAAAGGAATACCATTACCACAGAAGCTGCTCTCCTGTTTGCAAAACACTTAAAAAGTATTTCTTTTATCTTTGAGATTATGATAAAATTACATCATTTCCCATTCATTTTCCTGCTTCACACTCCCCATATACACTTGTCCTTGCTCCTTTTCAAATTCATGGCCCTTCTTTTCATTAAGTGTTGTTACATACACTATGTGTATATTTGAATATATATATATATATATATATATATATATATATATATATATATGTATATATATATATTGCTATTTGTATTACTTTTTCAGAGTTCACCATTTGATGTTGGCTAATCAAATGGTGTGTTATTTCCTGGGAACAACAATGTTTTTTACTTTCAGAATTCTTTAGTTACTTGTAGTTCTTTGTTTAGTGTTGAGGACTTCTTAACCGCCTCCCCACCCCCACACCAACCCTGCCCTTGTCAGTATATTATTCTTGGAAGTGTCCTATCTAGATCAATTGAACTCCCATTTTACAGTGGTCAGTGAATTGACAGGTGATTGGAAGGGCTAGTCAGCATTGCCATAACACATAAGTTCTGTTCATGGAAAAAGGATCAAATATATATATATATATATATATATATATATATATATATATATATATATATATGAACTAAGTCAAATCTCACTTCATTTTAGTGAGACGTGACTCTGGAAGGCTCTGGATTGAACAAGTTTTCTCTGTCATACTTCTTACTAGCTACAAGGTAGACATTAGTTAAACCCCATGGTAACTCCTTCTACAGTGTTCAAATGATGTATTCTTGAACTCCAACAAACTGTTTTCAACTAAATGAAATGTTAAAGTGCTTGTCACAGTTCATGATACACTTATGTAAAATTAAGAGTTAATAGGACTGTTTCAAAGATATTTCTCCATTCATCAGAGAAAGTTCATAGCCTCTCCACAATATATGATGCACACCCTTAAGGGATTTAGTCACTACCAGAATTCCCCCATTAACTTATTTTTTCTAAGACTTCCCAGAACAGTCACATTGTATGTCTCTGTGCTCCTTGACACTGAAAGGTCATAAACATTCTTCAATTCTATATCTGAAATTATTCCTTGATGGGGGCTAAGTATAGAAACTGTAGGCACTGAGATGAACTGAATAGCACCCCTTTCTAAAACACATCACTGGCATAGTCAACGAGGTAAAGATAGTAGAAAATAGTGTCCTGGATTTCTGTGTAATTATAACACCACTGACCAGGTATCTCATAGCTCTGTGGTTAGAAAGAAATATTCAGAAAGGCTATGAGCTATTGAGCCATAAAAGATGCAGCCAGTGGCATGAGGAAAAGAAGAGACAGGTATTGTAGAGAAAAATCACACAAATTTTGTTGCTTCTGGAGCTTATACTGAGAAATAATTTTTTAACATCAAGGGAATTCATCTTTGAGTCAAAAAGTCTGGGTGTCCTAAACTTACCCCTGCTTTGTTCCTTTTTCTTTCTTTTTTCTTTATTGTATATTTTATTTACATGTCAGATGTTATACCCTTTCCCCATTTCCCCCCATCCAGGAAGGCCCTATCTTATCCCCCTTCCTCCTGCTTCTATGAGGATGTGCCCCTACCCACCCACCCACTCCCACATCACCTCCCTCAAATTCCTCCACAATGGGGCACCTTAAACTCCAACTTAAAGGCCCTATCTTACTCAGTCTCCCTAATATTTAACCCTACTTTTTTTGTCTGTGTCTACACTTTGATTCCAAAAGCCCTGATACACTGACTGGACACAGTGTAGATAGAGATTCAAACCATCATACCATTAGATCCCCAGTGTTTTCTGAGCCTTCACTCCTTATGCATGAAACCTAGTATATAAATAATGTAGAAGTTTGTGTATGTTTAAAAAAATCTTTGTGTGTTTTTTTGTTATCATTCAATGAAAATATATGCAAAAGCTTAACAAGTTACACATAGTAGATCAACAAAGTATAGGCTTAATTTTCATGTCCATTTGTGGCAGACCCTCATAGGGTCTTGTACAGTACATGGTAGGTTTTCCACATCTTGTTGTGGTGACTCAATGGTGTTGGACTCAGAATTGTAGTCTTCTACAATGTTCAAATCTAATTATCATTCCATGCCCTGGCAACCTCCACCATTCTTTCCACTGTCCTTCAGTGTCAGCCAGTCCATGTCTTCATTCAATATCAAACAGTCCCCTTCATGCCTAAACCCTGATCATGTGGTAATCCAGAACCAGGATATGGCATTGGCCTATGGTCATAGAGATGTGTTCACAGTGCATTGTTATAGATATTGAAGAGGTGCACAGACCTCCATGACCCTACTTGGTCCTGAACGTTAGCCATATTATCCCAAGTCATTAGGAAATTCTAAAGCTTTTCATAAGGCTTATTAGATAAATATATGTGAGAACTTGTTTCCATGGCAGTTGGACTGCAAGGAGAGGAAATCTCCGCTTTCTTATGCCCAACACCCTTCATCTCCAGTTTCCTCCCTCATAGAGTTATATTGGATTTCTCTATTTGATAAATTACCAATATTCTCCACATTGTACCATGTCAGCTTTCCAAGAGCATTTCATTAGACAGATAATTACAACTACAATAATAATGACATTTACCAATTACAGAGTACTTGCTATATGGCAGGTAATATTTTAAAGTAAATACAGTCATTTAATCTAAACTTCATAATAACTACAATGCATAGACTATTATATCTCATTTTTAAGCCCTTTCTGAATCCACACCCTAGCCAGTCTCATTGCAGACTAAATCTTCACTTGGTCATAGCCTTTGACTTGCTATGCTGAATATCATATGTGTAGAAGTTAGTATGGCCTAAGTAATCATTTGTTCTTCAAGATACATTTTAGACTTCTACTCTTTCATTACATCTGTTAATGATAAAAGCTTTCACAACTGTTCTGATGGCAAATGTGTCACCATAGACTGACTGCCCGGCAACATGGACCAAGCATCCTGTAGACTAGAACACTGTCCCTGGCCAAGGTGAAGACAATGAGAAAACAGATGTGATGTAATATTTCTCATAGTACTCAGACACACATCTTCTAAGTATTGATCATTGAAAACCACGGAGATTTTGTAGAAGTTTGTTGTGAAGCATTGTTTTGTCAGTGACTGCTAGACATGGTTTTTTTTTGTTTGTTTCTTTCTTTTTTTTTGCAGAAACATACATGTATAGGTATGTCACAAGGACTTAGCTTTCAAGGGTCAGCAGCAAAGCTTTGTTGGTCCCTACAAACATGAATATATTGCTGGTTTTACAATAAACCCAGTAAGCTAGGGTTAATGAGTAGCCTCAATCGTGGAGTAAAAAAATCTAAACATTCTACTGTGAGCCAACTTTTGTTTAGATAATATTTTTAAAAATCAACTGAGAGACAGCTTGGTCCTTAAGAGAATTTGCTGTTCTCCTCAGAGGCCATAATGGCCTCAGTTCTGTTCCCATCATTCACAGCAGTCACCTCACAACAATCTGTAATTCTAGCTTGAGGGACTCTAATCCTCTCTCCTAGCCTTTGCAGTCACTCATGTGCACCACTCCCCATCTTCACATAATTAAATAAGAATACATATTTAATAAAAGAAAAAATGTGATGATGATCCCAGAAACCACAGCCACCTGAAATTTTGAAGTCTGTTTTACATCATATGAACTCTTGTCACAAACAAGTGCCCCTCACAGGGCAGTTGGCCAATAAACATATGCTTCATGCTTGGCAAAGTGCTCAATAATGGAGAAAAATCAGGAGCATATTACCAACACATGATATGGTCAGTTGGAAAGAAACAAAGAGAAGAGAATAAAACTGGTAGAATTCTCAATACTTTGGTAGGCATATTTCTCAGCAATGCTCCTTTAAAATGAGGCAAGTCACCCCAGTGCAATAGGATGGTAACAAATTTAAACACATCTTAGCCAACCACATCAATCAGCAAGGGTTTTGTAGTGAAAATAATACAGGCAAACTATAAATACATCCTATTTCTCAATATTAAATCCTTTAGAATAGACTAGCTAAACATACAGTCAATAATAAGTTGGCGCTGAGTGGGCATTTCTGTAAGACTTGGAATTTTCCACTGAATGACTTATAATTCCAATTTCTCATTTGTCTGTGACAGAAAATGCTGGTCATGCACTGCAACATAAAAATCCAAGTTTAAATCCAAGGAATGAAACTGGAGGGAGGGGGGATTGAAGCAGAAACTCAGCAGACCAAGAGACAAGAAATTGAGATTAAAGTTCCAGGTCAACTACTGTGCGTCACTGAATACCTCACTCACCTCTCTGAACCACAGACAATAAAACATATTTCTCTTACACATAGGTTAAAGTATTTGTAATCCGAGTCACTGCTGATACTTGACACTTGACTATTGCCAATAAAAGGCACTAGTTCAGAATTATTCCTTTCACGTCGTTTAATATATGATGAACGTAACAAGAGTATGTGGTAAGAATAACAATAACAAAAAGGGAGTGTAAATTTATTTTACTATCATGAACATCAAGGTACAAACACAAAGACAATCTTTCTATGAGTCTCAAGTGTCCTCAGTTTCTTAATGGAGATGAGGATGAGTGCAAGAAAGCTTAACTATGACCAGTTATCATGCCCTTGATTCCATTTGTCAAGTGTTTATGCTAAGCACTGTAATTCCTTACCTCATTTACCACGATTCTGGTGAGTGGATGAATTAGCAGGAACATCAAAGGACAGAGACAGTTCCTGAGCCCATGTTTGACTCACATGACTTTTACAACAAAACTAATTGTCATAGTTAAGATTTTACTGCTGTGAACAGACACCATGACCAAGGCAACTCTTATAAGGACAATATTTAATTGGGGCTGGCTTACAAGTTCAGAGGTTCAGCCCATTATCACCAAAGTAGGAACATGGCATCACCCAGGTAGGCATGGTGCAGAAGATGCTGAGAGTTCTACATCTTTACCTGAATGCAGATCGGAGAAGAGTGACTTCCATGTGGTTAGGAAGATGGTCTCATTGTCCATCCCCACAAGGACTCACTTCTTCAAAAGGCCACACCTACTCATACAAGGCCACACCTACTCATACAAGGCCACACCTCTAATAGTGCTACACACTGGGCCACTCATACTCAAACCACCACATTCCATTCCCTAACCCCATAAGCTTCTTCAAAAACATGAGTCAATGGGGGCCATACCTAGCCATAGAATAATAGGACATATATTAGGTCCAACTTTCAAAGTCCCCATAGTCTATAGCAGTCTCATGAATGTTAAAAGTCCAAAGTTCAGTCTCTTCTGAGATTCATCTAATCACTTAACTGCAATCCCCAAACCAGGAGAGGAAACTAGCTGGACAAACTCCAAACTGCATCTCCATGTGTAATATCAAAGATCCCACCTCCTTTTTGATCTTTGTTGACTGCACCAAATTTCTTTTTTTCTGGGCTGGTTTCACTCCCTCTTAGCAACTTTCCATGGCAGGCATTCCACTGCTCTGACATCCTTAGCATCAAGTCAACTTCAACCTCTTTGCATGCCCCTTTAGTCCTGTGCCATCAACTGCAACTGAGGCTGTACTTTCACCAATGGCCTTCTCTGTCCTCTCACAGTACCAAGCCCCAGCTGCTCTCTATGGCCCTTCATATCTTCAAAATCAGTATCACCTGGGAGATTCTTTCACACTACCAAGTCCTGCTGCAGCACAAGGCACAACCTTGGTTATTTCCGGAACACAGCTTCTTTGTGAACTCAGAAAACACTCCCCAGATTTCACTTCAGTGATACTGGTCTCTTCTGTACCTTCTGGTTTTGACTGTATAGCTGGAGCCACATGCCTAAAGGCACAAAGTCATGCTGCCTTGTAGACCTGAAATATTTTCCCTTTGTTCTATTACATTATCACCAGCTTTCTATTTTCCAACTCCTTTCCTGCCTAAGATTGTCTGTCCTGAAACTTGCTCTGTATATTGACCTGAATTCAGAGATCTGCTTGTCCCAGTCTTCTGAGATTAAAAGACATGTACTACCTTGCCTAGTCCTAAGCATTTCATGGCCACTATGTCTCAAGGTCTCCATGTCAAGATCTGAGTCAGAAGACTGAGTCTTCTGGACCCTGGATCACATGTGTGTCCTCCATTTCTGGATTGTAGTTCGTTCCAGATGTAGTCAAGTTGACAACCAGAAATAGCAATCACACTAATGCAAATGGAATGAGAAGAGAAGGTGTGGAGTAGGCTGATCCATCTCTGTGGGATCATCCTCTGGAATGTGAGGGTCACCTTACATACCTATGTGGATTTACCATGCAGTTGTGGATTCTGTAGGTATTTCTGAAATTGTTTTTATTCCATGCTTAAATAATCCTGATTTTTTTTTAATCCCCAGTGAAAACTGTCTGAGATAGGTATTAAAGATATTTCCTTTCTTCTCTATTCCTTTCTTAGGGAACAACCAAAACACTGAGCTAAGACAGCAGAGGAGCATGAAAATCATGTTTTCAGTGGTGCAGAACAAATTTCTTCTGTGATATTTTTTGATGAAATAATAGAGATTCATTGTTGGGAGCTACATGTCCAGGGAGGCAGCAGACACAGGATGATAGATCTTGAGAAATGCCTTCATTTTGCTGGGTGTGCACAATGAGGTGTAGTAATGTGGTACAAGAAGGAGATAAAGTGAAGGAGAGACAGAGGCTGTGATAGAATGCCAGTGCTGAGCTGTCTTCAAAACACCAGAGTTTTTGATTACCTGTGAAGATGTTCACAAGCCAGCCTCAGGGGACCCCAGGACTGGTGCGATTTCTGTCACTTCTCACCTCTGATGGTGTGCTTTTCCTTTCCCATCTTTTTCTATTATTGGTTACCTCCCAATTTAAAGCTAAAAATGTTAGACCTTGTATATCTATGTTATGGGTAGGGGTTCAAGCAGATTTGAGGAAAGATTCCTCAACAATAATGAAAGTTTTGCAAAGCACACTACTTGTGTGTTGCCCAGATTCCTTTTCATTCTTATGAAATAATTCAGGAGAAAGAAAGAAAAGGAGATAGACAAACATGCAGAGAGAGAGAGAGAGAGAGAGAGAGAGAGAGAGAGAGAGAGAGAGAGAGAGAGAGAGAGAGAAACAGAGACAGACAGAGACAGATAGACAGAGAGATTGAGATTTACTATGAGTTGTTGAATGACCTATGATCTAGTCTAAAGCTATGTTAATAGAAACATAATTTTAAACCAAGCATAGGATCATCTCCCTCTCTGTGGTCCAGACAAGTCCTCAGTAATTATACTGAGAAAGTGTCACATTAAAAACCTGATTACCAAAGCAGAGTTAGTTCATAAAGGGGAAACTAAACCTGTCACAGAGGGTTGAAATAACATCATGAGGGACAACAGGATCCTGAAACATTAGCTGCCATCAATTATCTGAAAGGCCATCATATCAGTGCTACTTCTAGTAGCAGTGTTTGAATTTGTGCAGCTACAGATGTCCCTAGTGCATGAATTTTATATTACTCCAAATCCATGAGACAGACTTGTTTCAAATTTTGGAGACATTTAAATTAGGTATAATTACATAGACATTTTATTGCTTGGCCACTCCATATCTAAAATTTTAAAAATTTCAAAGATGTAAAAAGTTAAAATCCTCATGTAAAAATACAAAACATTTCAAATATCAAAGTATTAAGAAATTCAGTTTTAGATTAGGAATGTTCAGCCTTTGTTTCTTGAAATTAGAAGAGGAGTTATGATAGGCCAGACATCTATTAAAGGACTTTGCAGATATAATTTCACGTCATCTCTCATATATTATAAAGAACACATTATTTCTTAATTTGGAGATTGGAGACGACCCTGAAAGTTCAAGATACTTGGCAAAAAAAAGTATCGCTTTTCAGTCTTGGCAGTGTTATCACCTAGAACTGGACAATTCCTGATTATAGAGATTCATCTGGGAATCATAGGATGCTTATTTATATCCTTGAACCCTTTCTTATCACATGGAGTCTTCTCAAGGTATAATCCCAAAAACATGTTTCTAGATGTCTGACCCTTAGCAGAAAAATATCTCCTTAGACTGATAATGTATGGATAACACTAGAGTGTATATGAATGGTAGTTAGAAAATTTGCAATGCAAACTAAAGTCTGTATGATTCAGGGCCAGTTATCTAAAGAATAGAAATACAGTGCCAGTAATGGCTGTTGTTCTGAGCCCACTTATCTAATGGGATTTTTGCCTCAACAGCACGTTCAAATTCTTAAGTGTTCTGAAACTAGTAAACAGCAGACATCATGTTTCAAAAAAATCTAGAAAGTATTAAATATAATTAACAAAATTAATAAAAATATACTAATGAGAATGTATATAACTAAAGGATCCCACGTCTAACCACAGAGAATTTTTCACATCCTTATGTATTGCTGCTATGTTTATGATAGAAAACAAGGAAATAGAAAACATCTAGACATCCATCAGCAGGTGAATGGATAAAATGTTGTACATAAATAAGAGGAAATATTATTCAAGAGTAAAGTTACAGGAAATGGGTGGAAATGAAATTTATAATATTAAGTGAAATGATCCATACTTAAGAAGAAATTCTTTCTAATAATTAGACACTAGCCTATAACTTATTTGTATATGTATGAAGATAGGTGTAAGTATGGTATAGTATAAAATTTATATAAAATCGGGCACAATCAGGGTAGGGTGACCCAGACATTTTTTTTTTCTTTTAAGTATTACTTTATTTAAATGTGTGTGAGCCTGTGTAAACTTTTGTGTACCACCTGGGTGGGAATTCTCTCAGAGGCCAGAAGTTGTTCAGATCCCTGGAACTAGAGTAGAAGATGGTTATGAGCTACCACAGAAGTGGTGTAGAATTGAACCCTGGGTCTTCTGAAAGAGTAGAGGGTGTGCTCTTAACTACAGATACATCTCCTCAGTCCCAAATATAAAGGATAGAAAGAAGAAGAACACATAATATTAGTAAAGAATGAAGTGTGCCTGAGTCACAAAGGAGCATATGAAGCCAGTTATTTTTTTATGTGCAACTCCATCGCAGTCTAGTGTGTGTGTGTGAGTGTGTGAGTGTGTGAGTGTGTGTGTGTGTGTATGAGTGTGTGTGTGTGTGTGTATGAGTGTGTGTGTGTGTGTGTGTGTTGTATATGTGTTTAAAATTTAATGGATGGTGAAAGTATAAAACCCTAAGTGAAGTGCCCTGGCTTTAGAGCGGCCATCTTACATGTACAGAGTTCAGTGAGAGTCAGAGAGCCTGGGATTGGAAAAATGCTTGAGGAACTTCTTTAAACCACCTGCTTCATAGTTTTATGTGTGAGTTAATTTGATAAAAACATAGTGTGTTTTTTCTTAAAGAAATTGCTTCAATTAATGAAGTTCAAAGAGAGAAAATAAATACTAAACAGAACTAAGAAAAAAATCAGGAAAAAAGTATGTTGTTTCCACAGTGAATGACATTTCTATTTTAGAATGCAAAAAGAATCTCCTAAGGGTAAAGCTTAATATCAACAACAACAAAACTGATTAAATTTTGTTTTTGGAAGGAACAGAACACACATCATTATTATTATTCAGAATGATAAAATAGGCAATTCTAAAAGAATAAAACTTATAAAAAGGTAGACTGAAAAGTATCTCAGACCATGGTGACCCTTAATGTCATCCATGACCTGTGAACTAAAATGCAGTGGTTCTTACCTATACTTTCAATAGTGTTCAGTAACTGTGGTTTAGTAATCATAACAGAAAAAATATCTTAATTTAAAGTTAGAGCAGAAATCTGAGGCCATTTGTTTGGTTTCATATGTATGAGACTGTAGGATCTATTCTTTCCCTTTTTCATATTTCTATCCATGTACATTAACAAAAATCCTCTGGTCCAGACCACTAGTCTCAAAACCAATCAAAAGCAGAAGAAAGCAGACAGGCAGAAACAGAGCTTCAGCTGAGTCGCTTGTTGCAAGTCTCTAATAAGTGAATGATGTCTGAGAAAGGAAGGTGTTGGTGAGAGGACACCCATGCCTCTTGCCTGCCTATTTTCCCATGAGGAGCATCTAGCTCCAGAACTGTATCTGAACACAGAGAAGGAAAGCAAGGTGTGTGCACTGAATCAATTGGAGACTAGAATGGGAGCACATTGGAAGCCAATCACCCAGGTAGTTTCAGACTTAGTCTCCCAAAGGGCCCTGTGCTACAGGAATTATGTCCAGTTAGGGTGAAACTAAAGCTCAGGTAAATTGTTCTGAACATCAATGAGAATTCTTCAATTTTCTGAAAAATAATGAGGAAAGGAAGCTGTGGCACTTTGTTTCGGAAAGCTTGGTAGAAAACACCTAGCTTTGTAAAGTCACAATGGCAGGGGCTAACCTTGAACATGGAAGGAGGTATATCGTATCTAAGAAGCCAGGAGGCTTTCCTAGGTAGCACCAATAAAGATTCAGCAATCTGAAGAGATGGTCAATTCAAAACCTGAACAATAGCTTGGTATAGCCTGAGTTCAGCATTTCTGTAAGGATGCTTAGTGCTATAGGGTGAACCAAATCACCAAGGAATCTCGATTGCATGCTAAGCTTTGCAATTTCAATTTCCATAATATATAAAATTATTATATTGCATGATTATGATATGAAGAGAAACTCCATTAAAGATATTAACACACATCAATGTGAGTACCATTAGAAGAAGGATTTATGGAAAAAATATAATAATTGTGAAGACAGAAACCAACTTGCATGTGCCAGAAATTATTCCAAGTTTTCACCATGTTTCAATTTTCAATAATTCTTTATTTTATGAGTTTGAATATTTTCTCTCTGTGTATATGTGTGCACTGTGTGTTTGCATTCCCCTCAGATGCTAGAAGAGGATGGTAGGGCAAATATCCCCCTCATCTCTGAGGACTCAAGTGATATATTGTTGTGAGCTACCATGTGGATGCTGGGAATTGAACCCAGCTCCTCTAAAAACACAGCCATTGCTCTTAGTGGCTAAACCATCTCTTTAGCACCACCATGTCCCAGTTTAACAATCACAACAACTCATAAGAAAATAAATCCTTCAGTAATTTGCTTTTTGTAGAGGAAATTAAACCTAGAATTCAAATTGTACTTACGGTTTTAATTATTAATGGAGTCAATATACTAATCCAATTGAATCCATTTCCAACTCTAATGAGTGCTGACTTATTCAATTAGACTAGTTATACCCTAACCTAAGAAAAAACATATAATTTTCAACTTTATATATACATATATTTAATACATATAAAATAAATTTTGATTATATTCACCCACTATTGCCCTTTCTCATAATTCTATCACCCCTGCCAAACCTCTTCTTTTCAGTTGAGGACTGTCTTCTACTTTTATGCCTTATTTTTATGTTTATGCTCAACATTACGTCATTACAGTTACTTCCAGGACCAGAGTTTAGAGGTTATTTACTTGAGGAATTTACTTGAGCCATTTACCAATGGCTGTGAAATGTGACTCTCATTATCTAAGCAACTACTGTTTTGCCCATATTTCCTTAGAAAGGAATAAAGTTTCCATTCCTTCTGCCAGCTCCTCCACCAGGTTCCCTGAGTTCAGCCTGATGGTGTTGGGTTGGTGTCTGCAAACATGATGTACTCACAGGTGGGGCCATTCCTTGGATGGCCCTTCCTTCAGTCTGTTCCATTTTTTGTCCCTGTACTTCCTTTGGACAGGAACATTTCTAGATTAAAAAACCTTTGAAATGGGTGGGTGGCTCTATCCCTTGACCAAGGGCCATGCCTATCTACTGAAAGTGGTTTCCACAGATACATATGTAGCAGAGGATGGCCTTTCCTGACAGCAATGAGAAGAAAGGCCCTTTGTCCTGGGGATGTTTGATGCCCCAGAGTAGGGGGAGGCTGGAGTAGTGGAGTGCAAGAGTGTGGGTGGGTGGGGGAGCACTCATACAGGTAAAAAGAAGGGGGAGGGCAGATGAGGGTTGGTGGGGTGACAAAGGGGTAACTAGGAAATGGGATACCATTTGAGATGTATGTAAATGAATGGAATGGTTAATAAAAATTTTTAAAAATCAAAACCCAAAAATTCATTGACCCTTCCCTATTCAATGACGGGATGGAGATGAACTCAGTCTTATGCAGTCTTAACCATTACTGATGCCATTTCATAGACACTTACAGTGTCAAAGGAAAAAAAACATGATATATAGTTTGAAGGATAATCAATGTATTTAGAAGTAACAAGGGGAAGAGAAGATGTGAATCAGACTTCTCCATTTCCCCTCCAATTCATAGCTGATGGCATAGTTTATGTTGTGAGCTTTGGAAATATGTCCATATAGCTAGATGTTGCCTAAATGATCCTTGTTCAATTACAGAATGGCTTTTTAGTGATGTTTCTTTTACTATGAAAAGTTGCTTATACAACTAGAGTCTAATATTGACTCTAGTAAAGGAGAAAGTGAAATCAAGACATCTTGAAATTTAACATTCCGTCACTAAGCTCAGAAGATGCACAGAAACAGAGTAGAGACTACTAGCCAATTTAGCCTTAGACTCAGAGATTTTGGAAGGACTGGAGGGTTTGTGTAGATAGGCTCAAGACAAGTAAACACAATTTTAGCAAATGTTTGCATCCCCTGTTTAATAAATGTACCATGAAATTTTTGTGGTTTTCACTCATTGGAAAGTCTAATTATAAAAGTCTTACTACTTTTTCTAGATACCAGATATTTTGCACATCCCGATTCTCCCTGCTCACCTGAAGCAAAGGATGAGTTTATTTTTGCAACTTTCTCCTCTTAGCTACTATGTCTGACTCTCTCTACTCCATCCTATCTCCAGTTGCAGACTTAGTTCAGCTCCAGGCTAATTGTCTCCACTGATGTATGCAAACGAACCATTTATGGAAAATGCCATGGAATGTTAATTTCATTTGGAATGGGGTAAGTGCAAAAAGTGCTTCAATTTTTTTCATTATATAGAATGAATGACTATTGTATTAATAGTGCTATTTCCAATTACAACCAAAACCACAGGCTTGTCGTCATCTAACAGTGAATTATTTCTCAAGGCACATTTTTTATCTCCACCATTTTTTAAACACCCTACCATGCTCTGCTTTGCATCATTGTAATTAAGATAATGCAGAATAATTATAAACACACATTGGAAGCATAAATCAACACAGACTAGTTAATGAGTGATGTGTACTTAGTGTGATTTCTGAAGCGAAGGGGGGAAAATGATAGAGGCATTACTAAAGGAAAAAAATGGAGGCTGGTGAAGCCACCAAAAAAATTGATCAGAACAAGACAGAAAATAGGGGGAGAGTCTGTGCCTGGAGATATAAGATTGCTTAGTTTTCTAGTAGGCAACCAGAAATTGTGTTTTTAGATTTGGGATATAGATTTCATTTATAAAATGGAATGCTAGTCAGCTATTAGAAACAAGGACATCATAAATTTCACTGGCAAATGTAAGGAACTAGGAAATATCTTCCCGAGTGTGGTAACTCAAACCTAAAAGGACATGAATGTTATGTAGCCACTGATAAGTGAATATTAGCCCAAAAGTTCAGAATACCCCTCATACACCCAAAGAACCAAAGACGTTAAACAAGAAGGAAGGCCCAAGTGAAGACACTTAAATCCCACTTATGACAGCAAACAAAACAGTCATAGGAGGCAGAGGTGGGAGGGACTTGGGTGGGAAAAGGGAGTATTGGGGATCATAGGGGGCAGGATTAGGCATGGGGAGGGACAGGAGAGAAGCACAGATGGCCAGGAAAATGAATGGAAATATGCAGCTGAGGGAAGTGGTGGTTGGAAGAATTCTCTGAGAAATCCTAGAGACCCAGGGTGAGGGAGGCTCCCAGGAGTCAATGCAGATGACCTTAGTAGAAAGGCCCTGCAATTGCGATATGGAACCTGAAGAGACCACCTCAGTAGCCAGAAAGGACCCACAGTGGAGGGAGAGGGACACCAACCCACCTACAAAACTTTTCACCTAAAATTGGTCCTGTGTAAAAATAATGCAGGAACAAAGCTGGAGCAGAGACTGAAGGAATGGCCACTAGTGACTCGTCAATTTTGAGATACATTGCATGGGCAAGCATCAATCTTTTAAACTATTAGTGATGCTATGTTGTGCTTGCAGACACTAGCCAAGCCTAGTAGCTCTCTGAAAGGCCTATCTAGCAGCTGCTTGAAACACATGCAGATACCCACAGAGCATACACAGTCTGTTCCAAGGCTCCCCACACAGGTAGCAAAGAACTGCCATGCCTGGCCTCAGTGGAGAGGATGCCCCTAATCCTGCAGAAGCTTGATGTACCAGGTGATGGGGAGAGTTATCATCTCAGAGGGGAAGGAGAGTGGGAAAGAACTCTGTGAGAGGGAGACCACATCTGTGACCAGAAGAGGCCAGCATTTGTGATGTAAATAAATAAGTAAATAAATAATAAAAATTACTGACTAATAATTGTCTATCAGGTGCTTTGTATACATGATTTAATATTCTTATCTAGGCAATTCTGTAGTTGTTCATGTGTGTGTGTGTGTGTGTGTGTGTGTGTGTGTGTGTGTGTGTGTGTATGGGTAAGATGTATGTGTATGTACACTTAGATAAAAATACATGTTCATGCAAGTTCACATTCACACGTCTTCTTCAATCACTGTCCACCTTATAAAACTCAGTCTCTCAGTAGGACTGCAGCTCACTGATATGGCTAGACTGGCTGGACAAAGGTATGCAGAATTCACCTGTCTTCCCCACTCTTTCTGGTGTTATCATTACAGACACACTGAGCCTTACTTTAAAATGGGTGCTGGGGATCTAAGTCCTACTGTTTTAGTGGTGCTGTCTCAAGTCTTCGTTTATCCCTGAACAACCCCTTTCTCCCTCCTCTACTGTTGCCCAGCTTTATGCTTAATGCATTAACTCAAGCAATTCTCCTGTCTCAACTTACCAAATAGTAGATGTTACAGATGTACCGCACTCAAATTTTTTAGAAATTTGTTTTTAAGGCCATTTAAAGATGAAGACACAAAAAATAAAAATAAATAAAAAATAAAGATGAAGAAACAAAGTTCAGAAAATGTGGGAAGTTTGCTGACATAACCTAGAAATGGAAAGGTTAAGTTTAATTCTAGGAGAAGCATCTCTCCTCTACTCAAAACACCTCTTCTGATGTTCAAGATTATATTAAATCTTGACCTGCTGTTATGTGGAGTCCATATTCTTCGATGTAAACTCAGCTTGGCTGTGCATAGCAAACATGCAAACAATATGCTTTCTCTCTCTCTCCATCTCTCTGTCTCCATCTCTCAGTGTCTCTGACTGTCTCACATTGCCTATCTCCCTCTGGGCCAATGTATTATAGAAGTGACATCCTCACAGAGATAATAGATAATAAAAATACTAGAATGAAAAATGAGTGTATAAGCACATCGTGAGTCATTGTATGTGTTACACACATACATGCTAACATGGCTAATGTGTCATTTGTTAAAATGAGTTACAGAGTCAAGCTCTACATCAAAAGAATGAGAAATTATGGTCTGCCCAGTGGGGAGTGAACATTTTCTGATCAATGATACCAATCAAAATGTTCTCAACAAATATCATACCACTAAGGTTTCTTTGCTAGACTATGGAGGATACGTCAAAATGTATCAGCATGGTGTCACAGAGTAGTGCTAAATTGTGAATTCTGAATATTACATCTCCATAATTGACAAAAGTGTTAGACCACTTTCCCTAAAAAGCTTGTTAAAAGGGAAGTGAGCTGGGACAAGATTTCTGGAAAGTAGACCACTTCTTGTGATGCTTGTGCTTCATTGTCTTATTCTGGGTTGATTTTTCTTTATCTATTTCAATTTGCCCAAATGTAAACTAAATTAATGAAGAGAATGTCTTTTTCATTAACAGTTGTACTGCCAGTACTGAAGAACTAACTGAATGTAGGAGGCACACAAAAATAATTTTTAATAAATCAAATTTAAAGTGTGAAACATACCAAATTATAAACATACTATGCATATGACACAAACTGTATACACACACACACACACACACACACTCACACACACACCACACCACACCACACCACACATGATTCAATTTCCTTATTTAGGCAATTTGCTAGTTGTTGACATTTTAGTGTATGTGTGTGTGTGTGTGTGTGTGTGAGAGAGAGAGAGAGCGAGAGAGAGAGAGAGAGAGAGAGAGATAAACATTTGTGAAACATATATATATATATATATATATATATATATACTAAATTGCCTACTGTTTAAATGTCTAAGTGAGAACAATAGCTTTTGATAAGATGATAATGATGATGGTGATAATGATGTTAGTAATAAAATTGGTATTTGTTTGGTGTTAGTTATTAATGTCAGTGATAATGGTAAAAATGTGTGTGCATACAAAAGACTCTAGTGGGAGTAGAGAAATGACTCAGAGGTCAGTATGTCATGATGCACAATCATAAGAACCAGAGTTTGGATAGCAGCAGTGAAACTGTGCTTTATGAAAACACTTGTAGCTCCACTTCAAGAGATTTAACTCCCAGTTCTGGCCTCCACATCTACAGTCACTCACATGTGATCATATACTCCTTTAGTCACACACACATAACAAATGAGTTAAAGTTAATTAATTAAAAATATGTTTTTAAATTAAAACCCTAAAGATGCTAGAAAAAAAATGAAGAGTAGTAAGTTTTTCCAGGTGAGCAGCTCTATCAGGTCTTTTCATCTCTACAGATTTAAGGAATTTTATTTATATAAACAGTTATCTATATATAATATCTACAAAATATCTAGTCCCTGAATGATGGTGATGGTGGTGGTGATGATGATGGTGAAGATACTGGCGTTAGTAGTGAAGACAGCGATGTTCTTGTTGGTGTTGGAGGGCAACACACTAAAAGTTAGTCTTGTAAAAGTAGGTAGAATTAAATTTCTTAACAAGTACATCAGAGGGCTGCGGGAAGAGAGTGGTGAAAGAAAGACATGTCAGTTGAAGAACCTGAAATTGTTCCACAAAAGAAAGACTTGTGAGAAGATCCTAGAGGTTTCTGTGATAAAAAACAGACAGTAGAACTATTTCCCAGAACCCAAAGTAAGAAAATGTATATAGGAGAAAGGAGTAACATTCACAGCTGTCTGGAAAACTGCTACTATATTTCATAAAATATTTTACATTATCTAAATATGAACAGGATTAGTGTTAGTTGATTCTTATAACAACCCTGAGGGTGGGGAGAGCATAAATAAAATTTGCCAGCACTATTTCAAATGAAGAAACAGAGATTCAAAGGCACAGTGAAATCTGTCTGTGTAGATGGATGAAAAAAAAATAAATGAAAATTTCATCTGAGATTCCAAAGTAACATGTCAGACATCAAAATGAAAGGATCATTTAGAAAATCATGTCAAAAGCAAGAACCACTTAATAGTGAACTATCAAACTGTTCAGTCCCACCAGGAGAATGTCTCATGGTTTCTGGAAAAAAAAAAAAAAAAAAAAAAGATGGAGAGGATTTCTGAGTAGAAGTCATTCTGATGCTCTGCTGTCTGCCTCACGGATAAGAAGAAGTCTACTTTTGTGGGTAGAACATCGAGAAGGGTTTTCACAACACTGCTCAAGAGTACTTACTGCCTGTGGTGCTCCTAGTCTATGGCCAGTACAGGCAGAAATTTATAAAAAGGAGGGCATGGTAGTGCATGCCTTTAATCCCAGCTTTAGAAGGCAGAGGAAGGTGAATCTCTGTGAATTTGAAGCCATACTGGTTCACATAGTGAATTCTAGGACAGTCAAAGCTGAAAAGTGAGACCCTGTGGAGAATGAGAGTGAGAACAAATGGGCTGACCAACTGTTGAAGTTAGAGGAGAGCAGAAACGGTCGTGAGAAGTCTCGCTTGTATTCCCAGAGTCACCTACAAAGGCCAGGTATCATAAGCCAGAAAAAAAACAAACATAAATTAGAAAGGCAGAGCGCTGTTTTAAAAAAAAAAAAAAAAAAAAAAAAAAAGGGCTGAAGTCTTTGTCAAAATTTCATGGGCTCTCCCAGGCTCTTTCCTCCAAATTCCACCTGTGGGAGCTCAGGGGAGGAACTTAAGCTTTCTTAAGCTCAGATTTCTTATCTGTAAAGTAAGGATTATACTTGTGCTCATAAAGAGTTGTGGGGATTAAAAAAGTCTAGGTAAAGTATATAGCACATTGTTATACAATACGTGTGAGTTACCAAGTGTGCTTCATTCTGTAGATTTGGTTATCTAGTGGGATGAACACAGCTCACAGGGAGGGTGAGCCAGAGGAAGGACTAAATTCAGAGAAAGAGCGGATGAACACATAGAAACATGCATGTATCAAATTACACTTGGAAGATCTCAAAAGACAAATGATGGTTTAAAAGGGTGAGTCTCTGAGCAGACGTGAAAGTATATGTAGACAAAGAGCCAGGTATGACATCTATGAGGATTATGGAAGTTTAAATTGTGTTTTAAAAATGCCAATCAAAGGACTGAATTGCTGTGTCTGGTACTTTTCTATCTTTTACATCCACTCTAGCCTAGACAAACTAGGAACAATAGCCAAATATATGAGAAAGTGAGGCAAAAGCAAAACCAAAAATAAGCAGAAAAACCCATCAAGGTTCCTGTATCTTCCTCAGTTCCCGAGACAGTTATAGATACAGTTGGAGGAGCCTTAAGAGTGGCTGACTTTGGATGAAGGGAAAAGTACTGATTATAACAGGTCACTTGACCTCTCTGAATCAAGACTCCTTTGTGCTCTAGTAAGGGAATGTTGCCTTTGTTACCTGATGCTTAAAGTCAAAGGAACACCAAGTGTTTATATAGAAGCTGAGAATATGTGGCTACTCAACCAGCAGAGAGAACCTTAAGACAGGATAATGAAGATGCTTAGTGACAGCAACCTAAGCGCTCTTATTGGAAAATAGTCTGGGCTACACATTTCTAATAATACTTCTGTAACATTTACTACTTTGTTGTATTGATATTTATCTTTTATCGTTTTATCTAGACTGATTTCTTTCTAAACGTTGGTGGAATCATCAGAACATATCTGGATAAAAGTTACTAAGCAGGAGGTGATACACTATGAGTTCACTCCACATTTCCAGACATATGAACCATTTTTCACACCATGAGGCAGTCAATGACTATAATTTATGATACTAAACAATGATGTCATTTCCTTTATTTAAAACCTGATTAACTACTTACATGTCTTCTTTGTTCTAGTCAAATTTCATATTTCTATAACATGTTTCTGTTTTTATCATGGACTCTTGCCCCTGTAATACTTCATATCTGCAATGGCATTTAATTCTTATGAACCAAAGGAAAAGACCACACTGATAGAATTTAGTGATATTCCTCAAACAAGCAGTGCAGTGCCTTGCACAGAGTAGGCACTCACTCAGTGTAGAATACATCATTCATTTCTTTTACTCAATAAGTTTCAAAGAACTTATTTTAGTTTTAAGTGACTTTTCTTACTAATAGCTAATTGACATAAAATTTGCCTTAAAAGATATGATAGATAGATAGATAGATAGATAGATAGATAGATAGATCACACTATGCTTTCAAAATCACTTATAGATCTATTGCTTTTAGTGGGTAGCTGCAATTTTCTATACCATGGTCCATAGTTGTAAAAAAAGCCCCAGAAAGTGGGTGCAACACAGGAGACAGCATCATTTGGAAAATATGGCAAATGCACAGCTCTAAGTTCAGTGCTCTTTCTATTTCACTCAGCTGCCCAAACAACTCTGTGGTCCCATGTAACTGATTGTTTTTACAAGTTCATGCTACAGAGAATTGGCTGGCGAGACTGACATTGGGTGTAAATAAAAAGTGAAGAGAAGCCTGGGGGAAGCTTCCACACTGGTGTTAATGAACAGGCAGGAGAATCCCAGCCTAATGGTGCATGAAGTTTGGAGAGAGATCAATAATCTTCAAATCAAAACAGATATTCATTCTCTTGGTTTCACTAGACCTGTGTTACCCATCCCCTCCGGGCAGCCAGTGGACCCTGAAGTATGTTATTTGTAGAGGTTTGGGGGGCTCTTAAAGAAACATCTTTATGCAGCATGAGTCTGAGCTAAAGCTCTGAGCACAGGCAGAGGGTACTATGCTTTCTATCTAAAATATCTCCCCTTGGCTCACCTTGTGAATTCATTTCCCAACCAATGACACTGTGTTAAAAAGCTGTGGCCATGAGAATGTGGGACTCAATTAGAAATAGGTCAGGGATGGGCTATTGAAGGTTACACCCAAACCCTTGGCTTCTGTTAGTGTTCCATCGGGATGTTAATAGCTCTCCTCCATCACATGTTCACATAGCCATAATGTTCTACCCAAGACCATGAGACTAAGCAAATATGGACTGAATCCTCTGAAACCACAGACTGAAACAGATCTTGTCTCCATTGTTGCTGTTCTATACTATGGTCAAGTGGTGAAAAAGAAGCTGATGAGCAGAGGTTCCTGCTCAGTTCTCTCTGTTGCACCCAGCTGGCTGAACAAGGCTGCCACCCCATGTAACTAATTGCTTTTTACAGATGCACATTCCAGGACATCACCTGGTAAGATTGTAACTAACACACTGAAGAGCAAATGGTGGTGACTAATGAAAATTAAGTGCTTTTATTATATCAGCAATAAGCTGAGAGTGTACACAGTTATCTCTCCTGCTAGACAGTAAGCCAACAAGGTCTGCCAAATAGTTGTTTAACAGAGGAATAAAATGGTTTGCCACAGGCTAACTCACTTGAGGTAACATGGCAGTACAGGCAGAAAACATAATTGAATGTACAATCTAACTTTCCTTGACTATCACTGATCTTTATAATCAAACAGCTCCTGTGTTGAGGACATAGTATATTGGGGTACCACTGATTGTTTTTACACGTCTACCTTATCTACTTTGCCTATTCCTTTCATCTCTGGCAATATGAATCTGCATTCACATAGTATACAAATAATCTGCTGAGCAATTATTAATAACTCCTTATAACTCCTTTCTTTACACTATGCTCCATTCCTAGCTTTAGTTTTTGCAGAATAGGAACAGCAATCGGGGTTCCAGGAAACAGTATAACTCCTTGAAGGTCACCTGGTCAGCAAGACATAAGGCTGAGAGTCTGAGTACAAGGCTCCTTCCAAAGTGTTTTAGTGTAGCCTTGATTGACCCCTCAACCAACACTCTTTCTCATTCCTGCCTTCATGATCGAGCACAGCACTGCACAGCATGCAGGGTCAAGAGTCAACTTACATTCATGAATAATTTCTTGTGCTCTGAGACTTTGTGTTTCTGAGAAGAGAGACCATCTGCATTCCTTATACACTTCCCTCAAGCCCTGTCCCCTCTGTTACAGATATTTGAAATTCTAGAGGCAAAACACCATCACTTTCTTCACGCTTCCTGGTATAAGTTGCTGAGAAAGTCACTTCACGCCTCTTGAATTCTACTTACCATGTCTATCAGAAGAGGATAATACCAGATCTCCATAATATTAGTTGTAAGATGAAATGTGAAGCTAGTATAATATAAAAAATGAACTTGGTGTCCAGTCAAATAAAATAAAAGTCCTAGGAACATCTGTACTTGAAGGACAACATTGATGATCTAAAGTTTCTAAACCTGTAAAATGTGATCATGGGAAAACAAATCTATAATGAAATAGGGAGAAACAAATCTGCTTATTAGCACTTATCAACAGCTAACTTATTCAGTTAAGTGGTTTTTCAATATACAGGTACTGACTCCTATCAATAAAATTAGTAATGGCAATTCTCATGATGGCATCAGACATCTGCATAGCAGATGCAGCTTTAGAGTATGTCCATTTAGTTATACTGGAAAAGAAAGAGAGAAGAAGCTGTATTAAAGATGCAGGTGGGAAGTCTGAACATTTATAAGGAAAATACGGGCTCTGGAAAGTCTCTCTCTCTCTCTCTCTCTCTCTCTCTCTCTCTCTCTCTCTCTCTCTGTCTCTCTCTCTGTCTCCAAATTCTCTGGCTTGATACTGCTATCTCTATCTTTGGCACATTTCTTTGCCCATGGAGAGGATTATGCAGTTACCAGTTTGATCTGCCAACTGACTTTCCACTGTTCTTCAGACAAAACAAGTGCTTGCCCATGGCTCCACAGAAAGGAACTTTGTATGAAGTAGTCTGTAGCTATCTAGTGGCTTACACCTAAGGATTTCTTTGTAGAGTTCTCATTCTCTTTTCTATTTCAAATAATCCACATCACTCCAAATATTCTATATGCCTTTCAGATATCTAGTCAGCCTTCTGCTACTCAGATAAGTCATTGCTGACCCTCTAGACTGGAGAATCCCATTAAATGACCCAGAGAAGCTGAGTCTCTGTTTCTAATATAAACACATTGAATTTCATCTTTCCCAGAGATGGCAAACACCAGGAGAATCAAAGAAGTTCATGGCTAATAAACCATCATGGTACCATGAGCAATATAAGATGTTTGTAGTCTTCCTTCTCTTAGCTTCAGTTTTCTCAAAGATAAAGTGATACTTACAACATCAAGCTTCCTTGCCAGATAAGATTAGAGTAGACATAAAAAGATATGTAAGTATAGTTTGAACTACAAATTGCTGCACAAATAGCAAAGTTTGTTGTTTTATGTTTTGAAATATAACAAAACAAGGCAATCAAAAGAAAATAATTGAGAGCAAAATGTATCATTATTTAAACTATGAAAGAAAATCTCAAACTCTTGCAAGTAGCTTTCTTTATATCTATTTATGTCTCTTTTGCTGTCATCACCTACTACAGACATATTACGTAGGTAGATAACTATAACTCTTCACTACTACCCAGGATTGACTACATTTAATATTTTCCCTCCAAACACCTTCCCTTATTGCCAAATTCTTGTGGACTGAAGAGAAAGGAACTACATAAAATTCTGAGTCATCTACGGTCAAATCATTAAAACATTATTTAGCAATTACACTTAATGTGTAGGAGATTTTAGAGTGATTTGAATAAATTTTCTGAAACCACTCATCTTTTTGTCTCTTACTGTAACCACCTTTCTCTAACACAATACCACAAGTCAAGAAAAGAAAAAGGAATTCTATCAAGTAACACCAAATATTGAAAATAATGTGGGAACATTAATTGAGAAACTGAGAACTGCCCAAGAGTTTGAAAAATTGGCTAAAAATATTACTTTCTCCTTTGAATCTCAATGTTCAGGTAAATACCAATGTTAAATTATGGGAGAAACATAATATATGTTGTTAATGTTAAACATCTGCTATATACCAGAGTCTGAACACAGAAGACACTGACATTATACATTTACTGTTTAATTATGTATTCTTTGGAAACTTCATTCATGAAAGCAATATATTTAAAACCAGATCTTCCTCTCTCCTTTCAACAGCTCTCCTGGATTCCATTTCAGTTTTATGTCATCTTCTTTTGTATGTTTTTATAATCCACCTTGTACAACAAGTACTGCCAATATATCCATGAATACAGTGTTAGCCACTGAAAATTGTCACTCTACCATGGACCATATCAGTAAAGAAAATCATCATTATTTTTTTAAATGAACTTATATCCTAACAAGGGATGGATACCAAGTTAAATACTATAACTGATATAACACACTAAGTAGGAGTGTAACAAGGACAATTAATGAGACTGGTGATCAACTTATGCCTTCTTCTGAGGAAGGAACAGTTGGACTGACATCTCTCTTAGCCTTATAAAAGAGCTTTATTATTATTAATTTATTTTTTGATGATCTCATACATGTATACAGTACTTTTAATAATATCCCACTTTCAACTCCCACAAGAGTCTGTGTCCTCTATCTAACTTTACTTTGTCCTTTTATAACTGACTGAGTCCTATCAGTACTACCCATACATGCATAGACTTAGGGTCATTCACCAAACAGCTTGATACATTGTCAAAGGCCATATCCCTGAAGAAAACTGACCTTTCCTTACCCAGTAGTTCAGGAATGTCAATAGCAACTCAAGCTAGAGGTGGGGTAAGGTTTCCTGAGTGCCCCACCATCCCCATCAAACCAGTCAAGATATAGTCTCTTCTTTTTTTCTTCTTTCCTCTTCTTCCTCCTTCTCTTTTTCTTCTTCTAATACATAGAGCACAAAAGGTGTGCAAAATTCTCATATATATTTCAGAAACTCATCCATGCATCTTACATTAAAAATACCAGGAAGTCTAGAAAAATCTTTAATCACTACAGATGTTACTGGTTAACTTCTGAAACAAATGCCTACATTTTAGGACTAGTGAGATGGCTCAGCAGTTAAATGCCCTGACTGATCTATCAGAGAAACTGGGTTCAATTTCCAGCATCCACTGAGCTTGTAACTGTCCACAACTCTAATTTCAGAGAATTTAATAACCTCTTATGGTCTCTGAGGGCATCAGGCATATAAACGGTACACAAACATACAAGGAGGCAAAATACTCATACTTATAAAATAAGTCAATCTTTTTGAAAAGATAATGTACATTATGTATTCATGCCCAATTGAACCAATGTTGTATGAAGTAATACTAATGAAATACAGCAGAGTACCTTTTATTTCTACACCTACTAAGCTAATGGGATAACTAAAGTATCTTTTATTCCCACCTACTCAATTTTTGCCTATTTCATCATATTGCAGTTTGTTTATTCATGATTACAAATGTTGGCTATGACTCACAAGTTGAACATAGCTCATAATTAATGAGGAAATTAACACTGAATGAGAAGCAAATGTAGTTTCTAAGCTTTACCTCTGTCCATACATCGTTGGTGTGAATCTGGACAACGGATATCCTGTCTGAGCCTTTGTGTCATCAGCTGCAAGATGGAACTATCAGTGACTTCTTAGAAATTCAGAGAATTAGGTAAGGTTGTGGGAACTTACCAGTTACATAGACTGCCAGGCAGAAAATAGGTGTTCAATAAACAGTAGTGTCTATAAATAGAGGTTGCTAATGGGGTAATTAGAGCATAGCTAAACCCTTCTTGCCTGAGGGAAAAATAACAAAGGAACAAAGAAAAAGAAAATTCATTTTCTACCCAGGGGGGTCTTTCTGTCTACCAAGTGTGACTGTTTGCTGTGGGGAGGAGAACATAGTCCAAATGCTTCTGTTTTCTGTGACAGGACTATAAATAAGTAAAATGCTTTATCAAACATTTATAGTTGTATGTGAGTCAAGAGGTTGGGGAGAAGCATGTGTGTTCAGAGTTTATTTATAGTGGTCTCCCTGATATTTTCACTTCAGCTAAAATTTCACAGCTTAGCTTTCATTTGCTTATGATTGCTCTCGAGTGAACTTCTAAGTAGAAGGTATTAATTATTAAAAACACAGAACAGAAAAAAAAGCCCACACTATTTCCCACAACAACAGGATGATGCAGCAGAAAGAAGCCACTAGACAGAAGGCCTAAGAGTTGCCAAGACATAATTTCAACCAGAGCTAGTTCTTGGCAGATCTTCTGGTAACACCACCCCCAGAATTTGTATTGTGGTGGTTGTGCCAGACATGGCAAGGGCAAAGGCCATGAGTGATCTAGAGGCTGTTTCTAATTTATTTCCTAGAAAAGGGACCTCTCAGTAGCCACCATACCACCCCCTGCCACCCATCTAATGAGAGAGGAAGGATTTACCAGCAAACTAAATCAGAACAAAGTTCTTGGGGAATGGGGCACACAGAGTCCTCAAGGGCCATTTTGGTCTAAGGAAAAGAAAGGTCTAGGGATTAGGCTGTCTCAAGTTTGAAGTCCTGTTATAGCCTTTCTAGATTCAGGAATATTGGGCAAATCAGTCATCTCATTTGTGGCTAATAATTCACAGATTAAAAAAATTAATAATTAAGTATAGAAATTCCTGTGAAATGAGAAGCATACAAAAACCATGGTAGGTATTTAACTGTGAGATTGAGCATAATAACGCCACTTTTTTTTTTTTTTTTTTTTGGCTTGGATTCCAAATTACACTTACTTTCCAGCCACTACCTTCTCTAACTACAATGTATTTATAACATTGGCATGCATTTCTCACTTCTTAGATGCCCCGGGGTCAGCCTGCTGCATAATTTATGTGTTATGTAGTCATTCATTAATTTTGATGGAGTTTTTACTCTAGGATGTCACATGTGTTGGCACTGGTATTCAGTGAAGAAGAAAGACCAATTCATACCTGGACAAAGCTTGCCTTCTAATGAGGGAAAGAAGACAATAAGATAGAGAGACAATCTATGTTACATGAAGTCAAGCACTAATGAGAAAGACAAGGCAAGGCATGGGTAAGACATTTCCTGGGGAAGGTAGTTGTTATTTAAAACAGGGAGATGGGGAGTAGCCTTATGAGAAACAAGTGATATCTCTGCAGAGGCTCAAACAGATGGCTAAGCTTTCAGTGTATTTGGAGGGAAGAAAGATCCCTGTAGAGAGAAGAGCAGGTGAAGAGCTTCAGGGCAGGAACATGCTCAGCCACATCACATCTCCCATACTGGCCTCTGAGAGAAAGGAGGAAGCAACATAAATTACTACAAGCTCTCTCAGTGTGGTGGGGTGCATATCAGACCCTGCCATGCTTTTAGAAAGAGAGGAAGAGCAGCTCTGCACTCTGCTTCTGCATCCCAGGAGGACAGAGCATAGCCTGGGTTGGGCTCACTCACCATCCATCCTGTGGCTCTGCGCTCTTCAAAGATGTAGCTCACAACAAAATCCAAGAGCTCAGACTTTGGAATACTGCCTGATTTTGTTAGAGTTTCGCAGAGAAATTAAAACTAAATGAGATGAGAAACAAAAGTAGGCAAAGAAAAAGTAGAGAATCAGTATTTTTAGTTTAATAAAGTGAAATGCTTATGGGGGAGAAACATCTGCTAGAGGACAAATGAGATCGTTGTCCTGTCCAGAACCAAGGTTTCAGAGAAACCCACCTGCCTGAGTTTTTCCTATCTAGGTGGCTCAATAAAGAGTGCATAATCTCTCTGTGTATATAGACTTCTTTATCCATTAAAGGGAATATAAGAGTGTCACAAGGGCCAGAATTTGGGGTAAAATGACCTGACCTGAGTAAAAGATTAGCCTAACATGTTTGGCTTATAGTTATATATCATAAAGGTTAGGTAGTGTTTAGAAGGAATAATGTGCATATTTGTGTGTGTGTGTGTATATAATACTCAGAAACCAAATCAAATATATTATCAGTATCTAAAACAATAGCACAGATAAACTTTATAGTTGGTATACTGGATAACAAAAAAGTTATTTAAAACCAGAGGACACATCTATAAGATCACAAACAGGACACATCTGTAAGATCACAAACAGTGACAAAATTAATTGATGGTGGGAGAAGTCAGGCTGCCTTCTGCTAGGGATAGATACTGTCTAGGATGGTATAAAAGGAACCTTTAGGGAAGTGGCAGTGTTCTACCATATAGTTTTCTAGTAGAAATCTATGACTGTGATATTATTTACAAGCTGACATGAGAAGCATACAGTAGGCACTTGATAACATAGTAGGCACATGTAGTTGCTGAACCTTTCAAATGTACCTTATGTGATGAAGGGATTTGATTTTTTACACTTAATAAACTTTAGTTAATTTACATGTCAATAGTCACATGTCAAACAGATCCATCTGTCAGCAAGGGTAAAAGTTATACTGGAATATGCATTAAAAACTCTTAAGTGTATACTTCCACTTTGTGCCATTTAGATAACTTTACTGTAAGAGTTGCCCTTCAAAAGTCAGAGAGGAGGTTGCTTGCTAATTTGCAGCCATTGCCTGAGATGTTCTTCAGAAACTCATAAGAGTGTGGGGAAGAAAATGTGTGTCAGTGTCCCTTGAAGCTTCAAAGAGGATGTGATGTGGAAAGACTCACAGGGGTGTGAAGGTAAGAGCAGGTTCAGAGTCAGTCTAAATGCTTCTGAGAAGTGGAAAGAAGGTGATGAAAGAGACCCAATGAGATGGTCCCATTCTACAGCTCATTCATTGCCTCAGGACACTGCTAAGCCCTAAAGGCTGTATTGAAATGGACTGCTGGACAGTGAGAAGGTTTTGCAGTCCATCAAACATATTGGGAATCTTTGCTCACATCATTCTCAGCCAACTTCATCTGAGTCCTTGCCTGAACTAACTTGTGGGAACAAAATGGGTTATATTAGGTTCCATTACACCTTTTCAGTTACTATGGACCACCATGTTGTCTAAAGCTTGAGTCCTGCTTCTTTTTGGAGCTTGCTTCTCATCTGCTCTTCTAGACCACTAGACTCGTTCATGGATGAGACAAGAAAAGGATGGAAAGTGATCCAGAAACACGCTGAGTAAAAGAAAGCAAGGAGCATTGTGACCAAAGACTACCTCCATTGTGTCATAGTGAAATGTAATTCCATGCAATGAGTAGCATCTAAAACATCCACAAAACTGGTTGGTGTGTGTGGGGGGTGTGAAGAAGCAAAACTTGCTAGAAATAAATTAAATTGACAGAAACAGTTATGAGTTAGTTTTCCCCCCACATATATCTCAAAACCAACAATAGCAATGAAAAACCAGAAAGGTAAGATATTAGATTTAGAAATGCATTCACTAAAATTACCGGGTAGTACCAATAGTAATTCATGAAATAACATGTTGATTAGAAAACACTGTCACAGATTTTTGCTCTAGAACCAGGGTGAAAAAAAAAAATGAGCCTCACAATTAACAAATGGTTGATAGGATACAAATAAGTTTAATGTCTATGACTTGGGCTTTTAAAGCTTAGAAATGTTAAGTAAAAAGGGTTTTGGGTAATTAATTGCCTAAAGAGAACATCAAAGAAAATTGAAAACTGTTTAATAACTTAATAAAAATATTAACACAACATAGCCAAACTTAGAACTGACGACAAAGGGACTCTTAACAGAAGTTAGGGCAGCATGTGTGGTATAAAGAAGAGGGAATCAATGTGTTGGGCACTTAACTCGAGAAAATAAAGACAGGTAAGTAATAAACTATATAAAAATCTGGCAGTTAATGATAAGGAGACAAATGATGAGCTGATTTTAACAGCAGAAATAAATAACATGTAAAACCAACAATACTCAGACACGAGGCCTAAGCAAATTTGTAAAACTCCCAGTTGAAATTAAAATGAAGAAAGGAACACAGGCATGTCAGAAATGCACAGAGACAAACGCTTATGTGTTCACACCACCTGTCATGCACACTGGTAGTCATCACGTGCATATGTACACATTACACATGTAATACTATTTGCTAAATGTTTTTTTTAAAAAAAATAACAGTAAAACTACAAAACATAACACCCATGAACGCACATCACCGCAAATTGTGGCAAAGTAACCATTACTAACATGGGCTGAAGAAGAAATTGAGAAATGCGCTAGACATAGTGTAATCACTGAAGCCATTGCCAAAAGATCCCATCTCATGCATAGAGAATAATACCGTGTCTATACAGACTGGAGTGAAATTATAAACTTTACTATGTTGTGTCTATTTGCTTAAAGAGTTACCTAGACCAATAGTTAAGTATGATGAGAGTGTAACCTAAGAGGAAGACTCCAAGCCTCAGCTTGGAAAGCTAGGATGATGTCAGTATCTAAACTTGATTGCCATGCTAGAAAATGTAATGATGGCTGAGAAATGAATAAACTTAACAGCCATGCATTGGAACCAGGCTGAAAGAGAAAATTCATCATCACAGATGATTCAAAACACTAATTAATAAACTGAACCCCTAAATCACATTTTTTTTTGGTCATTAGGAATACTAGAAACAGAGGGAAACTTATTTACTACAAACAGTTCTTAAACACTCCCATCTGGTTACCTACTGCAAATGTATGGAAACACTAGTACATAATGATAGAATTTGAGAATGTTGCTTTTAAAGTCAGGTACAAGACAATGACAGGCTCATCACGATTTTTGCTCTAAATTGAAAAGAGATGCAAGCCTGTAAATGCATTATAAGGTAAAAACCAAATTCAAATTCAATATATGCAGACTTTCAAAACAAATATTAATGGCAAATTACATGCTTTTTTCACATGGAAATTAAAACACACAGGCATAAAGGAGCAAAATAATGAATCATGTCTCCTAGATATAAAAATCAATGAAGAGATGGCATTGGGATAGGCCAGAAAACAATAATTAAGAAATGCAATAAAAATGAAAGATATCATTTGTAATAGTAACAAATGCACTGGTGTTCACAGAAATTAAATACAATAAAAGCATGGGAGTATGTGTATAAATAATATGAAAAACTCTACTCACAGACATAAAAAAGCCCACATAGGAAATGTATTATGTTATAGATGAGCAGTTTTGTGAATTTTGTAAATTAAACTATAAATTCAACATACTGCCAATTTCTATCACAATAAGTCTTTTCACGAAATACAAATATATCCTAAAATCCACATAGGTTAGGAAAGAAAAAAAAAGAGCTGATATCTTTATATAAACATCTCAATGTGAAGGTCCAGCCCTGTGTGATATCAACACATTGTAAAACTATAACAAATAAAAGCAGTGGGTTACAGAAGGGGAGTTGAATAGCCCTGACTTAGGGAGTGAGCTCTTAATACTTGGAAGCCTGTCTCAGAACAGGGCTTTTCTGAAGCAGTGAGGCATAAAGGGACACCAGAAAGTAGGCAGAAGCAGCTACTCTCATGAGCATGCAGCACAAATTCCATGGTTAAGATCAAGAATGACAGGCAAATACTTTAAAAAAAAATGTAGAAGAAGACAGAAAAGCCTCATTAAGACATCAGAGTAGTGGAAGACATTGATTTCACAAGAAGCATAAGGTAGGGAAATGCAGCAATCAAATGAAAATACTGGAATTAGAAATTCTTCTCATCCCAAAAATTAAAAGTTATAGACTACAAAGTATTTTCATATGACAAAGACCTATTCACCTTTAAAATGTTTGATAATTGTCATTAATTATAGAGAATCTTTGCCAATCAGCTAAAGAAAGAAACCAGAAAAGCAATCTATCAGAAAAATGTGTGAAAGTTATACATCAGGAAACTGACATGAAGAAAGAAGTTTTAATATAAGAAAAAATGTTTAAAGTTGTAAGAAATCTCTGACATGCAAATTAAATCTATATTGAAGTTATACTTTCACAAGCTACAGACTTGTAAAATATAAATTGTCTGATACATGTTATCAAGGATGTAGTGAAGTGAAAGTTTTATATAAGGTGTTAGAAATGTATGAAGTTTTAAAATCACAGGGCAATTCTAGATATTATCATTAACAAGAAGCAAAATATTCAAATGAGTAGAAAACATCTTTATCATAAAAAGCAATAAAATCTGAATAAATAATAAGCTGTAGTATTCAATATTGTATTTGCAAGAAATAAGATACATACAACATTTTTGTTATGATTAGGGTATGGAGAATAAGATTGTGTATTGATATAATGCTTATTACATGGTTGTAGCAATTCATAATTGAAAATAATACAGTGCTTAGAATGTTTTTTGTTAATTTTAGCAGTTTTAGATTTTTGTTATTTTATTTTAGATATGCAAGTCTTTTGATTGCATTCATTTATGTGAGTCACATGCAGACCTTGTGCCTACAGAAGCCAGAAGAGTGCATCACATGCCCTGAAACTTGAGTTACTGACTGTTGAGAGCTGCCATATGGATGCTGGGATTTGATCCCAGGGCCAGGGCCTCTTCAAGACAAATAAATGTTCTTACTGCATAGCCATCTCTACAGGGAATACAATAAAATTTTAAATGTATAACTGTAAAAGAGAAGTAGATAGACTGATATAAACATGAACAAACAAGAATGATGTGCATTCAGAATGATTCTTAGAAGTCTTTATATTTCCAAGCAGATTCTGAGCATCCTAGAAAAATCACACACACACACACACACACACACACACACACACACACACACACACACACAATCTTTATGATAACCAAATGTCCAAAAAGCTAAAACAACTGCCCAGGGAACACAGCAATTTCAATGCCCCTGCTGTGTCCACCACTATATATTTTATGATACTACAGTGAATTGCTACAAATTTATTATTGAAAATAGCATATATGTAAGCAAGCAATGTATGCATAATAAACTATTCAGAACTTAGAACTAAGCTTTGTATGTCTGTATACCTACTTTATCTATAAATACATTATCTGTATGCTACAATGAAGAAGTGTAAGTATCAGGAATAGATTTTTAGCAGCCTGGCTTTCCACTAACCTGTGCTATGTCATTCTTCTAAAACCCAGGAGCCCAAAAGCAGCTTTATGCACTCCAGGTGAAGATGCTGGGTTCTCCAGCAGTTACATTTCTACATTAGCTCATTCCTTGAAACAGTACTCGTTCTTCCTGTTTATGTCTGGACTGCTAGCTGGACTGAGAGAGCTATAGATATTCTCCCCAGAGAAGTGAAGATGCCTCATAGTTTCTAAATATTTCAAGGCAAAATCCAAAACTTGATCTCTATATTTTTAAATATCTTACTCTGGAGAGGAATGAACAAATTGACTATTTTCAGATGCTAATCATGAGAGCCATGTTTTCACCATTGTGTTTCCTTTTACCTGGGAAGATTCCTACTGCCACTAGTATACAGCAGACTATAATCGCTTGTGTTTATACTCACGAAGACTGTCAGCGTGACCTGCAACAGTTCCCTAGCTGTCTTGCCAGCATCCTAGCTCATCCTCTGAATCCTCTACACATACCCTCTACAGCAACAGGGACCTTTCAGACCATGAATCTCCACTTGATCCTCATATGCTCCACCTCCTTTCAGGGCTTCACTTAACACTTAGGGCCAGACCTCTCCTTATCATGAAGACTGCTAAGGATGACTACAATCTGGACTTTGGTGAGATCTCCTTCCTCAACATCTGTATTTCTCCTTTTTATTCTCTTCATTTTATTTCCATGATACAACTTGATATAGGACCTGAAAGATATACTTTTGGAGGTCCTCTCAGATATACATGATCAGATCCTCCTCATTCTTAACCTACTTGCCATGACACAGCCACACTGCATTTTGGTTTCTAGGATGGGGTTCATGAGGTTAAGGTTAATGATATCAAGTAGGGTGAAAGTTCCATGACAACAATAACTTCTTCATTTTGATCACTCTTCTGTCCCTACCATCTGTATTGTGTCACAAAGTGAGTTGGTATCTGGTGTTTATAAGTGAACAGAATAAAGCAAAAGAGAAGGCAGAGGGAATGGTGACTTAGATTTTAAAATGTAATATGTGGGCATTCCGAAACACAATGCCCTCATGGGGTCCTGTCTTGAAGTCATGAAGAAAAATGATTTGTGTTCCACACAAAGGATTAACAATGAAAAGATCCATAGAAAGTTACTCAGGGCTCCTACTTAACAGCTTGAGCATAAGTGGATGTAAGATAAGTACATTCTGTGAGGAAAAACATCAGAAACAAGAACCTAGGTTTCTGGTGTCAGAAAAAGAATGAGAGCACCAGTCCCAAAAAAAACCATACACTGCAGCCCTTACCATTACAATCTAATCAACAAGGGATTCAAGAAGGACAAAGATGGGAATCAAAGCATCAGACTCTGGCTTGCCTGCTCAGAGTAGCACAGACCCAGTTATATCACACACACACACACACACACACACACACACACACACACACACACACACAGACACATGTGTTGCAGACAGAGTTCTCAGCTCACCACATATCCACAAGGCTGTTGCTAGATTTAGAAAAGTGTACCTCTAGTATAATGCACTCCTATATCTGCTCTTCTTTATATGTTCAGTGGTAGATAAGGCAAGCAGACCTCCAGAGTTATAAGAGAGAAAACTGTTATTAGTGTGCAATGCTTCGGGGCCAATCATCATTACATATAACTAGTGCATTTTTAAGTATATCTGACTATTATGCAGTGAAGATTGCTATTTGCAAGGAAATAGTCACAGGACATGGCATATCACCTGTAAGGACACATGCAAACTTCTGGGTGATCAGGGAGTTCTTTTTGTATTACAGGATGTACAAGGCTATATGTATATACACATAAATACATACATACCTGTGTGTATATGTCTCATATATGTTCCAAAAGTATGTACATAAAATAACCTGTAATAGACTGATGCAGGTCATTGCCATTTGTATATTCTATGTGATAAACTGTAATAAGGATGAGCCAATGTTCCATTACAATGTCCTACTCCAAATAGATCCCTGCCAAAGACAGTAAGAAAGGGATCAAGGTCATTCACAGAGCTCCCAAGCAAGCTCTCTCCATTCCCTTCCTGAGCATTCTTCCTCCTCCTGAGATCTCCTCCTTCCCTCCACCAATAAAAATGGATCATGAGGACTTCAGAGCTTCTCTGTCTACCACAATCAATTCCTGAGTCAAGGAACAGGAATTGGACCTCGCTGCCTCAGCCTTACATCCCAGCCCCCAGCTTTCCTTTCACACCCTGTTGTGTCTGCCCTTGATCTGTTGACAATCAACTTTTAGGAACTTCCTAGATCAGTCTCTTGTTTCTCTGTTTTATTATCTCCTTCCTCCCACAGTTCCTTCTTTTTTGCCCTTCCAATTGAAAGCCATTCTATATAGGAAATGAACAGCCCTTCAGAGAACACTAAAGTCTCATTTAACAGACATTGAAACCTAGGTCCAGGGAAGGATGCTTCATTCAAGTGGCTGATCTACAAAAGAGCTTCAAATAATACACAAGCAGGCCCAGTGAGGGGATGAATACCCTGTTGCCCTCTGTGGGAGCATGCAAGCTCTGTGCTTCTCATCTGCATCCTAGCCCTGGTCTTCAACCAGTCCTTTTCTCCCTAGCCTTATTTTGGCCAAAACTTTCAAAGAAGAAACATATCTGAGCATTAAACTCTGTAGTTGTAATTTTCCAGTGACTCCCCAGTACTTTTCTGACAAAATCCAAGGTCCCCATCCTCCTCCCTACTCTGATGTTCCCCTTATTCCTCCCACTTTGCTCTTCTTATAGCTCTTAAATTTGTCATTCCTTTTCTGTTGCCAAAAAGGATCTTTGCCCAACCCCCATTCCTGTCCCCGGATAAACCCGATGAATGTATCTTAAAGATTCAGGTCACATGCCTGCTCCTGGGGGATGTCCTCTCTGCCATGCTCAGCATATTTCAAAGTCATTTCCTGAATGACTTCATATCCACTTGCCAGCACCCTGATAACAATCAATAACTGGTGGTTTTCTCTACGTCTAGCACTGTTACAACATCTTAGATGAAATCGTCATTGCAGTTTGCAAGTAGATGCTTATGTGACTGTTTCTGGGGCAGAGAAATAAAGGCTCTGACAGGTCAAACAGCTTGCCTCAAATCTTCAGGCTGATGCTAGAGTGAAGACTGGACCTTCTCCACACCCTCAGAAAGATGGCCTATTGAGATGAGAGAGGTGGCTCTGAGGTTAAGAGCACCGAGAGCTCTTCCAGAGGTCCTGAGTTCAATTTCCAGCAACCACATGGAGGCTTACAAACATCTCTAATGGGATCCAATGACTTGTGGTGTGTTTGAAGAAAGTGACAGCATACTCTCATACATAAAATAAATAAATCTTTGGGAAAAAAGATGTCCTATTGTTTTGTATTTACCTAACTTCTTGTTTTAAGATTCTATTTTTAGTTTTAATTATGTGTACTTGAGAGTGAGGCTGGGATCATGTCTCCTCTGGATCTGGAGAAACAGGCAGCTAAGAGCAATCTCTGAGTACTGGGAACATAACTCCATTCCTCTGTGTAAGTAGTTTGTGCTTTTCAATACTCAGCTGTGTCCCCATTCCCCCTTTCCCAGACTTCTTACACCTACTCCTGAACTCCTCTGAAGTATGAATTACTCTGTAAACCTCAGCTTGTAACCCAGAAATTCGATTCTAGGGATGGGGTACATACTTTGTAAATAACCACTGAATATGCAATTTCCCTCCTCTGTGTTTTGTTTCATATCCCATTATCCTGCAGAGCAGCTTGTATAGTAAATAGAGGATGGAAACTCTAGGATGTAACAGAGTTCCTTCACTGCTCAAAAAAGTACATCTCTCTGAGGTCTTATTCATGCGGCTCTGTGAAATGGGCTCTCATGAAGATACAAACAAGATAAGCGAATGAAGAAATCCACACGGAGTGCACAGCATGAAGCTAGGGTCTCAGCAGATGGGTGCACTGATGCAGAGAAAAATGACTAGATGGCAGGCCCATGGTAGTGGTTATCATCGCCATTCAATGTGCTCCTTGGCTTGTGCATTTTTTTCCCTCGATCTTACCTTAATCAAGAGGCAGCTTCTCAGCAAGACTTGAGGTTTGTGGATCCTGAGAGGAGAGCATGGCTGCTCTGGCCCTGCTGGGTTTGGTTCTCTTCCTACTCCCTCCATGCTGGTACTTTCCAGCTGTGAAACGGAGTCCCTGCTCCAATGGGCTCCAGGGCTGTCAGGGGCCTGCTAATTTCACAGTTCACAAGGCTGCCATTTCCCCCCTGATTAATGGGGTACCAGCAGCCATGAGCAGGCTGTGACACCAGCCACATGGGGTTCTCTCCCCTCTTCCCATGCTTCCTGAGGAGGGAAGACTAGGCCAGCCTCATGCATATTTATGCAGAGAGAGAGAGAAATGATTTTGTACTGCATGCTTTCCAAAGAATAAATAAGATTTCACCCAAGTCCTGTGTATTTCTCTCAGTAGGAGCTCAGCGTGATTTGGGGGAGGGGAATAGAAGGAAACACACACACACACACACACACACACACACACACACACACACACACACAAACACTGATACTCACAGAATAATGAAAAACTGAAAACACTTCATATACCACTGATCAGAGAAGGGCTTCCTGGTGCCACGATGACCCAGGAGACATGAGAGATATTAAACCCTGGAGCATGAACAGGGTTATTTTGAAATTAATCCAGCTTCACCCTGTAACCCCAGGGGAATTAGAAGAGATAGGTCCAAATTTAGCTGGGCTCTGCCAGCCTGCTTCCTTCGTCTCTAAGTCACTAATTTCACCAACATCCTCTTGCTATTGCTGTCTTCTCCTTGTAAACGCAGAGGACTTGCCTACCATGACCCTCCCTAGAGGGTTGCAAGTATAGGTTTCATCTCATGCAGGTCCATACCAACTATGTTCCTTCTATAATGCAGGCTCAGCCTGCCATGCCTCAGTTCCTGTCATATCCTACAGAACTCTCTGACCCACACTCACTGTATGAATTCTAGACACATTAACCTATTGGACCAAGATATAATCTGATCCTCACCTAAAGCCGTTTCTCCTGGTTTAGTTTGATATCATATATCCTCTAACTCAATCTTAAATCCTTCTCTTTCAGAAAGGCCTTTATAAACAGCCAAAACCCAGGTCAAGCACTCCCTGTCATCACCAAGATCACTCATAGAGGTCTTTTTCTGGATTATTGAAATCATTAAGTTACTGACATGCTGATGCAGATCTCAAGACTCCAGTCTACTGTCACCCATACGAGGATAATGTCTCCAAGGACAGGGCTATGCCAACCATGATCACCTCTTCTCTTGAGTCCTAATGATTGTTTGTGAAGTGTACGAATGAATGAATGAGTTGCTGAATATTTGTGAGGGCTAAATGAAGCAACAGAGTGCCTGATCTATTTGGAGAGGACTCACACACTAAAAAAAGAGACAGTAATTGAAACTTTCTTTTGCAATAAGCACTCCTCAAAGCCTAGTGACACACATTAACTAATTTTGCCTTACAACAGCTTGAAAATGCATGGTTTTTTTTCCCTATTTAGAAATGAGGACAGTGAGAGGCACAGAAGTTTTTTAATTTGCCCTCATAGGTACTAAATATTGGTAGATTTCAAGAGTTGGCGGATGTAGGCAGACTTGCGTCAGAGTCCTGCCTCTGCTCAGCATTTTGCAGTGGTATCTTAGTTCCACTTCTTCATCTTCATGCTTGGATTTTCTACAGCCTCAAGTTTTTAGTTGAAGCTTATCTTATGAGGGCTTACCTGATTTATCAGTCTTACTCTTTTACTTGTAAAAACCCCACAACCTGTACCACATGCCATGCAAGAATTGGGCCAGCAGAAATGCAGTTGCTGCAAGAAGACTCTCTGTAAGTCTCTAACTCTCCTACAAATGGAGGCTTCATTTTCTGGCCAAGAAAGAACACAATACAGAAATTGTTTCTTCTCCATGGTACACAGGGAGACTGGAGACTTCAGGCAGAAGCCAAACTAATACAGGTGTAACTCCCGTCTTAGGATATCCTTCTTACCTTGTCTGAGAAATCAAGTTAAGAGCTGGTAGCATGCATGGCAACAGAGAGAAGACCCTGAGAACATGGATCACTACAGTACTCTACTCCTATCCCAGGTATTGTTCTATTTTCCCTGAAGGGGAGCTGTGGTCTTGAAGGAAAACCATATTCTTTACTGTCAAGGACACAGCTGGAGCCACATGCAGCCAAAGCAGGCAGCCTGTCTGTCCACTGGATGAGGCTGCTTCCCCAGAGTGATGAACAGCGCCAATCAGGCGGCACTTAACATAATTATAATGAAGTGGCTGCATCTGGTCTCTGAAGGCTTCATTCACCAGGGAAATGGGGAGGAAGTGATATCTCTCTCTGCTGACCTCCTTGTGGAGCCAGGAAGCTGTTGACATGGACTGGGGACTGGATTTTGCCACTTATTAAAAGGCTCAGATTGCTAGTTAGGATGCCCTTCCTCCCCATTGGGTTGCATCATTTCTCTGGAGGGAACTGAGTAAGAAGAGTTTGCATAAATGAAAGTCTCTTCTTTCAGTCAGGGTTTCCTAAGAACATCTCTTCCCATATGTACCCCATTAGTCATGCCCACCAGTCACATGGTGCTGAACTTCTAGTTCTTGCTACATGTATTCTAGCAAAAGAGATGGAAACTGGCAACTGCAGGTTTAAACCTGGAGGAGTCCAAGCTGTTCATCATAGAGATAGGAAAAGTAAGGCTTAGAAAAGGGATATGATTTTCCCAGGACCGGACCAGATTCTTCAAATGCACAGCATCCTGAGCTCAAAGCCTGGACAGTCTGTATTCTTGTTAAACCAGTTTTATAGATGAGAGAGAGAGAGAGAGAGAGAGAGAGAGAGAGAGAGAGAGAGAGAGAGAGAGAGAATGAATAACAGAGAGGGGAGGGGAGGGAGAGAGGGAGAGGGAGGGGGAGGGGGGGAGGGAGGGGAGGGAGAGGGGAGAGGGAGGGGGAGAGGAAGAGAGAGAGGCTAAAATAAGTCAATCAACTTGCCCTAGAACAAGGCACTCTCTGAGGACAGCAGAGGACAGCATTCATGCCTGTACCTCTCCTGTTGTTTTTTAAAAATCCTACTATTGGCTGGTCTTAGAAAACCCTGTATTATATCTTTGCTTTGTTGTTTTAAGCTACAGTCTCTAAACATCCAGGAAAGCTAAAAGTCAGTTAAATCCCCTAGTCTTTTCCATTTACTCATGGACTGCTATATATTGAAAGACCTACCGTAAATGTGATAAATGCTATTGTAAAATAAAGAACTGTTTAAGAAAATAATCTATCAGCACCTGATTTATCTATGTGACAAGCTGTGCCTTTTATAAACTAGATTTTTCAGAAGCAGGGCACACCAGCCCTGCTCTGAGCAAATGGACTCTTAGCCATTCTGGACAGAATCTGATGCTTTGAGTGCATGCTACAGGTATCTCATTTAGTGAAGGCAGCTGTAGATGCACAGGAATAAATAATGGCAGATTGTTGGTAAACATGACTTCAAAGTCATACACTCCTAGGTAGAAATTCTGCATCAGTCATCTGATCCTGGGCAGGACACCTGAGCTTATAATGCTTCAGCTTTTTCATCAGAACACAGGGAAATAAGAGCTACAGACTACATTTTTTTTTTTAGCATTCCATATGTATTTTGCATTGACAACAGACTTAGTCTACACAGAATACCTACTATAATCCCTACTGCAACTAAAAATAACATCCATTATCTAAACTAGAATCAGGTTCCCTTAATCCCAGAAGAAGCTGAATTAAAACATACTAGAGCAACTTTTTACAGATTCAATTATTCATTCCTTCAATCATTTAATTATTTACTTGTGATCTAACAAGTCACAGGCAGTGTTGTATACAATAAACACCCAACACTGAGTGAAACACAAAATTCCCAAGGATAGAGACAACAGACATATCAATACAGACAATAAGCCAAATGGTGGATAACACAATGAGAAGAAAGAAAGAAAGAGAGAGAGAGAGGGAGAGAGGGAGGGAGGGAGGGAGGGAGAAAGAAAGAAAGAAAGAAAGAAAGAAAGAAAGAAAGAAAGAAAGAAAGGAGAAGGGAAGAAAGAAAGAAAGAGAGGGAGGAAGGAAGGAAAGAAAGCAAGAAAACAAAAAAGAAAGAAAGAAAGAGAGGAAGGAAGAAAGAAAGGAAAGAAAGAAAGAGAGGGAGGGAGGAAGAAAAGAAAGAAAAATGAAAGAAAGAAAGAAAGAAAGAAAGAAAGAAAGAAAGAAAGAAAGAAAGAAAGAGGCAGAAAGGAAGGAAGCAGGGTTTCACTATGGTCAAAAGCATCTTAGGAAAAGAAAGGATTTGTTTGGTTTATGTTGCTAGGTCACACTACATCACTAAGAGAAGTCAGGACAGGAAACCAAGCAGGAGACTGAAATAGGGAGCACTGAAGAACACTGCATGCTGACTTGTTTGTTACTCAGGCTCAGTTTTAAATAACTTTCTTATACATGTCAGGACAACATTCCTAGTGATTGGACTAACCACAATGGGAGGGGTGATAATCAAGAAAATCTCCCACAGACATGTCTATAAACCCATCTGACCTAGGGGATCCCCTCAGTTGATGGAGTCTCCTCTCAGATGACTTCAGGCTGTGTCAAGTTGATAACTAAGGTTAACTATGACTAGGGTAAAAGAGCATAAGAGTAGCTTTGGAATAGCTATGCATTCGTGTGCATGAGTACGGATATTGTCTTATTTTATGCAGAGTACTAGAAAACAAATTCAGTGACAACATGGCAAATTAAGGAAGGACTGGAGAGAAAAAAACATGAAGTGTCTGGGAAAAGCAAAAATGGCTATTGCAAAGACACAAGGCAGTACTTCCAAACAAATTCCTACTGGGATTGATAGCAGAATAACAGTACTACATAAGCTTTGGCATTCTATGTGTATACATGATGAGTGTCTCATCAACAGATCAGGCGTAAGGGCAACTGAGGATGATACCCTATGCCAACCTCAGATGCACATGTGTACATACATTCAAATGTGGACACATAGACACGTGAACAACACACATAACAGAAAATGCAAAAGGAGAAAATTTAAATTCAGCCTGAAGGATAACAAAAATAAAAACAAATAAAGAATGTGGAGGTTGAGTTCTATCTGTAATTGCATTACAGATAAAAGAAATTTATTTAATCTAAATTGCATTATAGATTAAAGAAGCATTTGCCTTAATTGTGTATGACTTCTCCATTCGCCTGAAGTCCATCTCTCTCTGTTATGGCTTTGAATCCTGTTCTGTGGGCTGGTTTTCTCCGTATTAGCTGAATACACATTTGCTTTCCAGTTATTCTCTGCTTGGGGATGGAGAGGACCACAATATCTTTTACATTAAAAGATACATGACAAAACCTGGTCCTTGCCCACTAGACATTAGACATTCTCAATTCAAAAATTTTATATATAGGACAGGACAGATATCTCAGTAGTTAAAGTGCTTGTTGTACAGGCATACGAACCAAAGTTCAGATAACCAGAAACCATATAAGTGTCAAGTAGTCAGGGCAACCTAACTCCAGGCTCTGAGGTCAGAGACAGGGATCCACATGGCAAGCTGGCTAGCAAGGTCAGACATGTTGGTGAGCTCTAGGTGAAACTGAGATATTCCTCAACAGATAAGTTAGAAGGGTGACTGAGGATAATTCTGTACATCAATCTCAGAGATGCAAACGCATGCACACATTCAAAGTGCACACATACACATACAGAATAAAACATGTACAACATACAGAATAAAAATGCAGAAGGAGAAAAATTAAATTTATCCTGCATGAAAACAAAAAATAAAAAACAAAACATGTAGAGGTTGATTTTTCTCTGCGAGATTCTAGGCTAAATTATCTGTCGTCTAGTATTCCCAATTCAATCATACTCCCTCCCTTCTCAAGATTAAGCACATACTTAACTAATCTTTCTTCATTTTGGTTTCAGTTCCCTATCACCTTAGTAAGGAGCTGGTGCTTCCTTTTCCCACTGGTCCCCAGTGTACTAATGGTGACAGTGCATAAGCTTATTTCTCAAGCCCTTCACATACTTCTCCCTTCTATCACTTAAATCTTCCAGCACATTGATGCTGCAAGGCCTTTGCTCTTACTATCCCTAAAGCCTACAAAGGTCTTTTCTCAAGTCCCCAAGGCCTTATTTCTTCATACATTACAAATCCAATTTCAAATACCACCTTGCCCATAAAATGAGGATGCTAGTCCTTTTTTAATTGCCTCCTATCACAGAGGTCATTTGAAAATGCATGGTTTCTTTTTCATTTATCTATTTATTTCCACAGTAGAAATCATGCTGTTTTCTTCACCACTTTATCTTCACTGACCTCAATATCTCCTGACACACAGTAGGTGTTTAATCAGAACATGTTGACTCAGTAAATGAAGAAAGTGATGAACAAATATTTTCTTATTTAGCAAACATGCATGGACATGTAAGCTAATTATGAATCAAGAATATTAAAATATTCAGACATTTGACCCAGCAATTCTCCTCCTAGGAATATTGCCAGAGGAAAACAAGTTTAAGCTCAAACACAGTGGTTTCTGTTGACTAAAAGTTACAAGCAAACAAACAAACAAAAAACAACTAACGCTCATTAATAAAATAGGAAATAATGATGAGACGGAATTATGAATATGTTTAGTGCTTATGATCTAAGATTAGAATGAAAGAAATAAAACTTGTGTGAATAAGTATAGAAAATTGAGCTCAAAAAGTAATTTGATACATTGCCAAAGGATATGTTTTAAGCTTTCTACAATGAGTATGTGCATACATAGCTTTTATGATTAGCAAATATCAGGGGGAGTGAGGACAGATTTGTGGGCACTGAAGTCCATCTTCCATATTCAAAATGGCGAGGAGGCTGGTATAACAGGCCAGTTAAGCTCCTGTAGGAGGCTGGGGCAAAGCTTCTTTGGACTCTGGTGACAGGCAAACCCCACAGGGCCATTTCCAGCTATTGTAGGAGAGGCCAGGATAGGAGGGTACAGATCCCTGCTTTCTGGGAAATTGCTCTAGCTCTGATCAATCAGGGAATTGTCTTGAAGCCCCTGACATTTATCAAACCTCCTTCATCCTCATCTGTCACCTTGCGGTAGGGCTGCCTAGCCAGGCACACTCTAATCAAGTCAGCATGCCCTGGGGGTCCCCAGAGACAGAAAGCTGAAGGATACAGAAAGAGTGTGGAGAGAGAGAGAGAGAGAGAGAGAGAGAGAGAGAGAGAGAGAGAGAGAGAGAGAGAGAGAGAAGGGAAGAGGATTCTGAGGGAGGAGGGGTGTAAAGCACAGGCTCAGAGAGTACCCGTTTGTTTTGCTATCACGGCAATTAATGCCGGGAAGTGACATTTTAAGGGGTGCTGGTGACAGCTTTGGTGACATTCCTATTTGTGATTCCATGACAAATCTCTGTCTATATCTTATTTTAGTGAGTGTGGAGACAGCTCTGAAGCTGGCAGTCTGGCAGCCTAAGCTCCTCTCTGTTAGAGACTCCATTTCTCAGTTTCTGCCCAGTCTAGCCATTTGCACACTGATGCCAAGGTCCTGAGGAATTTGAAATCAAAAGGCCATGATCCAGTGTTAGCTCTTCGATGACCCCTCTTAACCAGCCCATTCCTTCTAATGATTACCTGGGGCAGAAATGAGCTGCTGTCATTGTACATGTTTCATCTACTCTGCCTATCAGTTGGGGGCAATAAGACCAGATAGACAATGACATTGTGAATCCTTGCCTGCCTTGTTAGGTGTAAAAAATGTGTTTTGATGTACAGATCTTGCTCCCTTTGTTTTGTAAGCAGTTCTACAAAAGAAACAGAAGACAAGAGATTAAGCTACAATATCGCAGGCTGAGATTAGAAAAGTTTACCTAAATTGTCTGATCCTCAGGCCCACTTCACCATCCCTGACCAATGGCCACATGCTTTTATTTGAACGCATCTATAGATGAAAGCATAACAATTAAGACTTGGAGGTGGGGTTGGGGTTGCAGCAATGTAAAAAGTGTAAGCACTTTGCCAGATGATAGTCAGGGTACTTCAGGAACAAACATGTTCTGGCAATACAGTGGATAGTGAACATGAACTCTAATGATGTGGGCACAAAGAATACTTTATCATTAAAATGCTATGTCACAGGTGAGCGACTCACATTCACTGAGCAGGAGTAAAGTCGTGTCTCAAAGATGTCAATAATGGAGTTTATCAAGGAACACAAGTTTGTGAAGCTAGTCTGTAAAATGGAAGAGCTCAGGACAAAATCTCTAATTGAACTTCGTGGGAGGCAGGAGATGAGAGCAAGAGAGTGATCAAAAGTGATGAAGATTCATTAAATAAATATATGAAACTGTCAACCAACCAAAGATAGCAACTATTGCTTTATCCACCTTTCTAAGTAACTGGGGAAAGGCCATTTTCTATGTTGTTTGTTGCTTTATAGTAACACACAGGTGACCATCAACATGACTAAAGGGTATGAATGATTTCATATGAGTGACTGAGTTAGGAGGAAGACCAAAAGAAAAGATGCAGGTGTTATCAGCTCTTCTTCCTTTCTTATTGACTATGGCTCTGCAGATCACTCATACAGGGGTCAAGGCTACTAAGGCTGCATCTTCTGTCTGAGGGGTGCTTTGTATTGCAGAACTAGGAAGGTACTTTAAAAACAGGACTGAAAGACAGATGAGTGTATGGAAGTCAGGACAGTTTGGTGTTAAGAAAATTATTTTCTTTTCTTCTTCTGCTTTTATGACATACATATTCCATTACCCTCTCTTGATTTTGTTCCCAGCAAGAAAGGAAAGGGGGAGTATGAGAAGAAAGCGGAGGAGAGTTAAGAATAAAATATGGTGCTGTATTTATAGGAAAATGTCACAATAAGACCCATTTCTTTGTATGCTAACCAAAAACATTGTTTTAAAGTTTTTGTTCCAAACATTTTTTTCTTATGCTGGCATATCTCATATCTTTTAGAAATAGCTTACCAAGTATATGGAAACATAGCCCCAGTAAAAGTAATGTATTTTTGCAAACATTTTCGCAGTTAACCCAACATAGTCTTGACTGGTTCTTTTATGAATTGGTAAGTGATTTCTCATGAAAGTATCTAGTGGTGATGGAGTTTTGAAGATTAAAATGTCTTAGGACAATAAGATAAAGGTTGTGCAAAAGGTCCTTTGGACAGATTTTTTCATTTCATGACATTGAGACTTAGGATTGAATGAAAGGCACCACACAATTGAAACTATACTCATCTCTCTAACTCCCATAAAAGTTGACAGAAAGCCTAGGAAACTCTATTCCTGAGTCTCTGGAATGACCTTCATCCTTCAGATATGCTGGCAAAGAATAGGGAAGAGCCCAGTAGTCAGAATCTGTGTTCACTGTGTATTACCAAACACTGCATTAATCTGATGCTCCTTATATGTTCCATTCATACACTGTGAAATCAATGAAGTGACACATACCCTCATCAATTCATGATGTAAAGATAATTGTAAATATCAGAGCATGACACATGTAATAACATTATAAATTATTTTGAAAAGCTTATTTTTGAGGCAAATACAAACATCACAAAGACTATACACACACGGGAGGTAAAATATCAAGCATATTTCTTAAGCATATTTCTTTTTATACATGGTATTGAAAATTTTTGAATAAACTTGGCTCCAAGTGATTTGATTTGTTAGCATCTAATCTGAAGGATTTCCTCCTTTCCTTCAAACTGTAAGGATTAACATGAGTTGTGTTATCTTCAGAACATGTTAGGTTTGGAAGCCAGACAAAACTAGATTTAAGTTGTGTCTCCACTCCTTATAGCTAGAAACTTAGAAATAATATTTACATTTTTATGAAGACAGTACTTTATTTAGGGATGTATTCAATAAGCCACTGTTTCAAACATACTAATGCCACACCATAAATATAGATAAGATCTGCCCAGTGCAGAAAATAGATAATGAGTCCATGTGAAGAGTATTCATCTGAAATGGATGCCGAAATATCCACTAGTCTATTCATTCATTCGCTTTCCCCCATTCCACCATCTACTGACTCAGCACATAGGTAATGAAAATTTTGTCATGTGCTGGATAGTGTGTAGTATAGAATGGACCAAACAGACCTAATACTTGTTCTTATGGAACCAAGTCTGGTGTGAGTATAATAAATAGCATATCTAAATCTATCTAAATCAAACAGATGATTAAAGGAACACATAGAAGAGTTGGAAGAGGACTCAAGAGAAGGGCCCAAATAGAAAAGAAAGCAAGCATTGTCTAGGAATGTGCTCTATTTTACGATCATGTTGATGAAGAATTAGCTATGCCATGATAGATTGAGGAAAGAAAGGGAAGTTTTTTTCCAGCAAAGAAAAACACAGTATTTTCAGACAGTCTGTAGTTCAGGAATAGTAACAGGTTGTTTTGTTAATGTTTTTTAAATCATTTTTAAAATTTATTTTATTTATATGAGTAGACACCATTGCTGTCTTCAGACACAACAGAAGAGGACTTCGGATCCCATTACAAATGATTCTGAGCCACTATGTGGTTGCTGGGAATTGAATTCAGGACCTCAGGTAGAGCAATCAGTGCTCTTAACTGCTGAGCCATCTCTCCAGCCCAGAGAAGCAGGTTTAAAGAACTGAGAAAAGGTCATGTTGGAGAAAATATATGAAATGACAGTCAAGTGAGAGCTAGGGATGATTTGATGTGGACAAAAGTCATAACTAAATAGTGGATGGCTGTGAAAAATGGTCAAGACGAGAGATACCATGCAAGCAGTGAGGCCAGAAGGGAGGAATGTGATGCTGAGGGGTCTTAGGGACACCAGGAAAACAAATATTGCTGGAGAGGGATGGGTAGCCTTAGTTTAAAGGTCTGGAATTACAGGCTAGTGAATCTGTATAAAGATGCATGAATGGGAAAAGTGGTATTTGGGGGACTTTGCCTATGAAAGAGTTATGCAAACATAAAAATACCCAAAGATGGTATTTATGTGACATTCACTGAGGGGTGTCATGGGGACATTAATGAAGAACTGTTTCTAACACATTGAAGTGATCTCTTGACATCAGACAGGAATTCACTGTATCTCAATGACCACTCTACGGAAAACGGATCTCTCTCTGTAAAGTCCCTATAGCTGCTTCTGGTCTCAGAGATCACACCCTGACTACCAAGATTACTAATGTTCAGACTTGTCAGGGAATTCACACTCTTGCTGTATGTTCTAAACATTCCCTGGAATTGAGGACTCAGTGACTTCAGACCTATGAATAACTGAAATATCATCCTAAGCTTCAGCCAAGTTCCTGTGTCAGACTATGTGATGCCTCTATATATATCTCTGTGGGCATTGCTTACTTAATGCTATTTCTCTCTTCTTCCTCTACCCTAAGTCCTTAGATAAAGGAGGGGAGCAGAGGAAGGTTTTCTTATGCATGCCTTCATTCAAGGGATCATTACAATAAGGGAAATTAGAGAATTACCTTCAACAAAGAAAGAAATTAGTGCCAGTGCTAATTAGGGGCAAAATGTATTGAGAAAAAAATTACAATCAAAGCAACCATGTGAATAAATATAGGCTACTACAAGAACACTCAATGGGATGGGGTAAGAGCTGCCTGGGTAGATAGTATTCCAAATACTCCCTTGACAATACAAAACACATTGTGAAACTGAGTAAGGATGCCTGATTCCATTGATCAAATTGGATTTCCTTTGATGCAGCAATTCAGCACTTAGGAACATGCCTGTCCTACAGAAATGGTCTGACAGGCTGAAGGAGTATCTGCCTAGCTTTAGTAAGCGGTAACGATATGTTATGTCTGCTATCTTTGTGTTAGTGCAAAAATTTAAAATAATGACTAATACAGCAAATAATCAAGTGAATTTCAGTATACTAAGCATATCCACATAATGACATCTATAGAACCTTCAAAGACAGTAAGGTACGAATGCATGAGTGACAGAGGAGATGGTTTGGATACCTTGGTTTGCAAAAGTATTATTAATTCATTTAACACAATGCATTTTAATCATTCCACCCCCAAGTCCACCCCTTCCCCCTGTGAAGACCCATTTCAACTTCAGAATAACAGGAAAGAACCCCATTGATGTTAATATATCTAAACACACACACACACACACACACACACACACCACTGCACCACGCCTTACATATGCTGGAGAATACTAAAAGAATATGAATCAAACTATTATCAAGTATCTGCTTTTCAGTCCTATTAGTGGCAGCGGGGAGGGCAAAGGTAGAAAGTTAGCTGTTGTTTGGGGCAATTCCAACCTGTCTGTTCCCCTTTCCTTTTATCTTCATTCTCTCCCTCTATTTTTATTCCCATATTCTGTCTTTCTTTCTTCTGACCTCCCTTCCCTTCCCTCACTCCCACCTTTCCTTTCTTCTATTGTGACTAGCACATATTTCTTTCATCATAAAACCTAATAAAATAATGCAATGCACATTCATTACCCTTTATACTATTCTTCAATAAACTCATACATTTGTTGTTCTGTCTTCATTATGCTTCCATGCATAATCTTCATAGGAAGTTTAAAAGGGAGGAGAGAGATTAGAATTGAGATACTGTGAGTCTCCTTTTGTATTAAGCATAGTGAGGAATATTCATTTATTGGCACAAGAAATGTTCAGTAACTCACTTGAGGTCAAGGATGATAGATAGTAAAAGTATCACAGACCTTCCACATCACGGGGTCAAACTAGTTCAAATAAACATAGCAAAACAAAACAACAACAAAAAAAACATCCAATCACTGTGTTAGGAAAAGGTCATAAACCCACGGCTGGACAGTAGGAAGATCAGGAGAATATCATGTGCTGGATGGATCCAGAGCACAGGGCATGACTCCCCAACAGCATCAGAAGAACCTTTCTATATCTAACAGTGGATAGAGTCATACCAATGCATTCCATTTAAACATTATCTCTCCTCAATATCCTTGAGCCCATACAACCTTCAGCAGTTGTCACTTTAAAATTGTCCTCTTTCAGGTTTTGTACTCCTTTCTGCTAGACCTGCACATTTGAGCTCAAATTGAGGTTGGTACAATTCAATCTGGCTGAGAAAATTTAATGCCAGTGGCAAATTGTAAGACTGAAATGTGCATATAGAATTAACCTCTGGCAATATAATTTCAAAATACTGTAGGATCGCTTTTGCATCCCTAATTATTATTTTATAATTATACATACTTAGTGTGGTGATTCAATGCAGGCATGCATGTACAATGATAAAACATAATAAATTATATTTCTCTCTCCTTAAGGATTTGTCTTTTGATTTTGGAACCTTGAAATAACACTCTCCTTATTCTTTGTAAATATCTAATGAAACTTGTAAGTTGTAATCATCTTTTGTTCCTTAGGACATATGCACCTATTCCTATTCCTATCCCTTAACTGTGTTCTGATACTCAGTGCTCATAGACTTTCTAGCCTCTGTGTATTGCTAATACAACGTACCTTCTAAAGAACAGACTTCTGTGGTTATCTCAGGAGGAAGACAAGAGAACCCAGGCTTGAGCTCTATTGACACACCTAGGTCTTTGTGATCTGATAGTGGAATTTTCCATTTCTAGTGGACTGAGGAGGACCTTCAATTCAAGACTATAATGCTGAGGAACTACCTTTAGAATTTGCCTCCTCAAGGATAGTTAGAAGTCTTTGTTATGTTGGGAGTTGCAAGGAAAGTGTTCTGTTTTCTTCTTGACAGCTTTTGTTCTTGACTTCCATTCTTGTACCCAAGTCCCATAAACTTGACAGAAGTATGGGTATGCTGAAATTAGGGAAACTGAAGATGTGGGATAAATGATGTCAAACAAGTTTTTTTTTTTTTTTTTTTTTTTTAGAAGTCATTCTACCAGTAAGCTGAGGATTGGGACTCAGTGCAATACTGGCCCCTGCACTCTACCATACTGCCTACCTCTCATGAATCATGTACTTGTGCCTGGCCTTCTGAACACTGATGTTCAGGTTTCTGAGAATTTGAGACTAGTTCTTTTGTCTGAAAGAGGTCAGTTTGGTAAATAAAAACAAACACAAAAACAAAACAAGCAAGCAAACCACCAGAAGCAGCAGAAGAGTCCCTGCTGAGCTGTTATCAAGTGGGACTTCTGAAAGGAGCAGATACTGAAGCATCTCAGCAAACAAGAAGACTGGAATCCTCCCTCAAATTTTGAGGAGTCAGCCGAATTCAGCATTGTTCTGTCTTCTGCTATGACAGCCCTAACAGTCAGGATCTTTCTTCCTCTTTGAGAAGAAAAAAAATGTATGGAACTCAGAATGGACATATTTCATCCTCTTTAAGAAGCACAAAGCTTAGGACAAGTCAACCTCTCAGGGAAATGAGCCATCATCTGGATATGCATGGTCCACTCTGATCATGAGAAGATAACTGTCTACAGCAACAGATATTTTTCCTGAAGATTTGGGGACTAAATCTCTGATCTCAGCTCTGCTGCATCGTAGGTGTGTGGCACAGAGATACCTATGGAACTTTGGAGATGCCTTCCTAATCATGACTTATCTTTAGGAAGACTCCCACTCTGCTACCTAAGGGCAGCACAGAGGTTCTGTCATACACATCACCATTCCAGGTCTAATACAGTGTCGGCTGCATTGAAACTACTTTGAAGAGAGATGAAATGAGTAACTGTAAAAGCCAGCAGGTGTTTGTCAGGGAGGGGAGGCATTGACTGCAAATCTTAGACTTCACATGTTATAACTCATTGAAACTTTATAAACCCTCTGCAAAGCAGAACACTTGTAGCCATGACATCTGATGGGAGATGAATGTGTAACTTGTCTAGGTTCACAGAAGTGGCAATACTGCACATGGAGACCCTGTTTCTATTGTAATGCCTACTGATAAATACTTGCTTGTAAGTGTAGACTCCATCATATGGATCTATCTCCATACCAGAGAGGACTGGGGGGAGAAAAAGAGGGGGCATGGAAAGATGGAGGAAGAGTAAGACAGCAAACAAGAACAACAGGGGTGACCGCCTCCCACTCTAAGATGTTTTCTCTTTCCATCTTCATGCTGGAGAGTATGTTGGGGGTGAGGGCTGTGTCATTATGCCAGATAGAGGTAAAAGTTCTATGGTGCTCAGCACTGGAACATTACCAGCTGAACAAGAATGCTGTCCGCCTAGGTATAACACTCTAATATATGAAAAATGAGAAGCTCCATCCAGGAGACAGTTCCAGGATGGTGAAATGCCTGAAATGTATTTCACTCAAGAAGGCTGAAGAGGCTGATTTACAGAAGTAATGGGCACTTTCTATTTTTCTCTTGTCAAAATTCCCAAGATATTTCTTGGAGAAGGAGGAACAGATTCGATTTCTTTATAGATGAGGACAAAGACATAGTTTTCAAGTTTTGTGGGAGGAGAAAAACAACCTTCTAATCAGAATGTTCGGAAATAGGCCATATTCTTGATAGTGAAAATATTGTCAAGGAAGGTAGTTAAGAAACATTCAGAGGTATTGGACTACAGACACTCTGGTGCCCTCAAAATTCCAGGTATTGATTTGATATTTCTGTCATTAGCGAAGAACCAAAAGACATAGAGTTATAGCTCAGCAGAGTGGTGAGTCTAAGATCTGTAATGACTGATCTCAAAAGATCCTGTGTATGTCCCCAACCCCTGCACCTCTCTCCCTATGCCCCAGTTTGCCCCAGGAAAGACAGAATGTTAAAATGGCTCACCTTTCTTTTCAAATTCCACTTTGTCTTCTCCTGGCCTTCCCAAGCTGTCCAGGGCATGGGTCATCTGGCTACCAAACTCATCCTCACGGGAAACGTGGTTGGTCCGCCTGGGTGGGTCCTCTTCTTCTTCATAGTCATAGTCATCCAGAATAGGGGTTTCCCGGATAGGTACACCGATAACTGAGTTGTGTGCCTGAAGTCTGGAGGAGCGGAAGCTCTCTCTGGCCTGAGGACCCAGCAGCACTGATGGGATGTAGTGAATCTCATGGGTAGCTTCTGTGCTTGCGCTCTTCTGTGGGATGCGCCGGCGCTTCTGCCAGCGCCGCTGGGCATACAGTGCCACTGTGAACACCAGCAGCAGGAGGAGCAGTGCAATGAGTCCACCCTGGAGGAAAAATAAAGAAGGGCAAAGAGATGGGTCACTGGTTTGTCAATAGTAGACCCAGATTGTTTTCCTATCTGCCTTGCTTTGGCTGGGTTCATGGGTTCCACCATGGATGGATTTTATTGGTTAAGAGACACGACTTCACAGTTCAGATTTTTTTTTCATTAACAACCTGTGCGACTCTGAGGAAACTTTGACTTCTCTGTGGTCTAATTTCATAGCCATCAAGGATGAATACGAGTCTCATTTTCCCTTCTTTACAAGTTTGATATGAAGACAAAAAAGATATTAGTAACAGCCATGTTAGGACAATCTACCTTGTTAAATGCAGGCAGATGCTTTCTTAATTCTCCTACCAGCTGAGCAGCCCCAGGACAATCCCTCATACTCTCTCAGCCTTATTTTATTATCTTCAAAATGAGCTTCCCAAAAGCAACACGAGATAGTAACTTTTCCCACACTCAAATCACAACTTTCAAAAGGTATTAGATTGCATTATTCAAGTCCAAAAATTTCTACAGTCTGCATTTTCTTCATTTTAAGTCCTTTAATCTTTGATTTTTTTCAAGAAGGGGTCTGGGACACACAGTAAGTACTTAAAACATCCTAGGAGAATGAATGAAAAATGAATAAAAGCAAAAGTTCCCAAGGCTCCTTCAATCAGAATCTTAAGGGAAACTGAAGTTTATTTATCTTTAGCTCATCTCACCTCTGCATATTAGAAATATGAGGGCACATGTCTGACTATAACTTAACTACTTATAATATTCATGACATGATCTTGTCTATGACTTTCCAAAGGCAGGATATTCCCTAAATATGCATTCATTTTCCAGGTCTCTGCCAAAGGTGGATGGCAGGAGTTTTACACTCTCCTGGTCTTACCTCATCTCCACAATGACAGAAAAAAAAAATCTCTCTTTTTTAAATTTTATATCATGTTTCACCTCTTTGAGATTTGGTGTCTCTTAGTTCAGTTCTGTTTGGTGTGTTTTGAGAGAAGGTGACTCCAGTGGATACTACTTAAAAGTCTTATTGTCTTTTTACTAACCTGGTCCCTACATCCTACTGACCACATACACAATGAACACTATAATGTTATCTTATCTAAGGCCCCTAATTCACTATAGTAAACATAGATGCATTTTTTTCTCAAAATGGGTAGGGCTGGAATGTAAGTGGGTATAAAGTTGAGGTGAGAGCATTATAACAGGACTAAAGTACTGCCTTGAGCTTAGCAGTGATCTACAGTGAGGTACAAAGGAATACTTTCCTAGATATCACAACTTAGAAATCAATAATGTAAACTGAACATATCCCCACACCCACTACATGACTTTATTTAGATACACACATGTATAAATTTTCAAGTATAAGTAAAATATATGAGTTAAAAGCTTCTATGTAGAGGGAGATAAGATGAGAGTTGAGAGATATGGAGAACATATTGGAAATTGACTGCTGGTAAGCATGGGCTATAAAATGTTCTCTGTCAGGGTACATGCAGAGTTATTGTATCAAAACAATTTAAAAGCAGGAGAATGTACTACAAACTGGAGAGCCATGCATAAGCATGACACCCTTGAGAGAACCACTGGACTTCTCTGTCTCATTTGGGCATTCTATTTAGGACAGAAAAAAGAAGTGACTCAGCACGGAGAAATAGCAAATCGAGTAAGTCAAAAGTGGCAAAGGTTGCTCTAACTGACCCATGCTAATGGAGCTACATTCTGACTACAGCTTTTTTTTCACCAGGAACAAGTGAAGAAAACGAAAAAGTAATTGATGTGTCATCAAGAGCTGGGGCATCCTCTGAGCACATAGGAGGAGCAAATCCAGACACCGGTGGCCAAAAACATCTCGCAGGGCAAAACAAGCATCATAAAAGGAGGAAGGAGTGATAGGTGGAGGATTGTGACTTTTCATAAAGCAAGTTGAAAAAGCCAAAGTTTAAAGATTAGTACACTGAGGCCCTTTGGTCTCAGAGTCAACCTGATGCCAAATCCAATATGAGGGGAGAACTCTTTGGCTTGTTTGTTTGTTTGTTTGTTTTTTAAGATAAACGAGAATGATGAAGGGCTGAAAATCCACTCCCTCGAACAGCAATCTATTGCTTTTTTTATCAGCTATTTTGCACAAGTGTTTGTGGACAGAGTGAAAAGATTTGTTCTAGAGAAGAGAAACAGAGAAACTAAAGGAAGGAGGCTGTTAATTGTGGACTTTCTTTCCCTTACTCAGATCATGTGTTGTCTTTTTAAATCCTTAGCATAATTCTTCACAGTGAGAATAATCATTTCCAAAGAAGCCTACTGGGGCTCTGTCCCCTTGGCTTAAACCTGTCTTCTAGCTCCCCTAGACCACAGAATAACATCTAGACTTCCTAGCCTGGTACTCCAGATCTTTCTTTTGTTGTTGTTGATTTTTTTAAATTATCATATCATAATTTTTACTTTTTAACACAGGGGTGATAAACACAAAAATGCAGGATGTGGGGAAGGGGATGAAACAGGAGCATAGGTGTTCGGGGGAGTACAGACATCTTTCAGAACAGGGTATTAGCTGGGCGAAGGTTTAGGGGACAGGTCACTATGACTCTACCTAAGATTCACTTGTCCTTATCTAAGTTGGTACTATCTGCCAAGGCTACCTATTTACAAGGTCTATGACTACTCAGGCTGGTAAATTTCCACAAAAGCTGCCTGTTTACAATAGCTTATAGCCATCTCTTTCAGTGTTTTTCCACAGAGACCCAAGACTTTGTGTTAGCAGGCATGTATGCCAGGCCTATTGCTGATTTTAGGCCTATGGCTGATTTTAGGCCTTCAGTGTATAAGCAGGGCTGCCCCTGACATCTCCTCCCTTCTCCAAGTATAGAAGGGCTGTGACAATTCTAATCTTGCTAAGGAGGGGATAGAGGCCTGGGTTCCATGAGGGACAAGTCTGACTGCATAGGGGTTGTTGTTAAAAGTATCTCTCGAGGAAAAAGACAACGGGATGGGTGTGGCCCTCATGCCTCACTGGACAATGACAGGACAACTGGAGCCATTACAAGGACCCCTTTAATTACTCCATATCTTTTATGTCTGCACCCTTACTCTTTTCCATGCTTCTATTCCGTGCAAGACTGACCTATCTGGCCTAGCATATTTCACCATGGAGTCAAACTATCTGGTTTGCCTGTCCCCAAACTATAATGGTCCCTTACATCAATTCATTGTTGCCTCCACCTAAAATGATCTTTCACTCTACAGAGTGCACTGAATAATGTATCCCAAGAATCACGCCCTCAGGGGACCTCAAACGGTGACCTCATTTGGAAATTGGAACTTTGTAGATATAATTAGTGAAGATGAGAGCATATGAAATTAGGAAAGACCCTAAACAAATTGGCTGGTGTCCCATTAACAGGAGAGAACTTAGAGACAAAGACATAAATTAGGGTGACCCAGCTGAAGGCCATGGAATACCACTGGTCCATAGATATTCCTTCATAAGATGGGGAAGATTCTTCTAATAGAGCTTCCAGAATTAGTGACCCCTGGGGATATCATTTGGGGGATTTCTGATTTTAATCTATGAGAGAATAATTTTATTTTGTTTTAGGCCTCCTAGCTTATGATAGCTGTTGTAGAAGCCCGAGGAATCTGACCTGCTCTTTATAACTCTTCCTACCATACTCTTCATCTTAGCTTTTATGTCTTCTGAGGATATCTTTAATGCCTGGTGTTACAGAACCATGAATAAACACTTGAGAAAGCAGAGAAGGGGAGAAACATTTATTGTGCCTATGGTTTTAAACTATCATAGCAAAAGCAAAATGTCTCACACTATGGCAACCAGGGAGCAGAGAAAATGCCCAGTCTCTCATTTTTCCTCCTTTCCCTGCTGAATTAAACCTTTTAGGAATCACCCTTAAAGATACAAGCAGTGGTGTACTTTGCACATTCTTAGTCCAACCAAGTCTGTGATTGACATTAACTATCACAGGATCTTTGCCCCTTTGTTGCAAGTGTTGCAGTGTTCCCAGTGATCTGGCTGTGTTGCATTCAACTGACCATGTGTGTCTATCGTTCCAGGACAGGTTGTGAACTGCTATTTCCTAGCTTATGGTGTAATGGAGAAAATGTTGTAAGAAGTATCCAGGTGCCTAAACCCGTCCCTAGATACATTTTAGATATGCAAGTATAAGGCTTGTCAGTAATGCTTACTGGCACCCACAGAGCCCCTGATTATACATTGTATGTCACCTTAGCTGCTCTGCTATTTCTCTGAGCATGTTCACCTAGTGTGCTTACACAAACAATATTAAACCTCATAAATTACAGAGTCTGGGGATTAAAAACACCCCCCAACATACCCTCCCAAGCAAGAGCCTTCAAAGAAGTCAGAGTTGGGATGTCATTTTGCCTGGCCTCATTTTCATCTATTTCTCACTTCAAGTTAAAATATCCAGGCACAGGAGAAGAAGCAAGAGAATGGAAAGGGGATAATATGGGAAATGCTTTATTTGACAATGTGTCATTCGGAAACTGATTATTTCTGTCTCTGGCCTTTTTAATATTCCCTCACAATGGCCAAGCCGCAAGGGGATTTGGTATTCTAAGTCTGGATTTATAATACTCTGTTCAGCAGTGATAAGAACACGGGCCTTTAATCCTCAGAGCTGTGAACATGCATATTCTCCCAAGTAATGTCCTTCCCTTCTTGCCACTTGTTTCTGGTCCCTGGCAGGCAGCCACACAATAGCTTTGAGCAGGTGACCCTTGGATGTTCTATTTGGTCAAATGCCTAGTGACAGAGGTAGTAAGGTAGGGTGGGACAAGCCTCCAGGTTCTCTGAGATCTTTCTCTGGGGCTTCAGTCTATGCATAAACTGTAACGATTATAAGAAAATAGTCCAGTTCTTTGTGGTACACGTAAGGAAACTGTTTGTGTCAGCAAGAGAAGTGGAGTGTTTTGGCCAAGATCATAGAATGTCCTACAAAGGTTTTAAGAGAAAGAGCTTGCAGTCAGTACCCACCGCAGCTGCTAATAAACCCATCAGTCAAGAAAATGTGCGTGATGAAAGAGGTTCTGCAAGTTTCCATTTCTCTCCTGTCCCAGATCGAGATAGCTTGCATAATGTTCATTGATATGAGTGCTAGACGATGTTTGTCTTTGTCTGCTCCCTTTCTTAATTCTACCTTCACTCTCCTACCATAATGAGAGCCGGTAGAAACAGGTCTACTCCATCTCCCATTGACTCAGCTGGAGGTCTGTGGTATGAAGTTCAAGTCTTTGTCACACAGGCGGGACTCCATCTTTGTGAGTAAGCTAGTATCAAATGTACACTTTTGAGATATTCATGAGGACTCCGCAAGCTTTATTTTTGACATAGGTTTGTCAAAAGCATGCTGTGACTATAGAATGACCATGTATGTGGTAGGGAGACGGAAATCAGGGAGACCACTGACGTTTCTCATGAAATAATAAAATAGTGTTTCAAATGTGGGATGAATTTGTGCCCCCGGAGCCATTTGGAAGGAGTGGTAGTTATAGCTGTCACAGTTAGGGGTGGTATGAGATTTGTATTATCAATTAGTGAGTACTAAGTAGAGGCCAGGACAATTTAGGGAAATATCCTAGGAAGGATATTAGGGAGGAAGAAGGAGGTCTGGATTTTATCCCTGGGCCAGAGGGGGATCTATCTAATTAATTATTTCCTGAATAATACCCTACATTATGCAAGACCCTAGCCCATAATCGAATGAAATATGTTTACATGCATAAATAATCAATTAGCTAAAGGAAGATAAATGCAGAAAAAAGATAAGTTGTTGTATATAAATACTTATACATATTCACATCTGTAACTATGTACCCACACCCCTCTGTAGGTGTATAATTAGCTATATTTATCTACATTTACTTCTTTGCCTCTAGGGAGATATTGGCTGACCTGTTTAAGAAGGCCCTAGTAAAGAAAATAAAAGGTGTTTTTCTTTTAAGTAAGTCACCCTATTTATCATGTATGTCTTAGATGCATATTCTATTTCCCAAGATAATGCTGAAGAGGGGGAGCATGTAGAAATGCATTGTGGTTCTTTGGGAAGTATTCAACTTCTACCTATTGCTTTACAGATTATCTATCCTGAGTCATCTTTAGGCCGTATCAGAAAAGAAGCTAAGCCTTCATATAATCTGAATCCTATGGATAATTATTTATCCATTATTAGAATGTAGCTAATAAACACTCAGGCATGAGGTACTGACCATGACCCCTACAGACATGGGTGGGATTTTGTCTCTACATTTTAGCTGTGTGCTGTGGTTAAGCCATTTAACTTTCCTCCTTTTTTTATCTACAGTGTTACTAGCGTGTAACTGAGAAGCAATGGGAAAACTCAATCAGATCATGGTATATGACAACACGTCTAACATAATGAGTTGCATTTAGCAGATCTCAGGAGATGTAACATCCTTATTGTTGACTCAAGACTCTATTTCCTTTAAAAAATTAAATATGAGGTATTGATGGCATCAGTTTTTGCCAGACAATGGAGTGTGAGATAGATACATTTCACACTGCTGCCAGGCTATGAGGCACAACTGTGTCCCTTCCTAGGAGTGTACATTCTATCTCTTTATAATATATTATAAATCAATATTTTTCAATATATTTTTAGATAGAGTCTCACAGGCAGATCTGCAGCTTGCTTCTTAGGCCAAGTAATCTTTGAACCTCAGAACTTCATGTTTCTGCCTGTCCATTGTGGGATCATCAGTGTGTGTCCCCCAACACCAGCCAAAAAGGCTGACAATAGCCATCCTTGCTCTACTATTTTAGAAGATAAGAAAGCTAAAGCTGGCCTCGAAACCTTTTTAGGACAGATGGAAGACCTACCTGCTTTTGCTACTTTGCCTAAGATTGCAAGTGTGGATGAAGGCACTACTGCAGCTAAAAAAACCACAGCAACCTGATGTGTGTTTTTATCACAGTGTTCCTCTGACTGAAATGCTCCACCTGACTTCTTTATTTAGTTTTTTAAGTCATAACTCCAGGGTCATGAGTTTTCTAAAATAGCTAGGTCAAGTGATCACTTGCTAGTCCTACTTAGTCACCTTTGCTTATCAGAGAACACAAGGCTTTGTAGGGTAACTTAAATATTACTGACCCCCTTGGACCAGCCTTGGCTTGGAAAGGAGCTGTGAGGAAGGGGTGTCTGAGAGTGGCAAAACAATGACTTAAAGTCAAATTATGGGTCCCAACTGATAGCCTCTTTTCTGCTTAAGACAGCTTGCCAGAGTTCATTCTCTCCCTCTCTCTTTCTCTCCCTCTCTCTCTCTCCCTCTCTCTCTCCCTCCCTCCTACCCTCCCTCCTTCCCTCCCTCCCTCCATCCCTCCCTCCCTCCATCATTTCCCCCTCTCTCTGTCTCTGTGTCTCTTTGTCTTTCTCTCTCTCTCTCTCTCTCTCTCTCTCTCTCTCTCTCTCTCTCTCTTTGTGTGTGTGTGTGTGTTCTGCTCTAGACAGTTTTCTCTTGCTATTCTAAAAACCCTGTGGATAGCTCATTTCTTGCATATAAAAAATCTAGTATTTTATTTACATATCAATTTGGTCATTACCCCAGGTTCTCCTTTGATTATCCTGTGAATTAGCATCCACCAACCCTAGCCCCTTGGTTCTTAGAAAGAGACAGGAAGCATAAGCATGTGCCTGGACCTGCCCTAAACTCCCTCCTTCTCAGGATGACCTAGAACTCAGGAATCTCCCTGCCTTTGTAAGTATAAACAAAAAAACTTAGCTGGGTGGGATCTTGGCCTGGAATTTCCACTCCCTAAATCTCTTTATCTCCTTCCTTCATAACTTTCTGATAAGCTGGCTAAAAGTGCACATGCCTTTTTTTCCTTTAGATTTGTGAAGCTACTTATATAATTCATATTGCATCCTTATATTTTGCATAGTCGAGGAATTATATATTTTTACCTCAAGTTTTCAGCATTCTTTCCTACAGTCCTAAGAGCTGTCCTAAAGTCATAGTTTTCTACCATTTTGCTGAGACATAGAGACACCCTTACCTCCCAGACTCCTGTTGTCTCTGATTATCTTGGAATCATTAACCTTGACAGAGGACATTCCTCGAAGGAGAAATGTAAAAATATATATGTTATTATACAAACAAACCTTATGCCCCCAGCAACCACCAACACCTGTGGAGGCTCTTGCCCTGCTGGCTCTTCTCTAGGGCAAGAAACCATGTCATTCTGTCCCTTACATGGCCAAGCAGATATAACATTAATCAACTGTGTATTTCTCAGGCTTTATTCCAGGATCTGACACTGAGTATGTATCATTATGCACCTACTCTATTTCTATGGTGAGAATCAATGAATGGAAAGGCCAAGTTTTCTTTCTTTTATAATGATTGTGAATGGTACATGGTCCTAGTAGATCTCAGTTAATTGTTTAAGGAATGAATGAATTAAGTTTATATACCATTAAGTTTATATACCACTCTGAGGATAGGTGGTTGAAATACACCTACAGCTTTCTGGCCATCCTCCATCTGTTTGTAGCAGGATAATTCACACAAGCCATTTAGCACAAATCAGTACCCTTCTCCATACCCTTAGGTGGCCTCTCAAGCTCTCTCAGATGTCACTCTGAAGGATGGATAATGAAGACAGGAGAGGATTGATTTTCTTCCCATACTTTTAAGTCACTGAGATAAACAGCTGGAACCTCTGTGGCCAGGGAGGAGCTCTGCCTGAATTCCTGGGTCTAGTCATTCTCTGCCTGCTTTCAGGGAACACATGGAAACAGACAGTGAAGTTCAGAAGTTTTTACTTTGTCATCCACCAGTATTGCAGCCTTAGTAAAGTCTCTCTGTGATGCTTAATTTTCCCAGCTCTCACATGACAGTACCAACACTCACCCAAATAGGTTGTGGTAGAGGTTACATAAAATTGCACAGTATATTCTCTTTTAAGACAGGATCTGACAATGTTGTCCAATTTTATCCTGGACCTCATTATGTGTTATTCATGCTGGCCCCAAACTTATCATCCTCCTGTTCAAGGTCTAAATTGTAACACCTTGTTGTTTTATACTGACCCTGTGCCAAGATATATTCCTGGGTTTAGAAATGCACAGATATGCCCTTGAAAAACTTGCAGTTATTTGAGGGAATAGATATGCAAGCAAATAATTACTACCTTGAACAGTTTGATAAACTTTGCGCCAGGGGGAAGCCATGAGGAGCAAAGAGTTTCTCACAGCATCCAGTGCAAATCATAGAGGGAGTGGGAATAAAACAGACTTGCCTGTAACTCCAATTAAAGACAAATTAAAAGGGAAGAGGACTGCCCAGGCAATCAAGTATATTCACATCCAAAATGGGACTGAAGTGCTACAAAGTCCACTGAGCAGCACAGTGGGTAAGAGTTGGAACGTCCACACTGTCATTTACCAGTTGGAAAGCCTGACGTGGGTCAAGGCATTTTTTTTTTTTTTTTTTTGGAGCCTCTGCTCTTTTATTTGAAAGTGAAAAACAATAGTCTTGATGGAATGACAGCATTGTGAAGATTAAATGAACAACTGCACAAAAGGGATCTAACACATCAGTGCTCAGAGAATGATGGTGTCATGAATTCTGGCTTAGGAAAAATACTCTGAGGAAGGAATCCAAGACCCTAGTCTGTCCCTTGAATCTTATAAACTTTGGGAGCCAACAAAGAATCCATGCCTCACATTCCTGATTGTTAAACAACACAAACAAGACGGCTGCAGCAGCCAAATAAGCTAGGCATCCTTCACTTCATTTAGCAATTGAGTATAATAAGCCTCCAAGAAGGCATTCTGCCTGAGTTTGCAAGGTTGCTTAGTGGCAGAGCAGAGATTTGATTTTAGAGTCTGAATCCATCTGCTGGAAGTTGCTGTGATCATCCTGAAATTGTCATTGTCATAGAAAGTATGGTTGGTTAGAGGGAGTTGGTGAGAAGACCCCCTCATCCTTCACTCGGTGTCTCAGTCCAAGGCTCCCAAATTCACAAGAACACTCCTACCCTTATGCCAAGCATCAGCACTATGCCAATTATAGAGATTTCTGAAGTGGGAATGTAGGCTATACCTCAAAGGCAAGGCATGTAAAGTAAGTTTCCTCTGGGGAGGTGGTTGCCCCTTGAACAATTAGTCTGATGTTGGCCTCTTGAGAAACCATGGTTACTCAAAGGAAAAGAAGTTTGGTATGGCAGCAGGGCAAGGAAGATACCTGCTACTGGGACTGTGTTGATGAGCATATTCTTGTCATTGTAGAACCTTCTAGTAGGGCTCTTCACCATCACAATCCCAAGACGTCTCTCCCTTATCTTTACTTAACTCCCATTATAGCCCTTACTTTTCCCTGCACTTGATTATATTACATGCCAATGTGTCCAAATTTTGTACCCAAATAGGAATGGAATTTGATGATTAATAAACAACAATAATATATTTTCCTCCTAAACATCAAAAGTACCTTTAGTACACTGTTGGCTTTCAACAAATATTTTTGGATGGTTAGCAGGAAGAACAAATTAGACAATAGGCAGAAGGCTATCTAAGTATCTATTAGCCCCTTGAGCCCAGGGCTGTGCTTGAGTTGTTCCAGAATCCTATCCTCAGTGAAGGACCAAAACATACTTAAAAGATGAAGAAAATAATGCTTTTAATGCCCCATTGATTTCTAGCAAGGGCATTCGGTCTATAGGAACCATTAGAAAGCAGATATGTGTACCTGGCTAATTTGTATCTGCTGTTGGAGGAAAACAAAGAAAGAAAGAAAAAAAACATGGTGCAGATTCCAAACTTTATAAACTGCTACAATTTCAATGTATGCATCAGATAGAAATATGAAAATAATCAAGATTTACCTGAATGAGGACAGCCGGAAAGTAACTCTGAATTTGGATCTAAATCTAAGCCGATCATCTATAAAGCTCTGGGCCAGCCTGTTTATTTTAATCCTTGCTGTTTCCCCCTTTCCCCGCCTTGCAATTTGTGTGTGTGTCTGTGTATGGTATACATATGAGTGTGCCCCCTTCCAATTTGTGTGTGTGTGCGTGTGGTGTACATATGAGTTGTGTATGCATACATATTAACATGTTTCACATGTACAGGTGGAGGTTACAGTGTGACACTCAGAATCATCTTATATACTGAGACCTGGCAACCTGAACCCAGAGTTCACTCAGCAAACTGAGATAGTCCACTTGCTCTGGAATGCTTTGTCTCAGACTTCTGGGTATTAAGATTAGGTGTGGTCTCCTATGCCAACCTGACATGTAGGTGAATAACAGGAAACTAGACTCTGGTCATCAAGTGCTGTGCTGATTGAAACTCCTTACAGCGCTGCAACCTTGATTTTCTAGTTTTCAAATGGTTATGTTGACAAGCCCCTTCGTGCAAAGAATCCCCTGCCTCTGATCCTGTTTATCAAATAAGTGTATGCTGCAGAATGCTTTATATACAATCCTTAGTACAGAAAGTGTCGTGAAAGAACAAGGAATCTAAACACAACCAGTATCAGGCAGAGATAACAGCAACCACCAAAAGCAGTGCCACATATCTTGAGAATTTCCACTACATCTGATGCTTCTATCATCTGTCCATCAAGCTTCTTCAAAACCTATTACCAGGCACACAATAGGAGTCTTGTGAGAGGCACTTTTTGAATGCCATTTTTGGTCATTGGTGATGGAACTGTCAATTGTCTTTAAGGCCTCGGGATCTCCCCCACTGAGACTGATCAGGAAATCCCCAGGACAGTTAGTTATCAGGGCAGAGAGTCAAGCATGGCATGTCCAGGAATAATAAAGGAAAAAGACAACAGACTCAACAGGAGGCTAGTGCATACAGGGGAAGAGAGCTGCCCAGTTCCTGATAGGAGAATGAGGACTCTTCATACTGTCTTCTCCATCTTCCTATATTGTGTCATCTTCCTGTATTATTGTGTGTGTGTGTGTGTGTGTGTGTGTGTGTATCTTGCAATTCCTTGAGAACTTGAAGTTAGCAAAGAGAATTATCTGTCTCCTACTTTTCTGTGGGTGGTATATGTGTATACACAAGGGTGCACATGTATGTGCTGCATTTATGGAGGTGGATGGCCTCGATTTTAAAAATAATAGTATTAATTGATTCAAGTCTGACATGGTGTCAATGATAACTTTAAATTGATGTCCTTAACTACGGACATCTAAAAATGTCTGTTTCCAATCCTGACAGTTGAATGGATATGAATTCTGGGCAACATACAATTCAATCTGTTATGCAGAGAGAGTACTATTGAGTCCATTATTCAAATCTAGCAGTCTTGGAAGAAATCATAATATAAAAAGCAAAAAATTAAAGCAGGGAAGAAAATGGCCAAGAGAAGATGGTAATAAGCCCTACCCCAACTTTTTTATTCCTGCTATCAATGGATAGCAGAGGACCAAATGGTGCAAGCATTGTAGGGAGAAGGCATTAGGACCCAGGAGCAGAAATTCCACAGAGAAAGCTTAGGACTAAGATAAACAAAATAAGCAAAAGTACTCTCTGTAGGAAAATTCACCCTTTGCTTAAAATCTACTAAGATTTCCTTAAGAGAACTAAGTATCTGCAAACTGGCTTAGTTCTGAGAATCTCCTGTTCTTTATCTAACCTGCACAATTCTCCTAGAGAGCATGATCATTAGTTGTCCTGAGCTAGCTTGGGGATGACAAAGCAGGGCATTTGATCTAGGGAGTTCAAATCTCACCCATGACAGATTCTGAGCTACTGCTCACAGGTAGGCTGACTTCTCCTCTGAACCTCATTCTGCCCTCTGTGAAAGTGCATCTGTCATCCAACCTGATTCTCCAATTCACTGAAGGAGGCAGATAAGGTTAATGATGTTCTGCATGAAGTTATCTAAATAAAGTGAATGAATATTCATCTGCATTGATTCATGACATCAGAGGGAAATGTTTGTGGGATATGGAAAGAATAAGGTCCTCCTTGACAATGGAAATTTCGGGGCACATTGCAAGAGGAGAGATAGGACGAGTGGAAATAGAAGTGAGCAGAAAGAGAAACTGAAAAGAATGTTTCCTGTCCTCTTCGTCCAGTTAAATTGCCTTAGCCAGGTACATCCAGTAGAATTCTTTTATCTTGGTCAAAAATCTTTCCTGTTTTCTGTGTTTCAAGGGTTTCAACTGATGTTAGAAGGCAGAGGGGCACAAAGCAACAGATTGGACATGGAATGAGGGCTCAGGACTCTCTTAATTTCTCCTCTGGAAGGGTTTTGACTAATATTTCTGCTGTGCAGACAATGATGGCCACTTGATGGGGTATCAAACACTCAGCTCTGACACTGACTGGAAGAACAGGTCCTTGTCATATTCCTTAATGAAGCTCTTCGCATAAAGAAAGACAGAACATTAGCCATCACCGGTTTCACTCTTTTTTCTCAGCTTTTAAGTTGTTTTGAATATGGGTGAGGAGGATACAGGAATCCCTAAAACCTAATATTCATTCACAGCATCAGTAGAATGTTCTCAGTAAATTGCTGTTATTATGATGATTCTCACATAGAAAATTTTCAAAGAAGAAATTTTTCCCTCCTCTCCAAAAGCATCTACACTATTTCTCCCCTTTTAATCAATGTACTTTCAGAATTTCACTGCAATGCAAAACAGGTGCAGATCCCTTGCCTGGTATTTTGTTTCTCATTGATTGTATTTGGAAAGAGGTGGGCCCTTTCTTTCTGTGGCTTTTATCCCTGACACATGCAGGAACCGGAGCATTATTTTTCATTCTGCTGTGTCTCTGACTGGTGTGTGGAACTTCTCCTTTCACTATTCACCAAGATGATCAATGGGGCTGTCTGTCCTTCTATGAGGCAGAGCGAACTGAGAGCCTCAGGAACAGATGGTAACTGTCAGGAGGGACTGTTTTCAGTTCCTATGGGACAGTGCCTCCTCACTTAAAAACAAAGTATCATAGAAAAACTACTGAACCTAGATCTGTTGGGCTCATAGAAACTAGGAATTAAGAACTAAATTCATTTAATGAGACATTGGGAGAGTGACTCAGCCTCTCATAGTCTACATTTCTCACCAATCAACTAGCAAGAAGAGCCAACCTGGCCTGACTCTTAGGGTAAGCGGAAGTATCAGATTGGATGATGGACATGAAAAGCAGTGGGAAATTACCAAGCATTATATACATATGAAAGTCTGGCCAAACGCAACTACAACATACTCTTAAAACTATCACTGTATGTCCTGGCTAGTTTTATGTCAAGCTGACACAAGCTAACTTCATCGCAGAAGAGTATGTGTTAATTGAGAAAATAAAACTATAAGATCAGCCTGAAGGCAAGCCTGTAGAACACTTATTTTAAATTAGTAATTGATAGGGAAGGCTTCAGACCATTGTGAATAGGACCAACCCAGGCTGATATTTCTGGGTGCTATAAGAAAGCAGGCTGAGCAAACAACAGTAAGAAAGCCTATAAGCAACACTCTTTTGTGGCCATTTCATTAGCTCCTGCCTCCAAATTCCTGCCCTGCTTGAGTTCCTGTCCTGACTTCTTCTGATGAACTGTGATGTGGAAGTATAAGCCTAATAAACCCTTTCCTCTCTAAGATGCTCTGGTCAGGGTGTTTCATAACAACAATAGTAACCCTAAGATACAATATTAGAGAAAAACTTAAGTTTCCTATTGTATTTTGGGTAGAAGTGTCCCATATGTTGAAAGCTTACTGTTTAATATTATGTCCATCAGTACAGTGCTAGGAACTGATTGGAGAATCAGAACATAGTCCTAATCCGTGGATTTACACACTGATGGATACACAATCAGGTATACTATACGGTAGTGGTGTAACTATAGATGAAGAAACCAGACTGGGGAGGATGCTAACTCTGGGTTGTGCCTCAGAGGGTATGTCTCACCATAGAACTCTTTCCCTCTTTCTTCCTGCTTCCTAGATGCCCTGAGGCATGTTCCCTGACACCACATTGTTCTGCTTCAGTACAAGCCAATGGCAATAGTACCAAGTAATGATGGACTAAAACCTCTGAATCCATGAGCCCAAATAGAGGTTCCCTCCCTTTAGTTCTTTTAAGCGTTCTGTTGAAATAACATGAAAGACAAAAAAAAAAAAAAAAACATACATGCTGAAGAAGTTTCAGTTCAGCCGTCATCATATAGTTGAAACATTTTATCTTTGCCTGTGTAATTAAGAGTCTGAAATAACTGTCAAGATTTCTTCTTAGGAAAAAAAATTACTGATATAAAGGAAGACAAATACAAAAAAAAAATTCCAATAAAATAAAAAAATTAAAACAAGATATTCTAACAATAAAATGTCTCTCAGAGTGTAAGTACCACTGTACAGAGAGTGACCAAAGCAAACAACTTAGTGTTTTCTAGCCCATTTGACTCTGCACTAGAGGCTCTTTGAAGGTAACTGTGAGGAATTTGCTAATCCAAATTTAAGTTCTTATGTTACTGTTTCTGTATTTCCTGCCACTGTTAAAACATATATTGGTTAATTTGTGCTAATTAAATGCAGGCTTGATAGGCTTGCTCCATTATAAATGGTTGTCTTTATCCATTTTATGAATAGGAGATACCTGTAAGATCCTATTTGGATCTTAAAAACAACCCTGGGCTAAAAATGTTAATGTACCTTATCTCTGTGTAACAGGAGAGTATCTTTGGAGCATGTTGAATGCACAAGGCTGGGCAACGAATGGATGAGTTGGCAGAAAGCAAAAGGTCTATGCCAATCCCTCTGTTCTACAGACCAGAGAAGGCAACAGAGGTACCCAGCTGCCTACCACCAGTCTGAGAAGGGAGCCTGAGGCAGGTGCAGATTGTGTTTGGTTTGGAGGGAAAGACTAATAACTCAGCAGAGACATCACAGATGTGTTTGGCATTCAGACCACCTCACCCTGACACCCCCTCTCTTCTTCCTCCACACCCTTTCCAGTGCCAGTATCCCGTCTTGCACAAACCATGTACCCCATACCATGCTGAACAGATGCTTAACAGTGTGGCTGGAGGGAAACCCAGCAGGGCCAGATAAAACTTGTCTTGCTCAGCTTAAATCCCACTTTCCAAATGTCACAGTCCATGGGAGCTGAGAGTTCTTAGGGTTGGAGGACATGGTTGGGAATATACAGCTTTGGAACACTTGCCGCTGGGAAAAAAAAATGTTTCTAAATACAAATCATACCAAATGAGTAGCTCCAATTTAGGTAAATGTTAGAAGGCAGAGATTTTATGGGCCCTTAAGACATACTAGAAGAAAAGCTTTTCTTTCATTTTGTAAAAGAGAAGATCAAGGCTGAGAGAGGCCAAAACAATTAGAACCTCCACGAGACAACTATGGCCCAAGGAAGAGGCAGGATTGGAACCTGGATGTTTACAGTTCAGTTTGAAGCTTGTTTTGGTGAGATAAAAAGAGAAGAGTAAAAATGGGCGTGCAATTTCAGGGATTTGCTGTTAACAATTGGCATTCACTGTTTTGCAGAGCATTATAAGGGGAAACAAAATGCTTAGTCCAATTTCTAAGCCCCTGTCACATGAAAATCACTGGCAATCCCAAATTAAGGTCCTTAAGTGGCTAAAGCAGTCCTCACTAAAAATCATTAAGGTTGAGGTTAATACATCCACTCTGCAGAAAAAAAAAAAAAAAAAAAGCAGCCATGTTATTGGCTCCAGGTAAAAACATTAACGTGTACCCAAGTCACTGTTAGAATATAGACTTCTAACTGTAGAAAAGAAATTGAGAGAATTTCTTATGGCCTCTAGAAGAATCTCCTCCCATTTTCAAGTGCATTGCTGTTAACTAGAGGCTAAGAAAATGTAAAAGCAAACAAAACTATCATCACAGGAGTCTAATGAATACATCAACCAAGAAAGATGAGCTTTCATGTAAAGATGTTAAAATGCATAAACCCCTGAATTTCAGGGAAATCCTGTAAATTCTATGTCTAAAGTGTGAGCAGTACATAGCATTGTACCTTAGCTACCACCCTTGTAGTCACAAGAAGATATGAATGATTGTATCAGCTTTGCAAGTGAATCTCAGAGGCACTAGGTCAGATTTTCAGGAAACGACAGGTATATCTTTCAGACCTGACCCCATAGGGGTAAGTATGTTCTAATCCAGCTGTGAGTAGTGTGTGTATATGCCAGTGCAGCAATAAAAACTAAATCCCATTACAAGCTGAAAAACAAGATATAGCCACCAAATAGGAAGCAATGCATAGCTGGAGACCAAGCTCAGTGCAGATGGGACCTACTTTCCACACTACCTTCGATCATCCTCCAAATTCAAGGAGTGTTATGTTCTTAAATAATACATCCAGATTTAAGGTGCACAGAAGGCCAATGGACAGCCCTACCGCAGCAGTGTGAACAGGGCTCCGAGGTTACTACTGCTGATCACAATGGCATTTCAGTCCTTAGAACGTAATAGAGAGAAGATGGCAGTTGGTGGGAAACCATTCTGCTGGTTAGAAACTTGTTCAAAACCTGTCATAAGAAAAGAGAGCAATAGAGGCTAGCTTTTAGGATCCTGGTGGAGATCCATCACAGTGATTCTTGCTTTTCACTGTATCCTTTCTCCTTCAGCATAGAAGCAATATCTATTCTGGTCACTATGTTGTATTGCTAGCACCTGATCCACAGTAGAGAGGTGGGCATCAAGATTCAATAGGGTATGATAATACCCAGTTCTTAAATAGGACTCCTAGTTCTATTCCAGATACTAAATGAACAACTCTTTTCTTTGCTTAGTTCTACACTTTTGAAATGAATACAATGACACTATGTACATCATAGGAATATTTTGTGGGTTTGAAAAGTAATATATATTGTCTGATTAGACTGTCTGGCATCTAGTAATTACTATATAAATGCAAGCTGTTACTAAAGCAGCAATAAATTTTTTTCTAGAAATTCATGAAAAATAGATGTAGTATCTGATTGTCCACACCTAAATTTTAGAGTTGGGTTATAAAACATAGAACAATACCAGAACTATGGAGGACCATGTCTATAAAACTTGCATGCTTTATTTTCATTCCAATTCTCTTTTTGTTTTGTTTCATTTGAGACAGTGCCTTAATATTTGGAATTCATACCAACTTGTGAGTTGGAAATTCTCATCATGGCCTCCAGAGTGATGAAATTATAGACATGAACTGCAATGCCCTTCTACATTAATTTACTCTTCAAAACAATTCATAAGGTAGGTTCTAGTATCAATGTTCACTTCTTGTTTTAGAGGCAAAAACTGGCACATTTATTAAGATATTAATTTTCTCAAGGGAAAATAAGAGAAATAGTGAAAAGTCTAGTCACCAGCAGCTCTGAATATTGACTAGCTCATGGATGTTAGTCAATATTTAGATACTGTGCTTTATTGTGTCAATATTTAGAAATACTGTGCTGTATTGTGCTGTACTATGCTATGTCCAACCTCAGCACAACTTCATGTGAATTCTTACACCACCTAAAATGGAGGAGCCACAAAACATTTGCTGTGTTGGGTATATCCTCTCTCCAAATACCAAAGACTACTCATCTTTGGATATTCCATCTTTCAGAAGACTCACAATTGTGTTTCCCCAAAAATCCTAGATCAGGGGTTATGATGGTCTGAAATGGTGGTAGAATTGTCATCACATTGTGAAGTTTCCACCATCTCCTACAAGTCCAGGTTGCACAAAAGAGAGTGTTATGATCATGATACATGGATTCTGGTCCAGTGGAAGAAGGAAAAAATTGATACAAACATGGAGTTTCAGCCTCCCCAGGCTCAGAGTGTTGCTTCTCCAACTCCTAGCTGACCCTTCAGAATCTCTGACATGTATGGCTGAGCTAAGGAAATGATCACGAGAAAGGCAGCATTCTTTCTGTAAGAAATCACAGAGGGACAGTGTGATATCAGAGATGTAAGACACAGAATTCAACCCCAACTTCGTCTCATGCTGGAGGCTGATAAATTACATTAATCAAGTCCTTGTTCTTCTCAAGGCCTAAGTTTCACCATATGTGAAGAAAAGGAGGATCTCCAAAGATTTCTCCCCAGTGTTGAACATCTTATAAAAGTATTATGAGCTAAGAAATTCTAAGTCAGTATCCCAGGTACCATCCACGTCTCAGTGGGCCTTAATGTCTTTGACTGAGCATGTTCAGGGCTACATGAGTACATCATGGCTTCTCTTCTGTAGAGAAACCCAAGAAGAACTGTGTCTCTTTCACTGATTTTCACTTAAGAAAGTGTCATCTGACTATTAACTGAAAGGGTAGGGCACAAAATAAGATAAAATTCAACATTCAAAACAAGTGGGTTTATTGACTAGACTTTCCTGTAAAAATGTTAATCTCTGAGAACCAATGCCTTTATCTATAAAACAAATGTAGAAATAGCTAAAGAACACACACACACACACACACACACACACACACACACACACATATACATATATATATATATATATATATATATATATATATATATATTTCTTTAAGACAATACTTCAAACAGGAGAAAGTGACCTCGTTTAGATTCTCAGCTACCACAGGAATAGAAATATTAGTGCCCGCATGGAAGAACTGTTGGAACTGCTGCAAGTGTAGGAATGATAAACTAGACTAACCAATGGGTGTGTGGAATCCCTGGTACCAAGTAGAAATTCAAAGACACTAGCAATTATTCCCCCAAGCTGCTATCTCTCAAATAGAAATACACAAATAAAGGGGAAATAAATAATACTCATTTTACATGCAAATTTGAAACTTGCTTCAGCCCTTCCCAGCTGTAAGTCATCTGATAGCACACTAGGAGGAATCAAAGTCTTCAGAAAACTTAGATGCATCACTTTATTGACATGAAAATAGGCACAGAAGGTTAATTTGTCTTGATCAAGATCTATCAGTAAAAGAGTTATAGGCTGAGATTCCAAATTCTCAAACTACTACTACATCCACCTGTGAAATAGAATCTGCCCCATTTGGCTGACAGCCCTGCTTTCTGAACAAAAATCCATGGGTCTTTGAACCTAACACATCCAATGTTTCCTAAGCATCTTCAAGTCCAGGCATTGAACATAATACCCAGAGAACAAAGAAGGATGAAAACGATTCATTTTCTTGGGGAATTGGGGGTGCTATAGGGGTTGGGCATGAAAAGGAGGTAGAAAACATGTTCCCATGTTTATGTAATAAGATATTTCCTTCTTCCTTTGTTCACTAGCTCTCTGTAAAAGGCCCAGAGAAACAGACAGATGTTGCCAACATCTGGGCCACTATTGTTAGGGCACCAAGTTGCTCTGGGCTGCCACTGGAGAAAAGAAGCTGTTGGTGTTAGGAAGCATAATGAAGAGCTAACATTTGCATAGTGCTTTCTGCTGTTTCCAGAAACATCTCTATTCTATCCCACCCCCATTTATTAGCCAAAGGAACACAGACATATGCTCCCTGAAAGCTAAGTAGAATCATTCTCATTCTGTACAGAAGTGATGGTTCCTGCTTCAAAACATAACGATCATAGGATGCCAAAGGCCAGGCATAAAGATGCATGAACCCTGAACTGGTGCCTCTTGCATGTACAAGGCTTAAACATCCGCTGTTAAGTAAAAGACTGAATGTAACTCCTTCTTCAGATAGGAGAGAGCATTCAGTACATGCTTATCAGGCACTGGGCATATAATCTCAGGCAGAACCTTGGATAGGATCCTTCCAGGATAAAGAAAAGGTCGTTACAGGGTAAAGCAACATCCTCAGTGAAATTTGTTTGGCAAATTCCCAGAACATAGCTGCAGCTGAGTGAGACAAGGAGGAAGGAGTCACTAGATCAGAACATATCACCGCCATAGCAAAGGCCAGACTAGAGAAGATTTAAGTGCAATTTCTATAGATCCAAAACACACTCTATGGCTATACCTTGGAGACCTGCCCTTCAGAAAATAGTTGTCTTCAGCTATACTGTATTTTAGTGAGGATCTTTTAGGTGTCAAGTGATTATCAAAGTCAAGTCTCTACTTTCATTTTAAAATACACCTATTAGTTATTTGAAAATTTTATTCAGTATGTTTGGTTCATATTCTGGCCCCCAATTCTCTCCCTAATGTCTCCCAGATCCTTTTATTCTGCCCCAAACTTGATTCCTCTTTTTTTTATTTTTTGTCTTTAAAATCTTAAGATACTTCTTTATTTTACTTATTTAGGTGAATTGTGCTTTGTCTCGATGACTGTGTACTACATGCACATTTTATCCCAATAGAAGCCAGAAGAGGGTGCTGTTGACTCTCTGGAGCTGGAGTTTCAGTGGTTATAAGACATCATGTAGATGCTGAGAACTGAACTCAGGCCTCTGTAAAAGCAAATATTCTTAAGCACAGGGCCATCTCTCCAACCCTTATTTTTGTTTCAAAAGGTCTACCCAGTTCAATTTTTGCCACCATATTAATGATACCAGGACATTTACTGGACAGAAGTCACCATATACATTTCTAAAACTGACTCTTCTTAACCTAGAAGACATCAGCTGTCCATAGCTCTTTAGTTAGGAGCAGGAGTTCATGGGTATCACATCCTTCAATTTTGGAATGTTAAATGAGATTGATCTTATATAGGTTGTATACAGGCAACAAAAACTGCTTTGCACTCATGAGTGAAGCAGCCCTGTAAGAAATAGAAGGTATCATTTCAGCTCAGTCCTACCCAATCTCTGTCTCTTACAATCTTTCTTCCCTTTCTTTTTCTGTGGCCCATAAGCCTTGAGGGTGAAGGTGATATAGTGGGGATTATAGAAATACACTATTTATGGCTGAGCACTCCATTAAGATAATCTACATTTTCAAATGAGGGTCTGAAGCCCAATTAAAAGGAATATATCAGTTTACACACACACACACACACACACACACACACACACACACGGGACTGGAATTGGGTGCAAAATAGCTTTTACCTCCTTGGTATGGCATGCTTTTCAAAACTTCCTTTCTTTGCCTCTCTGACTTATTTTCTGCAGGTTGTGAGGCTTTAGCACAAGGCTCTGATTCTCTCACTGACTTTCTGTGTTCTGGCTACAATTCTTTCTACTTGAGTCTTTCTGGGATTCCTTTTTGTCTACCCTGAAAAAGCCACTCAAGATGAGAGGGACAAAAGGCCAATTCTGTTTATGTCATGCATTCTCTCTAAACCTAAGGTTGTTCAAAGCCAGAGGGACCACCACCTCTGACAAGAACTGAGAAAGATAAACAAAACTCCACAGAGGTAAATCTGTCCTTTTGACAATTTTCTGAGCTGACACTATAGCACCTCAGCCTACAGCATTCATGAGTTTCTTCTAATAAGTCAGTCTGAGTATATTTTTCAGTAAGATGAAACATTGACACCTGCACTCCAAGGATCCAGAAGTACCTTCTAAAGGATACATCTGGCTTCATTCAAGCAAGAGATTATTTTGACACATGTATTACTATAGGCAAAGAGAATTCTATGAAGTGGGAAAATCTAATTAATACAAATACTTACACATAGCAATAAATGGGTCCATAACCAAGTTATAATAAAAGACACAATAGGGAGTGGTAAGGATGTTTGCAAACATAATCTTCTTAAAGGACTGTCTGCTACTGAAACTAAGCCAAATATCACCTCCAGAAATCCAAACTACTGTGGACTGACTACAGACAAAGTATGCAAATTTCACATGTTCACATATACAGTCAGACAAACACACACACACACACACACAGAGAGAGAGAGAGAGAGAGAGAGAGAGAGAGAGAGAGAGACAGAGACAGAGACAGAGACAGAGACAGAAAAAGAAAGACACAGAGAGAGAGAGAGAGAGAGAGAGAGAGAGACAGAAACAGAGACAGAGAGTCTTTAACATTCACATGAAATTGACCTTCATGTTTTGAACTATGAATTCATTTTTAGAACTGGGTGGCCCAATTATGGACAAAAATGAAACTCATCTGTGGCCTAGATATGGTCTTCAGATCCTAGTTTACAACCTCTGTTCTACAGGGTCCAATTAGTTTCATTTAACTTGGAGCTAACTTTGACATTCACATCACTATAAATCCACTTAAAGCATGCTTCCCATTTGGAATGGCTCCCCTGGACGTAGCTGACATCCTGCTAAGCATTCCTATAGATTGCTAGACTGAAAATTGGCAAGCTTCCACCTAAAGGCTGTAACCTATAAATATATCTCAAGCTTCCATTCCTTTACACTCTACTGGTGGATATAATTGAGTTTCTCAGTGTACCAAATGAGCTCCAAGTCTTTAGTACTTGATGTGCTTAATGGAGCAAAGTTGGGAGGATGCTGAAAAACTAAGAATAACATGGGAATAGAACAGGAATATGCTGGCTGGAGGTGCGATGGAAGCTGTATTGTCTCTCATTAGATGAGAAAAGTGTAAGTAATGTTATCATCTCAAACTCTGAGAAATAAATGTTTTGTGATGCCTGCCTAGCACCTTCTACACAGGTAGCCTTGGAGACCTGGTTGAGAAGGCAAGAAAGCCAACAGGTTTGGTTGGAAATGATAATCTTAAGAACATGATGAGGAGGCCCAGAGAAGGCCTCTCATTTAATTGTATATAGTTTTTGTTGGGTTGTAGAATCAGTAATACCACCCAAGTATTACTGGTACTATAACTTACAAAAGCCACTTTCAGCTTAAGTCAGAAAATTTAGCTCAACGTGTGCTCTATGTGTACATCTCCTGGGAGAAAACAACCTCAGGATTATGGTTTGTTGCAGATGCAAACATTGATTCATTAACGTTACAAATTTTGAGTGATTCATTATCATTATCATCATCATCATCAGCAGCAGCAGCAGCAGCACTACCACCACCAAGTCTCTTGAGCCTTCTCCAGGCCTTTGCCTTTCACTTATAGAGACGTTTGCCTATACTTCCTATATATATAGGAAATCTATAATGAAAGTGTTGCTGCCTCCTTTTTCTACTCAAAAAATTGACGTTCAACAAAATGCTGATCCACAGTAGCACAATTTTCTTTGGCTTGTGAAAGAAGGTGCAGAGTGGGGATGTGAAGCCAGGTTTTCTGATGCCTTGGCTCCCGGTTTTTCTCACTACAAGTAAAGGCCTATTGATTGTATAACACTTTGTCATATGTCAGGAAGTCACTCTATGATTCTCATAATCAAGAACAGATCAAATTGTCCTATTCTGCACAAGGGAAGTTGAGGCTCAGCTAGGTTAATCAACATGCCAGAGGCCAGACAACAATTAACCAGACCTCAAACAAGGATTTTCTCACTCCAAGGCCAGAATTAGTTAAAGTACTATATTATCCATGTCTCTGACTTCTTCAGTGATCACGACAGCCATTAATATTCCTGGAAGTTATCAATTATTGATGTCTCACTGTGTGCCAGAAGCCTCGCTAAGAACATCATTAGAATTTACTCATTTCATTCGCCCTGCCTTTCTACAAAGTCAGTGTGACTATTACCATAACCAAGAAACAGAACTCAAAAAATTAAACTGAGCTTGCCGAAGGCACAGACTGAAAAAAAAAAAACCAGAGTATATATCTATTTCTCTGTCTATGTCTCTATCTCAGAATTTGTCTTATCCCGGTTCTTATTTCAAATTTTGAAACTTCCCTCTGGTATTCACAGAGTGTATGCAGGACAATGACACTGATAGACCAGACCTATTGCCATATTTGCAGGTGGCTTTCAATGTGTGTATGCCTTTTCTTACTTTTTTTTCATATTGGTATACTCCATCCAACAAATGCATCTTAGTCACCTGACCACATTCTATGTACAAATGTCTTCAGAGAAGCATTTCAGAAAGCTCCTTTACAAAAGAACCAATTCTTCTGAAATATGTGACAAGCTTTTACTTTGTCCTTTTCTCCCACTCTGATTCTTCCCACTGTCTGTCTGGTACTCAAACAGGAATATTGATTTTTTTTTTCTGCAGACACACTAGGGACTTGCTGAGTCAGACGTGTCTTGGCTTTCAGTGTAAGAGAGATTTTGTTGTTTTAATTAATATAAATATATATGTGTTTACATGAATATATGTCATATGTGTGGATATCCATAGAGACCAGAAGAGTGTGTCCAATCTCCTGAAGCTGGACATGTAGGCAATAGTCAGTGAATCAATATGGGTGCTAAGAATCAAATTAAGGTTCAAGACCAAAAAGAATGCTTTTAATAAGACTCTATCTATCTATCTATCTATCTATCTATCTATCTATCTATCTCTGTCTCTATCTCTATCAGCTCTATATCTATGTATCTGAGTATATGTGTTTGGCATGCATGTATGTTTTTGCACCACATGCAGTCAGTATTGATAGATGTCAGACAAACTTATCCAATGCCTTAGGACTAGAGCTCAGAGGCACGGGAGTTAAATAAGTCACCATGTGGGTGCTGGGAATTGAACCTGAGTCATCTCTGACAGAGTAATCAAGAGAATTGAACCTGTGTCCTCTGAAGGAATAACCCAGGGTTCTTAACCTCCAAGCAATCTCTCCAATCTCCAACAAAAATTCTTAACTATATGATTTTAGTTTTTAAATGTCTTTGTTTGATTGGTTGTTGTGTTTGAGACATGTTTTTATTATATAGCCATGGTTGGTTTTAACTTTCTATGTGAACCAGACTGGCCTTGAACTCATAGAAATCCACCAGCCAATGTTCCCAAAGTCCTGGGATTAAAGGCATGTGCCACTATGCCTGTCAATTTTTATCTTTTAGAAAATTAGTATTACTGTTGTTGTGTGTTTGTTTGTTTGTGTGTGTGTGTGTGTGTGTGTGTGGTTGAGTATATGTCATACATTGTGAACGTGTGGAGGAGATAGAAAACTCTGGGGTGTTGATCGTCAGCACATATCTAACTTAATTTTTGAGACAGAATGTCTCATTAGGACTAGCAAATTTGAAAAAAGTGGCCAGCTAGTTAGCCCATGGCATCTGCCTGTCTATGCCTCCAAGAGCACTGGGGTTACAGACATAAGACACCACACTCATAAACTTTTTATGTGTGTGCTAAGAATTGAACCCAGGTGGTCATGTTTACATGGTAAGAGCCTTACTGACTGACTACCTCCCCAAGCCCTCCTTTGAGTTTTACATTTATATAAACACATAGCCAGCCAAAATACTAAGGAATAAAAGCTGCCTTTGAACAACTCACAGACCTTTTAGGAAGACAGATATGTGACAAACATAATCATGATACAAGTAGAAAGTGGTTATACTTCTGAGCAAAAGTGAGAAAAGTGCCCCATTCATCCTTCTGTGGCCTCCATAGTAATGGCCCTGACTGTAAAATCCATGGGCTGGGGCGTGCTCCCTGTGTAATGGCAATGGATAAGCTGTCCATTATGAAAGGCAAATACATCCATTTCAATTAGATGTGCCCAGTGCTAGGATTGTAACCAATTAATCCTGCCCATCTGAAGGCTGATTAGCCGGAATATTTGGGTGAATGGATAATAACAGGCTAATAAGCCTGCTATCAGAATGCTGCCGCACGTCTTTTTTGACACAATATTGCAGATGCATTTACAGCATCTGTGACTAATCTTCCAGTGGCGGGAGTCCCAGTTTTCATGGTGGCAAAGGGACAAGGCTCAGAGGCTCTAGGGGCTCAGCAGATGGAACTTGGTTCCTCTGGTCCCTGGCCTTTGTGTTTGGACCCAGGCAGCCAAAACCTTTCCTGTAAAGTGCCTGTCTGCTAGACGACAGAGGCAGAGACAAACACTACAAGCAGGGACTCGGGATGCAGAGCTGGGAGGCAAACCGTCTCCATTGTGATTTCAGGTCTAACCTGAACACACTGGTGATTCAGCTTATCTCTTCCCCTCTTGACATTCAGTTCTCTTGTTTGCATAACTAGCAGTAACCTTGCAGACTTTCTTTTGTCTCCCAGTGTTATATCTACTCTGTTTTTCTCCTATGTCTTCCCACAGTCCTTTGCCCACTTACTTTCTTCCAATTTTATAGGTCTCTGCTGCCTTCTGGATAACATTAAGTCATTCCTTACTTAAGACTCAAGGTTGCACAGAACATTTGCTTCTCTTATTTTGACCAATAGTACAATGGCAGTATAGGTTACCCTCCCACCTTAACCTCCACATTAATAAGGGCCATGTCAAATTGCTCACAGTTATACCCTTGATGCCTAGCTTAATGCATAGTGCAGAAAAAAAATGCTGGCTATAACCTTATTCTTCCCATTCCACTGAACTCACTAAGAGACAAATGGAATCAGAGGTTATAAAAAGAAAATCACATTGCAAACCTTTATATTGACACACAAATGTGAGGAATTACAAGCAATGGGAAAGCCCTTGAAGGTACAGAAAGTGAGCACTTCTGTTCTTTCAAAAGACTCACACTTCTTCAATGTGTCACCAATAATTACCATGACTTTTTCTTTCCCCATATGATGTAATTAAGATGCAGTGTTTTTGCTATAAGAAAAACCTCAGCTGAAGGAAAAGCACAAATGAATGAATGAATGAATGAATGAATGAATAAATAAATAAATATTCAGTGTACAGACCCTGGCACCATGCATGGAAGTTGTGTGGTCAAGGACTAAGGCTTCTTTGGAGCCCATTCAGTCTTTTGTACAGCAGAATGATCCACAGGTACCCACAGGTTGTTGTGATTATCAAACAGAGCTAATGTATATCAAATGGTTTGTAATATGTAAAATGCTATGGAAGTGTCAGTTCAATGACTTCCTGCCAGCACAGTTTCTGAACAGATAGTGATATTGAAACCTTTCTCTCAGAGTCCTCAATTTCAGAGACAACAAGGGTAGAGGAGAGCACAGGGTATCATCTTACCCAATGTACTGAGTATTTACTCAACATCTAACATTGGCTAAATCAGGAGTAAGAGCAGAATTTTTTGGTTAGGAGAGTGAAAAGAGGAGGCAGACGAATGGGTGCTTATCCCAGGCAGGGCATATGCACAGCTCTATGAGCTGCAGGAGTGATTGGACTGATGATGACTACTGGCTACAGAGAAACCATTCTAACAGAATCCTGAAGAAACATCTAGAAAAGATGAACGTGCATGGATTCTTTATATCTCCTTTATTCCATGTGCATGCTTAGGTAGTGCTGGAGCCTTATGTGTCTAGGCATGTTTCTGGCCTTAAATTATACCTACATTTTTATTTTTTACATTTCTTTTGTTTGGAGACATAGTCTTGATAGCTTATCCAGGCTGGACTTGAACTCACTCTGTAGCCCAGGTAAGCTTTGACCTGACATTCTCCTGTTTCAACTTCCACAACAACTGGGGTCACAGATCCACATTGCTAGATCTGGGCATGGGTTCTAGTTTGTAAGCAATATTTTAAAGAAAAGGCTGGAGCTACCAGTTTTTTAAATACTTTGGAAAAATTTAAAAAGACAAAGGTCCTTTGAATGAGATCATGGCCAGAAGTTACAGTTGTCTACCTAGTATTTTGAAGAAAGAATTAGAAAAAGAAAAGTAACCAAAATGGAAGAGAAGAGTAACAGAGACTTGGATAGGAGTTTTCATTGAAAATGTCAGGAAAGAGTGTCTCAAAAGAAACTTTAAAGATAAAGACAGGGAAAGCCAAGGTGAATGACTTGTTTCCTTATCGTGAAGCCTCCAGGTCTTCATTACATGCAGTGTGCATCTTTGAGGCTCCCCTTCAGCCGAGAGGACAAGAACCTGTCCACAAGTGACAGTCTGTCATGGATAAAGCCTAGGAAGCAGAAAGAAAGAATGCTTCTTTGAAATGTTTTCTTTGAAATTATTTGTTTTTAAAATGTGGGATGCAAATTGCACAGCACCACGGGGTACCTGGTGATGTTTCTCCACATGAACAATTCATGTAATGTTCAAACTGGGCTAAAAGTATCTATCTCCTCAGTTACTGGTTATACAGTGAAAATATTCACAATATTTTCTTCTAGCAGTCTTGAAATATACAGTATGTTGTTGTTATCTTTATTCAGCCTACTGTGTAATAGCATACCAGAACTGATTCTTTCTTGTCACACTGTAACTTAGTACCCATCGATCTCAATCTTTCTGCATCACTCCCTCCCCAAATACGGAACCTGACCCCCATGCATTGCTGTCTCCTCACAGAAAATGAAGCCATTGTGATCACTAACCTTTTCCCTAGTAGTAAGGGTTTAGTAACTGTATTGTGGTTATGAAGGTCTTGGGGATGGCTAATTTGTGTTAGGCAACCTGATGTTGAAGTGAGACTGCCCATGTATTTAGAATGAGAGTATAAATGTTCTCGTCTGGGGCCTGGCAGAAATTTCTTCAAATTTGAGGCCATAGTGCAGTGGTAAGATAACAACATAGCCCTCAAATGGCAAGTCCTGAGACACAGTTGTAAGCTTCACTACAGAAGGTGAAGAAGAAGGAAGAATCTGTTCTAGCATCCTTTTTGAGAAATATGAGGCATCTCAGACATGACCCTGCTACATGGAAAGGTGGTACTTTAGAGGCAAAACCTGTGTGTGATTAATAGGAACAACTTCTGGGAGGAAGATGTAACTTGGAGTGTATTTCTAGCATGTACCTAGGTTCAATCCCCAGCACCTCATGAAACCAGGAGTGGGAAATAAACATATAATTCCAATGTTTTGAAGCTAGAATTGGAGGGACAGGAGTGTAGTAGCCTCACTGACACAGAAAGCTCACAGCTAGCATAATGCATGAGATATTGAGTCAAAAGGTAAATAAATAAATAAATAAATAGCATACATACATATTAAAATAAATAAATTTTTTGTTTATTCAAATGGGCTTTAAATTCTGTTGTCATTTTATAGAGTGCGACTCATGGCCGTATGATCTCTCTGTCTAGTAGAAAAGGAATAAAGCCCAAAGAAACACAGTTCTGTCCACCAAGAGCATCGAGTGAAGGCCCACTTATTTATCTCTGTTACATATTAGCTAGAACATCCAGTTCCTGCAGAAGAGACAGATACATAGGTTGATCTCAAAACATTTCCTGCCTGCTGTTTAGCCGACAGGAAGCCAACATGGTAATAAGATATAAGTACAGATATGGAAGTGAGCTGATGATGGGGGATCCACACATAGAAAGGGCATGCAACTCATGTGGATTACAGAGTCCATGACACAATTATGTAGAAGCTAAAATTTAAATTGAAACTTTAGTTAACAGTAGATAATTTGGTTTCGGTAATGCTAACAGAAAGAGAGGTCAACACTCTGTAACTAGAGAAGAATTTGAACTCATCACTCATTGAAAGCCAATGCTATAGAACAATTCTGAAGGAGCACCTGAAGAAGAGGGTAGCTCAGAGGGAACAGGAGACAAAGCTCCATGCCCCTGCCTAGAGGAACTTTAGGTCTTTTCAGAGGACTCCACACAGGAGAAGCAGGGATTCCTGACTATAGAAAAGTATTCTGGAATCCACCAGTAGGAAATAGAACTAGAGCATTAATGTGGATTTAAGCAAAGGAGTTAAGGGAGGGAAGAAAAAAAGGTGTCATTTAGAAAAAGGACAGTATGCTCACACCCAAGATGTGTACGCAGATTTCTCAAGAGAGAGAGAGAGAGAGAGAGAGAGAGAGAGAGAGAGAGAGAGAGAGTCCTTGTTAAACACCATATAACATTATGCATACTATAAAATAGTGTCCATTTTATACTTACAATGAGAACTTGGGGTGGCATTGTACACCAACATTTCCTGATTTGAATCATGAAGAGTTTCTGAAGTGACAACACAGAACAAGGTTAATCCATAGAGACTGGGTAGCCAGAGGGCCATTCCAAGCCAGGGTGTTCAGTGGCAACTGGCTTTGTAGCCCTGTCAGATGCTATCAAGTATTCATAAGAACAGATATAATTTGAGTATGCTTTTCTAAAAACAGTAGTAGAGTCTGTAGTTTCTGCAGATTTTATAATTCTTCAGACCATTCTAACCAAAACCATAGAGACAGAAGAATCAACCTCTGACAGTTGAACGAAGAGAAGAGAAGGAAAACCTAAGAGTATCAGATTTGCATGAGAGATCAAGGTCAGTAGAACCTTTGTTCTGTTTTGTGTAGTATACTACAAAATTCACCAGAGTTAGATGTACTGTTCAGCCTACTGCTCATAGACTCAGTTTCCCTATCTGCATAATGCCACAACTGAGGTATGAGCATTCTTGTGTTGCTTTCACTTTTGGAGTTACGAAGAGTGTTTTCAATCAACCTTTCAATGACTGTTGAAAATACCTGCTCTCATGGCTTGGTTCTATGCCCCATGTTTGTTAAGAGAAGAAACATACATAGCTTTGCTGTGATAGCTCAGAGCTGCTCTAATCCTAACAGGCTCTTCCTGAACTGCTCAACATAGAGTAGAAAAGAGGAGAAATGAACTAATAAAACAGAGTTAAAAAGAAGGAAAAAAATCCTCAGGAAGTCTGTTTTCACAGAATTAAATCCCAAAGTTCCAGGCTTCCATGTTGATGGCTTCTTTCTGTCTTTTCTGTCTGTCTTATCTCTGCACCTGAAAGCTGTTCTTCATCCCCTGTAAATCTAGTGCCTAAAATTGAAAAGCTTTATTTTCATTCTGAATGTCCTTTCACAAACTGGAAACCATTAAGATAATTTTGCCCAGAAGTGTTCAAACATGATGTGATAGAAAAACTTCATCCAAATGAAATTTTACTCTCAAGCCCCAACCCCACCCCAAACGCACACGCACAAAACATGTAAAGGAATAATTTCCCTAAGATTGAGGGCATAACAGAAGGCATTTCATTTCTCTTCACCATAAAAACCTTCGGCCACAAAACATAGCCCCAGACCCCTAGGGTCCCAGGGACCATGACTGACAAACCATGGATCTACTCTCTTCCATCCCTCACCGCATTCCTTCATTTACTTTGCAAGACTTGAGATTGAAACCCAGAGGGCAGAGGGTGCTGGCTTTAGTAGTACTGCAGAAAAACAGCAGAGCAAAAGCTGGAACCCAGGTCCTCACGTTGCAGTTGAATGCTTGTGTTCAGTCCTGTTGTTCCTCAGCCTATTGAGGCTTCAGCTTCAAGGGCCCTCAAGGTGATATTTTCCCCAGCAAGCATCACCACCTCCTCACTTTGCTCGCTCCCTTTCTTTAGAAATCAACTAACTAACCGCCCACATTCATTTCCAACCCTGCTTTTTGGAAGCGGATGTCTGAGTTATGTTACACACTGCCCCCGCAGGGACATTTGAGTCCAGGTGGCAACAGAAGGCTTCCTGTGAACTTCTTGCCTAATTCACCACATGGACTTGCCTGCATATACACAAAAGCATGCACTGACACACATATACATCCATATGCTTAGCCTTTAGAGATACAGGCACTCAGATAGGCAGCACCAGCATTGGACTAGGAGGTTTGAGTGTGGATCACATGCTTTTCAAACTCACTGATCTACTTTGACACAGTTTTCATTGCTTTTTGATGTCTCTCAACTTGTAAAGATCAAATGAGCAAAGAGAGACAGATTGGTTCTAAAGTACCTTCCATGTGTAAGGACTTTATTCAGTCAAATTTTCAATAATTTTCCATGGATAGGACATTTTCATTGGTTAATATTTAACAAGTATGTCCAGTGATCTATTAATTTATTAATGGTTTTGAAAAAAGACCCTCAATCATTATCGAATTTTGCTGTCAAGTCAAATCAGTCTTTATAAATGTGTTTATTCCACAAACACTCACAGAGTACTGGTCAAATACCAAACATTGCTCCTCAACTTCATAGTCTCATGAATGATACAGGACAATAAAATCTGTGAACAAGCACACAAAATGGAAGAAAGCAAAAGAAGGTCACCAAGGCCTCTTGGATAAAAGGATCTCTCGGTTAATAGCTGAAAGTTGGGCTAGAGATAAAATGAGCATGTGCGGATATGACAGAATAATGATTCACCTAAATGTAGAGATGAGTAAGTGGGAAGAGGCTATAAGTGACTCTGTGGGGATGGAACAAACATAAAGTATCTAGAGATGAAGCTGAGTCAAGACTAATCAAGTGGGTGGAAACATGAACGCTTCTGGGAGGAAAACTAAGAAGTCAAAACTATCTCTGCATCTTTGCATCTTCACTTAACAGAAGAGAAACTGAGGACCACAAAAGTCAATATGAAGGCAGTGACTGTTGAAAATCAGCCTAGACTTCCACTCTTTGCTGAAACTCCACTTCTCCAGATACTGCAATGGCTTCCTCTTTCCCATGCTGCATGTGCTGTTTTCTCTGAATTACATCCTGCAGCCATCTTTTAAGACATAAAACCCTACCTTCCATTCTGTATTCATGACTACACTTTATTTGTCCTCATGACAGCTGCTATAAATTTGACAATCTACACTGTTACCATCTACACTCTCATTGATAAAAATGGTAACCACACAGGATAAATATTTGGTCCATTCATGCCATATACATGGAAATTATTACAGCATTTGACACATGGACAATGGTGAATAAAGGCTGAATACACTCATGAGTAAATGATTCAATTCACATAAAGCACTTGCTTTGATGATGCCACATTGTGTACCTTTCAGTGATGGGTAGCGCCTGACCTCTGAGTTACATTAGAAGGATATTACCATGGTAAGACTGCTTTAGGAGACCTATCTTTGTTGTTGGAATATGAAGACAAAAGCACAAAGAAGTTTTTCTTGAAGCCAGGAGAATAATGACAATGTAACAGCACTAATTTTGCCAGATTGATGATGTTCTAGACCAGGCAGTATCAGAAATGCATGCCAAAAGATGTGATTCCCCAGGAGACTATCAACTCAGGAGCTGGTTGCCTACTAATGGGAAATATCATCTACAGAAAGGCAGAACTGTGTCATTTCTGAATATTATACACATAAATGGCTTGAATAGTCTCTCATATTAAATTTCCTCATAACAGCCTCTGATAAAATTACATTCTCTTGATGTAAGAGTAGAAGTATCTTTGAGAAAAGATAAAGAAGATTTTAGGATTATCTAATGATAATGGGGTTGAATATATCTAAGTAATATGGAAATCAAAGATAGCCTTAACTTGAAACTTAGATCAGCATATTTTTCAAAGACGACAAAGATTGGTTTCAAATACTCAGGAGGCTGCTGCCTGGACACAGATTTCAGGCTGGCCGGTCTGTGGCCAGAACAGATAGAACTGAAGATAGTTATTTTCATCACAACAAAGCTGGGACAGAAACAAATTAAGATGATCCGGAAAATACAAACTTAATTGCATTCATTCACTTGCTCATTCATTTATTTAGTTAATTAACTCACTAGAAAAGAATTAAAGAGCTATTTCTGGGTATCTTCAAAGAACCAGAAACAGCATTCCTAGCAAGGACAGACCACCACCACCAACAACCAAAAAAAAAAAAAAAAAAAAAAAAAAGGACAAATTCAATCTTGGTGCACATGGGGAGAATGGTCCACTGTTTCCCAACTATGTTCTTTTCACAAGAATGAAATGAGCCATCATTATGTTGTTATAGAATTTTCTATTTTCGAGACTCTAGACATGTCTTGTGTCATTTGATCATCAATTCCATGTGGCTGATATCATAAGACTCATTTGTCAAATAAGGAAGGTGAAACTCAGGAATTTTCAGAGCTAATGCAGCCTCGGCTATGAAGCATGGTTTACATTTGTGTCCAGATTTCACCAAAGCCCATTTTTCACCTTCTGAAGCCGCATATCTTTGGAGAAGGCAGAGTCTGCTGTAAGGCTACTCTGCTGTGAACCCTAGTATGAGCCTATGCTATGTGACTTGATTCATTGTTTCTGTTGCCATTACTTTTAATTTGGTACCTAACTTTAAAACTGAGTTACAGTGTTCTCCTATGTGAAATAGCAACAGAAATGCTTTGAAGAACATTTATGGGAATTACAATGATGATTCCCAACTTGTTGATTAGTGCCTTGAGCAGTCACAGGCATCAGAGTCAGACACCTTAATCATCTATTGTACTGGTTTTGGGGTAACTCTGATGCTGGCCACAGGAAAAACACCTTAATAAGATTTTGTTCCTTTTTATTCCAGGGTCTATTGGATCAGAGAATCATGGCAATCTCCCAGAATTCTTCTGGGATGCCTTATTTTTCTACAGCAAGGAGAAGAGAGAAAAAAATGGACAAAGTGCTGTATCAGCAGACCAGGAATAGCATTTCTCTCAGGACATCCTGTAGCAAATAGAACTTTAGGTTAGAGACCCTTCCCAGAAACCAAATTCACCTTCAAGACTGTCTACTTGCTGCTAAAACAAAGAAGGTGACAGTCTTCCCTGGCAACAAAGAAGAACCTGTCATGACAGAAGTTTAGCAATTCCAGTAGAGCCAGTCACAAAAGAAGGACAGATTATCACTCATCCTTGGTTCTTTCCTCGAATGTTCTCCATTCTTATTCTTATCATCTCTATACAAGAAATAGTGAGTACTCCATTTAAGACCAAGAAAATATAAGCAAGAAAATTTCAACAATAGTTCTGGGAGGTATCTGTAACTCTCTCTATGCAACTTCTGGGATCATTGCATTATCATGTTTGACGTCACAGCAATTATGAAAGAGGAGTCATGGAAAAATAGGGTATGTAAGTTCTGAATACTTCTGGCACAGAATAAAGCTAAGTTGAGTAAAACTGACCTAGTATGCCTACCAGTTGGTACCTTCCATGTCCATTAAAACATCTAGAATTCTAGTTTGTCAGTGGAAGGTTTCAAAAGCCTTTCTGAGTCTGAGTGCCTATGGTCAGATTATCTTATCTCACCCTAGAAGTCTTCTGCCACATATATCCAGAAGAATGTATGTTTTAACATTAGCTCTACTTCTATTGAGATTCACATCTTTGGGTAAGTGACTCTATTCTTTTGAGCTTCAATTGTTCTCTTTTGAGAAAAGTAGACCATTAATAGGAACTTCAGATGTATGGTTTAGGTAATACATGAGAGGATGCACTAAATCTTATCCTAAGCATTTAGTAAGTGTTAGTAATTGAGGAAAAGGACAAGAATGATAAATGTGTCCACAGTATTTGATTTGACTAATATCTAAAGAATCCAGGAATAATGGACTCAAGACAATAGGATGAAAGAATTCAGATTCCAGGAATTCCACTAAGGTACCTTCATTGGGGAGCATAGTGTCAATATAACTAATAAAACATGGGCACTGTTGTTGTTGTCCCATTATCACAGGATAACATCAAAAATCAATGTGAGGAGTAGGTTACTTCTTTTAAACTTGTTAGCTAATGAGGGCCGATAGAGACCTCTAAATATTATGTGCTATTACCAACTCTGAGTTACCCCCCCCCCCCCAGAACTTGACAGTGAGATATTATTGCTAACTGCACCATACACTTAGGCCTTAGAGCATGGGGAAATCAAACGGGTGTTGACCTGGAAGCTTATCCTTAGCAGCTAGTTCTCATAGTGTTTTTAAGTGTTGTGCATGCTACCAGAGAAGAAAATAATCATCAATATAATTCAGCTGTGAACCTGTAAACTACAATAATGTGTACAAACATTGTAGGACTAACCAACTACTTTCTGATTAGATTTAGTATCCATTGCCAAGATGAAACCATTATATGGCCAATAATCCATGGCTAGGCAGATCATAAGTTCTAGAGGAGAACTTACTATGATTATTATGCTAAGTAGAAAAAGTATTAAGCCGACTCTTAATAACTTGTCATTATAATCATAGATTAATGGATGCCAAGCATAGTCAGAGAAGCTTCTATTTGAAGTAGATGGTAATTAACATAGAGAGTCACAAATGGTCAAATAGCAGAGAACAAAAGACTGTAGTATGCTAGGCCCTAAATGAAATGCATACATCACATCTACTCAGTCCAAGGTTCAGAGATCATTGTGGAAAAACAGGTAAAAAGAATGGAAGAGCCAGACTCAGTGTGCCAGAAACCAAACCAACAAGAACAACCAAACCTTAGAAGTTTCTAGATATTGCAGGGCAGCTGTACATGTGAAGTTGAAGTGGCTGTCAGCATAAGCTCCAGCCAGACCAAATCTCAGCTTGAGTTGGGGAGTTAGTCACAAGCTCCCCTCTTGGAGAATGAGTAGCAATTTTAGCTGCTGGGGCAGGAAAAATTAGTTTTCCTTGCAAGTGTTGACTCTGACAAGTTGAAAAGACTGTACTGGAAGGCCACAGATCTATGAATAATTGGGCAACACAAATGTCCTGAGGAAGTCAAGAATGGGTCAAGAATGAGAAGAGTTGGGAGAGTAATAAATATGACACGCTTTACAAAATTCTCAAAACACTACAAAATAAAACAATAATATATTAACAAATACGACAAATAATATAACAAAATAACAAATAAATAACTAAACAAAATGATGATAATGATGAAGGTGACTACAAAGATGATGAAGATGACAATGATGACTAATATCACTGCAAAAGTCATTGAAACCACAAAAATAACTGCATAGAAGTATGTATACCTACACATATGTATAATCTACTCAATGCTTTCCCTAAGCACACACAAATTACTTGTAATTAATATAATGAATGTATATGTGAAAATGTTCTGCTCTGGCCCACATTGTCTTCTGATTACACTTAGGCTCAGGTCTACGCTTTCCCACTGCATATCCTTTCTGTCATATTTCATTCTCCTCAGGACCATTCTGTCCTTCCCATCTCTTCCTGATAGTTTACTTTATATTCCATTACACTCCATGCTTTATGCCATTTTCTATTTCTCTTTAAAATAATGCTGTGAGCTACTAAATATTTCATGGCCAATTAAACAGTTTGGATCTATCCCTCAAAAACTACTGATAAAAAGAAGCTATTTCAGGTTATTTACAGCAAGAGACTTGTAGTATCTTAAACACCAATAATAAATGTTACAGACTGCTGAGATGGCTCAGGGATGAAAAGTACCTACCCCTAAGCCTGATGGCCTGAAGTCAGTTTCTGGGACCTACATTGTGGAAGCAGTAGAAGTGACTTCTTCAAGCTATCCTTTGACCTTCACAAACAAGCACATGCATATTGCACATGGCCCCTCCCAAGTAAGTAAGTAAGTAAGTAAGTAAGTAAGTAAGTAAATAAAGTAAGTAAAGGAGGCTACTCTGGCTGAAGGTGGAACGGACAGTACTGTTTGTGTTCTTCACTCATTTAAAAATTTGCTATGATACTTTTGGGGCTGATATTCATTGTAAAAATAGGCTTCAAGGGAGACCACAGTCTACAGAAAGGATGGGAAGTTATTTAAATTTTTGGCACATTTGGCTTACTTATGTATACCTCTTAGATTCCTACTGTGTGTCATACTAGGATTATGGCTACCATGTAGCAAGAAACTAGGAATCTTCCCCTAACTGAGGTTACACTGATAGTTCACCCTATTTTAAAGCTGTCCTGTCCTTGACTCCTTGAGAGTCATGATCTATCTGTCTCTCTGTTTCAGGGCAAATAGGCTTAGAAGTAGGCTAATATCAAATGTTGATAAATGTTAGTGAGAAGATTTAAACTAGAGTTGTGTAAGCCTTGGATACAGTAAAGGTAGACTAATGTGCTAAATGTTCACAGAGGCACTTTTTTTTTTCTGAAATGATCATAGTTGTAGGGCTTACAGAAAAGTTTTTTTTTTCCTGCTGGATGAAGCCCAGTGGTATGAATAAAATTCAAGAAGAAGGCTGAGTCACAGTTCATGTTGAAGGAACGTGAGGGAACTGTGATCTGATGAAACATACAACCCAAGAGAAGAGGGTGTGCAAAGGCCCCAGGAGGCCACACGGTCCTTAGAGAAGACAAGTGGAAAGGCTGAGTTCTCCCTGGAGCAGCAGGGCACAGCTTCCTCTGAATGCTTGCTCAGGTAGTCCTCAGGCAAAAATGAAGCTTACATGTCAGTTTGAAAAGGGCAGAATTAGTGGCAAGAAAACATTGCTGTGCTAGGAAATACATCCCTAGATATAGACATCTTCCCAACAAAAAGCATGCTTTGTCTGAATGAAAAAGATTTCCTGAAAAACTGTCATTCCATTTATATCTCTAATAAAATGCTACCTCATTTTCATTTTAATTCTATGCTCTCCCATCAGGCCCCAGGGATAAGCATGGCAGATGTGAACATGGTATCTGTTTTCTATGGGGCAGTAGGTATAGGAAATGTCAGGAAACAAGAGGGCCAAGGCCTGATGTATGGCTGTCAGGACTCATGTTGCAGCCTTGACTTCTACCTGCCCGTGATTGTCAGGGAACATGTTCTAATGTACTCATGCTGACGCTGTTATAAAGCCCAGCCAGAACAGCACAGTGATTTTGGGAATCATGGGGTATCTATCTATAGCTGAAACAATGCTTAGAAATATACCAGTAAATGGGAAGGAAATAAAGGGGCTTGGTACTCATGTGCTGCATGTGTTGAATAATTCAACAAAATTTGTTGTTGGTCGAACAATGAGATCCTCTCCCTTAAAGTTAAAACAACTGAGACTTCTTCGTTGGTTTAATATGTTTGTTGTTATTAATTAGTGAAGATGGCTGTGATGCTACACACTGGTAAGATCAGTATGTAGGACACTAAGGCAAAGGATTCTGTGTTCAAGACTAGACTAGGCTATAAGGATTCCTATCTCAGGCCAAAGTGGGAAAGAAACAGTAAAAGACCATAGAGCTTAATCCTGCCTGTTGACAAGGCTCATGGCTTTGATATCATGATATCTATATGATGCTCTTTCATGTAAGAACTAAAATAAAGACTATATTTAAAGAAAAGTATGAAAAGTCAGGTGCAGTATGGAAACAAGAGAAGAAACAAAAGGAAAAAAAGGGAGAAACAGTTGTTGCTCTTTCTTTCATGACTACGATTACTCTACTCCCACAATGGTAGTCAGTGCCTCGGACCCTTTCACTTTGTGAGTTCACATTCAGCAGCTCGATTGATCCTCGCAGGGACTCTGTGAAGGACAGAAGACATGTCTTTGTGTGCCTTTGAAAGATAGGGAAACAGAAATTCAGAGAACCTAAGTCCCTGTTGAAGATATGTGTTTCAGTTACCAAACTGAAGTGGATCTGTCCTTAAAGATGCGTGGCTAAATCCTGGGATGCTTTCCTTGTGCCATTTCCACCATCAGAATGGTTTGTTAGGCTTCTTTGTAACCTCCTCTGATATTCTGTCTTACTCCATTCCATTTCATTGCAGACATGCAGCTGCTGATTTATGAAATGGATTTAATAGCTTACTAATGGGCCAAAGACTGGATTGTTTAGGGAGAATATTATGGTCTTCAGAGCAGCATGAAAGTGAGTCTAGAGGCTCCAGAAGACTACAACGTGCAGAGATGGCAGACCAGCAGCCAGTGGAAACTAAATAGCAGTTTTAGGTCAATGTAAAAAGGTCTTTCTCGATAGTTACAAAATGGTCCAAGAATAGGAAGACTGCCTAGGGAAGGAGTGTAGTCACTTGTACCAGAGCCATGTAAGAATAAGCATGAGGATCTCCTGACCGGGATGCAGTGAACAGAATTGAAGGTGACCTTGAAGTTTCTTTGTAGGCCAGAAATGTAATGGAATGTCTTTTTTTTTTTTTTTTTTTTTTTTCATTTTTCTCTATGAGAGCAGCTACCCCCAGGAAATTCTCCTTTTAACATTAGAATGAGAAGATAGAGAACAACAGAGAAAACCAGAGATGCTGACTTTTGGTAAGATGGTAAGCTGGAAAAATGACACGCATCTCTGTGATGTCAGATAACAGGAGCTATAAGGAAAACAACAAAAGAATCAGGGTCTGGAGCATGGCCAACTCTGAAAAGTACTTGCTGTGCAAGAAAGAGGACCCACGTCCTGATCCCCAGAATTAGGTCCAGTGAACTGCATCTCCAATTCTCATACTGTAGAGGAAGAACAAGAATCATCCCTGGACAAATGCTTGATAGACAGTCTGTCTATCTAGCCAAAATGATAAGGTACAGGTTCAGTGAGATACCCTGCTAAAAAAAAAAAAAAAAAAAAAAAAAAAAAAAAGTAGAAAACAATGGGAAAGGGACCAATGCTGCCATTGCAATTTAACACACCAGCATACATATGTGCATTAGTCCCACATATCACACATGTACACACACAGACACACACACACACACACACACACACACACAAACTTACACCCTCACAGAAACAAACAGGAAAATCAAATCATAAATGATATACCAAGAACAAGAGAGATGCAGAAACACAAAAGCAGCTGTTTCTTTGTGGGACATAGAAGCAGCCAATTTCCCCCAGGCACAGAAGGGAGGATACAGGTGACTGCATTTCCACAAACTACTTCAGTTCTCAAGGCCGAAGTATAACGTGTTGCCTTACCCCTGAGTCTCCTTGTCACCAGCCAAGCAGCTGGAGCAGATAAAAGGGAAAATGAGGAATGGCTCTTTCTCTGCTGCACAGAGAAGGAAGGAGTGATGATCCCCCACCCCCACGGTCATGTGCTGAGTTAGGGAGCCTTATCCCATCAAATACATGGGTCAGGAAGTTCAATTCATTAATTTTGGTGGAGGAGGGAGGCTGGCAGAGCTGACGCTGACATGAATAATGATGGATCACCGAGAGAGGGCCCGGCAAAATCTGCAGCTTAATCAGACCCAGAGTGTCTCTGCGGGCATTAATGTAGGCCAAGTGCTTTGCAGCCAATCAGAGCTTATTTCAATTTAATGTTGCAAATTGTCTCCATGCTGCTAAGACTCTCCATGCACAACTCAGCTTCAAACTGGGTTATTCGTCTAGTCTTTTTTTCCTGCTCATTCGGAAGCACCTGCCTGGTCATTGTCGGTGTTAACAGTCTAAGGCAAGAAAACAGGACAGATTAGGGGCAAGGATTCATGCAGGGTCCTATAGGGGAATAGGTAGCTCTGCTACCCCTGCTTTTTTTATTTTTCATTCATTCATTCATTCATTCATTCATTTATTCATTTATTCATACATTTATTCATTCATTTGTGGGGGTGTATATAGGGTGTAAGGAAGGGTCCAGGTGGGGGTTGAAAGTACCACAGCCTGACTGGTAGGTCAGAGGACAACTTGTAAGGATCCATTCTATTTTCCCACTGCAGTGTCAGGGTTTGAACCAGGTGGTCAGGGTTGGCAGGCTGCACCTGTACCCACTGAATCCTCCCACCAAACCATGCTCCACCACTGTCCACTCAAGTTACTAAAGCCTGTGCTTTTGTTTGCTTAACAACGCATTCTACATAACCCAAAAGACAAAATCCCAGCCCTCATTATTGAACTTCTTTCATGCTATCACCTGCTATGTTTCCCCAGTGAATTCTGTGCCTTATCCCCGACAAATCACTTCCACTCTTACACAGATGCTGTCCCTCGCATCTAGAAGCTTCTCTGTGTGCATGTGTTGTCTCTCTGCTGGGAACATCTGCCCATCTGTTATCCGTTTCCCGTGTATCTGTCATCCCTTGAGGCAGAGGCCAATGCCATCCCAGAAGAAAACACAGCAAATTGTGCAACAATGAGGCACTGGGGTTGTCTATTTCAATCCTTGCCCAGAGTGGATATAAAAGTAAGACAAATAGACAAGACATTTCTAGTTTCTGACCCTCTGTTTTCTCGGGCATAAAATGAGAGAGAGAAAAAAAAAAAGAATACTAGCTCTTTCACCGATCCTGTGCTTTTCTCTTTGTTTTTAAATGTCCCCTTGCCATTCATAACCTTTGCTGGTAAAGGAATAGGTTTATGGCCATACTCTCTCAAGCCCTATCTCGCCTGTCTTTCCTGTGTGTCAGTTTCACATGTAAACAGTGCATTCTTAATAAGGGAATGCTGTGAGAATTAACAGCTTGTGTTTGTTCACGTCTGCTTTCAGCGTGTATGTGAGATCCACTTTATAGTGATGATGAGTGTGAAGCCGGCTTTCCTGAGATGAGGGAAAGTCTCTACTAAACAGGAGCTTTCCGAGTCATCTCAAATTCCACTGTACGTTTTTGTCTTCCCTCCTTCCTTTCCATTTCTTCCTCTCATCTTATCGCTAATTTACTCCCTCCCTCACTCTTCTGGCCCATTTTCCTTTTCCCAAACAGTTCGGTTCTAGATTTCCCATGGACTCTTGGGAAGGAAAGCAGACATAATCCAGTCTTGACCTTGAGCATTCTGACTCAACTTCCAAACCCACCAATAGAGCCTGGAGCGGCAGTGATTTCCTTTGAGCAACTTTTGTGTGAGCAGAGGGTGAGAGGGGTTATGACTAATTAAGTCTGTTGGGAATCCCGGTTCCTCTCCAGAATAACCACCATTCCTCTCTGTGTCATAGGAAATAAATGCCAAGACTGCGGGGAAGCCAGCAATGTGGTTTCCATTCCAAAGTGTTGCATCTTGGTAATATACCCATTAGCATAAATATAAATACATCATTCCACCGTGCCATAAACCATGCATGATAAGGATCCACAACTTATCAAGGCCCAGAGAAAGTGCTTTCACCAAGAAGCAGCAGCAATGGTGATTCCTTCAAGGGATCTTGGAATTGAGTCGCCAAGGAAGAGAACTTGAAAGGTCCAGAGCAGAGAACACCATCAGCTAACAATGTGACTATGCATTGTTTAGCCTGGGTCGCTTGCTTCTTTGGGAAATTTACTATTCTCTTCTATTAAATTATCAGAGGTCCGTTCAATCAAAAGGAAAAAAAAAGAAAAGAAAGAAAGGAGGAAAAAAACCAAACAAAACAAGGACAAACAAAAAGCTGGGATCCTGACAAATCTTCCCCGGGACAGGAACAAAGCATGGATAAAGAAGACAAAGTGTGTATAGTTTGACTTAACTGGCAATACTGAATTTGAAAGCTAGCACTTCATATATTCCAAAGGTTGTTATAGCAATTTTCTGTCAGTCTTTTTGAATGGACGTATACATGTGTACAGGTACACCTGTATGTTTATGCCAGGGAATGAGTGAGAAAATGCATACGAAGTGATTAATAAATGCTTCTGACACAAATACCTGGAAAGGCAAATACAGAAGGGATGTTATTCCTGACACTTGCAGACAAAGGAATGCACATAACCTACACTCTGCTCTCAAGCTTATGTTACATTAATGGTGAAGTCAGATTAGAGAAACAAAAAGGAAACCCACAACTTTCTCCACTTTGGCAGCCGAAACCAATGTATGTTTTTGGTCACAGAGACCAAAGCAAGCTGAGACTGCTCTTTGGTGGAAATCAGGTCAAGCAGCAGTGTGACCTTATTCAGGCCACATGCTGCCCCTCTTAGAGGGGTATTGCCTAGGCAGCTGTTTTCAATTTGGCTTGAACTTAAAACTCCTCATGTATCCACAGAGCTCTCTAGGTTAGTATGTGGAATCTGATTCTGCTTTTATTGCAGAGCTTGTGTCATTCTGGAGTTGCATATTACCAAACAAAGGTTCCCCCCACTCCCACCCCAGCTTCCTAGGCAAACTTCCTGCTTGAATCCTCAGGAATCCAAGTCAGAAAGACTAACACTATGTTCCCTTTATAAAGCATCTCCAATGACCCCCCCTCCTTATTCTTACCTCTGCGTTCAATCTCTCCCACCATCTGTAGCCCTAAACTGTGCATTTGACTGGAAATGTATCAGTCAAGGCACCTGTGGCGGGATAAAATTGGTTAGGATTTCATGGTCCCATCCAATTTCGGCTAGCAGCAGGCAGGGAGGGCAAAGTTCTGAGTTATGGAAGACCTTGTGTTTTGTACTTTCCTAGGAGCAACGGGATTTGGCGAAGGCAATTTTCATTGTTTTTATTCTCAGATGCAACTTTGCTTTTACGATTAGCTTGTCAAAGCCTGCTATAGAATATTTTCAGGACTGTCCTTTAATGTATCCTTCTCAGGTAGGGAAGTAGCCTTTATTTTGAAAGTTATTATTGTAACCTTTATTTACATTCATTGAGAGGGGAACAACACCAGTCAAGCAGACGCTGGCATTTAGGAATGAAAGAACTGCATAAACAAGCTAGTAAATAGGAATTCTCAGTGCTTCGCCCAGGAGGAAGATAGGTTCTTATCAGTAAAAGAGAAGAGCAATTTGTTTTCTTGGTGGATAGGCAGAGGTGCAGGCTATGGTACCCAGACAACAGTAAAAGAGAAGAGCAATTTGTTTTCTTGGTGGATAGGCAGAGGTGCAGGCTATGGTACCCAGACAACAGAAAATGAGGCAAAAATCTAGTTGCTAATTTTATTCCTTAAGTAATAGTGAATATCTCCACCAAATACTGATTTTCCCATTTTAGCCTCTCTCTTTTCTTTTACTATAATAAGAATGCAGTTCTGTTTGATAACAAGGTAACATCTCCTCCTATATTCTTATGTTATCTTCTTTAGATTTGGCCAGCCAGAGGCCAAGTTTAAGGATGGAGAATAGAACCTGTGTTTACGATGGAGAATACTGAAACAAATTGTCTTCAAACTTCAAATAGACTAAATATGGGTTCTGAAAGATGTCTAGTTTCTTGTTAACAGAACATATAAATATGTCAAAGGATAGTCAAGATTGTATGAAAATTTAACATTATTTTCACTTGACATCATCATGGGGAACTGCCCTGTACTGTCCAGATGGTTCCCTTAAAAACACAAGGATTTATAAATGGAAGGGGGTGGGGAATGGAGGGCAGTAATGCATGGGAGTTCCCAATTAGTTTTTTGATCAGAGGAAAGAGCCACAGTCCAGGAATGCCAGTGGCCTTGAAGCTACAAAAGAAAAGAAAATGCTTTCTCTCTTAAAGACCCTAGAGAGAACAATCTTGTCCACACATTAAACACAACGAGACAACACATAAAAAACAAAACAAAACCCAAAACAAAAGCAAAGAAACAAAAAGCACCTCAACTAGGACTGTTAGATAATAAATGTGTGTTGTTTCAAGCTACCAAATTGTTAGCAACGTGTTAAAGCAACTACAGTAAGATAAAATAGATAATGGACACTTGAACAAATGACAGTGTACCCAGTTGCTTTATATAAAAACATGGGATACTCCCCTCCCCACAACACAGACATTCATAAGAGAAATAATTCTAGGAGGGTCCAGAATGTTTCCAAGAAGGAATTCCATCAGAATAAAGCAGGAAAAATTAAATTCAGATTCCTGTTGAGCTTCTATGGCCATTTTTTATCTCTCCATTTCTAAGACTCAAAGTAATCTCGGTCACCTTAGTTCTGTGAAGAATTAAAATCATTGTTTATTCTCTAGTCTGTTGAATTTATAAAGCTTACAAAGAAAAGAAAACAACTGACAGGTATAGGTAGAGTGGTATAGGCAATGCTTCTTGAAAAAGCTTATTTAATTCTGGCTACTTCTGCTATTGTTCCTTTAGAAAATAGAGTTAGACTCCACTACTATGTGGCGTCTACCCATTGACCTCCCTATCCTGAGTGCATACCAATCAAGTGTAACTCAAGAGAGACTCTGGTTTTGAAGTAGCAATCCTCTCCACCAACATCTCCAAGTCTTGTCTTCTCCAGGCTAAATCCTCCCAGTTATTTTCAGAATCCTGGTAATATGCTTTTGAACCCTTTCACTACACCATGGCAAATCTTCTCTGGACATGGTTTATTCTCATAATGTTTTTCATAAAGATAACACCACAACTGAGCACAATCTTCCAAGAAATGATGAACCATACCCAAGTATCCCTGTTCTCCATGGGGAACGTATTGATGAAATCTATATTGAAAAAAATAATAGCTTTGTGTATTCAGACGAACTGCTCTGCCTCTAAGCTCGATGTCCAGTACATACTGTGTTTTCTGATATGCACATCAGCTAGTGCTTAGGAATTATATTTTGAAATGCATTCACATCTCGAGCATTGTTGCTACTATGTATTACCATGCAGAAAAGCATTATGATTTTAACACAAACAAGCCAGAATTCAAATCCTGCCTCTGCCTTCATGGTCATTTCGACATGTGCTTTGATTTTATGACTGAATGAACTGATTGGATATGCTTCATTCCCAATAACCCACCCTAGGTATCCCCAGGTTGTACAGCAATTAATATACATGCCTGTTCTTCTTTTTTTGAATTTCCCAGTCAACTGTGCTATATCACCAATAACTTGTGGAACTTCACCAAGAACCCATGGATGTAAACTGCTCTGAATGACTACTCAAAGATCAGGGCACATATGAAAGAGAGACCAGACCAGCAAGGCTAATGAGCACAGTGTATGCCCTTTCTCTTGGACACTCGTCCTAATCTGAATAGGCAAACAGATTCTTCAGTAAATGTGCATTATCTTTTTTTGTTTTCAATTAACGATACCCTTCTTTACCTATGTGCTAAATTGCTACACTAAGATCAATTGATGGTGGTTAGTGATAAAATGTTTATAGAAAAATAGTATTTTTTTCAGAATCTCTGTGAATATCACCCAAACATTTCTTAATGATTATAGTGGTTTAAATAAAGGTGCAAAGTTCTTTGGCATCCCTTCCTTCAGTAAGAAGATCTTGATTTTGTTTCCTTGAATGCAATCCACTTAGAGACTTGTTTCTAAATAATAAAGAATAAAATAGATAAACAGTATTGTTAGAGTCCAAAGACTTGTAATATACCATCTCAAACAAATCTGACCACATTTATCATCCTCAGTAAGTCTTGGTGACAGTATCTACCTCCTGATAAGATATAATGCCCTTCCTTTTGTGCTCCTTCAAACCCATAATTCCAGTTCTATTATGAGAAAATCTTAAAGTCAAACTAAAGGGCATCCTATTATTTGGCTAGTAGTTGGGGAAGGTGCCAAAGTGATAAGCAACAATGGAAGGCCAATAAGGAGACTAAGGAGATATGAAGGCTAAATGTGACAAGATGTCCTGGATCAGATATTGGGCATGGAAAAGCACATCAAAAATAAACTATGGAAATAAGAGCCAATGATTGCTGAGCAGTTAATAACACTTACTGCTCTGGCAGTGACCAAGGTTTAGTTCCCAGCGCCCACATAGAAGCTAACAACAGTGGGTTACTCCAATACCTAAGGATCCAAGCCTGTCTTCTGGTCTGTCGCCACTATACACAGGCAGTACACTTGTTTAAATGCAGATCAAATGATCATTATTAAATCAATCAATCAATCAATCAATTAATTTTATAAATAGAAAAAATACCTTAGTTAAGAGGGCCATATAGGTGTTAATTTCTTTTTTTAAGATGTTAATTTCTTAGTATTCAGAGGTATTACATGATTATGAAAGGTATAGTATTATAAGAAGACAAACTAAGAATACATGGGATTTTTTTTTTTAATCTGTAAATTTAGAGTAAAACATTCAGCACATAACAATTAGACACAATGATCTTTCCTACCAGTCTTGTTATGGTCGGCCCTGATATAAAACCCCAGAGCTGGCTCCTGATATCAGCCCACTGGAGGTATCATTTTCTTTTGTCTCAGAGTTTTTCCAACAGTTTCACAATGTAAGTTAGTAATTTTCTAGTCATGCTCTGTAGAGCACATCATTGATGTTGTGGAGGGACAACTAAGAGAAACCCAGAGCTTTGTTCCCTAACTTCTCCAAACTTCAACTGAAAGAAAGATCTTCCTTGATCTTTTAAATATTTGAAGCCTACAAAGCGTCTCATTTGACAAAAAGTTTGTGCTAGCAGATTGTTCAGAGACTCTTTATAAACTTTGTTTTACCACCACTTACTCATAAAACTTCTCTGATAGGTAAATCTGTGTAACGAACACTTTGTTCTTTTTTCTCTTCCTCTCGTCTAAGATATTGCACCAGTAGGAGAAGTGTATTGATTAATCATCCCTGCACAGTATAACCCAGTGGTAAATATCTTGTGAGTCTGGCGCTTAGGACGTAGCTCTGTCAGTAAAGCACTAGCTACTTCAGCATGAAAATCTGAATAGAATCTCCAGCAGCCATGTGAAAAGCTAGGTCCAGCAGTACATACTTGTAATCAAACCCTACACACTGGAGAGGCAGAGAGAATGGTCCTTAGGGATTGCTGACAAGACAGTCCAAATGTATCAGTGAGATCCAGGTTCAGAAAAAGATCCTGCCTCAAAAAGTAAGGTGGTGAAAGGTTGAAGAAGACAACTGATATTGGCTTCTGGCCTCCACACATGCATACACATGTGCACATGCACAAAAGAATTACACACACACACACACACACACACACACACATTATTCATGTAAATAAGTGTTGTGTTGGATGCTGGGAGACCATATGAAATATGTCTCTGGCCACAGGATCTTGTCAGTGTTATCTATTATAAAATCATCATGACTGAGATGCAGAAGTTGTAAGCTTCAAGCCCAAAACCCAATGCCACACTGAAAGAAAGCCATAATCAATAACCCACTCCTTTGGGGAGCTTTCTTTGATCTCACAAGTAGGAAGCAGTTTGTTTTTCTGTTGTGATCTCACTGGTCACCATCGCTGGCAATAATCCCATGCCTTTCTTTGCTGAATATATATCTTAGTGCTTTTGGCAAAGACATGAAACATTTTATAGTCCACGAAGGTAAAGTGTTGAACAGTTATCCGTGTAAATGAGATGGACCATGAAACGTAAGGAAGACAATGAACAAGCTCTGGGTATTCTTGTTTCAAAAGCATTTGTCCCATGTTAGATCATATATTCACTTGTATTCTTGCTCTGCCACTGCCTATAGCATGATCCTGTTAATGCACTCTGGGGCCTGGATCTAAAATTGGAGCCATTTAGACCAGACAATAAGTATAAATTGCCAGGATGGTGCTTGTCACACAGGGCAGGGGTAGAGATCGTTTCAGAAATATTAGCTGAGAAAAAAATAGTAAATGACATCCTCTCTGAATTTTGCTTTCTTCTGGTAAACAAAATATCTAGTTTGCACGATGGCTGTGGATTAAATAGTAGAACAGGGACAAGCATTCAGTAGGATGCCTGGTGCTTGGCAGTGGCTCAATAAATGTTTGTTTCTCCTCTAATCTTTTCCCATTAGGTATTCTCTCCAGTGAGGGCTCCAACTTAAGCACTTCTCCCAGCCATGTGCTTCATTAAGGAGGCCAAATTAAGAATCCAAGGTGCTTACATTTAAGAAAACGCAAAAAGATGCTAGATCAGAAAGCACAGCGTGAGGCGTAGTGTATTCACAGTAGCTCTGCTAAGAAAACATCTAGGCTCCCAGTGGAGAGACTGAGGAAGCACCATTAGCATAACAGGTGTCTTTGTTACAGGAATGACACTTTAAAGGCAATCCTCCTTACCCCAATACATTCCCCAACTTCAGGAATGCATATTTAATTATGCTTCATGTTATAATTGCCGCTAGTTCTGTGTTTCAGGGTGGGAGTACCTCACCCCACAAATTCAGGAAGGTTTTTATAGAAATGGCTGAAAGCCATAATGACTTCTCAGCTCTAGGGTCCAGAAGGAAAAATATCAATAATGCTGCCTTAGGAAAAGAATTATGGGCTTCCTTCCTTTGCTTAAAGAGCATCAACCATTGAAAGCAAAGGAACGAATAGGAAGCACAGAAGAAAGTATAGCCCATTAGAGGTGAACCTGGACTATTTTCTTTTTAATGCAAACAGGAACAACATGGACTATGTAAAGCCATCTAACTTTCACAGGTGCAAATTAGCTATGAGTCGCGTTCCCCTGGCTTCATGTGCCTAAAATTACAAAAGCTTGAAGCTGATCTCAAGAGGACCTGGCATCAAGCTCTTGGCTCTCCCTTTCACTTTCTAGGCACAGGTCCTGAACCTGTTTTTTTTTTTTTTTTTTTTCTTTTTTCTTTTTCTTTTTTGGGTTCTCGACTTCATATCCACTGTCTCTGAATTCTCATGGCCATTTAATATAGAGTTGTTTTTCTTCCTACTTTACACGGACAGAAGCAATTATTTAATTAACTTACTAACATCATAAACAGAAATAAAACTTTTAAACTCAAATTCAACCATTATTCATCCTGTATATTACACTACCTTTTTATGATTTTTTTGAACATGTAAATTTCCCAACTCTCAAGTTATTGTCTTTTCTGATTTACTTAAAGAAAAGTCGTTCCATTTTATGGCAAGAACACTAACTTAGGATTGTAAAACCTACCTTCTTGAGTCTTCAGTTATGTAATCTATTATTGTAAGGAGCAGACATGTAAGCTCTCAGCAGGTCCTGAACTTACACTTCTTGTTCAATTAAAACTTTATGACCATCAATTTTTAACTTGCCATGACCTGCTACTATAGTCATTGGCAAATACCATGCCCAGTTCCTTGGCTAATTGTATTTAAATTTTGAGTATTTTAAATAATTCAATTGGGTATAATTCAGAAGTGTTTGTGCTTCTGTGACAATAGGGTTATAGAAACTCTAAACTAGAAACATTAAAACCTTTCCTGCATTTTATATATCACAACATTACAATATTTCTATCATCAGCTATTCCTCATTGGTACCCCCACAGTCTTCCTAGGCTACCCATTCTCATTGTGATGTCTAGATAGTAATTTGGCTTTCCCATTGAGTGCTTATGTGATCCTGGCTGGAGTGACCATTCATCGCTCAACTCCCTTTTCTCTTCTATAAGACAATACCAACAGTAACAGGAAAAAAAAATGAACATTTTTGTCTAAGTAGGCAAGGATGCTACATTCATTACTTTTCTTGTTGCTTTCATCAAATGTTTTATAGGAAAAACTTGAGAGTAAATATTTATTTGAGCTCATGATTTCAAAGGGTTTAGTTCATCAAGGCATGGAAAAATAGACAAAAGATAACTTCATATTTCATGGTACAAGAAGTAGAAAGAAGGAAAGTTGGTTATCTATTCTTTCCTCTTTCATTCCATCTGGGTATCCAACCATGGAATAATGTCATTAACATCCAGGGTGGGTCTTCTACACTCAGTTCATTCCCTTTTGACATGCCCTCATGTCACACTTACAAGCATGCTTCACAAATATCCTAAGAGATTTTAAATCCAGTGAATATGACAATGAAGATTAATCATCACAATCCTTCTCATATTAATTGGACACCCCAAGACATCATTTTAAAATGGTAACATTGCACCTATGGTCTCCCAAATGCTTGTGTTTCTTGTAATATAAAATATTCTGTCCAACTTCAAATATCCCGAGAGATTATAAGGCTAATGTTTCTTAAAACTGTAAGTTTAGAGTCTCCTTTGAGACTCAGTGAAAACGCATGTGCACAACCTCTTTAAGGATAAGACAAACAAGTCTTTACATACTTCAGTGCCAAATGACATGGAGTAAATATTCCTAATTTACAAAGAAGGAGCTAGGGCAGAGATAGAAGGCCTGGTATCAAAGCAAGACTAAAATCCATCAAAGCAGACATTAAATCCTCCAATTCTGTGCCTAGTATCTAGAACACATGGTGTCCTAATGTGATTTCCATTGGGCTGGGGCAGCTCTAGTCCTCTGGCACTGACATTTGTAGTCCACATGGCCACTCTCTTGTGCTGGCTCCACGTGTTGCCTGTTGTTTTTCTCAACAGATACTCCACATGGATGGATCATCATCAATATCCTGGTTGTTCTTCATTTCAAAATTTAGCATTACTGTGTTCTCTTCATGGATCACCTTTACCGCAGCACCTTGCAGGGAATTCGTCCCTCTTGTATGCTGCCTAGCTCCGCAATCCTTTTTGAGAAGTCTGGATAGAATCCCTATGACTATAGAACTCTTGTATTTTTGCCCAGCCAGCCCCCCACAGGGATAATTCCAAGGTCTGCCACCAGCTCAAGCAACATCTGAGCCCCTTTGGAACATTGTTTAGAAATCTCTTCATGCCCTGGAAACAACCAAGTGAAACCTAGCCTGAGGGAGCAGGGTGTCAGTGTTCCCCTAGCTAGTAAGGAGAAATACTTTCAAATAAATTTAGAATTTTATGTCATGGAGCCAACAACGGACAGAGCTTATCCAGTTTCTCATTATCTCAATAGAAAATATGTTACTTCTTTTAAATTAACTAATTCCTTTAAGCATCATAGCCTCTTTTTTCACAACTTTCTTTTTATCCCTTTAATTAATTAATTAATTAATTAAATTCACATCCAGATTGGAGGTTTCCCTCTCTCCTCTTCTTTCAGCTCCTCCTTTTCACTCTCTATGCCCCCTCCCTTTCTTCTCATAGAAGGAAGGACCTCCCATGAATATCAACCTTACTTGACATATCGAGTTGTAGTAGGACTGGGCTCTTCTTCTATAGAAGCTAAACGAAGCCATCCAGTTAGGGAAAAGGGATACAGAGGCAGGCAACAGAGTCAGAGACAGGCCCTGCTCCTGCTGTTAGAAATCTCACATGAGAATCAAGCTGTACATCTGTTACATATGTAAAAGGGGCCTAAGTCTGGTACACACATGCTCTTTGATTTGTAGTTTGAGTTCGGTGAGACCCTATGTGCCCAGGTTAGTTGATTCTGTAGGTTTTGCTATGGTGTCCTTGACCTTTCTGGCTCTTAAAATCCTTCCTCCCCTTCTTCTAGAAGATTCCATGAGTTCTCTCTAATGTTTGTTTGTGGGTGTCTTTCAGCTGTATCCTTTTCTGGTCATAGTGCATGTTTTTCATATCTTTTTGTTCTCATTTTTCCTTCAAATTCTCAATACCAGCTTGCTAAAAACAGCTAGCAATAACTACTTTACTGTCTGAATACTCTATTTTCTAAAAATTTCCTTGACCAAATTTATTAGCCTACCACCTTTAAACATCTTCTCAAAAAGTTTCTGGACACAGTAAAAAATTGAAGAAATATTTGTTGGATTTAAATATGAATGGCCTCTATTTTAATTTCTAATAAAGTCTTCATTTCCACGTGAAACTTCATGAGCCCAATATTTACTGACTGTATTTTTATCACCATTATGATCTTTTGCATTCCTACCAGAACCACCGGTTGATCTGTTCCTACTGTGTTCTAAGACCTTAACACCTTACATTTATAAAAACCTTTCCAATTTCCTCTAGCAATCCAGTTCTTTATGTATAAAGAACACTCATTGTATTGAGTTTCTCAATACAGTGGCTAGGTAATTTGGCAATAGCCATTTGTATGCTAGAGAGGCAGAGAACCTAGTAGCTGCCTAATCCAGGAAACTCATCATTTCACAACGAAGAGTCTAGAAACTCCCTGGAGAGTTACAAATATTAAGTTCACACTGAAAGGCCAAAGCAGCTGAAGTGTGAAGTTAATAGGAGATCATTACAGCAGTGAGATGTACACTCACTAAACAAGTGCAGGCTCACGAAATTTCACTTGGGCTGTTTGCTGATCCAGGACACCAATCAGAAGGTAAGTGACACTCATGTTGAGGGCAGGCATTTCTCTCCCAGTCATTGTCCTATCCTACTGAAGACTCTCCTAGTCATCAACCCTTTGTGGATAACGGGGCACAGACACACAGGTGTGTTTTATCAGTAGTAGGTATTTCTTAATCTTGTCAATCTGACATCCAAGTCCAGCCATCACAGAAGTGTGTGCTTTGTATTGAAACTGCCAAGGCACCATACAGATATGTTAGTATTATTATTACACTATCATTATTAATGGCAAATAAATTAAGTATTTGAGAGTGATTACATTCTGCCAATATAAGGTATATTCATCATAGCTCATGTGCTTTATTGACTTTTGCATGAAAACCCCTTTGTATAAGAACCTATTTCCATGTTCCTCACTCAGCTTTTAAGACATACATTGACTGGACCAGGAATGGTATTTTTATGATGAGTGTGATGAAATAGTGCCCCAGCAAAAACATAAAATGAGGGATTCCACATTCTGGGTTCAAGTCTGAGACACATTACTTCTAAAGGAATAATTTTTCTCTTTCATGTGTAATAGGAGGTTGAAAATAGCCTTCTCCCAGGTTATTATAGCAATTAAATAAAGCCTTCATAGTGTTCTATTAATACCAGTATCCTGCTGATACACAAACAGCAGTAACAAAAAGGAAGGAGCCATGCAAGTGAACACACTAAAGAGGAAAGAAGAGAGGGTTCAGGTGTGCATTTTCAGTGCCAGTTCCCCCTATGCTTCCTGCTCTATTGTGTCCCCTTTCATAAAGTGTTAAAGGGTGAAAAATGCATTAGTGTAAAATCCATCTGCTTTTTATAACTTCCAGAGATGCAAATACGCTCAGGCAGCAGTTTTTTTGCCACTCCTAATTAATTCCTAAACAAAGACCGCTCCGGCAGCAGCTCAGTTTACGAAGCCAGTTGACCTCCTGGTGCAGAAATGATGACACAGATGCTGCTGTAGCTTCACAATCTCATTTTTCACTTTGCACCACTTGGTAAGGCCCAACATATTTCCACCTTCCCCAGAGCAGATGGTCTGTAGGGTGATTCTGAGACTTAGAAGTGTTACTGCCAGTGACTGCTGACCTCCCAGAAGTCAGGAGACTAATGAGAGCAGCCTGGGTTGGAGCGGGCCGGAAGCTTGGCATTGCATTGATGTGAGAGGCTCCCTGATTTCAGAATCTCCAATAAATAGAATTCCTGGGTGCCTGTGAGTAGTAATAGCCACAACTACAGTGAACGGAGTACCTACCAGTTGCCAGGCAGGATCATGGATATTATTCTTGAGCTATTTCATTTCATTCAAAGTCATCTTTAAGAGGTGAGAGATACTGATTGCCCTAAATGTAAAATCTAATAAACAGGGTATTATGAACTCATATCAGTTGCAGCTACTTGTGTAAGAGTTGTACAAGGTCAAGCCAGTGAAGACTTTCATTAGGCTCTCTCCTTAGTTAAGGAATAGCAGGCAGCAGGCAGAAAGGGGAGTCACTTTATCAGAAGTGTTGTTGTGATCATGTTGATGATGCTCTGGAGGACGGACCTCCACTTGTCTGCATTCAGATCTATAAACTGGACTTAGTATGTATTTTTTCTAAGAACATGAAGGTAGGAGAAGGATGTATTTTAGGGAGGGTAGGAGTGGGCACTTGGCAATAGACAGCCTTAAGATACACTGAATACATGTACTATATGTTATAATAAAAACTATCTAGAAGAAAGAAATAGTAACATGGCATCAGTACTTAGAAGAGATTTACATTTTTTTCAGCCTTCATTTGTGGGGTGCTTCATATAGGTGAGGTACCAACCACTTCATTCAAGTGGCCTCGTAGACGCTAGGATCCATTGATATAAGGCTCTGTCAAGTTACATGTCTCCTTCTAAGTATGAACTATATGATGTCATTTACCATCATCAGCAGATCATGGAAATAATAGGATATGTGTATGCATGTACGTACATACATACATACATACATACATACATACACATATACATAAGCAGACAGACAGAGACAGAGAGACACAGAGAAACACACAGAGAGAAAGGATGCAGAATCTCAGTCTGGTGGAGGGTCTGTAAATGATCTTGAGCTTCCTTACTTTGTTCATTCATAAACAGTCATGTTCTACGATATCTTTTTTTCTGAATTGACACTAAGGAGAAGTTGCATAAAACTAAAGGAAGTAGGATATGATGAAGATCACTGGCATATGCTAAAACACTCTTAAAACTGCTACAGTGACTACATGGAGAACTGTCATATGCTCTGTTCCCTGCATCCTCTAAATCTGCATTCAGTGCTGTATGCTGAGAAAAGGTCATAGTGGGATAAATCCATCATCTGCCTCCCAATCTATCCACTTCAGCTATAGACCAGGCACCCATTCTGCCTGTCTTCTATATACTTTTTTAGCTTCACTCCATTTCTTTTTCCCAACTTTTGAGGTCACTGTAGCCACTAAAGATGGAGGCACATCACCTTCAGGTCCCACCTGTATCAGCAAAATAAGATACTTGCACAAAATAGCAGTAAAGGGGTGGCTTGGAAAGTATGAATTGATTTCTTTATTGTCCTTGGGGCTGCAAGACCAAAATGGAAGTTCTAGCATGGTAGACTTCTGGTGAGGCCTTTTGTCTACACTTTGTGTCTCCTGGTAGCCTCTCTTCTGTGTACATTCATTGCTCATGTCTCTGCTTATAAAGACATCATAAGACCCCAATGCTTATGACTTCCTCTAAAGTAAATGACCTCCTTAAAGGCTCTGTCTCCAAATGTAGTCACAGCGAGGTTAGGGTAAAGGCTTCAATGTATGAGCTTTTCTCTGTAGTTCAGTCTAAAACACCTGCTGTTCAGAACCTCAGAAAGATGAGTCAAGGCTCCACACAGAGGAACCTTGCATTGACTAGCTATAGGATTTCAGGCAAATGTTCCCCAGTGACTTTACCAACCCATATTGATGGATACTTAGGGACTTCAGCTTCTGATAATGACTAACTGTGGGATCCTAAGCATGTCTCTCTTTAAGACTGTCTCCTCTGCTATATAGAATACTGAAAGGAACATAGATTTGGTACGCCATCGAAAGTTTTTTTTAAATTATTTTCATAATTCTTTGAGATTTTATACAATGTATTGACATCACATTCAAACCCTACTCTTTCATCTAACCCAACCCAAATAAGCCCCACCTCTCTATCCTATCCACATTTCTTTCTCTCTCTTTATTTCTCTTTATTTCTCTTTTCTTCTCTCCTTCTTTCTCTCATACTATATTTCCCACTGTCTTTAATTTTGCTGCCCAGATACTCCTGGGTTTAAGGCCATCCACTGAAGAGCCCTGGACCTTCCAGAGCTATTTCCCTACAGAAATCCATCTCTCCCACTCACAGAAAATATCAATTGTCAGAAGCTTCTCAGATAGGGGTGGGAGCCTATGAGCCCTTCTCCCATTGATCTAAAAAACTGATTGGCTCAATCTTGTGCAGGTCTTGTACACACAACATAACTGTTATGAGTTCATGAGTACTCTCGTCTTTCCACTTTCCACTTAACAGGATATTAAATAGAAATAGATTCCATTAATGTTCTTAAGCCAAGGGAACCCAAGCTTTAAAAATATTTACCATTTATTGAGTAATCCCAATTAATTAATAGAAAAATTTTACTTAGTGTGGATGTACTATTATTGGGTCCATTTTGCAATGGAGGAAACCATAACCCAGTTGATGTAAGATCATACAATTTTCAAAAGGCTCATAAATCTGAGTGTCCTGAATTCTCCTCTCTGCTTCCAAGATCACATCAATCAGTTCAATGTCCCAGACATGTGCATCAGGCAAGAATCATTTATCTAAAACATGTTAATATAAGTGAGAGAGCCTCCCATTTCCCCTGGATTGGTTCCTATGGACTTGTGCAACATGTACACAAAGCCTAAGTCATAGATATGTTCTTACTGTTCTACTACTGTGAAAAGACATTATAACAAAGACAGCCTGTTATTTTACTATATGTTTTAGTTTTTGTAAATGCTTATTTTTTGCTCGCATATTTTATTTATCATATTGAAAATAGATTCTTATCTCACACAATATATCCCAACCACTCTTTCCCCTCTCTGGGCTCCTCCTAGCTCCCCCATTCACATCAACTATCCCCGCAAATCCACTCTTCCTCCATTTGCTCAGCAGGAAAGAACCAGCCTCAAAAAGATGACAGACAATCTACAAAACAAGATACAATAAGACATGTTGAAAGCCTTCATATCGAGACTGAACCTGGCAACCCAATAGGAGAGAAAGAGTCTCAAGAACAGGTAAGAGTATGAGACACAATCAGTCCAACTGTTATCACGACAGCTTATTACAAAAAGCATTTAATTACAGGCTTGCTTAGCAACTTTCAGAGGGTTAGTCCACGATCATCCTGATGAAGATCATGACAGCCAGAAGGCAAGCATGGCGCTGGAGTTGTAGCTGAGAGCACACATCAATTCTGAAAGTGGCAAGCAATGAAAGAGTCTGGTACTAGGGTGGGCTTTTGAAACCTCAGAGCCCTCAACCCAAGTGACAAATCTCTAACAATGCCATACCTCGTAATCTTTGCTAAACTCTCCACCAACTAGGAACTATTTATTCAAGAACGTGAACCTAATGTGGCCATTTTAATTCAAACCACCACAATCTTCTATGTAATTGTATTCTTCTTATGGAAGGTGAAGTCAGGGCAGGCCTCAGACACTTCTTGCAGGCAGCACCCTGAATGTAAATAAACAGAAATTGATGAAGTACCCATGGAGAAAGAGACAGTCTAGGGATCTGTGTGTGTGTGTGTGTGTGTGTGTGTGTGTGTGTCCCCACATGCATGCGATAACATGCCTGTGGTTTCCAGAAGACAACATTCAGGAGTCAGTTCTGTCTGTTAACTGTGTGGGTTCCAAAGGCTGAAGTTAGTCATTAGACATGGTAGCAAGTGCCTTTACCACTGACCATTCAAAAAAATGGAGGGCTGGGAGCTGGAGAGGCAAGAACAGAGCAACTGTAACAGACTCTCTTTGGAAGAGCAAGGATTTTGCTGCCAATGATACAAAGGATCCAGCTTTCTTATTAGTGTTTTCCTAGGCAATGTGACTTGGGCAAGGCTAGCAAGTTGATGCCCCTCAGTGAATCAGTCTGTAAGTTGGAGAGGCCACTGGTTCATGACAGGGGTTTGTTTGAATTAAATGAAAATCGTTAGAATGAGCAACCTGAGCCTTCGTCTTTCCCTTTGCCATGTTACAGGGCTAGAGGTTACTAGTTCTTTATCTCTGCACATTCCCTAGAATTTTAAATGCATATTCAGTCAGGCAGACCTGGGATAGAGTCCAAGAAACATCCTTTGAAATAAACACACCAGGTAGTTCTTTATGTTGTTGCTGTCGAGTGTAAACTCACCTTACTCTTTTGTTTAAGGTACTTATATTAGGTATGATTGGTATAGAATAAGATGTATTGTTTGGTGTTGGAGTTTTTTGGGGAGGTGGATATTGAATTTAGAGCATCACACATGCTAAGCAAGCACTTTACCAATAAGCTTCAGCCCTGTCATTTTTATTTTTCCTTTGGTTTGTTTATGAGATGGAATTGTGCTAAATACCTGAACCTATAACTTACCTATACTCTTACCCTAGACTTCCCAGTGGCTGGGATTACAGGCATATACTACCAGGCATTTTCCCCCTGAGATAGAGAAGCTTTCTATTTATAGTCCGGACTGTGCTTGAACTACACAACTCATGATTATCCTGCCTCAGCACCACAATGCCCCATGTACCATTGCTCCTGGGTTAAATGGTACACATTTGAAATATATTATCTCAATGAAAAAAGGAACCCTGGTACAGTGTTAGCAGAAAGTGTTATAGTTTAGATTAGTCATCATGGTAAAGAGTAAGAGGTCCCAAAAAACAAAACAAAACAACAACAAAAAAAAACTTAAAAATGAGCTAATACATGAAACAATCCCACCTTACATGTTTTTAATGTAGGATGAATATTTTCATACCCAGTAACACACTAACAATAAGTAGTAAAAGCAAACAATATCAGACCATTTTTAAAATGCTAATGTTCAGTGATTGAAACCAGGAAAGGATGGATCACACAAGTCAATTTAGTATCAAAATATATGGATTAAAATAAATACTATGTTGCTAATGGTGGATGAAACATTTACTATTTCTGGGCTTCATTTTTTCTCCCAAGTGATACTGAGAAATTATCATGAAGAACTTATGTAAGAATTAAGCAAAATACTGGTATGTAGTGCACATATTCCTTGACAGACCCATTTTCTAACAGCTTTTGGAAAGCTGTTAGAAGTTGTAATACTTCCAAGAGGGTCAAAAGCACAGGTAGAAACCCAGCCCCTCGACACCCCAATTTTTCTGCCTTAACTCCAACCTCACATTTGTTTAATCAAGCAATTTACACAGGGTAAAATAATTAGTGGTTTTAAGTGTTTTTGATACAACTAGACACTGCAATCAGAATAAATCATCTCTGACATATGCCCAGATCCTTCAAATGACAGATGACAAACAAAAGGAGGGCAAGGTCCTTCCTCACAGGCAGAATCACTGAGTTAATGGAAGAATTATTGCTCCAGCAATCCACTCCAGTCCTATTGAAAGGAACGGTCCAATTTATCAAAGCTAAATGAACATTAATTGCAGCAGTCTGGTAAGTTTTCCAGCCGCTATGACCTTCATTGAATTTTAATCCAAAACAGATAAGACTTTCTTCTACACAAGAGGAAACAACACAATTAGCACAAATGACAGTGAGAATATGAAGCAGACTCACACAAGCAGCACACACCACACACACACACACACACACACACACACACACACACACCCTCCCCACACACACACTGATTCAATATGATTTAAAATTCAGCACCAAGGAGGCAGGCAGAGAAAAGATAAACATGACTAACATCTGCCATGGCTCTTAACCCTCCTTCATTCAGGAGGGAAACTGGGGAGGCAGAAGCAAGATGAGGAAGGTGGCAAGCAGTAATAGAGACAGAATTTCAGTTAACTGCTGTAATTAATGTTATGTCTCATTTGGGAGAGATTAGGAAAAAACAGAGAGGGAAGATAGAAAAAACAAGTATTATTTTGCTATTAAAGACGCCCTTGAGCTGGGGAACATCCGCAGAAGTTTGAATTGGGTAATTGTTTGACTATCATTGAATCTGCAGACAGGATGATTACACCAGTGAAGTGAAATATAGTAGTGTGGAACCTCCACCAGGTAAAGCTCTCTCCACACAAAAGAGCCGACTTTCAGCTGATAATAGTTTACAGTAAAGGAGGGCATAGAGAGAGATGAATAGTAGGGACCATGCACACCACATGTGCATACATTCTCCCAAGCAACCAGATTGGAAACCTAGTGTAACGCACCTGTCACTTAACACTGGAGCCACTTTAAACATGGAAGCATTGTAATGTGTGTGTGTGTGTGTGTGTGTGTGTGTGTGTGTGTGTGTGTGTGGAGGGAGAGAGAGAGAGAGAGAGAGAGAGAGAGAGAGAGAGAGAGATAGGAAGAGGGAGAGAGATCATGGGGTGCAAACAGGCCACAACATGTATGTCAAGGTCAAAAAAACAACCTCAGATGTCAACCCTCACTTTCCAGTTTGTTTGAGGAAGTCTCTTGTTTTTAGTTGCATGTGCCTGATAAGATATCCTGGTAGCATCTTTAGCTCTGCAGTTCTCCCATTTCTACCTCTTGTATCACAGAAGGAGAACTGAGATTACAGATGTGCATGCCCTATGTACAGCTTTTATGTGAGTTCCAGGGATTAGAGTTCAGGTTATCACATTGACATAACAAATGCTTTATCTACTTAGCCATCTCTCTGGCCCCAGAAGCATTGCTTTTATGGTTCCCATTCACTGTGAGTTACAAAGCATAGATTAGATGACTTAAAATATTATCATGGTGACTAGAGATTGGCCAAGTATAAAATTCACCATGTTTCTGCAGTGCAATAAATCTCATATATAAAAGTAATCTGGGAAATGTGCAATCATACAGTATTGCTACACAAAATACAAGGATTATCCAAGTTTTCTACCAATATTCTTTGTGTGTAGGAAGGCACTCCAGATTATAATTTGGGGCTCTATTTAGCATTTAGCTATTCTGTCTCCTTCAACAATTCCAATATGTAATGATTGCTTGGTTCTTTACATCCTTTATGTTCTGGACAATTTGGAATATTACTAGTTATATATTTGGAGAATATATCTCATAGGCTTGTCTGATATTTTCTTGCAATTGATGGATACAGTTTTAACTAAAATGTTCTGAATGTCTCAAGCCAAATGGTTTATACCATTGGCATACTTTATTACTTATTAGGATAAACTCATAGATGTTGTAGGTTAAATGGGGGAGCCCAGAAAGATACTGTCTACATTCCATCTGTAGAAATTACAGGTGCTCCCTTATTTTAAAAAACAAGCAAGCTAGCATGCAAACAAACCAAACTAATAAAGATTTAGGTGAGGAGCTACCAAAAAGAGACTATCAAATAATGCCTTCAACCCAGTGAAAAATATGCTTACGGGAGGTAGAGAATTGAGAAGAACTACAGGGAAGAGACAAGAAAGATAGAGGAACAAATTGTATTTAAGCATCTCCAAGCCCAGGAATATCAGGAGCCATGGTAAGCTGGAAGCAAAAATAGAGTATTCTTTTGAGCCCCTGGAAGAAGTACTGCCTGGATTACGTCGTAGTTGTAGATTCCTGGAACCTAAAGTAGTTTAGGATACATTTACATTGTTTTAACCCCTAAGTTTGTACAATTTATTATGGTAGCCTAAAGAAACGAATAGAATTGGTATTAGTCACACTTCACCATAGAAATGTCACTCCTTTCTTTTGGTAATTCATAATTGTTCAGGGCAAAGTTACTTTGAGACTGAAACTATGCTGTTGTTTTCAAAGTTACCCCATTTGTTTTAGTACACATGGTAGATCTGGTCAGCAGTAATAATTACAGTGGCAAATACTTAATAGTGGGATTCTATTTCCCCATTTCCTCCTGAATTTATTAATTGGAAGTTCTACTGTAAGGAAAAGCTGTCCCTTCTGCCCCGTTTATTTACATAGTTGATTAATTGTAACAGCATTTCCAAGTCGATATTCTTAATAACTCTAGCCCAACTCAACTCAGAAGATATTTAAAGAAAAGAAAATTTAGAGACTAAAGAAAAAGGATTCACTGAGCTCCATGCTAAGATGCTTTAAGAGTAGTTTATTACTTATTTTGCCTTCAGCCCTGTGGAAGTATATGGTCTCCATAATCTCATTTACAACAAAAGAGGCAGTGAACATTAGAATCATACCTATTTGCAAACAACAATAAGGGAAGGCATGCATTGAATGCACAGCTGTCTGTCTCCAAGGCTATATCACTTCCTGTTATTCCAAGCTGCCTGTTGAGCACAGGAAAGAAGAGAGAAAGGAAAAGTAGACTCTTCAAAGGTACCACCAGCCTGAGCTCTGCCTCTGCACTCACATTCAACGTAGACTGACTCAAATCATGTGGGTAAAACAATAAATAGTGTGAGTATCTACACACTAGTATGTGCATGTACACACACACACACACACACACACACACACACAAACACAGAGCAGGGGGAGGGGAAGCTCTGTCTATGGTGTTGTAGGAACACTACATAATAGCCCAGGGTTCTTGAAGGAGAATAAATTATAGAGAGGTTAGAGTAGAATGGGTTTGTCATTCTAATTTGTATATTTGAGGGAGTTACCATGTATAAAGCCACCCCTTGCTTTGTCGCCACCTCAACTTTACTCCTTGGAATGGAATACCTGTCACCCTGTCTTCCACCAACTGCACTGTCTCCAAACCAACCTTCCTCCATGTTTTCTTCACTGATCCCTAGCCTATGAGAATCACCATATACCATCCTCATTGTGCATAATGCTTCCTGTCTCTTTCTGGCATTCGAGAGCCTCTACTCATCCCAATGTGGTGCCCTGCACTGTCTATCCTCACTACTCTTGCTTCTTGCTCTCTGTGCCTCTCTCCTGCATGTGTTTCTCTGTTAACCCCTCTGTCTGTTCCTGATTTCCTTTCACTGTTCTTGCCTCTGATTTCTCTCAGTTTGCTTTCTCTGTCACTTTTTGCCGTTGATAGTTTTTACTCAGCTGGTATAGACTAGTTTCTCAATAAATACTGACAGTTGTCTACTTTTTCTGTATGAAATTTTCTCTTCCATGTTCTACCTCTATCAAACCAAAATGTCCTCATGTATCACTTGGCCAGAAGCCTTCGAGGAACTATCTGCAGAGCACTTTTGCAAGCTGAATCCCTCTGTCTTCAGGATGACTTTGTAGCCTTTTCCCAACAAGGCTTCATCTGACTGAACAGGCATGGATACGCCTTTGTATTTTCTTTTTCTTTTCTGTCTTTCTTTAAAGAATTAATTTGTTGTTTTTGCTTAATTAGTTTTTTCTTGAGAAATTCGTACATGAACACTGCACCTATATCACTTTTTTTTAAAAAAAATTTTATTGGATATTTTATTTATTTACAATACAGATGTGATCCCCTTTCCCCATTTCCCCTCCCTAGAACTCCCTATCCTATACCCCATCATTTTTATACCATTTTGATTACATGCCTACCTACATCACTTTTATTCTTGCCTCTTGTCCAACACCTCTCATGCACCCTTCATTGCCTCTTATTTATTATATTTACACACACACACAGAGAGAGAGAGAGAGAGAGAGAGAGAGAGAGAGAGAGAGAGAGAGAGAGAGAGAGCCTACTGAGTCCATTCATGTTTGCTAATATGTACATATGTAGAGGGCTTGGCAGTGTGGGCTGGATAAACTATGTGGGAGATTGTTTCAGGGGGAGACTTAGTTTTTTCCTCTCTCAGCAAGCACTGACCACCTGTAGTTCTTCATTTAGAGGAAGAACATGTACTTTCTGACCAGTAAAGATGGCTACAATCTGTTGCTGTTTGTCATGAATGGTGTGCATTTTCCCTAAGGAGAGCGGCTTCCTGCACCATTGGCTCTGCAGTTGGCCATGGGATGTGTTTTGGCCTTCGGAATGTGAAGGAAGCAACATCTGAGCATCAGATACATTTTCTGTTTTTTCCTAGATCCCCACCAGCTGTCTTGCTGATTCCCTCTGCCATGTAAAACAAATGTCTCTGACCGGGGCTCTGCTTCAGCCAATGTTCCAAAATGACAGGGAATGTAGAACTGAGTCACAGCCCCTACAGCTGCCCATACTTAACATGTGACTGGAGAAAGGATATCTCTAGAACAAACAACTGCGTGACCTACAAATGTTGGGTATTGTAAAGTGTAAGGTGCTTCCTGCTTAAGTGTTTCAATAAGTGTTTATAGTTCTATTGTTTTGGGAATATTGTTAATCTTTTCATTTATATTATCACCATTTGATACTATGATTTTAATTATATTTCAGTTGTGTAAATGACCAAATGAATAACTCTGATTGGCAAGATGACTATGTATCTTTCTATATATGGTATCTAGCCAAGTCTAAATTATAAGCCAGGATTTTAAACTGTGGATTTCTTGATTATGACAGACAATCAAGGTTGTCCTCTGGGCTCCACATGAAGGTGCACAAATTTATGTTACCCACTCAAACTAAGGATATGCAGACACACATACACACAGAAACATGCATGCATACACACACATCCACACACACTATACTTTTTAAAAAGCTGCTTTATTTATTTGTATTTTCTTCTAACAGATAAGATTTTCATTGTTATTTTACATAGATAACACCTATCATTACATGACTGATAAAATCAGTGTCTAGAGAATTAGTGATATGCTGTGAAGGAGTGAATTACTTGTTAGAGCAATGCTCTAAAGCCATATTTCACAGAAAGATTTAATAAGTTTTATTCCAATATAACACACATCCTTCAAATAAAGCTACTGATTACGAAGGGTAATAATAGTTTCTTAGATTTATGAGGCATGTTATAATCCTCAAAGCATTTCTTACATATTATGACATCAGAGAATCATAGATCATCTGAATTTGAAGAAAATACAATAGTCATTCTATCTATTATCCCTTTCAGAATCCTTATATTTGGGCTTCCAATTGTGGCTGATACACCCATGTGAACAGGTTTGCACTGCAGGATAACTGACCCACTCTGCTGCTTGAAAGCTTCAGTATATTGAGAGATAGTTTATGCTGCCATAGATAGGAATTCTGGTGTCTTCTAGTGTTCTCTCTTAGGGGTCCAACAAAACACATCTGTAGTATTTCCTATGGGGAGCTCTTTTTAAGAGAAAAGTGCCTTCAAAAGTCTTTTCTTCCACATCAAACCATGCATTTCTTTTCATCCCTCTTACAAAAACATTTGTCACAAAAAAGACCAAAGATTATTTTAAAGAAAACTCCATGATAAAAGATATTGATCTCAATCTGTTTCTTTAATAACTTCTGTGAAAATCTTTAAAACAAGACCTTGTATATCAAAATGAAATGATATCATTGTTTAAGGGATGTAGGGAGTAGAGTTATAATGTCCAACCCTGTGAAAGAAAACTGAAAATTATTTTTGCTGTAAAAATCATTAATAACTGTAAAACTAAATATATCCTAAAATCTCAACATAATAACAGCAGCAGCAGTAAAATGTAAAAACAAACAAACAAAGCCTACCTTAATGCAAAGAACAGCAAGAAATTCTGATCACATTTGCTAGGTGATTTTGCATCTAACCTTAAGGCCACTTGGAGCAAGTGAACTCTTACATTCCAAATAAGCTACCTTCTACAAAGTACTCCAGGCAACTAAAGAATGCTAAGAGCATGAGAAACAGGTCTTTCCCAGGGTAGAGCACACCAACTGGTTACCAAATGGCCAGCCCTGAGAATATGTGCAAGTAATTTGATACAGATCAAGCAGGTTGTATTTAGAAGTATATTTGTAGGTGCATATATTCATGAAACAAAAGTTAGTGAAAAGAGAGGCCCTGGATTTGAAGGAGAGCAAGGAGGGGTTTATGGGAGGGTTTAGCAGGAGTAGAGGAGGAAAAATGATGTGCTTATATTATAATCTAAAAGAAAAGACACGAAGTCGTTTAAAAAAAACAACTTTCTTGTTATTCATTTACATACTCAGATGGCAGACAGAGGAGGAAGAATGGCTGACATTGAGAGTTGATTCTGATGAACAATGAATGCCAAAGGTACCTACAGGATTCAAGCCAAGAGCCTGCTCTCACTCCATACCTGAAGGAAAACTGCTCATCTTCTTCTGGCTTTCCTTTCCCTTATCGATAAACTGCTGGCATGAACCTCTCTCCCAAACTGACAAAGTTCCAAGTTCTATCAAGTGTTTTGAGCACCAGAAGTGAATACCCCATAAATAACAGTCATGATAGACCCTTACTACTGCTAACATTTTAATAACAGTTTTTCCTTTTTGAGTACTTACTAACTGTCAGGCACTACGCCATGTAGAATCGTGGCCAAAAACACAGACTCTCAATTTGGACAGACTGGAGTCGGAATCTCAGCTTCAGTATTTATTGATGATGTGCATGAACAGACTTCAAAATCTTACAGACTACCAGGTTCCTCATCGGCAAACAGGGGTAAACAATAGCATCTTCTTTCAGAGGCTTTGCTGCACTAAACAGAATGATGCAAGTGTTGCCTTTAGACTGCCTGACAGCAGAAAGTTCCCCATGCCTGTGATTACAACCCTTCATTGTACAGGGTTCTTGTGAATGGAACCTCAATTGACACTGAGGAAAAACTCTTTAGCTGTGGAGGATACCTCCCAATTTTATGAGTGACACAGGTGATTTGACCAAATATATAAAGGTAATGACAGAAATAGCATTCAAATTTGGAATAGCCTCCTAAGCCATAAACCCTGATAATCTGCCCATGAATTTCACATAAGAGGGATGAATTGTAAGAAGTCATTTTTGTTACTGTAGGATTTAAGCCAACAACAAAGAAGACACATGGTAGTCAGTATATAGTAAGAAACAGAAATAAAGTATTATAAAGTATTTATTTTTATCTTTTAATTTTTGTATGCTCAAAGTCTCACCGAAACCTCTTTTATTAACCTTTAAGGAATTTTTCTCATCCCTTTTCAATTTTTGCTTATTTGTTTTTATTTTGCTTGTTTTTTTTTTTTTTTTTTTATTTAAGATAGCACCCACTTTGAGATCTGGCAAGGATTGTGTATGCTGATACATGTTAAAAGGAATTTGCAAAACAGACCATCATATAGTAAATACTCAAAAGAAATGCCAGGTGTTATGACAATTTCCTCTCCATCACACAGCAATAGAGGAGCACAAATAAGTCAAGAGCAGTGTCTCCATACTCCTTCAAACACTCACTGCTCTAACAGTAATATTAATAGCCACTGTCTCTGTGGGCTCACTGTGCATCATGCATACTAATGTTCATCACTATTTTTATATTCTCTTCACTCTCTGAGATTGATATAATCAGTATGGTTTTATAGATAAGAAAACTAAGTCTGAATGATGTTAAAGGACTCAGTCAAGGTAAAAGTAAGAAGAAAAAGGAAGAATGGGTGAGGAAGGAAGGTTAAATTAAGAGCCAGCAGAGCTGAATTCCACATATTGGTTTTCTTCTGGGCATTTAGGCTTCCTGCATGGCTGAGACTGATAGCAGGTAAGGCTAGGATTAGAGAAGGAAATAACAATCCACTGTCTAGTGCAGATTCACCAATAAGGTTTTTTGTTGTATCATCCTTTAGGATATTGAAAATCAGATGGTAGATCACTTGGAAAATAGGGAGCTGCTAAATTCAGGGTGGACTGAGGCTAAGGAGAATTTGGGTCCACCTACATAGCCATGGATTATAAAAGGTTACAGGTGCTGGGAACAGAGAATTGTCCTTAATGCTGAGGGAAAGATACAGATGTTAAAGATGCTTGCCTCCTCACATCCTTCTTTTGAGATTTCACTGCACTTTGGTCCTCTTGCGAAACATGTCAGACATTTACCAAAGATGAAAAGTACAGCTCATGAAGTAACCATGTGACATGAGCCTGAAATTCCAGGAAGCATGTTCCTAGAACTGTCTCCATGCCAAAGAGCCATGAGCATGTAAATTTGCTAAGTTTCAGACTTTTCATCTTTGCGATGATCAGTCTCCAGTCATCTTGGAAGCCATTCTCAGTGGTCACCATAGCAAATGTTTCTCTTTGTGTTCTCGCTGAGCTTTGTGTAGCCATGAGAACAAGGACAGAGGCCATGGCATTTAAAGCCCTGACTGTTCAGGGGACTACAGGCAATGATGAGCCTAATGTGGAACTCAATTTTCCCATTCACACCAAAGAAAAAGGAGTATAATAAATTAGAATACCCCTACCTTTCAATGGACCAGCCTCCCATAACAAAAATAAATGTCCTCATGTAGCTCTGATCCAAGCCTTTAAGATTCAAGGGCTTAGTGCAATTGCACATATTAGTACAATCTACACCCTATACACAACAAAACAAGGACAGAGAAATTAAATACTTGATACAAATTCACCAGGACAAGATAGTGGGGAAAGAAAATGTCACACACAGAATCTAGGGCCCCAGAGTCCTACCTGGCAATATTCCTAGAGACTGGTACTATTTTTGAGAAGCCACCATTGAGGGTCCAAGATATAAGTGCCTTTGCAGCGGGTAAGGAGACAGTAAAGAATCTATCTATATTCCAACTAGTGGACCACAAGTTCTAGGTGTGTGTGTGTGTGTGTGTGTGTGTGTGTGTGTGTGTGTGTGTGTTGCATAGAATATGTCAGCTTCTCCATTCTCTCTTCTACAGGCAAATCCTGCAGGGAATTTCAGTGGTATCTGGTTCACATTGAGTTATTATTTTCAAACTGAATTTGCTGAGCAAAGAGAAAGTTAAGAGATGTGATCCAGGGGAGATGGTTTACTGGAATAGACACTAGGCTTGGAGTCAGAGAAGGTACATTTAGGACTCATTTATAATTGAGATAATCTGATATAGGTTAGCAGGTTACAGAAAAAAATGTATGCAAGTAAACGTTATGGCATAAGATGGAATGCCCTTAATAAATATTTATCGAAGCTGAGGATCATGCCCAAACATTAAAGACAGAAAAGCAGTCACACCCTCCACCCCTCTTAACATCAGATGGTACTTCAAAGCCCAGGGGAACTGAGCAAGCACACTGAAGTGGTATTTGCAAATTTGCACCCCCAAATTAGCATGCAGGCACCCACTTGGGTTGGCATGTGGCTGCATCATTTGCTAAATATACATATGTATATGAAAAAAGTCTACCACACACATTCCATGAATAACACAAAGGCCTTGATTTGTTCTTCCACGTGCTGAGCACTTGTTAGGTCCAAAATTAACATTGCTCTCTGGCTGGGGTATGCGTATGTTTTTCCAAAAAGAGAAAAATTCCACGATCTCACTCAGCCCTAATCAGAGCATCTATTGCAGTGTTAAGTGTCACTCATCTTTCTGAGCTCTGCTTTTCTTCCATATGTTAGGGATATCATTTTCTATTTTCATCTACTTACTAGTCCACTCTAAAGGTAAAACAGAGGAAATAACTTAAGATTGGCTTTCAAGTGTACAATATTAGGGAATGAGGAGCATTGTGAGTATCAGATGCCAGCCCATCTGATATGCTTTCTGTATACTGGATGTGTCTTTTCCTAGCTTTCTACTTATAATGTAATAACACAAATTGGACTGCTTGCCTCGTAAACACAAAAAGACTGAGTTTGTTTCCCAAGAATCCACATCAAAAAGCCTGATACATTAACATGTACCTGTAGTCCCAGAATTTGGAACCCATTATAGAAAAATTCAAGAGGTTGCCAGCAAGCCAGTCAAGCAAATCAATGAGCTCCAGGTTCAGTAAGACACGGTGCCTCAAAAAAGTGGAGAGTGACAGAGGACCGCAAGTGCTACCCTTCTGGCCCCACACATACATGCAGTCTCTCTCTCTCTCTCTCTCTCTCTCTCTCTCTCTCTCTCTCTCTCTCTCTCTCTCTCTCTGGATTCTAACATTTTTAAATAAATAATTAATAGAAGACTGCTCAGCTGATTCTAGTAGCCTCCTTAGAGAGAGCAACAGATTCAAAGTGTTACATCATTCAGCAGACCTGCTACACTTTATGCATTCTTGATTTGCTACAATGAGATACGTTTTATAAATTTGTACATCACAGTTCTGAACAAATGAGAGGTATCCAATAAAGTCTCCAGCTGGTAAATAAGAGAGTCTCTGGGACTCTGTGCTGGCCTGAGTGCTCAAGAACAGTTCTACTGCTTGTTCAATATGGCACATGGGGTAAGGTTTTGTTTGTTTGTTTGTTTGGTTGGTTGGTTGGTTGTTTTTCTCTCCCTCAGAGTACTCAACAACTAGAATGTGGGAGAAATAGAGACATCATCCTAAATGGTTACAATTGGCTGCATTCAGCTCATTTCTTCATTCTACCTTGTCGTAGTCATGATGCTTAAAGCACTTGTGAAAGTGCTTTCTGTTTCAGTTTTACTCCAATTTTGTTTGCTCAGTAATTTGTAGAGAGATCAGTTGTATTTAGAAGCACTGGACCCACCCCTCAGCCAAGGAAGACAAGCACGTGACAGATGTTAAACAGCTATTCCCAGACATGTCGACCCAAAGGCCATAGTTGAAAACCCTTTATTTTCTCCCCTAATGGGCAGTTAGTCTGTTACAGCTGACAGATGATGGATGTGATTGTGACAGTCCGGATGATACCACAGAATCTACCTGACCATCTGAGTATCACTCTGTTGTCGTTGTACGAGCAAGTTCTACTCTTCCATCTGCTGACCGATACATATTGCTTTCTGTCCTCAACCCTCTTCCCATGTCCAGCTACTCACCATCACAGAAATGTGGAGGATATGCATCTGTTCCTCAACGATCTCTGAGGGCTCCTGGAGTGTGGGAGCAGTGGCCTGGGCCAGCTGCCCAGAGCTGCTCATGGAAACGTGGAAGTACAGTGTGCCATTCTCCAGCCACTGCTGTCTCCAGTGAACCAAAGAAATGTCCGCTGCTGTGCCAGACATCTCTGTAAGATAAGAGAGGAGGTTCTGGGTAAGACATGTGCCAGGCTTTTGTGCTCTGGGCGCAAAGCTGCTGCACACAGCCATGAACTCAGAAGCCCATTATTTTGTCAAGATGTTTTTTCCATATACCGCCTATGATCCAGGAGTCACAACTTCCATTTATTGATGGGAAACCATGGTCATGATATCCCTCAAGTAACACAGGACCAGAGGCACCATTTGATCTTCGTGTGTTCAGTGCAGTTTTTCTAAGGCCTGATGAATGGAAAAGTGATTGTTCTCCAACAGTGGAGTGAAACTAAGCAAAAAAAAAAAAAAAAAGTATTACAGTTTTCTGAAGTTGTACATCTGGCAGAAATAAAAGCAAGAACAATCTTAGGTTCATGTATAAATTTTACAGACACTGATCAGAAAATTCTTGAGTAAAAATTGGAAAGACCCACATGAGTATATGGTTTAGCTGAGGTTCTAGAGTCAACTCTACTTGGAAGATGGACTGGATAAATCTGATGTTATAAACCTTTCTCAAGTGTTGATGAGCACAGTTATATTTTGGACAATGTATGTTATGAACTCTAAATCAAGAAAGCTTTGTCATAGGTATCTACACTGCATAAAAATAATTGATGGGGAATGAAATGATGGCTCAATCAGTTAAGTGGTTTTCATGCGCACATGAGAGCATGAATTAGGATTCCTCCAGCACTCTTAAAAATTTCATGTATAGTACATGCTCCAGATCTTGGATGTGGAGAGAGTGAGATTCCCGGAGCTTACTAGTCAGTTAGTAAATCCATCAGTGAGTTCCAGATTTAGAAAGAAACTCTCCCTAAAAAGTGGAAGATAAGAGTTACCTGAGAATGATACCCAACTCCGACTTTTCGTATCCACTTACACATGTAGATATGGATATGCACTTCTACATACATACCTGATTAAGTGTACACTCCTCTCTCTGTCTGTATCTCTGTCTCTCTCTCTGTCTCTCTCTCTGTGTATCTCTGTCTCTGACACACACAGACACACACATGCACACACACATGCACGCACACACACAGAGCTATTTCACAACAACATAGCTCTATTAATGTCACATAACTGGAAGAAAATAATTAGACATTTCTAGTAATTTGTTAAATCAAATCTCCTAATTTGAAGATTCTAACTCTGTATGCTTTTATTTGTTCATAAATACTTTTGAAAATAACATGTGAATGAATAGTACTTTTATTAAATATTATATCACCACCATAATTTCTTATTAAGTAAAAAGGATGATGGAAGAGGTTTTATTTGCTTGGGCATTATAAATTATAATCATAGTGCCTTTTACAAAAGCAAGGCATCCCTAGATACATTTCAAAAGGACAAAGCCTATGAGTGCATCTGACTAATAAAGGAATTGGGAGATGGGCTTCCAGGAAAATTACCATGTCTACACTTAAATCAGAATTACTTTGGGAGCCAGATAGCCATAGAAGTGACCATAAGAAGATGTTACATCCTAGTAGTATCTAAGGCTTAGAAATTTGGTCCACTGTGGCCACAAAGGTGACTTGAGTCATCATCCCTACTGTACCCAAAGATCACATGTATGTTTCCACACACAGAGGAGAACTAGTGTGACAGGCCAAATTCAGCTTTTACTTATTCAATCAGCTCTTCTCTTCTGTAGCCTTCATTTTATCTGGTGACACTGAAGAGTCATCTTGAATAGGTAAGTAGATAATATTAACTCAACCAAATTCAACTGAATTTTCCTCATATACTCTGATCCCAAAAGACAGTAATTTCTTGAGGTTAGCAATCAAAAGTGAATGTGTTAGAGAATGTGTTTCTGGCACTTAGTAAGTTCTAGGAAGAAAGTTAGTTTTGAATTTTAAATTACATATTGATTTACAATCACCATAATAATTATTGATATAGATAGGATCTATTTCAGTCTTTATGAAACAAAGCTAAAGAGATTCTTCATGGTGTTTTCTTCAATGTTCCAGTCTACTGGAGAATTTTTCAAAAGACAGCCAACATTTCAGCCTTCTCCAGTCCTCTCTTCAGCCACCTAGACTGAGGCGTTATGCTCTCATTTTCTGACTTCCTACAATGCATCTTAACTTGGCTACCTCCTTCTCTTTTGGCTTCCTGTTTATTCTTAACCATGAGCTACAACAGAAGTCATCCCACAGTACTGAACATTCTATTCTACAGCCCTCCAGGGCCTCCCTCTTTCCAAATAAAAGACAAAGTGTCCAGAAAATGATGAATTATTATTCAAAAGTGCGCACAGTCTTGGATTGCTTGAATGATCAGCCAAAGATGAAGCAGAGATGGAGGTAATTAATCACAGTTTATCAGCTCTTACAACCATAAACACCAAACTGTGAGGGCTTATTATTGTACTTAGGTAGAAGATAAGGTCTGGGTCTTTTTCAGCACTTTGACTCCTCTAGGTTTGAGATGTTCTATTTTCCCAAAAATTCACTTCCCTGTCTCAGGACTTGGGACACTGGCAGTATCTTCTCTGGCAGCAGACATGCCACAGTAAAATGGAGATACTGTAAGAAATAATTTGCTTATTACCCCATCCATTTTGATAGGTACACCAAAGCTTAGAACTAGAGATTCACAGAACTTGGAACTGATGTTTGGCACTTGAAGTAGTTTTAGCAAACCCAGAACTGAATAGTCTAGGTCTGTAAATGTCAACAAAGTAGGAATGATGCAACTAGTATAGCCCAGTTAAACAGATAGAATAAGCCCTGGGGTACTGGTGGGAATCTGAGCTCCTTTCTCCTGGAGCTTTTAAATTCCATCATGCACAAGACTTTTTGCACTCATCTTTCCACTATGCAACAGGGTTCCAGATGGTTAGTGACACATTTAAGGTTACTGGTGCATCTGTTCTCAGCTGGACTCTGTGGCTTTACAGTCGACACATAATGCAATTGCACTTGCAGCTTCTTCTTTTCCTTGACTAAATTAGCCCATGAACAAAACTAGATTGAGCTCTTTGTTTGCTACAGCAATGAGTGCACAGTCAGCAGACAGTAAACGTTAAATGATAATAACAGTGTGTGAAACATAGTAAATATTGAATCACAGAGGATAGCTCAGAACTTACACTATTACAAAGAGACTGTTGTTGGGGCAATAGGAGTGGAAGCAGGAGACTGCAAAATGAAAATTACTTTAGTGGAAGCAAACAGCCTTGGTATTCATTCACTCACTCATTTATTCATCCATTCATTCACACAATATAGTTTATCATGGTCCTACACAGTTCTAGGCTACTTAACAAGTCAGAATATGGAGATAAATGAATTGGCTGCAGGGAGAACTGAGTCTGTTAGCAACAAAAGTTCTATGTAGTCTGCTGTTTCCCAGTCCCATGTCATGACCTACATACACATTCTCTGACATTCTACGTGACCTGACATTTCCCTTCCCTTCTATATGCCCTTCGTCATGAGTTACAGCCCTACAAACCTTAATCTATCCATTAAATGTGCCAGCTTACCCTTGTATCAGAGAATAAGTATTTTCTGTCCAATCCCCCTAGAACTCTTTCCAGAGCATTAAAATTGGTTTCTTCTCAGTAGCACCACCCCAGCCCAAATACTATCTGCTCTGTGAAGTTGTGCCTGAGCACTCAACCTGAAGGACTCCTCCCTAAGTATATCCACTCTCTATCATGTTGCCTTCCCCAAACTTCCTGATAGCACTTGCCACTATTAGAAATTTATCATACATATTTATTGGAATATGTGCTTATTCTTTACCTTTTCAGAAAAGCCGAGACCTTTTATGCCTTACCTTTTATGCCATTTCTCGAACACTTTAAAAAAGTTCTTGGCATATAACAAATGCTCAGTAAATACTCACTGGATCTCTAGAGTATAAGTAAATATATATTTACATATGTGTTTACCTGCATACAGATAAGTATACATATCCATAAGAAAAGAGTACACTTATTAAAAATTAGAATTCAGGGTGTTCAGTCTCATCAGAGAATTAAAGAATCAGTAAATAGCTGTTGGGAACTCCAAGTCAAAAAGGGCACTCTATAAGCTTAGAAACCAAGAACTACTCAGAGTAGTTTAGACACAGTTGAAGACAGATGTTGGACCCTGAAAGGTAGTGTGTTCCCTGGTTTAGCTAAGGCTAAAAGCCCCGGAGACCCTGAAAATATGGTAGGAGCTTTGCTATCTCCCCGTCACCAAGACCCTGTCACTACCTTTAGACCCCCATAGATTTTTGGCCATCTGTCATGTAACGGCAATGCCCTGAGCCCCTCCACATGTAGAGGATGTGACCTGCTGTCAGATAAGTGTAGGCTCAAGATAAATCTCCACTTTAATAAGGTACCTAAAGGCCTGGAGGGCTTAGCCAATAAGCTTTCCTTCCCAGAGATTCTTTCCTGCAAAAGGTATTTAATTTAAAGGTATTTCTTCTCAGGCCCACCCTGAGAAGAAAGAGGGTATGGTTTTACTCATCTTTCCGCCGTGACAATAAATGCCTTAAAACTATAGACTGACTCTTTTCACAGGGATCTGCTATGGGGACCCATGTAAAATGCCTTTACCTGTAGAGCCACTGTCTAGTCTCCCATAGGAAGCCTCTCTGCACTTTCAACCACGATCACCACCAAGCTCAAGACAAGCCCAAGTTTGCCACCAAGCCATGGACGATCACTGTGGGACCAGCCGCAACTCCCCCTACTTGGTTCTCAGCTCTTCTTTGGCTTCCAGCAGCACCTGGATGTTCAAGTGTCTGAGAACCAGATGGCTCCAGCTGCAACGAAGGCCTGGGGACCCCCAATCCAGCTATAGCTGTCCCATGCCTCAGACTGCGCTTTCCCACCGCTGAGCCTTGTCCCAGGGCTTCCCTGTGGCCCAACACCCAACCTAAGTCCACGTGGGGTAAGCGTGGTCAACTCCCTAGTTCCTCCTCCCTGAGCAGCCATGTCCTCTGGCAGAACAGACGCGGGACCTACAACCCTGGAGACAGACACTGTTCTTCCAAGGTAATAGAAAGTCAAGGACCAGCTGGGTAACCCAGAAAATGGAGCAAGATGTACATGTAAGAGTGCAACAAATGCAAACCCATCAGAAGCAGGGATTTCAGTAACTTGTGTTAAAGCATCTTCTTTATTTGGCACGCAGTAAGCAACTGGCAGAGCAAGCTTGTTCAGCAAGCCAGCCCTGTGTCCATTAAAAACAGGTCAAAGAAATTGTAGCACGACCAAAGCCAGCTCTTGAAATTCCCTGCTGATTGATTTTCCAATTGCAGTTTCCCTTTTTCCTACCCCTGGTCCCTCCATATAAACATTTCATTGAAGTCTTCAAGTCATATTACAATCAAACTTAAAGCAAAGGGGGACTAAACACATTTGGTCGGGAACCAAGACGATTCCCATAAAGGCAGATTATGCTGACATGATGAATATAAAATGAAACAGCAGATATTAAAGTGGGAGAATTGGTGCACCATGCCTTCCGGTGGTAGTCTGACTCCAGCGCCTGCCTCCGCCCACCCTGCATGGCTTGGTTTTATATTGGAATCATAAAGAAACACAGGGATTGCCTTTTCACCTTTCTCTGTTCTCCCCCTATGGGCTGCAACTTGTGAAATATTCAACAGCCTCAAATCCCTTCAACAGTCCTACAAAGCGAAGCAAAAGGATCAGCCTTCATCAGTAATTCTGGGTAGCCCTCCATCCTGCCTCTGAGGCCACTGATGCCTTTCAGCCTCCTGGAAAAGAAATAAAAATCCCCAAGGCGTGTTATGCTTTTAATTGGCTTGTTCTTCCTAATCTATGGCACTCATTGTATTTTTATTTAATTCCTGAAGGTTATTATGAAAATAAGCAGCTCTTCTGATCTCCAGCCATCCCGGTAACATCTCCCATGTGGCTAACTAACCAGCCTTCTGCTTCCACGGCACCGGCTGACCCTCCAGTAGATTATTTGCAACAGAAATCTGGAGAGAGCTTCCAATGAGTTTGTAAATGGCTTGGCCTCACTGAGGGGGAAGAAGACATTATACGCAATTGCCTATAAGAGCTCACTGCCCAGGCAGGCAGGGAAGGTAGTGATGTTAACTCTAGCCAGCCCTTGCCACTGGCTATGACAGCTTCACAACTGATCATCATGCACCTTCTCAATGGGCCTAAGAAGTAATTGCACAGCAACCCATCCTCTTTTTAATCTCTATAATGGTTAATTAATGCAAGTCTTTATCATCACTCTCATGGGCTATTGCAACTGCTTCTGTGCCAGTCCAGGGTCTCATCAGAAGAGAAAAGACATTCAGTAAGGTCATTGAAAATTGTTTCATAAGAGGCCGGTTATAGAGACTTGGGCAAGACTAAAGCAAACCAATAATAGTGAGTGAAGTGGCCCAAAGTCAGTAGCCGTAAGGAGCTGTCAAATAGGTTTTTAGAAGGGGCCATTAATCTGAAACTCTGAAAGAGCCACCATTGTACAAAAGGGCTGCAGACAGTATCTGTAGCCTTTGTAGAATGACCCAGACCCAGCAATAGTGAAAGCTGTCCATGGAATGAAGACTCTGAAGGCATTCTCTTTCTACCCTACAGGTCAACTTCAGCGGGATACCCAAGGGTGTTTAAGTCAAGAAAATCACACAGGTCAGCCTTCTAGGGATCATAGCAGATGAGAAATGGATTGAAAATGGATCTCAAAGCACAAATGGAGACAATTTAATAAGCCTGCTACCTGGTATCCCTATTACCCGCCAGGCCAGGTTCCTTCTTTCCAATTACTCATCAAATTAGTCAATCGGAAGAAATTCCTAATTTGTAATCTGATCCTCTCATTCTTCTGTTCATAGCTTTTCTGTAGTGTCTAAGGTTCCTTGTAAATACATTTTGAGGGACCTGGAATATACGTCTCTTTTTGAACCAGTTACACCTTCATCTTCATCTCTACTTATTCCTTTGGACCTTTTCCCCCTTTTTTGTTTGTTTATGTCTTTACTATTTTTATTTTTATACAGTCCAGCCATTACCCTCTCCTGGTCTGCCCTCCCACAGTTCTTCCTTATTCCATACCTCCTACCCTGTCCCCAAGAGGGTGCCCCCACCACTGTTAGGCCTCACCCTTCCCCAGGGTCTCAAATCTCTCAAGGGCTAGATGCATCTTCTCTTACTTAGGCCAGACCAGACAGTCTTCTGCTGAATATGTGTCTGGGGCCTCAGAACAGCTAGTGCATGCTGCCTGGTTGGTGGCTCAGTATCTGAGAGATTTCAGGGGTCTGGGTTAGTTAAAACTGCTGGTCTTCCTATAGTGAACTCCTTCCCTTTAACATACATATTAATATACATGTTAATTCAGAGTATACAGTGTTGAAATTATGATATGTACAATTATTTCTCAATCTACAATGGGATTGCATAAACTGAGAAATATTTTGTGAGCCAGAAATAGTGTATGTGAAGTACACTTTATACACCTAACCTATCAGAGCTTATCACAACCAGCCTTAAGCATGCTTAGATTTCTTTACCTTATAGTGGAGCAAGATCATCTCATTCAGACTCTGTTTTATAGTAAAATGCTGACTAAACCTTGTAATAATTGATATACAGATCCCATCCTCATGGTACAGACATACTATACACTGTTGTGAATATATTGAAATCACTATATTGAATCAATATATTGAAATTTAAGTCTGTTGCTGATATTTTGGCACAAGACAAAGTAGGGGTTCCATGAACTCTTCACAAGTTGCACAAAACTATTTGTACCTCTGAGGGAAACTCAGACTAGGGATTCAGTAATGGCTAGAATCCCATAGAGAAATTTGACAGAAATGGCACCACCATCTTGCTCAAGTGCAGACATTCTGGAGAATGCAAATTTAGAGGAAAATAATTTAACATTCAAAATATTATGTTGCCACCGAGTGAGAGAGAGGGTGCTTATATGGAAAACAGGCAATCTTAGGGTTCTATCTGGAGATGAGTTTATGTATATAGAGCTGGGAGGAGATACACTAAAATAGTAATAAGGGTCCTCTTTGAATTGTGGGTTCAGAGGTGATTTCAATCGTGTGCAGATACATTTTCTCTGCATTGACAGTAAATCACCTCCGTAGTAGAGGCAAATATATGTACATTTATTTTAAAGATTCATGCAGTGAATCAAGCTTTCCTAAGATCTGGCAGTGAGATACGTTGTCCTCAGGAGCCCAGTCAGGGACTGAGAACAAAGGTATGCTATAAATAGTTCAAAATCAAAGTGAGAAGCTTGGAGGAAAGGAGATTGCTTGTGCTTGGATCTAATGTCTTCATAGAGGAGTCCAAAGAATGGGCAAGATTTTAAAAAACATATCTGGCAGACAGAAAGGTCTTCAGATGGAAGAAAAGGTACAAAATTCATGAGGCAAGAAGGTAGTAAACATGTGAGGAGATACACTGGGAAGAAGCCTAAGGAGGCCACCAAACATCCTCACTGTAGAGGAAGCACAACGACTGGAGTATCCATTGTAGAGAGAGCAAGGCATAGTAAGAGGGCAGCCCTTTCTTAGGCATGGAAGAGCTTCTTTCAGAACAGTAAATGTACATCCCATTTAGGGCTTTTTCACTCAGTTAGAGTTAAATCCTTATTCAGAGGGGTATTGGAGGCTCTCCATACAACACAAATGAAAATCAAAGCAAAGCAAAAGCAAAACAAAACACAGCTACCAACAAATGAACCAACAAAAACCCATTAGAAAACAGGACAGATAGACTAATGGCTGGATTCATAATGGATGTAGCTCAGTGTTTCGACTTGAACATCCTGGACTAGTGAAAAAACACCGTACTTGGGATAAGAAACTTAGAGTGCCATGTTTCCTCTATATTAACTGACGAGTTTACATAAGGACAAATCATAGAGTCTGTATGGTTTTTTCTTATTTGAAAAATAGGGGTCATAGTTTGCCCTACTTACATCATGTCTAATATAGAATTGAGAAAAAATAAGGCCAAACATAGAGACATTTTCACAAATCTGCAGGGTTCTGCAGTTAGTCCCAAAGTATACAACATCATTATCCTAGTCCTCCAACAGTGTATCTCTCAAAAATTATTAACTGTTTAAGATGTGTCAGGCACAGAGCTTGAGACAGAGAATAGACTATAGGAAGAGATACATTTGATTGATACCATCAGAGGCTTTCTCATCTTGCCAGTGATTTTCCTTTCCTCTGTTGTTGTTTAAAAATCTAGCAAACAAACCCCAAACCAAAAAACAACAAACAATCAGCCTCAGCTCCCCATCTCATACTTCAGTTTCTTTCTTTATCTGCCCTTTTAACCATTGATTCACAGCACAGACCTCCTCCCCTCAGTGTGTAGAATATAGTAGGTGCGCAATAAATATCTGTTGAAAAAATGTACGACTTCTGGTAAATTCATTGAATTTCTTGTTCTCAAAAAAATCATAACCTAGGAGAGGATGAAAGAAAAGCATGAAAATTTATGATGGTGTGGTAGTTGCCACAAAACAAGACACATAGCACTCTACAGGAATGTGTGTGAGGCCAGCTATGGTCCTTGAGGATCGGGCATTTGAAGGCTATGCAGAATTTATGGTCTGGATGGTATATGATTCTAAGAGATTCTGATGTCAGGCAGGCTTCATGCCTTCAGGATGATACGAATGGCATGCTGGGTTGGAGAGGTCGCCTGTGGGGACAGAAGGTGAAGAGGTGGCGGGGGTGTAACACAGTTGAGGCCCTGCAGCAGTAGTTAGAAAAGAGAATCCCTGGAGTACCTCAGAACCCCAGCACCACCATCAGCTGTCAGCACTCATCTCTGCCTCTGTCTCCAATCTGCCCATTTCTACATCCTTTGGGAACTGCATCTTTTATATAAAACTATTTTCCTAAGTCCTCGGTAGAGAACAATAATACAGTTATGCTTGGTTTTAAAGGAGAGAGGACAAGAAGAATTAAAAGTTATTGGCAAAGGAGAAAAGCATATCATTTCATATTAGATTTGAAAAAAAAAATGGAAGGTTGATGGAATTGATTCTCATCATTACTCTGAGCTACTCTTTCCTGAACCATCTCTCTCTCTCTCTCTCTCTCTCTCTCTCTCTCTCTCTCTCTCTCTCTCTCTCTCTGTGTGTGTGTGTGTGTGTGTGTGTGTGTGCATCTTTTCAGGAAGTCTTTTCTCATCATAGGCCTTCTTGTACTTTTGTTTTCTCCATGTGCTTGATAGTTCTTCTGTTCTAAGTCCACCATAACAGTGAGATTTACATTATCCTGTCCCTGAAAAATGGGAAGAAGTAGCTAAAATCAATGGGATGTCTGGGAACATTTGCACTACCTACTGAAGTGTCAGGATCTCATTCATTGTCTTATTTAGTCTGACCAGAGTCATGGGTAGGCAAGGTAGAGAATGCTCTATTTATTTTTTCAGCTGAGAGCTCTAAGGCCACATGTGTTTCTATTTAGTAAGGAGTAGAGCATTTAGGACCTAGTTTCTTGATTCAAAACTGAGTGCTTTTTGTAACACTCCTGCTTGGACAGAGAAAAGGGGTCAACACATTGAAGTAAAGAGACATTGAGTGGAATTTCACTTTGGAGCATGATATGAGAAGTACCAGGACAGTTATCCTGCTGGTCTACCTGGTGAAATGGCTGCATGTTTCTTCATTCTGAAAGTCACATTTTAGGGTTATACATTGTTTCTTCTGCTTTTAACATCCAAATATCACCACCACAAAGTGGTACAAGAATTATCATGTAATGTACAGTTTTTAGGGTCACTCTGATCCTTTCTATATAATTTACTAAGCTGACCTTTAACAGGATCACCTCTCTGAGCCTTACTTGTCTCAGAGAAGTGAGAAGAGAAAGTGGGAATCATAAAAACAATCTCTTGTGATTATTGTGAGCACTGGGGAATAGGATGTGTGAAGGAAGAAGCATTTAGCCTGTGGATATTCCCTGTCACTCATCTGTCTTCTTGTCATTTTTTTTCCATCTCACCTCTGTCAAGGCAAGAAGAGTCAGTCTGTTTTGAGTGTGTGTGACAGTATCAAAAGTAAAGAAAAAGGAATCAAAATAGATAAAAGGCTGCACACTTTGTGAATATTGTCTAAGTCTCTTCCTATATCTCATTCCAAGGTTTCCACATCCCTCCATTAACCCTAGAGTAATGATGTATAATATTATGAAATTACAGTCGAGAAGATGAAGGGATGGAGAGTTGAGCCACCTACTTTACCAATGCCAAAAATGAGGACCAGGGATGGGTAGAACTTGTCTTAGGTCCCAAAGCTCCACAATATAACACTCTTGCCATAGAACATAAAAAAGATCTACAATGGAACCAGATGAGATGGTGGAGGTAGAAATCTTCCTGACTTTAGGTAGTGATTTTTTTTAATCTTCATTTCTAAACCTCTCCTAAAGATGCTGTACAATGAATGCTCTTTATGCTCTTGATCCTAAGACAGACAAGTTGATCTCCTACCCAAGAGGCAGAACAGGTGAGGGTCAGTGCATGGATTCAGAGCTGACAGGCAATAAACTGTGATGAGCCAGTGAAGCCTGAAACCATGCAGTGCAGATGAGGAGGATAAGAGTTGTAGTAGTCAGTAACCAGAGTCCTTGAGATAAGATGAGATGAGATGAGATGAGATGAGATGAGATGAGATGAGATGATTAGACTGGCAGCCAACACCACCAGCTATTTTCAAAAAGGAAGACTAGGAAAAACACTTTTCCTTGATGAATCGACTCTTGGGTCAGACCCTCACCAGGACCCATTACATATAGATGCCACATCACCACACTGAAGCAAATTCCTGGTTTCCAACATTTAATCATAACTCACTAAACTCACCAGCTACACTCATCTCTCCCTCTGCCTTCACAGATGTTATCATTCTTCATAACTTAGCTGACCCTAGCACTCTGGAGAGCCCAACTCTTGGGGTGGTATCCTTCCTTTGAGCTGTCAAACTTTAATCTCTGTACTGATTCACTAACCTTGTTCATGCCTAGTTCTCATCACCTTTGCTAAGTCATAAGATTCACCAGGGCCATGAATCACTGTTATCTCCACTGCCTCCCTAGCAGCAGCTTAGTGCTCTGTGATACAGCCAGAAGTTATTGAATATAGGAGCATCCATGATTGAAATTAAAGCCTCAGTGAAGAAAACAGCATGGGAGACATCGGGTCACAATTTCATGTATTGGAAAAACTGAAGCACAGAGGGTGGGAAAGATGAAAACAGACTGGACACCAGAAGTAGTGGGCACCAAAAGACAGCTCCTTACAGAAACACTGGATTCTTCTATCTGTTCCTGCTATCATGCAGCTTGCACTTCACAGTTATCCACCTAACCTTGCTTTTATCCATACACCACTAACATGTATCAAAGCACTTGAAGAAGGTCAACCATGTGTACTCCTTACATTTTCTGTGTTTCCTTCCCTCCCTTCCCTCAGTCCTTCACTCTCATCCATTTTCTTCCAGCCTGCCTCCAATGCTCCCTTGCCTTTATTCTCACAGCTCCAAGGTCTTGCTCCATACTTTTCTCCATATCTAGGTTCTCTTTCTTTATCCTGCCCAATTAAATCTTTAGAACTTAGCTATGTAAAGTGACTCTACAGCCTGCATATCTCCTCCTTACATAGAAACAGATGTAATGTGCAGTTGTAGGTTCTCTTTTCAAGAAGTGAGATTGTTTTTCTTGTCCTGATCAAAGTTGGCAACATGCTATTTTTGGCTGATGAATGAATACTAAGAGTGATATTCTTAGAGAGGGCAGGATGTGGGAGGGGGTTTTAACTGAGTGTCTGAAAACTCACCTTTCTCTCTTCTTTGTTTTGAAGTTAAAACTAGGATGTTCGAAGATGAGAGTAGTATGGCCCATTTTTTAAGTTGCCCCAGACAAAGCTCACCGTGAACTACCAGTTCTGAGAAAGATTACCATAGGCATCCAGCCAAAGGTAGATGTTGAAGGTCAACAAAGACCTTCAGAAGAACTGCCCACCCAGCTTCATCTAAAGTACCAATCCCCATAAATGGGAGCCAAAAGCAGTCTGAAGTTATACACAGGAACACAGGAATAGCTACCTAGAAAAAGGCATCAAGTATATACTCTTTCTGAAGCCCTGCTCCCTTAAGGGTTGCATTGAGTATTCCTGCTCTATGCTTCCTTACACTGTTATGCTTCTCACACTGCAAGATACTCATTTCTTTAGTTATTTCACACCTCGCCTACTTCTGTTCCCTAAGTCTCAGAGCCTCTTTAAACTAAAGTCATCTCACTCAGTGCCTGATACTTCCTCAATGCCCATCTTGGAGACAGCATTCCATGGTCATATGTAGCACAAAACAAACAGAAATGGAAGATTTTTTTTTCCCCTAAGCAATACTCTACCCTGTTTCCTTCAGCCCCTCCTCCTCCTAATCAAAGTCTCACTGGCCCTGATTTGAAGGACTGAGCAGGTATTGATTGGTTCCAACATGCACTGCTTGAAGAGCATAATCTACCTCTATATTCCTTAAATAAGCTCCGTGCCTGTTCAGTGTGTTCATCGCAGCCTGAAGCCTCTACTCCATTACCCTTATTTATAACATGGTACTGGAGCACAGAGCCCGAGGCATCAGTGCAATGATTACAGGACCCTTTTGACTTGCAATTCACACCATTCAGTCCAATTTAGACTAGCTACAGATGGTGCCCAGTGGCAGTGAAGGAATGATTTGAGCATGGTAGGCTCATAGAGGGCAGGAAGAAAACTCCCTTTTGAATTTCTCATTATATCTGAGGATGCAAAATCCAGAATGGGAAGCTAAGAATTACTCTGTAGCAGGGCAGTGAGTGCATAGATAATAGCAGGCCACACCTTCTCCAGCAGGGCTAAACACCGGCAATATCTCCTGACCATTCTTTGCTTATTTGGTTGAAATGTCAGGCATATGTCTCCAGGTTATAAAATAGAAGGCTATTTCTATACTATAAGGTTAGCCAAAGGAAAAGTTAAATTTCATTCTTGTTGCTTTCTAGCCTTAGATAAGGCATTCATATCTCTGGGCAACTGTCTTCACATCTACTACATAGGAATAATGGCTGTCCGGTTCCCCTTCCCTAGACCACGGGAAGATACCAACAATAAACCTATAGAAAGGAATTTTGAATGCCATATTCTCTAAGCAAGAGTCAAGGTAATGATTAATACCGATAATATGATGAAAAATGTCTAGTAGACAAGTACCAACATCTGAACAGGAAAGGCTGAACCCCTCCTCTGACTTCTGAACTCCCCATTTTCCTGCTGTAACAGAGGTGCTGAGCTCAGTATCTGCTACAAGCCTGCTGGATGGAAATCTCTGATCATTTGCTGGGGAAAACAACTGGCAGCAAGGTCATTTCTAAAAGCTTCACTTTCATTAATGTAAGCACAGGAGGAAACCCTAGTCCTAGTCTCTGGAGTGAGACTTAGGTAGGCAGGGAATAGATTCTTGTCTGCTACAGCCTAGAACAGTGCTGGGTACTGAACCTAGAGTTAATAGGATGACTTCCAGTAGTTTAGTATTTACAGTGTTCCTGGCTGTATGCATGTTTGCTCATTTCTTCCTCCCAACATTCCCCTGACTTATGGATAACAACAAATGCAGATGTTCACAGTGTTGAGAGATCAGAGTCAGTTAAGGGATCAGCACCAGCCCGTGCTCAGTAACATGAGCAGCAGTGAACGCTGCTCAAACTACCATTTCTCCAGTGCTATACAAATAAATTGCTTTTTACTCTAGTTAATGGAGACATTTAGGATCGCTTGCTCTGAAGCACCCAAGCTTGTCTTTGATTGTAAATTTCTGGAGAATAAGAATCACATCTGTCGGATGTCCTCGGTAGGAAACTATGGTTACTATCTTGAGCTTCTTCGGAGTGTGAGATTAGGAGTCATGAATCTGAGTTATCCCATCTCCCCTCAGCCCTACCCTGCCTTATTTCTTCCACTTCCAGAGTCACAGAAACTAAACTTAGACTATGCCAACTCAGCATATGTTTCGAAAATGCATCTGAAGCATGAGGCCCTTTGCTGTGAGCCTTTGCTGTCTTTTCTCTGTCTCTCCAATTTTCATTTAGAAGCAGGAAAGCTGAATTGCACTGGGCAGTCTCAGTATGTCCTTAGGGGGTAAGAATCTAGAATCCTAACCTCTAAGGCGAACATACAGTCTTCCACCTGATTTTGTGTTGTCTCGGTGATTAATCTGATTATCTGAATCACGTGGCAATGGCTCCTCTCTCCTGACCCTCACTCTTTTCACCTGGGAAATTATAGAAACCAAGGAAGGTTAGCTAGAAGAATGACAAGGGTACATGTAGTGGGAAACACACTCCTTAAAAACGCCTTTGTCTTGATGGATACTGTGTCATACTATAATAATACAGAGGAAAATACATATTCACTTCACAATTTACAACATGAATCAATACATACCTCACTTTCTGAGTGTTACTATAAGAACTGGCAAAGAGGGTCATCTACCCGATGTCACACATGCCATAATATTCCATTATGGGCAGTGTGTCTTCTCTGTATGTTGGCCTTACTTAATAATAATATAGTTCTTAACCACAATTCTTATCATCATAGGTGATGTGCAACACAGTAAAATGAATTAGGTTACTAGAAGTAAAAAAGCAGTGTCTCTAGGATTTTCTAAGTCAACTATATCTGAGGAAGCAGCATGCTCACATTGCATGTGAGGAGCAACATTGGGAAATCTTTATAGCAAATATACAAGGACAATCAGGTCAGGCGAGTCACAGGTATATGAGAAGTTATTTTTTTACATAGGTTATATGTCCACGTGAACAGATGAGCTCTTACTGAACATATTTTCTCCCAAAGCACATTAGTGTTTATACATGCATGTATTTCTTGAACCATGCTTCCATCTACTTCAAGAAAACAATTTGATTGCTTACAACACAAACAATATGTTTATATATAAGTCCACCTTCATATACATGAATGCACACAAACACAGTTTGATGTGTGTGTGTATGTATAGGAACACGGAGGTTGAGGTCTTAGAGATTCATGCATACATTCTGTAAAACTGTTCCTTTCTTATGCTAGCACCCGTGAGTATGTGTTCACGGTCACACATTCCCTGGCATGCAGGAGTAAGTCACCTTGACAAACTGGCACCCATAGGCAAATCACTGTTATTTATATGTATACTCACATAGTATGTTCACCATGTATATATATATATATAGTCATTATCATGCATATTTGATCATAAATTTCTACATCAACATGTACACAAAGACTTTTTATACCTGTATGCATTTAGTACTCTCCATGAGCAGATACACACACACACACACACACACACACACACACACACACACACACACACATTGATCTGGGTACATTTTAGCCTAAGGTTATACCCAATTCTAACGTCTGTGCCTTTACATATACTGACATTGAACAATGTCTCTGACTCCTGAAGAAGCAGCCTAAATCCTCTGCCGCCTTCCCCTAAAAACCTATATCGTCTTTTCTAGAATGACTGACAGGCCATTGTGGAGCCAAGAGGAGCAGAGCTCCCAGTGTTCCTGAGATGTCTATCGGCTTAATCTTTTCTGATTTTTTTTTCCTGGGGAAAGTTTTTCCTCTGACTTGCTATTTTATCCCCTTGGTCTGGTGTCCTTGAAACAGACAGATTGTCATGAGGAAAAAAGAGTCCCATGGATGCTGAGCCCCAGGCAGCCTGGTGACATTCCCATGGGATTCTATCTTTCCCACCATGCAGGAAGCCTAGCCAGGAGGCTGAAGCCAGTCTCTTGGGTGTCAGGGAAAGATAAGCCAAAACAGAAGTAAAGCAGTAATAGTCCTTACACTGTGTTTATAGGCAGATATGATGCTTGGCCACTGTTGTTTACTTCAATTTCTTCAATACTCACTCACAAAGTGAAAGAAGCTACAGTTAAGCCCATTTTACAGAAGTGAGAGAAACTGAGGTTTCTCTAGGTAAAGGCATTATTTGAAGGTACTCACTGCACTTAACAGGGGTGGGATTGGGGTGAGGAGTAACATAGGAACTCAGCTCTACTTGCCTCATAGAACTTTAAATGCTCAGCAGGGTCTAATCCAGTAGTTGTCAACCTTCCTAATGCTGAGACCCATTAATACAGTTCCTCATATTGTAGTGACTCCAAACCATAAAATTATCTTTCTTTCTACTTCATAACTAGTTATGTTGTGAATTGTAACATAAATACCTGTGTTTTCCGATGGTCTAAGTCAACCTCTCTGAAAGGTTCATCCGCCCTCTAAAGCTGACCTACAGCTTGAGAACAGTTGGTCTAGCCACACATCTACCTACCTTCAATCTGCATCTTTTCAGGTGCTTTTGCAGGAATTTCATACCTAGAAGACCCTAGACCAATGCACCCTCAAAATGGAATCCAGAGTTGGACAAGGTGATGAGAAATGAATATCAATTTAGGGAAGAAAGGAAATAGGAAAGGTGAACAAAATGGGGCGGAAGTGGGCAATCTAGTAATTCCTTTTTTCTTAGGACCATGTGGAAGCAATGAGGCCCTTATCTCTGTCAGATTTGAGATGTTAGCAGTGCTGAGTGGACAGGGCAGGGTTTTATCTATGGAACTAACAAACTACTATGACTGATGAATATCTTATAGAGGGTGTTATAGATTGATTGGGTACTTATTCCAATATATATATATTTAATTCATTACATTTAAGTTTTTTACATTTCAGATGTCATCCCCTTTCCCCATTCCCTGCCCCCAGGAAACCCCCTATCCTATGTCCCCTTCTCCTTTTTGCTTTTATACCATTTTAATTTCATGCAAGTATTAAAGTCAGTTCTAGGTTGATTGACTGGATACTTTAAAATATGTTTATCCAATATCAAATGGTCATCCCTGAAAACATACATACAAGTAACATTATAGAGACTGAACACATTGCATTTAAGAACACATATTGCATGCAACATCAATTAAAGACAAAAAGAGTCATGAATTTAACAGAGAGAAAGGAGTGTATAGGATGGGTTGAGGGTGGAGAGGAGAATGACATAATTATACTACAGTCTCAAAAAATAATAAGTAATGAAAAAGATAAACCTATTGGCTTGTTTTCCAAATCAGTGATGGATGAATGATACAAAATGACATCCAACTGTCATTCCTTGAAGTAAGCTGGTTCCCAACAAAGGTCATTAGTTATCTATCAAGACATTTACACATAGTATCCCACATGGCCCTCCCAACTACTTACCAGTTTTACTCATACGTGTTCATGGATGTGGGAGATCATGTACATGTGTATATTTGTCCCACATACACATGTTTATCTCAGAAGAATGAAAACACTAAACAAAGATGACATGATTTCAGTGAAGGAAGCAGAATTCATGCACATTCAACTTAATCCTGGTACCTTAACACACATTGTTTTTACTGCTCTTTCTGTCTGTGGCCACATATACTTCCTATAATAGTTGACTAATTCTCACAAGACTGGCTCCTTGGCAGAAGACACCAAAAATAGATGGAGCGTGGAAGATTGTCTAGTAATAGAACAATTGAGATCAGAAGAGGTGAAATGTCTTAGCCAGTGACTAGACCATGACTAGGATCTGGCCTTCTGACACTGGGGTCAACATTTTAGAAAGTGCTTTGTGGCAATGCATGCATTTTCTGTAATGAGAAGTCTTCAACCCAAATCTGCTGATCCACAATCCAGAAAGAGAGATGCCCGGAAGCCCTTCTCAAGGGCTGGAAACAGTGATCTTTCCAGCCTTGGTGCTACAAGATTAGAACCTCATTTGATAGAGGTGACAACTGAGGCCTAGGGAAGGTTGTATTTGTCTACATAAGTAAGCTCTCTCTCACAAACCTAGGATATTCTGCCATTTTATCCACTCTGAACGGCTCAAAAAAGCACTGCATTTAGTAGTCAACGAGAAAAGAGAAGGAGTCAAAACATAGCATGTTCCAGAAATGTCACTTTACAGCTGTAGGATCTTGAACAAAGGCCTTGTAGGTACAGGATATAAGACAAACAGCTAAGAGTTAGGAAAATACCCATACTTAATTCAGGACTACTATCACTATTTTGAAATTATTGACAACAGACCCTACATTATCTCTTTGTACTATGGCTGGAAAATTATGTGACTAGTCCCAGTGTTTTGTTATTACATTTATTTGTTTGTTTAGTGCATGCATGTGTGTGTGTAGGTGTGTGTGTGTGTGTGTGTGTGTGTGTGTGTGTGTGTTTGTATGCACACATGTGCACATGTGCTGGTGTGTGTCTTTCAGGGACAATATACTGGAATAATCAGTTTCTTCCTATGTGGGGCTAGCCTCAATCTTGGTAGTCTCTCTTGCTGAGCTCCTAGTATCTTTTCCTTTGAATGAAAGAGGAAATAGAACTATGGCTTGACAGGAGGTTTAACCATACAATCTTAACTTTGCCCACATCTTTCTTGGCACCCATCCATTTAGTATATTTTACCCTACAGAACTCATAGATTCCACACTCAAGGAACAACCAGTTGAAAGCATTTATATAAGAAATTGCACCTGTACTGAATATTTAAACACATTTTTCGTGCTATTTTTTCTAAACAATACTCAATAGCAACATATATGTTTTTACATTGTACTTAATAACTACATATAATCTATAAATTATTTAAAGTATATACAGAGCATGGATGTAGGTTATATACAAAACTACATCATTTTACAAAAGTTCCTTGAATATCCTTAGATTTTTGTTGAAAGATGGTGTTTTTGAAGCAAGGTTCAGTAGATTCTCCTAGGCCAATAGAACTTGTTCCTGTACATGCTCAGAATGCCTGCTCACTGATTGCTTTCCTAGTCCTTATGTAGACATGCTAATAATACCAGTGGTTTTTAATACACTTTATCCATAACGCCCTTCCCCCTGCCCCTCTTTTCTCAACAGGGAATCTTCTTTAGCCAATAGTGGGGAAGAATAAACATACATGCTGAGGTTCTCTCAGACATCATGTCCTCAGTGAGAATCCTCACCCCGTTCTTAGAATCCCTGCTCAGTCACACACCTTCCACTGGGTCCCAATCCTAACCACCTCTCTTTCTCTTTGAAATCTTCATGAAACTACTTCCTCAGAAAAATTACTTTTCTTCATCTCCTGTTCCCAAAATCTGCCTCTGGAAAACACAGAGCTGCTAAAGCTTAGCTAGAGACCATGTACGGTGCTAAATACAGCTCAGACATAGAAGCAAGGCCTCAATACATGGTAGGCTCACCTTAAAAGAAAGCTGCTTTATGAGAAGATATGAGGAAGATGTTAATTCCTGTAACTGACTTCTAAATGTATTCTCCAGTTGATATTATTCCCACAGATTCTGTTCATGGCCAGTGAAATGGCTTCTAAGCTCTTGTTCCCACTAAGCATAGATACCTATTACTCTTGCTCCTGGGACTTAGTCCAAATGACAGCTCCTGAAATGGCTCTTCACTCCCATACCAGCCTTTGCAGCCGCAAGGAGATACAAACACATCCAGATTCGCAACCTTGGCATCAGGCATCTCACCTGCATCTTTGTTTTGCAAACACAGAAATGGGTGGCTAAGGTATACCCCAAATCATCCAGTGTGGAAAGGCAAGTACAGAAGAAGTCAGACAGTCTGCCTCCAGCCCCTAACCAAATTCAATATTGACAGATTTATACATCATTATTTTTGGTAATATCCCTCACCATGCACAGACACACCTTAGATCATAAAACCTACAGGTACAAAAGTTTTTGTCTGTGTTATTCAATGCCTTTTATCCCTGTAGACTAAAAATGGTGCCTGTCAAATAGAAAATGCTCATCAAAAAATGCTTATTAAGTGAACAAGTTCTTTCTTCAACCTAATCAAGGTAAATCCTGTTTAGAGCTCTTCACCGCCTCTTTGAGAAGGTAACACTTCCAAAGGGGCTGGAATTCAAGCTCATTTAAGGCTAGAAAGCACAGTTAGAACAAGGTCACATCACCAGCATGGATTCGTGCTCTATTGGTTACTCCCATAAAGACTTGGACCAGTTACCATTCCTCTGCCTTTCCATCTATAAGTGTACTGGCTGATTGTTAAGAGTACAAAGGAGTCGTATCCTGAGGATAGTGCTCAGTCCTCAGCAGGCATAAAGAAAAAGCACTTCATCTGCATAAGACTTTTACTGCTAACATATTCAGGATTATTTTTCCCTATGCATGTGAAAATTGGGTAAGGGTGGGAGAGGGAATGAATGCACATAGGTTATTTTCTTCAGATTAATTAATAGAAAAATCACAAAATTGGGAAATTTGCCATCTTTCCTTCCTTTTAGCCCCTTTTGCTAATGACAGGGATGGGATACTTGTTGTGTCTCCCAGTTTATTTACCAAACCAAAGGAAGCAGGCTTCAGGTCAAATCCCAGGTGGACTGTTAGCATCCGCTGGTTGGAAAGCAGTAGCACTGATTTGTTTTTATTGTGCTTGTTTTTATAGTGGACTTTCAATGTTAGTAAGTGGTGCTGTTTCCCTTGTATCTTATTCTTGAGTATAAAGTCTTTGTTAATAATATGCACAATGCCTTGGAGGGAGAACCTGAGACAAAAAGATAAATACAGCTGAAATGATAAGGAAAACCCTAAAATAGATGAGGTTTGGAATACATTAGTTTAACCCTTGAGACACAGATTCAGGACCCATGGCTTGATGCCAGACCTGCCATTCACTTGATTTCTGTGATTTTGGACAAGCCCATTTCTCTAGGAAGGACCAGAAAAGCAGTTCTTTGCCATGCTTGGAAAACATTAAATCCCTTCAAGATACTAATAAAATCCTGTAACAGAGCCATAGACAACACCTTCCAGCTGTATGTCTGTCTCTATCTATTTTTCAGATGTCTTACTCCCAGTTTTGTAATTTATAAACTATAGAGGCTTGTTGGCATTCATGTCTATATTAATGAAGTTTCAATCATTGCTTGCTTCCTCTCACCATGCCTAACCCTTAATAAAGAGAATGAAGAACCTGTGTTTAGAAGCTTCACTTGTAACACAGAGAGATCAGTCCTAACTCATGGTGGCAACTGCAATCCACTCCCTTGCCCCTTCCTTACTGCCTATATTTGAGTCTCTGTGTTGCACTTTGGTGGTGTTTTTAATGAGTGAATATATGGTTATGAAAGGGTCCCAGTTGAGCAACTCTGGGCTCAGGTTTTGACTTAACATTCTTACTGCAAATTTTTCGTATTAATTGACTTGTAGCTTTAAAGCATCCTGTGAGCCAGGAAGGCTATAGTTAGAAAAGAATTAAACAAGGTCTCCCCTACCTGTGAGTGGTATGGTGGACATCCGATTACTCAAACATACTATAATGTAACATGAGAAATGTAACCTCAAATTTGTGCACTTGACAGTGGGAGACCAAAGAGGAGGATGAATGACACACTCTCCAGAGGTGACCATGTGAATTTTCCTAGAAAATGGTGTCTGTATGTGATCATGAAGAATATCCAAGTGTGTGCTAAGTGGGCGTGAAGAAATGCTTTCTGAGCAGCAGTTGAAGATAAACAAGTCATTCCATACTACTGATTCATAAATGGAGACCACATCCCTTTGCTGAGTTAATGAAGTTATTCACCTTCTACAAACGATGAGTCCCCACTGTCTATCTTTGACGTGTTCAGGAAGGATACATGGAGAGATAATTAATTCTTCAATGAACCATTAGAACATAGTTACTGATGTGAACAGAGGACCAGACTTTTCTCTTTGAAGGCAATCTGGAAAAGGGCATAGCCACCCTTTCAGACTACCCTTAACAATATATTTCTTTTGCCTTCCATATATTTCCTGAATCTGTTTTTTCCCTTTGAGCTTTGACACATGTCTCTGCCTCCTGAGCTCTGTTTGTTACCCTTCTGTTCCTAACAGCTCTCCTGTTTTCCGGGAGAAAATAAAATCATGGTGTGGCAGTTCCCTAATGAATGGAGGGAGGCTTTTAGCAGATTTCTTATACCCTGCTAGATACTAAACTTTTTAAGGCTTGTTTCCCCAAGGACATCTTCTGAAAAATAGAAAGGTACACATGGTTACTGGGGTTTGTATTTGATTGTTTTTATAAAACACTGCCAACAATGGATCTGTGTTTATTCACTGGTAAGTACATACAGTTAACCTACCAGCTCCATTGTGAATGTTTAAGTGTAATGGTATGCAGATCAAAAGCCTAGCTCACTTTGGATAAACTGGATACTATGGGTCTTCATTAGCATTCAAGATACAGTTCCTAGAGTCAGGGTTAGTAACCAAAGTTAAAGCAATCTAACACTCCTGTCTCCAAAAACTCATTCTCATCTTTTCTTCCAACATTTAAAACCAAGGTCAAAATTTACAAAAACTAGTTAAAGATACATATAGCCCTAGGCTTTCTCTCCTTGCTCAATTCTAATCAGAACAGTGTTATCTCACAGTTCCTTTAAAACTTGTTTATGAACCCAGGACTAAATACTCACTGAAATACATCTTGATCTTTTCTACCAAAATCTTTTAAATCAGAGGCCTCTAGATTTAGTGGAACCATAGCTGAGCACCTTTACCTAGGTGAGCCAATGCCCTTCAAAACCACAGGAGACAGTTTTCTTCTCCTTTTGTCTTTTTCAAGAGATAAGCAAGTCTTTATGTAATCCACAGCAGTGAAATGACAACGCCTCCATCCTGGGTTCCTTTTAGAGTAACATCCCAGAGGCACTGTCTATGAACTTCCCAAGTGTTGAGACAGTGAGGATGCACCGCTTTGTCAGCTCTGCGAACTGACAGCTTATGTCTGCTGTGATCAAGTGCAGAGAGTGTGGTTGAGGGACAGCCTCCAGTACAGTCTCAGCTGAAACCATGGGAACTTGGATATGTCTCTTAAATGAGTCTCAGTCGACTCATCTACAAAAGAGGGGTAACACCTCCTCTGGGTCACTATGATCTCTGACACAGACTTATTTTCAGTAAAGACTTATGTCCTTACTATATGTCTCGAAAGCTGTGTGTGTTTGTCTTGTTTTTGGATCCAGGAATAAGACTTTCAATACATTAAAGTTTTCTTTTCTTGAGTTAAGGTTATTCTAGTGATTTAAACTTTCCCCAAGTCTGTCTCTTTGGATTAATCTTCATCTGCAGATATTAATTTTAGGTGAGGGGCATTTCTCAACAAGAACAGAAGAAAAACCTACTATTGATAATTTAAACTTATCCAAACTTCAGACAATAAATCCCCTGGCATGCATGTCTACACTTCCCTGACTCTTTAGGAGTGGAGCTGAGAACAGATGGAAAGAAAAAAAGAAAAAGAAAAAAGAAGCAGTGATCATTGTTCTGAGATATAAACATGAACTAAGACATATGATCTCCATAGTGCCAGGGCATAGATACCCATGCCACATCTACCTCTGGGATGAAAGACGCCAAATGCTCCACATGACAACATATGCATGGCTATGACTTGAGCTCTCAACTCTGGTTCTCTACCCTGTGCAATTCATCATCTTCACATAAGACCTCTCTGTATTTGGGTGCATTAGCAATGACCATAATACAGATGATGAGTTAAAAAGAGTGATGGAAAGTGTCTTAATAGAAACAGAAGGATTCACTCTGTCTTCATCTGGGCCCCAAATGTCTATGAGGACAGCAACATTATTTAATTCTCTCCTGCTCTTATCTTCTTATTCAGTTTACTTTCCCTTCATCTCTACTCTACCCCCAACAAAACCATCTTCTTTAGAATATAGAAATGAAATATTTAGAGCTTTATTCTATTGAAGCCCACCTTGCATCCTCAGAAGGGAGTTCAGAGCCTCAGGAAGATCCTTTACTTATGCTTCTGCTTTCACCTTCCACCTGTCTACCACAAGGTTCAGTGGTTGTCCCTGGAAGGCTAGAATGATAGGGTTGCAGGAATGGGGTGGTGAGTCAGCTAAGCTTAAAACAATGGCTTGGAAAAGCAAGTAATAGTACAGAGATGATGAATTAATCAATGAATGAGTGTAACTCCTTGACCTCACCTTATAGGTGGGAAAAACAGGTATCCCAAACAACTAAGTCTTCTCAGTAATGTATGGTAAAAAACAGGAGATCCAAGATTTTCATCCCATCTCCTGAAGTCTGTCTTTCTTGCTAATCCTCATCAGTATTATAAAGCCAGAGCCCTGTTGTCTATTTGTTTCTTTGTGTGTGTGTGTGTGTGTGTGTGTGTGTGTGTGTGTGTGTTCATTTTCAGGGCACTGAACGTGTCCCAATGAGATTTACACACTCTAATGTGAGGCATGACAATTCTATTACCAGCCATTGTACCCACAGCAAAGACTGGGTAATAAAAGCCTAAACATCCATGCAAGAAAGAGCAAGCCTTGCCAGACATAACATCAGTAGGCTTCCAATTCATTATTAAGTAGGCTGATTGCCAAATCTATTTGGCTATTCAAGAGATTGTTTAGACCCATGCAAGAGAGCTGGATTTGCTGAGTTGTATAAGATGGCCATCTTTTTTTTCTCTCTCTGTTCCTTCATCTTTCCTTTGAACATCTGTTGGAACCACTGCCATGCAGGTAGAATGGGACAGTATTGTAAACTCTTTCCCACCCATTAGGAGGCAGAGTAGGACAATAAAAGTATGGTCTAGGAAGTGGACTGATGAGCTTCAAATCCCATCCCTGCTTCTGACTAACTGGTGCTCCTTTGCTAAGTGGTCATATCCTCCATAACTCAAATCACCCATGTTTAAAACAGAGGGATTAATAACACCAGTACCATTGGTTTTGACGAGGACTCAAGAAATCATCATGCACAATAGCACATACAACTTTGCCTGGCAAAGAATTTACTATTCTATACATGATAGTCATTGCTAGTGAGAACACATGGGAATCCAAAGTAACCTCAGCAATCTTACAATGTAAAGAAACTCCAAGTCTTTCAGGGACCCCATCAATACTTGGGATTTTTACATTATTTCTGTAAGAAGAATATACATGTAAGAATAACCAAGTGCTGAAGAACCTTTGGTACAAGGGAAGCTAATAAAAGCAACACCAAGGCTAATTTTATCATGGTACATGTTGAGACAAGAGCCACACTTTTTCTGTTTGTCTAGTATGTGGCCCTTACAACTAGATTTTTGCTATACATGAGCTATTGAGGCCATGGAAGATGATATTGGGGGGTCTATAGAATGAATGTATACATCTTCTCAATTTTTGGTAGAACAATTGAGTTCCTGACCCCCACAAACTGAAACATAGATGAGATGACAGCCTAACCCCTGTGCGTGAGCCATCTGCTGTTGTGCTACACACACAGTGGCAGTGCTGCCTTGCAAAGGTCCTGATGTCACAGAGTCTCCAAGACCTCACTGTTACAAATCACTTCGTAAAACTAAAACACTGCAGATGGATTGACTCCAGTGCTGGCTCCACTGTTCCTCTCAGTTGGGGAAGGGAGCAGGGAGGTCTTAGTAGTCACTGTAGAAGGAAATTTAAGGCACATTTGTTTTATCGTGGGCACCACTTAGAAAATTGCTTCTTCCAGAGACTCTGGGGATAAATCCCTCCCCTTGCCATTTGCTCCAAAAGGCCATTTATTTTTATAAGATCAAAGTAATCAGGAAGGACTCTGCTCCTCTTTGGTGTGCTTTTTATTAAATAGACTGGGAGATGCAATAATGAGGGCTTTTATGCAGGTCTGGAGTTGCATCTTCCATATGTTTGGTCTAATATTTAGTAAGGTTACCTATAATTTGGGTCACTCCTTTCTTCCATCAATATAGTGAGGCATTTAGTAGAGACAAAAGATTTCAGAATTTTACCACTTTGTAATGTGTATTATCTCACACAAATGATGTTCCATCTCATACAATGGGAGTGGTGGCAATCGACTTTCAGAGATCTATCAAGAGTATTCACCTCTGCCTGTGAATGCCCATTTCACAGATCCAGAAACTGAGGCCAAGGCATTTGAAACTGGAAGTAGTATGTACAAAATCCATTATACATTTAGTGGAAGGTGTAGGCTTCCAAACTCTCAGTATTGCACTTTTTCTATCACAGTAGGATCAAGTAAGTAACATTCCAATTGATGTGTTCAAAACCAGCACAAGTAGGAGTTATTATAAATGAACAAGTGAATCATCATTGACTTGAGAGAATATGGAAGGTTTGTACCCATGTAGCTGCTGAGGAGATTGAGGCTGAGCAGAATTAATGATCACAATGCTGCTTTTTAACACAGATTTCTAGAACCTCCATGTTCTCCGAAATAGTTTGGCAAGAACCTAAGAATCTGCACTTTATTTGGCTTCTGCCTGGTGTGGGTTTATGTCTTGGTCAAGTTAGGAAATTGTCAAACAATGATTTTGGATGATTTTCTGAGTAAAGAAGAAAATATCTGAGTTCCTTCTTGTAACCAAACTTAAGTGTTAAGATAATTGTTTTTGCTCATCAAATAAAACATAAAAATAAAAACAAATAAACAGAAAACTCAGTGGTGTTAAGTAATGAGCTCAATGTAACAGAGATTGGAAGCTGATTTCCTAACTTCGCAGTAGATCCTGGCTCCCTTACATCACTCTGTTCCTTCCTTGGCAACTAAAGCCACTATACACTGCACGCCTTACCAACATTCTTAGGAGCATTTTCAAGATTCCCAACATTAGTTCAGTCTTTAGATTTGCCAGTCTCCAAATAAACCTTTCACATCTCTTCGATTTCTTTACCCAAGAAGTCAGAAGTGCCTCCTTTATCCATAGATGCCATAAATGTCATACACATTTCATATAATTATGTGGCCCATCAGACAGGCAACATCCCACATTTATTTTGCAGCTCTGTCTGGTTCTACAGGTATCAAAGGAAGCCTTGCAATTAAAATGTGAATCTCACAGAAGCAACCTTGGTTGAAGGGAAGTCCTGGTGGTTACTGCTACCTGTTACTCATTCTGCATGCCTAAAATCCCATGTATCTTCCACCACTCTGTCAATAAAAGACATGGGTTATCCATAATCAGTTTCTATTACATACTGCTCTTAGATACAGATTAAAACCCAACACAAAAAGTGGGAGATACACATTCAGCTCTGTCCAGAGAAAGGTGTCTTGCCTACTAGTAAGGTATCCTGGATGTTACCCAGGTTCTAAGGAAATGGAATCCCCTCTCTGGATATCAGTTTGCGTAGGGAATGTCAAACTATCAGGTCCACTATTTTAAGTAGTGTCTGTCATATAGTGGGTTTTCAGTGAATAATTTTTGCAGAGTAGAAACATCCACAAAAATCTTTGGAAATTATGTGGTGGTATGCTAAGATCAATGTTGGGTCCAAAAAATTATCTTTATCTCTTGGAAGACATAAATATTGGTGACTACAGGGATTATCCCCAGATCACAAACTCCTCTATAGTTTTCCCAGCCTTCTAATCAAGAAAATTCCAGAAGTCTTTAGTTGTTAAGCCAAGACTATGTCCTGCTGTTGAAGTTCTGACTTAACAACTAGATGATCAGGAGAATTGATTCAGGCTAGAATATAAATGGCTGCTAGTGAATAATTCAGGAGAATGAGGCCAGGTCACTGGCAACATCAGCGTCTCATTGAGCATTATGAATCTTTACTTCTAAGAAAAGAATGGTCAGCAGTGGTCAAGAGTGGATGGGACTAGAGTAAGAATATGTTTTTTTTTTTTTCTTAAGTCAAATAAGGAACTACCTCTATGGCAGGCATAGTTCTGATAATTCTAGAATAAAGTTTCTTAAGTATTTGGTCAGAAGAATAGCCTTTAATGGCTGAGCCATCTCTCAAGCCATAGAATAGGTTTTTTGTTTGTTTGTTTGTTTGTTTTCTTACATTTTGAGCAGACTTGGTCTCAACTGTAGACGAATATCTATATCTTTTAGAATGGTAAATAGCATCCCTGGCTTTTATCCATTAGATGTGTGCAGCATCTTCTAAGCCATTATTAGTGACAACCAAAAATAATTTCTAATTTTATCAGTTTCCTGAGAGATGATTTCATTTCTTCTTAGGAACCATAGTTTTAGAATATAAATGATGAAAATGTGTTAATTTCCAGATTTTTTAGTAATCATGGCTTCTTTTTCTATGTCATCCTACACACACTATTCCATCTGCCAGGAATTCTCTCTTCTGTTCCTTCTTAGATTTTCATTTGTCAATTCTATACTGCTCCTCAACTCTAGGGTACATCTTCTGTAAGGTTTCCCAAAATGGGACTGGGGACTGCTCCTTCGTTCAGCCACAAGTTGAACTTCCTTATAACACTGATGACTATCTTGGTATTCTTACACGGAACCTTATATTCTGTGAAGATGGAGTTTCTGCATTATTCATTTCTAGATCTTTAGCTCTGACCATCAAGCTTGCTTATCACAAGATAAATAAATACAGCAAGACAATGCTAATAGGTTAGGAGATGGCTCAGTCACGTGCACGCATGAGGATCTAGTTTGGATCCCAAAAACCTACTTAGATGTTGAATGTAGTACCATCTGTCTTCAAAAGAGAAGAACAGTGCTCATCACGGGGGGAAGTCAGCAGGTACATCCCTGGAGCCCATTGTGAAAGCCTAATTGATAACCTCCAGATTCAGTGAGAGACCTTGTCTCATAAAAGAAGGTGGAAAGACATCAACCAAGGCACCCAAAATAAATCTCCAGGCTCTACATGTGGAAATGTACACACACACACACACACACACACACACACACACACACACACACACACAAACACACCCTATACTGACATTTAATGGTCACTTACTATATTCCAGTTCTATCATGACTCTGATAGCATCATATCTTCAGATTAAAACCTCTTTATTTTAAGTTACTGCCTCTGGTTATCCAGAGAGCCATTGGCCCAGAGAGTAGAGATAACTCATCCTAAATGACATAAGCAGCAAATAGTACATCAGAACATATGATCTTTTCTAAGCAGTCCCCACTCTGATAGACTAACCTATCATCTGTTTTGCATGTTGGTCTGCCTTACTTCATAAGGTACTGACTGCAGAGTTCCTTGCTGCATCTCTGAGGCACTAAGACATTCTCTGTTGCTGATGTTTCTCCAGGCTACAGGGCTCTTTTTTTCTAGGCAGTGACAAAACAAGCAAGAATGCATGACTTCTGTTAAGAGACATACTCCAAGTCCTCACTAGACACAGTCCCACTTCACCCAAGCAACCAAAAACATGGGGTGATGAAAAGACCCTCTTCACAACAGCTGGAACCAAAGCAGAGGACTATGGGCATGCTAAATACTTTTTCTCATCTCAGGTGGTGTTATTATACTCCTTCGCCTACCCAGTAATAGGGACCTTTGGGGGTTTGAGTAAGAACAATGATATTTCCTTCTACTCTCCTAGAGTCTGGTTCAGAATTTAATAAATGCTATAAGAAGATAGTAAAGTATTCCAATTCCTCCTCTCTGAAGATTGCTTTTTAATTTAGTTTCAGCACTGATATTAGATTGGCAGTTCTGCAGGTTGAAGTGTGTCCACTCCCACAATTTGTCTAATATGAGGATAGAAGATCATTTTGCACACATACACACACACACACACACACACACACACACAGAGAGAGAGAGAGAGAGAGAGAGAGAGACAGAGACAGAGACAGAGACAGAGACAGAGAGACTGAGAGACTGAGAGACTGAGAGACTGAGAGACTGAGAGACAGAGAAAGCCCTCCCTTGAAATGAATACTGTATTTTCAAAAGTGAGCTCTATCTAACTGCTCTGTACAATCTGTCTACCTTACCTTTAACCACATGAAGCCTAGTTCTCAAATCCAAACTGGCATACCATGCACAAGCAAAATTTTTCTCTTAACCACTACTACTCAAACATGGGATTCTTTCTGCCTTTCTTGATGTCTAGAATTGACTTCATGTCTCTGTCCATTCCTAGTGAAAGTGTGTGCAGGGAACACAGATCTTAGTTCCAAAATAATTTGTGACTTTGTCAATGTAAGGGACACCCATGGTTTCTGGTGAGGACAGCATCCAAGCCGTTGCTATGCAGAGTGCAATCCTGTCTCTTGACCTCGTCTTGAATTGCATCACTTAGTTTTTAATAGAAGTTGACATATAATTGAAAGAGGATTGAAGAATTGCAAAGAAAGCTTACATATTGTAAGTCACCAGTATTCCCATGGAAAGTTCATGCAGTACTTAACCTGTCCCTAATATTAGGTATTGCCACTGTGGGGGCAATTTAGAATAACTTCAAGCATTCTAAATCATTTTTTTATTTCCTTTGCATATTCTTGTTTTTACTATGTGTGCTAGCTGGTTGACAAGTAGGACATACCCATTTTACTGATGAATAAATTAAAAAGTAGGATAAAAGCTGGGCCTTATCTACATTTATTTAGCTCAATTCACTTGGACAGTCTATTGATATTTGCTGGGCGCTGATTTGATAAATGTAATGCTAAAACTCTAGTGATTCTCACAGTATAAAGAGATGCTAGAGATATGTGATCATGTGCTCTTCCAAGTGAGGAAAAAGATGCATCTGTCTGTCCTTACTGTATGGTTTTCATAATACCATATGAAAAACAATGAAGAAGTGAATGTGGGCCACTGTGGGAGCCAGAGGGGAATACCCAACCCACACACTGTCAGACAAGTGCTGCAGGTAGATGGATGTGCCATCTGTGTTGATGAGTAGTGTTCTAAAGTGAGAGGAGAAAAATCAGAATTTCTACCACGGAGAACTCACAGACACTTGGGAAACAATAAACCTAAATACAAATCCTCTGAAACGCAGACTTGGAATACAGAGACAAAGTATACTGAATGAGGAGGAAAAACAAAATGGGTGAAAGAAGACTCTTTCTAGAATTGCAGACTTCATAGGCTGTGCTTAGCATTTGGAATCTCTGCTGATAATCCATGGGGAGTTTAGGAAGACGCTAGCCCTCCACCGTTTGAGAGGTGGGGGGGAGGGGGAGGGGGAGAGGGAGAAAGAGAGAGGGAGAGAGGAAGGCTCTGGAAACACTAAAGTGGCAGAAGAAGAAACAAAGAGAACGCAGGACTGATCCTGGGTTCATAAAGCTGGAGACTGAGGGGAGGAGTACAGAACAAAAGGCCAAGGACCTGTGTGTGGTGCCTCAGGAGCACTGCACTGGAGAAGAAGGGGTTAGATACTGCCAGAACAGCTGATTGACTGGAGACTATGGAATCACCCATGTAACTAATTTATTAATAAAGCAAGAAGACACGCAGACAAGAGATGCCATCTGAAGTGTATGCGTTTGGCTGTGAGCCCTGAGGGAGAGGCCAATGGCAGGCCAGACTGTTGGTCCGGCATTATGTCTGGATGCCCTTTCAAGACTCAGAATTGTTCCAGAGGATGCTTGGGACAGAGAGCAGGGTCTCAGCACTTACTGTCTGGCCCTTTGCACAGAGACTGACAGTACTTACTGCCTTTCTGTCCCCTGTGTGACCACAGCTTCTCCAATCAGCCCCTGAGTAATCCAAAGAACAGGCAATGAGCCGGTCCTAAGTCAAAGCAGACCAGAACAAGCATAGCCATATGAGAAAGGAGCTAAGCATATGGGCCGGGGTCCTATCCTTCTTCATGAATTTCATTTCTTTTTCCCTCTCTCCTCTCTACTAGGCTCCTTGGAAAGAAACATCTCATCAATTTCCACACTAATTACTTGCTGTGTGTTCTCATGGCGACTGATAAGGAAGTAATTAGGATGGACATGCAGGGATTACAGACGGGAAAATGTTCCATTGTCAAGATAATGCCAGTTGCCCATGCCTCCTAACAAATGACTAGAGCAGGATCCTAGGATAGTTTGGAGATGTAGAGGTTGGAAAAAGGACAGATCTAACAGAGTTGGAGGTAGCAAGTAAAGGTATATATCTCAGAGATAGCCTTTTGCTAGGCTTCCAGCTCAGGAGTCTCTAACTAATAACTTTCAGATCCAAGGCAATTGATATGTGGACTTCTGGAGTTAATGCAGTGGAGGAGAAGGACCCAAATCTCTTTTCAGAAGCAACAGCACTTAGTACCCTGCAGCCCAGTCTGCATTTGGAAGGGAAGCCTGGGTCTGGTTGCCATTCTCACTTGTCAAGAAGCTGGAAATCCAGATGTTCTGTGAAATCTCTTATTCTACTCCCACTTTATTTTGGAAACCTACCTGATTTTTTAAAGTACATTAAGAGCCAACCAAAATGATATCTGATTGCCAAATGTATCTTGTGGGCAGCAGACTCCAGCTCTCTAATTTTAGCCCAATGCCTTTTAAAAAGAGTAGGAAATTCAGGGAATATGTGGAGGTTGAGAGAGACTTCTCCAGGATCACAGAGTAAGTGAATCACAGAGCCAAGACTTAAATAAATGTTTACTTTCTGTCCATCTTTCACAATACTTAAAACTAGAAGCCGGTTTCAAGCTCTAGGAATTAAAACTAGTATGCAAATAATAGTGATGTATGTGATGGAGTTATCAAACTGCCCCCCAGAAAACTATACAGCAGAAAATAAAGTAAGCCAGGGGCTTGTGGGAGAAGGGCAAGTATAGAAAGGTCTGAGTGCAGAAAGAACTGAAACTTGTCTCACACTTACATTAAACCCCTGGAAAACTCACCTTTATAGTGAGGGAATTGCCTAGAATTCTGGACATAGCCATGCCCCATGCCCCTTCAAGTACTTCCTTGGTAGAAACAAAGAAAATAAGACCCATAAAATAATTTTAAAATGAAGTACTCTAAGTGTCAATAGAAAGAACTTCTGTAAATGAGGGTAGGCCAGAGAAAGGTGTTGTCAAATGCATATGGAGGTGGCAGAGATTAGAAAATCTTCAGAGACAAGATTGTATTTGAGATAGAATATAAACAGTATTTTTTCTAGTGAAAAGAGCAATAAGCTCGTAGTGATATAGGGATAGGATACCTGAAATCATCCTAGTTATTCCTCTGATTTTGGTCTCATTAATTTCAGAGCCCAAAACAGGGTTTGGGTGTACCATAAGTATTCAATCACTATTTGCTCTGTCTAGACTAGTAGATCTAGATTAGAAGAACAAAGACTGGAAAGGGTGTCAGTCACCATGAAGATATATAGCAGGTCTAATAAGAGATAGGTTTCAGGTGGTAGCAACAGATAAGCAATGACCCAGGGAGAGAAATGTAGAGGGATTTCACAGTCGGCATCAGTAGCATGCAATATATTTTGAGTTCATAGTGGTACCCACAGGAGACAAGGATGGAGTTGGAAGTGAAGCCCACATTTGAAAAGACTAAGTATGCCAAGCAAAAAAGAGAGCTTGAACAAGGTATGGAGATGGTGACTTGATTATCACTGTTGTGTCTAGGGAACATTCACCTGGCAGTGTTTATACAGTGAATTGTAAGATGAAAGACCCGATGCAGGAGTCCCTTGGGAAGCTGCTAAGAGCTCACTCATCATCTCTCAGTAAATATTTGTTGAACAAGTATCATGTTCCAGCATTACTCTAGCAGCCAGAGATAGATCTTGTGATGAATAAGGCAATCAATCAACACTTACTGCACACCTAGTATGTGCCAGGCACCTTTCATGAACAGAGTTTTGGTCTCATTCATTGCAAAGCAAGGACAGAGATTGGCATATAACTGGTGTACAAGAACTGTTTAGTGCATCTAAATGAATATGCATAAATGAATAGTTTTAGAACTGGAGGATTCTCCTAGGACCCAGAGTCATAAAAGGTACCATTCTTTCATTGGGATTCTGAGTTTCAGTGGCATGTCTCAATAATTATTCTGCAGATCGCGCAATTCCCCTTCTCCTGACTGGGGTCAGTTTCTGAATCTTCAAACTTGAGGAATGTGTGTTATCTATATACAGGAACATCTTGTGCAAAATTGAGGAAACAATCAAATGGGATAGGTGGAAAAAGAAAACAATAACATATATACAATATTTTGGGCTGGAAATACAGATTGTCACAAAGAGGAAAGGAAGGAAAGCCAGATTTGAGAACCTCAGTTGGTCAATTGAATGTGTGCCAACTTCCAGTGTGATTTCTCTGCCATGACCTCACCCTTGGAAGACCTCGGGCTGAATAGCCACGGCTATTTCCCACCACTTTCATTACTATAATTACGAAACTCAATGGTGTTCTCTAGGCATTCTAAACACTGTGGAAAAGCACTTCCCTGATGACAGTTAATGAATTTCACAACACCTCTGAGTCTGCCAAGGTCTGTGGAGTGACTCATTTTTCATCCCTGGGAAATGGGCATGGAAAAGGGTTAAAGGTTGACAAGGTCACACAGCCAGTCTGAGGCTAATTCAATACTGGGCTGTTGAGACCTTTCTGTAGCCATTTATCACCTGCCCCCTGGTGAACCAGCTGGAGAAGCACAGGTGTGAATTGGCTAAGCAACAAGTCAGGGCAAGAAGCAAGTGATGGCAAATGCATTACAGAGTTGGTCCTGAAAACCAATGTCACAGAGAAGGGGAAAAAAAAAAAGAAGAAATAATGCCCTGTGGGGGTGAAAGGGGAAAGAACGTGAAATGAAGGCATGGAAGGCATCTCAAAGAGTCAGGAGTTTATAGGATAAATGCAATCTTCCTTTGCTATCAAAAATGGAAAGATGATTTTCTGTTCTAGGAAGAGAAAGGTGACTTCCAATTAGAAGGTCATAGGAAGTCAACATGTGGCTTTAGAGTCAAAGAAGGGTGACAGTTTGCCAGACATCAGAGATGAGTTCTAGGAAAAGATAAGGAATTTTGGCATTCAAATGAGAAAAAATAAGATTTAAGGATGTAAGTTAAAAAGCAGATGGATGAAGTTGCTACTCCAGGAGCAAGAGGCTGCTGCTCTATATTCTACAGGCACAGCAGTTAATTTGTCTAACTCACTGCTTCTAATCTACATTCATTTATTTGAGGTTTTGTCACATGCATTTGCTGGCTTTTCAAAAGACTGAAACAGGATTTATAAAGACACAGAGCAGTTCCTTGTCACTTATGATCCACTTTGTACCTGTGCAGGAGTCAAAGTTTGGCCAGTGATGCCTAAGCAGCAGGGAGCTTCCATCAGTCTCCAAGCACTGATACAAGAAAGCACAGCTACTCACATGGGAGCCAGCAGGAGGTGAAAGGGTTGGAGCAGAGAGCATGTATCCTCCTTTGAAAGACAGGACCAAGGGCATTTTAAAGGCAGACATTTAGAGTCCCTGCCAGTGGTGAATGAGAATGAAAGAAGATTGGGTTTGGAAGAAAGGACAAAGGAGACAAGCCTGCAGAAGCAGGGAAGAAGAAATCTTGTTTGATTTTGATTTTTGGCACTCTGCATATAGCCCAGTGACCTCTTGCATAGTAGAAAAGCATGCTACTGCAAAGCTATATACTTAGACCTACTTTTTTACATTTTTGTTTTGAGACACAGCCTTACTAAGGTGCTCTGCCAGGCCTTGAACTTGTGATCTTGCCATAGCTTCCTTAAGTAGCTGAGATTGCAGGCATACACAATCAGGTATGGTGGGAACAAAATTTTAAATGACTATATTCCTTAGAAAAAATATACAAAAAGATGAGAAGATCAATAATGCATATTTCCCCCTTTGAGATATTTTGGTAAGAAAATGGATCTCCCAAGACTTCAATGGGAACATTCTTCTGATACTGAGGTCAGAAGCTAAGTGAATAGGAAAAGCCAAGAGATTGTAATGATAGCAGCTACCATTTATTGTTTACTGTGTTCCAGGAATTGGGCTCAATACTGAAATGATAATGGATATGACTATTTGTAAGCACACACTGTCCTCGGAGCTTGTACTTGGAATTTCTCATGCTTTATCTCTATCTATATTCCCATAGTATCTGTGATGGCTAATATCAATTGCTAACTTGATTAGATTGAGCGATGTCTATGAGATTACTAAAGCACAATTCTGCATGTGTCTGTGAAGATACTTCCTGGGAGGATTAGATCATGATGGCTCTCACCTAATAGATGGTTTAATTCCTTGATGTATTCAGGATTTGGATAGACAATTTAGAAAGTGATGGTACTGTGAGAGATGGAGCATATTTGGAGGAAATCAGCTGTCTGACCACTTTTCAGGTCATCTTTCGCATCCTGGAATGACATATATTACTGTAGGTCTCTCTCTCTCTGACCCATTTTGTTTCTCTTTCACTATAAGGAGACCTGCTTGCTTTATTACATGCATCCCACCATAATGTTCTGCCTCCTCCTATCCCTGAAGCAACACAGCCACCTGGTTATGAACTGAAACTATGGGGCACCATAAATCTTCCTCCTGAAACATTTTTCTTAGATATTTGTGAATGATGAAGAAGTGACTGGAACTCTGCCCAATGAAGTGAAGTGTTTCCATTCTAATTTCCATTAAGAGAAACAGACTTCAGAGTAGTTTACTACTTTAGCCAAGGTCATGAATAACTGGTAGAGCATGAACTGAAGCTGAGGCCTATGAACGTCATTGCTTATTTACTCATTTAAGGGCTTGCTTCTTTGTGGAATAGATTCCTATTATCAAAGCAATGAACTCAAGTGGTCAGAGCATCTTCTGGAAAGCTTACTTTGCTTACACTGGCTTTCTCAATACACCTTTCTATCATGTTGCTCTAAGCAATTTCAAAAGAGCATAGTGATATCTTACAAATGGTAAGTCATTCCAGTTTATTTTTACAGACTTCCTTCTAAGACTTCCAGAAACCCAACTGACTTGGTAGACAATTAGCCCAGCTTAGACATATTAAAATGGATGAGAGTCAAACAGATAATGGATACAAAAACAGAGCAGACCTTCTATATTGATATGCTGTCCAAAAGGCCTTTGGGTTATTTCTAAGGGAGTTTCCAGACTCATTTAATAACCAGATTCCAAATAGCAGAAGAGGACAGGGCAAATATGAAAGTCTGCTGTCTCTACCCCATGACAGGAAACAGATGTTTGTATTCCCTATCCTCACTTCCACCTCAGCTTGATCGCTGATATTGAATGCTGCCTCCAGCGCATGTAACCTTTTTGCTCCCTTAGGCTAATCACTTACCTCTTCCATCGTATGCTTTACAGATGCATGTGCAGTGAGGGAATGTAACACGAATAACCCTTTCTACCTCCAGAACTGAGAACACACCTAGCCCTTTCACCAATACTAGAATATTCAAAACTTAGTGAACAATTTCTACCTTTCCTTGAGATGTGGGTAACCAGAAAGGAATATAAATGGAAGTTAAATTTGAAGAAAATTACTAAAATGAAGGAACCAGATCCCTTGGATGAAACTTTTCCTCCTTTCCATCATTAGAACTTAGAACACAATGGACAGAGTCACTGTGAACTGGCAATACAGGCCTTGACAAAAGGAGTATCAAAATAAAGGCTCAAGGTTCAAGCACAATTGCCTATAGATAGCACAGCATTCTTAGATACAAATCTCCATGTTGCATATGTCCTTGGTATGTTTAGTTCTATCATACTCATAATACTATCAGTCCATTCACAGAGAAACATTAACAGTGGGGACTGGAAGTGTCTTGCTTGTAAAAGTCCCATTTCTTTTCCTAGGGCTGTCTCCAAACACCATAGCTTAACACAAAAGGAGTTTGAAGGCAGGTAGGAATTCCAGTGGGTATATGGAATAAATGTGCAGAGCCTCAGTGATCTCATCCACTAGATGGGGCTCTGACCATTAAATCGGATAAGCCACATCATTATGGAGGAAGGGTATATCATAGATCACTGACCTCTTTTTCCATCCATGTTAGTAGCCAGTCATGACAATGCTAAGCAATCGTAAATCCAAGGTAAAGAACTGATGGCTGAATGAGAAGTGTGTACTGAGCATGTGGCCTATTGTCAGGGCTCTTGAAGCATTAATTACTAACAGCCTTGATGTGCCTCCCCATTTTGAAAGTATGGCTAGGATGGGAGCTTTCAAAGATTAAATCAAAAGCCTATCCAGGATTTGTAACATCCGTGAGTTTAATTCTTTTGGTTCCACTGTAAGCACATTGCAGAGTAAAAGTCTCTTTCTTTTAAGTGTGGAAGGCAGAAAAATGATTAGTTTCCTCTTTCTCAAAGTTTTCAGTACGTCTCTTCAACAACCGTCCATTCATGCCCCATTTAATTTTCACACATATTCTAGGATGCTAATTTTCAGACTTCACAAAGCAGGCTCCTCAGCTTCTGTCTCAAGGGCACAAAACCCCAGAAGCTAAAAGAAAATGTAAGCCCGGTTGTAGGGATGAGCTTCCTTAAGCTCCAGAGCTGTGAGCTCATACACAGAAGGAAAGAAAAGAAAAGAAGGATGAACCATTTTTATCTTTTTTATTGTTGTTACTGTTTTCAAATCCTACTTGGTAGCATAATAATGGTAAGGAACTATTAATTCAGATCTCCATTTTGACAGTTGTATGGATTTGTTGTCCTTCTGTATTTATGATCAAGCAAACATATAGAATACATAAAATTTGAAGCTAGAAGACTTAAGTCACCTCTATGAATGAGTAGCTGGTATCTCTTAAGCTGCATATACATATGTTTACTACTCCCTTTATATTTCCTGCTGTGATGGATCTTAACCTAATAAACCCTTTCTCACTTAAGTAACAATAAAAATAACTAATAAATTAATTAGCATCATTTGATGCTAATTTGAATTTGCCACATTCTTCAGTGTGGCATGATAGAACCATAAAATGGGATATCAATGGACCTCAAAAAAATGAGGCTGTTTGATAAAGAGATGGCTCAGTGGTCAAGAGCACTGACTACTTATCCAGAGGACTGGGGTTTGATTTTCACCCCTCACTACCACAATTCCAGGAAATGTGACACTGTCACCTGTATGAGCACTAGGTACCTACATAGCACACAGACATACACGCAAGTAAAACACTCATATATATCAAATAAGATTTACGATAATAAAGCACTGATAGATGTTACATCATATTCTAGGCAAAAGAAGACAACTATGGAACTCTATATTTTTCACATATATAAAATGTCCTGAAAGTGCAATAGTCATTGTTGAAGCTAGGGCTGACAGTAAAAGTCAAGGATGCACTAGGTAAATGTATGTTGTTTAAGTGAAGAGACTGGTCTAGAATTGACTGGTAAAGTATGTATGTACCTGTGAATTATACTAAAATCTGTTGAATAGTATGGATCAATTATATATTATATAGCACATGAATTTATCTCAATAAAGCTGGGAAAAGAGGAAAAGGGAAGGCAGGAGAGGGTGTGTGTGTGTGTGTGTGTGTGTGTGTGTGTGTGTGTGTGTGTCTATCTGCCCTGGTAACTGAAACCTTCTGGAAGGCTCCCAACTCCTATATATTCCACCTCCTCACCTGGCCATTGGCATGTACCACCTCAGTGAATTCCGAGGATGGTTCTGTGACGTTTGGATGACTGTTCTCATTTCATAAATGAGGAAATTGAGAGCCAGAGAGAAAAGATAATGTGTTCTCTTGCCAAAGGAAAATTTAATTTACAGAGAAGAAAACTGATTTTTCTCAACATATCCATATATGAGAAACATACCCTGGTTCATTATAAGCAGAGATTGTGAAAGCCACAAGATACCCTAAAACAGTCTAGTGATTTTCAAATTGCCCCCAAATGCCATGATTGAATGATGCTCATGAAGACACTGGGGCATCTGCAGGCAGATTGAAGAAGTTCATTCAGGTGGTTTTTAACTCCTATTTGAGATATGGAGCTTCCATATAAAATTCAATAGAATTACTATTAAGATAATTTGGTAGCTACTGATGTTGTCCACCTAACCTATTTTAAATAGAACCAAAACAGGAAAGAAATAAGGTCTCTTGGAATTATAGGGTGAGTTAATTCCAATACTGGGAATGAGGCCAGTATTTGAGACTACCATGTCACACATGTTTCTTCATCCAAATTAATAGCCTGCTTGGTACAAGACCAGACTGGAGAATTGGACTTTCCTACAAGCCCTTGCTCCAATCCATGTTCAATTCAAGAGGTCAACAAACTTTTCCTGGTGAGGAGCAGATGGTAACTACTTTGATCTTTGCAGGCCATATGGTCTCTAAGGTGACTTACTTGGCAACTGAAGAGGGAAAGTAGCCAGGAAGTACCCAATACACAGAAGAGGGGAGGGACTGCATTCCAATAAAGGAGGAGGCAGATTTGGCTTGTGATCAGTTTACTGCTGTTCTCTTCAAGCAAATCATTTACTAACTGGACCTGGAAGATGTGGGATACAGTCCCTCCTCAGTACCCATGAGATGGGAAGTGAGAAAACAGGCTTCCACTCAACTATAACAGCAGCATACATTAGTCACTTCTTGGAGACTTTATGTTCAACATACAAACAGTAGTATACATCCTGGGGATTACAAAAATTATAAAAGAAGTGAAACGTCAGGGTGTCCTTTGATGGTGGAGTCAACAATGATAATAAACAAAGCTAGACCCACTATGGATCTTCAACTCTCCTAACCTTGCTCTAAAGCTTTGATAATGAAGCCTTCTTTGTCAATTTCTGTTGCAAATCAAGCTTTCCCAAGCCTTGCTGGCTTTGTACCAATTACTCCCCTAGCTTGGCATGTATTTCTTCAAACCTTCCTGTCATTAACCTTTTTCATTTTTCTAGTATGAACTTCAACTTCAGTTAGTTTCTTGAATGGGCATATTGATATTTCTCCATAAACATCTTGTTAGCTCAAATTTCCATATATATCATCTCTTTCCTCATATATACATATACACATACACATCTACATATATATCATCTCTTTTTTTCTGGGTCACAAGGAGATCTTATTGAAATTCTTTGGCTTAATAGAATATAAAATTATTCTTACAACACAGTACACGTTTAGTAAATATTTTTAAAGACGAAAACAAAAGGAATGGTGATCCCCAATTTGCTATAATTTCATGAATTATATTCTCTATCCTAAGCTCTGTGTTTAAGAATATTTTGTTGTAGCATGATATAAGAATCCCATGTTAGGAAGGTCAGTTTGGTAATGGTGCCTCAATTAGATTCAGACTTACCTGGAGCATGAAAACCACACACCTCAAATTATCTGTGTCTATACTGACGTTGGTTTCTGAGAGCTGACATTGCCCTCAAATTGTAGAAAGGACATTTCCTTATCAATCATAGTAAATTAACCTGGAGAATATTTCTTAGCTTAATAAACATCTTTTAGGTTAATGTTTTTTCATACATGTTGCTAATGGGAAAACTCTCTTGTCTCTCTCTGTCTCATACACACACACACACACACACACACACACACACACACACCACAGAATGGACTCTCAATAGTTTCTTTCCTTGTTCTTCAGTGAGTGATGAATCTCTTGAAACAGTTAGGTCATAAAATACTGGCTTCATAGTCACCTCCAAACTTATCCTCACCCCAATAGGTGAATAAAAAAAGCAAGAAGACAAAAAGGGTTTGTTCAAGATCATAGTGCACTTACAATTAGAATTATTACTAAAGTCCATGCCTATATACACCCAGGAATGAAATCTGTCCCTCTCCTTTCATGTTGCTCTTTGGATAAAAACAGAACAGAGAGAAAAGGAAATGAAATTATTCCAGGCACACATTCAGTGATGCTCATAAATCCTGACAATATTAACAACACACGACAGCTTCATTGAACAAATTGGCAGCAAATGTAGGCAGCTTAAGGAGGCAGGAGGTCTAGAATGAACAAAAAAAAAGGAGAAAAAAAAGAAGACCACCAGGCATGCAAAAATGTTCCCATTCTGCTCTTTTCTAAGTCTGTGTGTAAAGCAGGGGCTGAGACAGGAGGTGCTGGGGTATGTGAGAGACTGAAGGTGTATGCACAGAGTGTGAGTGTGTGCTTCCTGGGTACAGCTCCCAAGAGATTGTGCAGGGAATATTCTATTCGTAAATTGTCACTCATCCTTTATACAAATTAACCTCCAACCCCCTCTTGCTGGGATTAATTTGCTCTTTGTTTCCTTGACATCTAGCTGGGAAAGTTAAAAAGAATCAAAGCAGGTTCTTTGGAAGGTGAAAAGGGGAAAACAGGGTTTCTAGGGGCCCAGAACCCTGGGTAATTTGTTCCTGTTCTAATGCTCCTGTCTGGGGACAAGGGATAAGCTCAGCTCAGCTCTTGTGTTCTCTTGTGTGTGTAAAAAAGCCCATTTTAGTCTCTAGATTCTGAGAAATAATAATTGAATCTCATCTTTACCCTGTGGCTCATTATACTCAGTGATTTGCAAGTACTGTGTCAGTTCCTAATAACCCAATGCCATGGAGGTTCTGGACAGATTAGGTCTTCTATAATGCTCCAGATATAGTATAGTTGACTCCCTATTTCTAGGGAAAAGATACAATGAGTATCTGATATAAGGGACCATCCTGTAGCTTCAACCATTTATTAGGTGGCTCCATTCCTAATGATTTCCTTTGAAGCCCCCCATCCAGAATAGTCTATGCCTTTGAGGGGGTCATATCACATCTTTCTCCTAGGACTGGAAGCTTTAGCCATCGTGAAACATTCTTTCATAACAACTGAATTGGAAATGAAATTAAAACACCAGTAGTAATATGTTCCAAAGCAAGACTCTTCCACTTTTCTACTTAGCTGTATGTCAGTTTTCTTTTACAGTCTATATGAGTAAATAAGACATCTAACACTATTTTTGGAAAGCAAAGCAACATAAATGAATAAATATATAAATGACTGTAAATAATACTGATGCTGAATTAAGACAGGCTTAAAAATACATATATGCAAATCACAACTAATGGGAAGAGTCTAAGAACTCATATATATTCCTAAAGCATTTCTCCATAAGTGCAAAAATTACTATGCAATGAGAGCACCTACTTCACAAAGAGGCCACAGGCTAGTGGAGACAGCCAGATGTGAGATGACGTTTGCAAGAATGAAAATGATTTTATTATCCACAGAGGAGTGACTTGTATCTTCTGGGTTTTAAGCATCAAAGTTCTATCCCAAATTGACATATCTGAATAATCTTTGGAGTGGTATGAATAGGAATAAAAGAAGAGCAGTTATTTTTCTTTATTTACTACATAATCATAGGAGGTCACATTAATTAACATGCCTGGGAGTAGATGAAGAATGACTCCTCAAATTCTTTTAACAGTCTCATGTATGTTTGGAGGAACAGCAAACCAATTTTTCTAAGAAATAACATATGGAAGGTTAAAGAGAAAGATGACTTTTAGAGGTGGGGCTGCCTTCAAGTACATGCTAATGCATTTGTATGACTCCAAGTATGTCTACACTATTGATTTTTGTTTTCCATGATGCAGATGTCAGGTAATGGGGCCTCTTGGGAAGAAACAGTAGCAAAGTTATCTTCAAGTACCAAGAAATAGGCAGTATTTTGACTGACTATGCAACGCACACTGAATCAGATCAGGATTAAGGGGAGACACAAGACAACACTGCCAACTTCAAGGCCCATGGGTGGGGGACAACGGATGAAGTTGGTTACTCATAACCTTGGGAAAGTCAATGTCACATGAATAGTAAATCCACCCAACTTTCCTCATGTAGCTATACATGGTAACAAATCTTATCAAGATCTGCCATGTAAGAAATACTTTTTAAAACCCACACACTATAAATTTTATCACTATAAAATTGCTACCAAAATCTGCTTTCCATGAATCTATCTGAATCCAATTTAGTTCTTATATTACAAAGTAAATAAAACCTGTCTGTGCTCCCTTTCTTCTTATAGTCAGTAAGAAGAGAGCAGGTAGATGTGGAAAGTATGCCATTTTGAAAATGTCAAGCTGAGGCTGCCAGTCATATATGTAATAATTAATGTACCTTTTAATTATTACTTTTATGTCCAAATTACGATAGTTTGAAAACCAGGAACCCTGTTCCAATCCCATGTTCGAGATGAGCTCAGTGGATGGTACTGCTAACTTATTAACACACTTAGCTTCATTCCCTCAAATAAGTAAACCCTGCAGACTCATTTTGTTTAACATAGAAATCCTCCTCAACCTGTGGTTGTTACTTCTTCATCTATTCACTCATCGTCACATCTTCAAATTGTGCAAAAGCATTCTCAGATGGCCTATCTTGAACTAAGCACATGTTCTTTCCATTAAGAGGCTCAGTAGCTAACTGAAAGAAATAGATTCTGGAACATATTCTGATATTTAAGGGAAAGAATACTATGTATAAGAAATAGTACGCCTTGTCTCTGACTTCAGCAAAATAAGAGAATCAGAGCAGATCTTTGGACAGAGGTCTGATCTTATGTATGTACTCTGTATGAATGACCATCCTCCCCAGAAATTTGTAAGTTTATTCTTTCTCCATGACTTTTCCTAGGGAAACTTTCCTGTTAAAAAGCAAGAACCCAACAGCTTCCCTGAGAGCCATTTTTCATGCGATTAATGTCAGGCCTCCCGTGTTTCCTAATGAAACCTGACACTAACTGAGAAAAATGGATACATTAATATTGAGTTCATTAGTAAATAGATTACCCAAATGTTTGGGGTAAAGGGAGGAGGAAGGTGAAGGGAGTCAGAGGAAGGGGAAGAGAGCCACACATAAGGCTTAGCTATTCTGACAGGAGCCTCTCTGAGGACCACATGCTGATCAAATATTTATGGATTTTAATGCACCAATCTGTTAAGTCAGGAAATATTCCCTTTTGCAGATTTTTTTAAAGAGGCCACCTGATGTGGTATACTTTTATTTAGATAGAAACTGCAGTCACAGAGGAGAGGCACAGTTCAGAGCATGGCCTTTGTTCCCTGCATGTACAGTACAAATGCCTGCAGTTACATTCCTCTGGCCTTGACCGCACACCAAAAGAAAGATTTATAGGAAGGAAGGTAGAAGAGATTTAATCTATAGGGACAGTGTCTGGAGAGCAAAATACTGAGGATTTTCTGCTAAATTTTTCCTGTGTTGCAGAAGGAGAAGGCAATGGCTACTACTTTTGACTAAACTCAGATACATGGAGAAATGAAGCTAAGCACAGAAAGAAGAAATGAATGGAATAGATGTGTTAGCCTTTGCATCTTCCTTGTGTGATGACCCTGTCCAGGATCCTTCACCTTCTACCTATATAAAATGGTGATGCTAAGAATATCCTTTGCCAGTTTTACAGAATCACCACCACCAGGCTCAAATGATACATGGAAAGGAAGCTCTTAATATAAACTGTTAAGCACTATAGAAGGCACAATGCTATGGTTTATATAAGCTGTCCACTATGTCACCATGAAAGACATCCTCCATCAAAGCTCACTTCAGAGTCTCCCTAAGAACTTGGTCAAGCTGAAACCCTACTAGATTGCCTTTAAATGGCCTATGTGTGTCCATAGCAACCCTAATGAGACTCCAAGACAAGGTGGTTGTTTAGTAGCTCCAACAAGTTGCTGGCTCCTCTGGGGGCCTAAAATTCATCTTGAGTTATAAGAGCAGAGTGGAGACACACAGGATCAGTTGGTCTCTCAGAAATAGAGTTCTTTGATTTTGTGTGTCTTAAGTTCCTTGAGTAAAGAAAGCTCATGTTATTCTCAGAAGAAAACAATTTAATAAAAGCGAGGGTGGAAAGAAAGAGGAAATATCCAGGTAGAGATGGACTCTAGAGGAGGGAGAGATTCAGGGATTAAAGAGTTGCTTTTGTTGCTTGCTGTGCTTCACTCTGTCATGGTTACTTTATTTGCGTCAATAGGAATGATCTGCCAAAACATTTTTTTTTACACACAAGAGACAAAGGTACACAGACAGATGGTGAGAGACAGAGGCAGACACAGCCTCTAAGATGGAAGCAAAAACTTTTCTATTCTTCATAAGGTAGGAGGTTAAGATGATTTAAAAAAATAAAACAAAGAAAACTGAATACACAGACAGAGACACTACTACGTTCAAAGCAGGTTCTTTGTCTTCCAAACACAGTGACATTTCCTTAAATGGTCAGACAAATCCTTTCATGGGGGCCTTTTTATACTGGCTTCTTGCTACCAAATTTATTAATATATATTGTGAGAAATGCACTAAAAAGAAGGTGAATAGTGCATTGATGGGTAAAGGTGGAAGAAAATGCATTTTGTTTCCAAAACCTTCTGCTGTGATACATTTGCTGTATTGTGACACTGCAAGAGGTCTCTGAGGAGTTAGTTTCATGTCGCATCCATCCACAGTGTAATGGGAAAATCCCACCTCACTTCTGCAGAATATCAGCACTCACTGTGTGCCGCACACACTCAATTCCATTAAAGGTAATGGAACAAGATTGTCCCAGAAGTTGTTTTCAATTGCTTGAGTGCATCCTTCATTTAGAGGAACAAGACTATATGAGCTGTTTGAGTCAAGCTGAAGTGTGGACCCAAGTCTGCAGAGATAGCTGTGAATGATTAGGTAGAAACCTGGTCAGTATCACCTTTTCCTATGGTAAAGGAAGTAGGATTAGTCATCTCCATCTCAATGTCATATATCACAAAGCAGAACATGACTATTCATTACTTGAAATTAGCTGGGCATAGTCCCTGAAGGATCCACTCCAAAGAAAGCCATTGCTATTTTTTGGGACAGAGCTATCCAGTTCAGAGACTGAAGAACACCCCAAAATGCCAGATGGCCAGAAGTTTGTTTCTTTTTGCCTCTTCTGTCTGCTTTATTGTTGCTAAGACATTTATATTCAGTGAACCCCTGTATTACTAGCTGAAAATTGAGCAGAACTGTTTTGCCTTTATTGGTATAATTTATACAACAAAATTGTGAAAATATATTAGGAAATCATATAAAATTAAGAAATTTTAAGTAACTGAATTTTGGAGGTAACTAAGTGCTTCCCACTGCTGCACATGCTGTTCTCTGTGATTTTGTGGGTATGGACCATCCCCCACCTCCAGTTTCACTCCTATTATTTGCCATAATTTACTAAATATCATTGGTCATTTGTTGCTTCTACATGAGTTCCTCTCTTCTTCACATAGTAAATTACAGATAATAGATTTAATATTCAATCTAGAAACTTAAAACTATATTTTCAGAAATTGTTAAGCAATGTTTATGTAATTGCATGCTTATGTATGCAGCATGTATACACATGTGGAAACCAGAGGAAAACCTCAGGTATTAGCCAACAGAAATACAAGCAATATCCCTTGAGACATGATCTCTCATTGATCTGGGGATCACTGGCCAGCAAGTCCCAGAGGTACATCTCTCTCTCTGCTTCCCTATTACTGTGATGACGAGCATGTTCAATCCAGGCTGGCCATTTAATGTATATTCTGGAGATCAAACTAGGTCCTTAAACTTGCAAAGCAAGCACTTTCTTCGCCTAGGCCATGCCCTTGGCCATGAGAGTTATTTTTAAAAATTACATACAGAAATAAAACTTTCATAGAAAATGAGAGTGGGTATAAAATGACCACAGAGCCAGAAAACTTCTGTTTGTGTTCCTTACCACTCTTAACAGCATCTCCTGTGATAAACCCAGCACATTATACATTATACAAAGTTGGTAGGGAGTCAATATCTCAAGGACAGTGGAAATATGATCGAGTGACACTTATCAACACAGCAGCCCAGAAACACATGCCAATTTCAGAAGTTTGCTGTGCTGGATAGCTTCTTCCTCTCTGATTTACAAAGCTGGAGGCAAAATAAAGGTTCCTCACTTCTGCTCCTCATTTTAAAAAGGCACCAGGGCTGAGAAAGGAAGCAGTTCTTCAAGAAAGAGCAAGCAGCCAGCAGGAGTCCTTTTTGAGGTCATTTCCTTGCCACACATGGGAAGTATATCTACTAAAAGACCAGGTAGTCTGTGTTGATGAAAATACATGCACATATCTTTACTGTTTGAAGTTGTTTGCTTTGGTGATTATGAAAAATTTATTATTTTCTTGGGGATTTGAGGGGGCAGAGCATTACTCCCTACTGATTCTAGAGTCAGTAGTTGTTTATTTCAATTGAGCCAAAAATCAAAGTGCTGGCATCATCACATTTCCGCTGGGTGTTTTCCAGGAGGACAGAGGTTCTCGGCCCTGCCAGGATTTGGTGATTGCTGGAATTACTCAACTTATAACCACATTCCCAATATCTGTGCATCTCTGATAAAGGGGAGTTTCTTATACCTGAAGTTAAATCGCACCCTGACTACCTTTAAATGGCTACTATTATTTAAGGAATGGAATCATCGAGACAAAACAAAATAATCCCCTTATCTCAATATTAACCTGTGTAGATCTGCAAATATTTTCAGATGTAACAGAACAATATTTACATTGCTTTGGTGTCACTCAGCTCATGGCCATTTCTTGTTCAGCATCAAAGCATCACTTTAAGGATGCAGACAAGTGCACTTGATGCTTTACTGCCACTACATTACAGACATAGTGATGACTCTATAAGTTTGCTATGTTGCTTTTATTGAACTATCCTCTTTATTGTGCATGCCTATTCACACCAAAGAAAATGGTTGAAAATAATTCATGCAAGAAACTTTCTTGGTTACCACTGTGCTTTTTTCCTGGGATAGACTTACACAAACCATCAGCTTATCAGGGATCCTATTACCAAGTATTACACATAGATATTCATCTCTCTCTCTCTCTCTCTCTCTCTCTCTCTCTCTCTCTCTCTCTCTCTCTGACTGATCACAAACACTGAGGTAATGTTTACATGAACAACAGAATTGTTATTTTAACCCAATTTACAGCAGAGTACACTGACCTGAGAGAATTTGGGTCATTCGCCAACATTAGTTAGCTACTAAAGAGTGGAAAGGCTTTCTATCCAAAAATACTCACAGATGTCATTGCAGAGTCCCAGTTCCCAATACAGTATATATCCTTTACCTTCCTATTACATGTTAATTAGTCAGATGCATTTTCATAGTTCTTACTAAAATGTAAACTTCTTAGAGATTGAGCATTTTGCATTTTTCTATTCTTCCACCTGACATAATCTTCATGAATGAATAAATAAATAAGTGAATACAGAAATGAGATAAATGAAGAAAGAAGAGACCAAGGATGGCAGAGACAATGCAGAGAAGCAGAGAGGAGAAAGAGAAACAGAAAGGAGGAAAGAGGTGAAGTGACAAGAGGTCCATCTTTCTCTCAGATACCACTAGAGAAAGTCCTAGAAAAATTACCTCCCAGGATGTGTTGATCATCAGTTCCAGCAGAGAGAAGAGAGAGAGACAGAGAGAGAGAGAGAGAGAGAGAGAGAGAGAGAGAGAGAGCATTTAGAGGAAGAGAGATACAGAATGTAAAAGAAATCCCATCCCCAAAGACATTAATGAAAGAAAATTAGTACAACTCAGTTAATAAAACTGCAGAGACTTCCTTAGATGGAAATGAATCCTGAAGGCAGTTTTTGTGAACTACAGTAAAATAACATGCACAGAGGCTCAGGAAAGCATAGGCAAAAATGGAAAGTCAAGAAGCAAAATAAATCACAGCCCCTGCCATCCACTCTTTCTCAACTGTATTCATCCTGTACCACAGAAAAGCCAAAAGAAAAAGATGCCAATAGTTCAGAGCACCATAAGCAGGATGGGAATAGATTTAGATTCTAGAAAACAATAAGCCTCTTGGATGGTCATGTCTAGGTGTATGCATATGTAATCCAAGCACACATACTCCCTTATAGAAAGCTCTGTTTCCTTTATGCAAGGCACTTTTCTACTCCTTGATGATTGATTTGGTTTTCATTTCTTCATCCATAATCCTAAAGCTAAAGAAAGAGTAAAGAATGAACATGCTTTCAACTCTAGGTGGAAAAGTAATGAAAAGGGTGAGCCAAGAGGAAAGCAGGGGAGGGACCATGCTGGGTGGAGGTATTGTATGTAATACTGATGTTCAATGTTGATTTCCTCCTTCTCATTCTTCCTAAGGAAACTTATTCATTTTTCAACCAATTATAAATCAATTTATTATTTTTTCAAGCATGTATATATAAGCATTGGCATATGTATTATGCAAAAGAAAGGGGAAATGATCTCCTCCTGAGAATGAAAGAGTTTTGATTAAATGAAGATATTTGAAGTTGTAGGGGTGTCAGGGTTAGAGACAGATAGGTACACAGGCAAAAAAGAAAGAAAGAAAGAAAGAAAGAAAGAAAGAAAGAAAGAAAGAAAGAAAGAAAGAAAGAGAGAGAGAAAGAAAGAGACAGAGACAGAGAGAGAGAGAGAGAGAGAGAGAGAGAGAGAGAGAGAAGGAATCCTGTAGCCCACAATACCTGCTCTTAGTTCTTCTTTGGTGTACTATTTATTGTTGTATCCATTCAACACATATACAATTAGTGACTAATATTAGTCACACATAGTTCCTGTCTGGTGGGAGAGAATAAACAGACAGATTCCATACCCTGCTTGATTTACAATGAGCGTCATCCATCAACACACAGAATCAGAAGCACAGCTGCTCTGTTAGAGTTCTCGGGGACTGTGATACTGAACTGTATGCTTCAGATAGAGTAAATCATTTTATTTTTACAAAACCCCTATTATAACCTATAGATGACAGGCAAGAAAACTCTCAATCAGAGAGCGTGTGAATATGCCCAGGGTCATAGACGTGAGCTGTGACATGGCAGAGCTGGCCCTTATTCAAACTGTATTCAAGCACAGGCAGCCTGGCCCACAACCAAAGTTTACAATGAAATTATACAAAAACAAGGTAAAATTTTTCACATACAATGAGAATAGGAATCAATGACCAACAGTATCTAAAATAGAGGATTTCTATTTTATCAAAACCAGAAGTGAAAAGAAGCTTTCAGTAAAACCAAAGGGAAACAATATTTTGAGAATATATATGAAGACTTCCTTAGTACCATTTTCTGTTATGCCTTTTTTCTCCCACTCAATCTTTTTGTGTTTTTTCACATCTACACTCAGCAACCTCAGGTATGCAGGTTTGAATTTCTGCACTCCTCTCTTCATTCTTGTTAGTTTTCTTCAACTTCTATTCATGGTTCCTAGTGACTCCAATCTTGTTGGTGTGTGCCTGTGTGTGTCTGCAAGCATGATGTTAGTTCATGGTGTGCATACATTGTGCATGCACAGATGCTCACACATGTACATATGGAGTCAGAGAATGACACCATGTATCTTCTCCTATCACTCTCCTACTTATTATTTGAGATAAGAATTTTTATCTCACTAAACCTCGAGATCCCCCATTGTCTAGACTAAGTGTTCAGCCAAGCCTTTGAGATCCTCCTGGGTCAGATCCTCAGTGTCAGTTTGAAGACATGCTGTCACTCCCAGTGTTGAAGCTGAATACTGAAATTGGAACTCATGTCTTCACACTTGTATGACAAGCACTTTACCAAACAAGCCACCTCCTCATGAGTCTTCATTTTGTAGTTAAGCAACAAGTAGAAGAAGAAAGAATAGATGTCACCAGGCACTTTTCAAGTGTCCCCATGTTTACCAGGTGTGACAGGCTTGAGAGTTCTAGCAAACTTTCCGAAAAGCATGTGGCCCAGAAGGCATGGATTACAGTTCATCTGTTTTGTACTTCTTTCTTGTCCAATTTGCCATGTTATTCCACCAGGGCTTTGCTTATTTTTGTAAAAGGATTTATGAATTTTTTGTGAAAGCAGGGCAAAGGAAACAGACTAACACCCATGTACTATGTATTTTTCTCTCTTGGAGTTCATATCACTGCCTCCTCCTGAACCTTGAACCCTGAACTTCTCTACCTATTTAGAAAACATTTTTCCAACTGCTGTAATTTGAATTTGAAATATTTTTAGTCTTGAGTTTCCCAACATATGGCACTCTTCGGAGTCTCTTGAATCTTTGGGAGGTGAAAAGTGTTGTGGGAAGAGGAGATCAGCAAGGGAAGAAGACCTTTGAGGTTAGACTGCCTGTGGTTCTTGTCTGGGATTCTTAGCTCCTTGATCCCTCTTATGTGGATGGCTACACCTTGTACTTGCCACCAGGACCCAAGATCTTGCCACCATGTCTTTCTCACCAAGGCTGACTCAACTCTCTGACTCCATCAACCCAAAAGACACCTTTCTCTGTTAAGTTGCTTCTGTCAGGTAGTCTGCCACGCTGATTAGGAGAGTAACTAATACACTACACAACCAACTCCTAACACATTCAACTGTGTCCATTCTTCTAAGTCTTTTCAGCTTACTCCAATACTGGTTGTCCAATCCTTTCCTTGTATAGGCACAAAAGCTAATAGAAAGATAAAAACCCATCACTGAGTCCTTTTGTGATAAATTGGCATACATGCCTGGAGATGTGCTTCATCTACTTCTGCCAGAGCTGTCAATGAATCTACTCTGGGCCATCTCTTTCTTACAAGGGAGCAGGCATGCTACATGGGTGTCAACATCTTGTAGGGTTTGGACAAAGCCTATCAATCTTGACTTTGACTTTGACGAGTTTCCTTAACTGGTCTGAGGTGAACTTTACTCGGTTGTCAGAAAAGTTGGATCACCAGCACCTGTGTGTTTAGAATTGCTAGATGGGGGTATACAGAAAGAACGGACTTTAAGGCTTGCCCATATGTGCTCAATATGGGGACATTCCCTCTAACTCCAGAGGAAAATGAAAGGTAAGATAACTGACCAGAGTGACAGCTGCAGTTAATTACTATTAAATTGGGAGGAATCAGTACTCTACCTAACATCTAAAGGGTGTCCTGCTGCTTCAGCAGTGTGTGCGACTTGAGATAGGATGACCTGCCATGTGTGGCACCGAAGGAAGGACACACAACGGGTAGAGGGGCAGCTTTGAGAAGAAACTGCAAAAAACATAATTGAGGCAATGTCAAGGGGAAAAAGGTACTTGGGCAAGTTTCTCCAACACCACTATGGGTCTGACAGGTGGGAAACACTCTCCATGTGAAACAGCAAGCTTTGCAGAGAGGTCAAAGTTTGCCACGGTAGGCTTCAGAAATTGCTTCAGAAATACATTGTGTTGATTATTGTACAGAGTTAGTTCCCCTCACTCAAGGTTCAGGATCTCATTTGGTCACACTACCACCTGGGCAAGATGGGAGATACGTGATTATTTAAGAGATGGCTCTTCCCCGAACCTATGATTTTTTAGACATTATTTTAAGCCTGTTCACATTATCATAGCAACTCTGAAGGTAGGTCCCACCATTACCTTCATTTTAAAATGAAAGAGCCATAGTTCAGAGAGATTAAGAATATTGGCTGAATCATACAGCTGGCTGATAAATAAATTCTGGCACTTTGTCTAAAGAAATTCTTCTCCTTAATTGCACCCAAATCATTGTTCTTTAGGTATCAATAGAAACAAATATAAAGCATACATTTCTTCTAGAAATCAAAAACATAAATAACTAAAAAGACAGAAAATGGAGGCTGTAGGAGTACAAAGAGCAACACTGACTCTAAGTCACAGAGAAGGTGTGAATTGCTAAGAGGAACAAAAAGGTGCCTCTGACCTCACACCTCTCCCTGTGCAGCGTCCCCATCACTGAATGACAAGGGGTGCATGTGCTAAAGGACAGAGGAAGCTCAGGGACCTGGGTGTTATGTGCAGTTTCTGTGAGGCTGAAAATGGCATATTAACTTAGATTCCACAGCTCTGTGCAGACTGCATAGCAAGAATCTAGAGGAAATGAAAAAAAAATCTAATCAGAAACTTTTGCCAGATCAGAAGATTACATTTAACTTACATTCTCATTATTTTTAATGTTTTCAACCAACACAGCACTGAGCTTAAAATCAGAGAGGAATGTAATCTATTTATAAGTATGTAGGTGGGTAATTGGGGAGGCCTGCTCAGTCTGTGATCTGGAGTTCAGGTCAGCACTGCTCCCGGGATAGGGGAGATTAAACAATTTGGCCAAGAGAAAAATAAAGCAGTCATTCAAGGCAATTTCCCGAAAAGCTTGGTGCAGAATTATTATTTTCTCTGGAAGACACAAGACACATGAAGACAAAAGCAAAATATTAGATGCTGGCTCTATTTTCCTTTAAACTCCACACATACAAATTTCAACTTTCTATTCTTAACCTGTTTAGACATGACTCCTGGATAAGCATGGGCTGGTAAAAGCTCCATGCTCAAATGTGTTCCAGCAAACCCTCCTTTTATAGGCTATTAATAAAAGGAGGGTGTTCTAAGGTTATAAATAAATTTCAGAAACATGGAGATAAGCAAGGAGCAATGGGTCTATTTGCTGTAAAGCTGCTCAAAGCTAAGTTACTTGATATTCTTATTTTCCTTTGTATATTCAATATGTAGCAAATTTATTTCCGTATAGGTCACTGTATAGCATGCTTCATTCTCAACAAGGATTTAGAATATTATGTTTTATCTTTACTGTAGGAAAAATGAAAGCAAAGAACAATGCCTGAGCTTTTATTTTGTAAGTGACCAAACTGCAGGAAGCTAAGGCCTCCTTGCTATAATACTGGGTTGGGTTATTTCAATGCAACCAGTCACCAAATTCATGTTTTGTGATCCTGTCATCTCACCGAAGCATTTGTTTTTGTCCACAACCAAATTGTGCATGCATGGCATTCGATCTTAAGGCTCTGCTCCGTGTGCCACTGAAGAAGAAGGATCACTGGAAAAGGTGGGCAGTTGGAACAATTGAGTTGTCTCTTTATGGATTTATTGAGTGGCAACGAGTGAACAGCCCAAGCTCAGTGAGGGCTGTGGAGCATGTCCAGAAACCAATTGATCATCAGGTACCTGGGTCAAAAGAGATTTTATCTTTGTCTTCGAACCCAAATGGTAAAGTCATGCACACATGCTGCAGGTGGGAGCTGGAGGCTGAGTTGAAAACCCTCCTACTTCAGTCCCTCCTGGACCAAGTAAAGGTCTTTGAGGTCAAACTTAGGTAGAAGAGCATGATCCTTTCTGCCTAGCTCAGAGGTCACTGAGTCCCAATTTTACACTCATTAAATGTAGGGGAAGCAGTCGCTGAGGAACATACACAACTTTTGTTCTGATTTAGGAGAAACAGTTTGAATCAAACTTGTTGCTGAGAATCTCACGGACAGATTTAGAGTGATTTGCCATTATGCACGGTCCTTGCTTTTAAGAGTCCACAGTTTAATGGCAGAAAGATAAAGAATGCTTTTCATGGAGAGAGGTATATCCAGGGAAGGCAAAAGGGAATAGGTTACTGGTCAGAACAAAATGATGCTCTAACAGAAAAGCTATTATACAACATGTATCTCAGGGCTGCATAACATAATTTTTTCCTTTCATGTAAACTATTCTTGCTGACTCATTTTCAATGAACAAAGTAAACAAATGGAAGCACGTTAGTCTTTCCATGAAGAAACTATGGGACACGACTTCAGCCAGGCAATTGAGAGTAGTCTCTGCAGTGATAGGTCAAGTGACAGCACATATGCCCTGATAGGCATGCTGAAAAGGGTACTGCAGCTCCATCCTATGCTTTCCCAAAAAGTACATACTCTCCTTCTAATGGTGAGAAAGCCTCAGACAAGGCTGAAGACAGTAGAAAACTACTGTACTTCCAAGTTGACAGTGTAATTTATTTAAAGGAAAATGTGAGAAAATGAAACATATCAGAAGAAAGCAAGGAGACATAAAGAATAAATCAGCACGGGTTGGTGCACACAACAGAAAAAAATGGCACTGAGGAAAACACAAGAAACTGAACAAAGACTACAGTTTAATGAACAGCATAATAAAAGATGGTTCCTTAGCTTTTAAAAAATTTTTATTAGTTATTTTGTTTATTTACATTTCACATGTTATCCCCCTTTCCCATTTTCTCTCTGAAAAATCTCCATCCCAACCTCCTACCCCTGCCTCCACAAGAGTTCTTCACCACCCACCTGCCCACTCACACCCCACCACCCTAGCATTACCCTATGCTGAGGCATCAAGCCTTCACAGGACCCAGGGCCTCCCCTCCCTTTGATGCCAGTCAAGGCCATCCTCTGCTACATATGCAGCTGGAGCCATGGGTGCCTCCATGTGTATTTTTTGGTTGGTGATTTAGTCCCTGAAAGCTCTGGGGATCTAGTTGGTTGATATTGTTGTTCTTCCCAGGCAGTTGCAAAGCCCTTCAGCTCCATCAGTCCTTCTCTTAATTTCACATTGGGGTCTCCCTGTTCAGTCTGATGGTTAACTGCAAGTATCCACATCTGGATCAGTAAGACTCTGGCCGAGCCTCTCAGGAGACATCTATGTCAAGCTTCTGTCAACTTTACTGTGCTGCAGGACTATGTATCATGGTAACACTAGAGCATTCAGGGTAAAGGATATCTGGTAGCTCTCTACATATGCTAATCACCCATTCACTTCTATGATGGAATACTCAAGGCAAGCTATTTTACAAAGAAAAGCAGTTTCTTTAGCTGACAGAGGCTTGAAAGTGACATGCAATGGGTACCACTCTGGTGAGGGGCCTCTTGGCTGCTTACTTCCTGGAAGGTGTAAACGTCCTCTTGTTTAGTCCCTCTCTCTCTCTTTATCTCTTCTCCTTAAAAAGCCACCAGAATTAAATCATGAAGGTTACACCTTAAATAACTAATCCAATCTAACCATCCACCCACTCCTTAGAGACCTCTAAATACATATTAATATTCTATTCTTACTGCCATTAATCTATCACTTTAAGGGTTAAACTAGCCGAATTGGGAGCAGAGACACAAACTATATTCAAATGGTAACACTGCTTCATCTGTGCTCATTTTCTATCAATTTATAAGAATTACAAAATTACTAGTCTTTTTTTTTGAACACAAGGTAGCTTAGACAATGTTTAGAGGGATTAATTATTCCTGTAAGGCAGTCTGGAAGAGAAAAAAGACAGACCAAACAAAGACACTGTTGTCAGGGGAAACATATGCTCAGGACTATAGAGAACTGAGTGTTCTGAGCCCCTGTGCATTTGGTTTGGTGTCAGAGCATGCTGGCCAGGTGGGAAATAAGGCTTGGAAACAGATGCTTGTAGAGGCACTCTTAAGGGCGCTGCTAAGAACATTAGCATGGCAATGAAGGATTCCAAGTAGAGAAAGCCTGTCATATAGAAGCAAATGTCTAGTCAGATGACTTGGCACAGACAGCAGTGCGTTGTTTGTGTCCAGCGGTAAAGACAGAATGAAGATAATTTGCAAGTTAAACATCAGTTTAGTCATCTCAGTGTATCCTGACCTGACATTATCCCCTGTGTTGGTCAATGGAGAGAAAAAAGCAGAATTCCTTCCTTTCTTTTCTAAAATTTTGTATTTTATTTATTCACTTTTCGTCTTGCTCATGTCACTGCCTCCTCCTGGTCACTCCTTCCCACAATCCTTTCCCTATCCCCCATCCTCTTCTCTTCTGAGTGGGTGTGGGTCTCCCTGTGTATTCCCCCTACCAGGTGTTTCAAATCTCCAGAAAGCAGAATTTCCTTATGGGAACTGAGTTGAGAAATATGAAGGTAGAACCTTATTTGTTCTTATTACCCATCTTATCAGAAACAAGGAGAAAATTTTGGGGAAAGACACAGGCAGTTTTACAGAACTAGAGAATGGAGTAACAAAAATTTAAGGTTAAGTCTGTGACAGAAAATCTATTACTAAATATGAGGAAATATAATTTGCATACTGGATTATGGAACTCCCACTCAAAATCTTTCATATCTACCCAAAAAATCTGAGAGTTACATGTAAACCCCACTCAATATCAGTGATCCCAACTGCCAATCATTTTTATACCTCACTCCCCTTGTAGAATTTACCACTGATATCTCAGCCTTACATCATTTAAAAAAGGAACAGAAACAAGGCAAATTCAAGTTCCCAATCTTCTGCCTGTTCATAAGCTGTGCTTGAAGGCTGATCAGCCTTTACTTGAGCCCAAGACTTACATTGTTATTTAGTAATATTTTATGTGTATTTCACCATCACCATGAAGCCTTCCCTGATTACACAGAGTGTAAGCTGTTCCGTACTCTTGTGTGTGTGTGTGTGTGTGTTTCATGTTTTTCCTATAAAGAATAAGTTTGCTTTCCCAGAATCCTCTTCAAAAGAAAGGTGGATGTGTGGGACACTTTTGACAGAATTGTATGGTGAAATCATTGGAAGAATTTCTTTAAAAAGAAAAAAAAAACACTCTAGTAAAGCAGAAAGCTCACAAAGTGAGCTATGGTTTTGCTTATTCTCACATTATGTCTGCTTCAGATATTGTTAGCTCATGATTGCTGGGGCCTTGTTGGCTATCCTTATGTGGGTAACTCTGAAGGGATCAAAGACACCACCTTTAGCTGTGAAGTCACCTTGTGTCAAGTTTTGGGTCACATGAAATAATTGAACTTTTCCATTGTCTAACTTCCTAATGACTATAGAAGTCATAGGAGACACTACTTATTATCTTTTTTTAATGAAATAAATGTGACAATTTTTCAAATATCAAAGTGATTTTGGATAGGAACACCTGGCCTTTTCATTCTATCATTACCAGATAGCAATTCTTTCTTAGAATCAGAGCCCAAGCATGTTTCTCATCCTGGATTGAAGAGAGCATAGGTTTGACCTCAGAAAGCAATTACTAACTCATGTGAAATCTAATCTGGCCCAAGAAGAGCTATACAAGGCCAAGACAGCATCCCCTAATCACTTCAGTTGACATTAAATGCCAAGTACTGATTTTCATAGTATTTCCCTTAACAGAAATTATTAGTTTAATGATAAATATGGGCTCTCATCTGCCTCTAAGGACATGTGACACTTGGAAGTATTATTTCCACCAACCTGGAACCTCTCACACATTAAATACTAAGAGGTCAAATAAAATCTCCCTTTCATATTTTACAGTTCTTACTCAGTGATAAGTAAATGGGCTCATGGAGAATTACCAATTCATCAACAACCGAGAAACTTCATATACATACACAAGGATCCAGGTCCCAAGGAGATGGTAAATAGAACTGGTAAAAGAGGAGGAGAAAGATGGTTAACTATGGCAGTTTCCCAACATACATCATTCTACTTTCAGTTACCTATGGTCAACCAGAATCAAAAACTATTAAATGAAAAGTTTCAGAAATAAACTATTCATAAATATTGACCATTTACTATTTTTAGTAAATAGTAGCACCATTTACTAGTAAATGCTAGCAATATTATATGTCATTTCACTCCATTCTGAGATAGGTTGTCTAGTATACCCACACTATATATACCATTCACATGGTAATCATTGCATAGGCATTTGAGTTATCAAATCTACATTGAGTATCATTCACATTCCTTATCTTTGCATATATTTTATTTAATGATGGCCATAACATTAAAGAGATTGGAAAGAGAAAAAAAATATAATTCTCAGCCTTCTTAGAATCTGTGTTCTGAATATATAGGAATAGAATATGACAGAAATACTGATGTAAACTGGCAGCATTATCTGAAGAATTTAACTTGGCTATTTCTTAGCTTTTATAACATTGCTAGTATGTAGGTATTAAGATTCCTATGCTGTTGACATGAAATGGAAAAATTAGATGAATCATTCAAATACCAGTAACGAGAAGTATGGAAGGTGCCTGTGTTCTTCAGCAAGTGGATAAATAAGCCAAGTTGTAATGCAACAGAATGTCACTTAGTGATAAACAGAAACTAAGTTCTAATGTGTAGATTACTCAACATGAATGTCACTTGTACAAAAATTACAGGTGTAAAAGAGAAAGACAAAAGTACAGATTAAGTGGTTCCACTTGTAATTTCTAAGCCAGGAAAACTCCTTGAGATAGAAAGATGACTGTAGTGCTCCAGAATTTGAATGTGTATATGAGTAGGGAGTCTTTTTTAAATAAAATTTTTATTTATTTGTCAAATATTTCATACATGCATGCATAAAGTATTCTACTTCCTAGTCACCCAACACGCTTCCTTTGCAATAAAGTATCTTTTTTTTTAATTTTAATGTAACCTATTGAGTTTAGTCAGTAGTACCTGCATAAGGCTGGGTGCAGGGGCCAACAGTTAGAGCATAGGTAACACACCACTGGCCACACACCAAAAGTTAGTCTTCCCTAGCATTTACCAACTGACAATTGCTCAACTAAGGTTGATGCCTCTGGAGCCCATCCTCTATCCATGCTTGTATTTTAACTGGCTTGATGTTGGTGAGCCTTAATGTTTGTAGAATTTCTGCTTGTAGTGACAGAAAAATGTTTTAGAAGTAAATGGTAGTGATAGTTGTACATGATGGATATATTCAGTGACACTTGGTTGTAATCTGGAAATGACAAAGAATGTATTATATAGTTTTCACAATAAAATGTTACATCAATATTATTAATTTTTATTAATAATTGTTAATTAATTAATTAATTAATGTTTCAATAGCAATTTCACACCTATTTCTGCCTCCAAAGCTAACAATCTGTCTAGAAAACTATAAAAGCATTACAAAGGTACATGCAAGAATGAAAATGATCACTATCTGGCCTTCTCCATGAATTATCCCATAGCTACATATCGCTGATAAGGATTTAAAATGTGGCAAATGTACATGAGTGACTGCAAACCTACTTTTATCTAATTGAAACAATAGCTACATGTTTGACAAATGAAGGATTGACACATAGAAACCTAAGGTGGTGATATTTCAAAAACAAAAAAAAATAAATAGAAAGAAAGCAGAAAAAAGAAAGGAAGGAAGGAAGGAAGAAAGGAAGGAAGGAAAGAAGGAAGGAGGGAAGGAGGGAAGGAAGGAAGAAAGGAAGAAAGGAAGGAAGGAAGGAAGGAAGGAAGGAAGGAAGGGGAGGGAGGGAGGAAGAGAGAAGAGAATGGCATCCAGGCTACTAAAGTAAATCTAAATCTTTCAAGTTGAGACTTCATACTTTAAAATATATACCAATATCTCTGTATCTTCTAGTATATTTCCTTGCCTCAGGTTCAGCCTTCTCTCCCGTCCACTCATCACTCAGAGAAGCCTTTGATATAACAAAAGTAAACATGGCAAATGGTTTCTCAGAATTTCACTTAGTAAGACCTTAGATGAATCTCAGTGGGAAGAAGAGCTAATCTTTAAAGGCTGCATAGTCTGTGTGACCAAGAAAAAAATACTGTGCAAAAGATAAAACTACTGAGAGGGAAAAGATCAGTACTTGCCACTGGCTGTCAGTGAAGAAGGGATGAATAGAATGAGCATAGTGTAAGTATTCTCAATAGTGATGAATCATGACACATACATGTTATGCATTTGTCAAACCTCATAGAACATTCAGTACCAAGAGTTAACTGGTATAAACTGTAGCCTTTTGCTAATAAAAGAAGATGGATTAGTATAGGTTTATTGATATCAACAAATTAGCATGGTGGTACAAGAATGCTGAGATGAGGGAAGTTGTCAGAGGAGCAGGGATCACATGGACTCACGTGAGGCCTCTGCACTTTCTGTCCAATTTTTCTACGACCTTAAAACTGCTCTAAAAATAAAGCTGATTTCTAAAAACCATTGAAACTTAAGATTCTATGGCCAAGGTAACCCTGCATTAACTGGCTCTCCCCTTCACTCATTTTTCTCACTACCACCAACTTTATACACACACACACACACACACACACACACACACACACACACACACTCAGACTAGCTTTCTAAATTACCCAGCTCTTTCTCAACATAGAGACATGCCCTTCCAAATGAAATGAATGTTCCCTACCTTTGTCCTAAAGCAACCTGGGAGACATAATTTCTTCCCAGATGGTAATGTGTCTTCTCACCCCTTAAATTTCATGATCTTTAATCATGAAAGTAAAGCTAACAATTTCACATTTTTGGTATCTAGACGCTGGAATAAATATCATGCCTTTATTGTTTTATTAGTAATATTCTGTTCATATATTCTCTGGGTAGATTTTGTTAGCATCACTGGTGCATTCCTCGCAGGAACTGGCCCAGCTAGTTAAGGCCCTATTCCTTCTTGCCTTCATCCAACTTCAACTGTTTCTTCACTGTCATGAATGCCACATTCATAGAACTCTCAACTACAACCCTACCACAATCTGTTCTTCCAGGAACAACCAGTCCGAAGCAAACTCAGATCTTCAATTTAAGTTCCATTCCTTAGGGAAGTCTCTAAATTACCAACCTAAAATAAATGCCCTGCTTCTAAGTTCCCAAAATACATGATGTTTTTATTTTCTCTAAGGCACTTACTAAAAATGTGACTAAATAATTATTTATGAAAAATCTCAGCTTATTTTTATTTTCTCATTTTGACTTTACTCTCCTTGCACCCCAACACCTTATAGTTTTAGCCATAGTTACTGTCAAATAATTACTGCAGTTATTAATATGCATTTCTTGAAAAATAAACTAATTTTTCTATCTACCATATGCCAAGTAGACACTTAATGAGTACATATAAGATTACTATATTCTATTATTTCCAGAACCTAGAATACTCCCTGATACCCAATGAGTAGATAACAAATTTAGCATTTGTTGAATGAAAAAGTAATGAACAGCTTAGAAATCTTTGCACAAAGCTCTGCACAATCTCTGTTCCTTTACACTAGAAACTGTGAGTCTTATTCAGTTGTAGACACAAGAGACTGTTGCAAATGAAAACAATAACAATGCCTATAAGTATGGTAACAGTGGTGCTTGTCCTTTATCAAATACTTTTCAAGAACACTTAGCTCACCTTGTTTTCATTTATATTCATGATGAGTAATTTAAGATGATTTTAGAAATGGCTTCTGGAGTTCTGTGGGTAGATGTGGCCTAGGCACACAAGTACCACATTGAGCAAGTGACCAGCCTGATGCCAACAGCCTGGTCCCCATTCTCAAGCATGAAGTGGGAATGGGATCAGGAGATGCCAGGACAGAGAAGCAAAACAAATGCTCATAATTCCTCCAGGCCAGGACCAATGTGGAGAGGCAGAATGGACGCTGATTACAATCTAAAGGAGCTTCTTCTGATGAAAGAGAGCTGATTGGATTCTGCTGTGATTCCAGAGTCTGTCAGCAATCAAACACCCTCTAGCTACCTTTGAGTAACCAGAATTGGAAAACTGGATGCAGAAGCTGGCTTGCAGCTAGAGAAGGTTCTGGGGACAAGGATTCACTCAGCTTTAGGCTACAGTCAAAGTGGTAGATGTCACATTTGTGCATTCACAGCACCCCTAATGAAAACTACTTCCTCACAAAGAACTGAGAGAAACGACATGCCCTATGGTAAGGGTAAGTGACAGGGGAAAGTAGGACTAACTATTTACTATCGGAAGGATAAAGAAGTCTTCAAATAATTATAGCTTAAATTATCATAAACTCCTCTCCCACTACCCATTGAAGTTAGCATTACCACCTTGTTGTATAGATTCACTTACTTAGGCTAACAGAGAGAAAATGTCTTGCTGAAGTGTAAAGAGGCAGGATAAAAATCCAGCTGTGCCAGATTCTCTCTGGGTATCCTGTGTAATCCAAAGAATTCCCAACACTAAATAAAGATGTCAAAATAGAAGGAGGAGCTACAGTTTCCCTGGGAGATCAATATCGACTGAGTGTCTTAAATACATAGTGTAGGTAAGTTAGAGAAATTATTCATACCCTAATATGATGGTTCTCCTGTGTTTGGTATGATGAACTGAAGGAGAAGGGACATTTTTATGATAGATGATAAAACCACCAGTCAAAATCCGACCTGCTCCTTCAGACATCACTAGGAGAGACCGAGAAGCAAAAACTGAGCAAAAAAAAAAAAAAAAAAAAGCAGCTTTCTTGTTTCCCCTACAGCAGTGTGCTGTAGCTAAGTACAAAGTACGTATATTTTTGTTTCAACTGAACAGCTGAACTCATTTAAGTGAACTTCTACAAAAAAATATGGCCACTTAAAATATAAAAACAAGCACAGAGTAGATCAAAAAGCACTTCCCTCAGGGATGTTTAAAGTACAAATGAAAGTAAAAAGAACAGTAGATCCTGATCCATATCATTTAGAGTGAGATAGAAGGATATGAGTCACAGGTTGGTAAGGCTGACTCACTATCAGGCACCATTTCTAGGGCATGAAGTTCCATTTATTCCATCGATTTCTTTCTTTCTTTCTTTCTTTCTTTCTTTTTTTCTTTCTTTCTTTCTTTCTTTAGCGTGCATGGTTGTCTGAGTGTATGCGTATACATGATATGCATGTGGTGCCTGCAAAGGACAGAAGAAGGAGACAGATTGCTTGGCCCTGTAGCGATAGATGTTGTGAGACAAGAGATGGGTTATAGTAACCCAATCTCTGTTCTCTACAAGAGCTCAAAGTGCTTTGATATGCTGATCTATCTTTACAGCCCTAGAAAGTAATTTTAATTCTCAATTTATACTGTACTATGGGCAGTCTTTTAGCAGATCTCTTTATTATGAAATAGATATTTGAGTAAGGGTATATCATTTTAGTTAGGCACATAGAACATATTTTTCTAGTTTTCTCAAAAGCCAGGAAAATAAATCTATAAGGTTCTATACAGACACCCTTGAGAACAATAATCAAAGGGAGCAACAGTAAATGTCAGACAAGGTATTACTATACATATTCACTTCTACAAGCTCATATGCTCATGTGCATGTTTATATACATCCATATACATACCCAAGAGTTCAGTGATAATTGGAGAAATGTTGAGGGCCAGGCCATGGGTACAAAACAGGTCAGGAGTGTGGCTACATCTTTTGGATGAGTTATCATGTTAAAGAGACCTCTGTCTCAGGGTTGCAAACTCTGCTTTAGGATATGACAGCAGAATAAATCTCATTTCCTTTCCAATCATTTGAATGAGAAATGGGTCAACATTAAACTGGGGGCAATTGTCTTTACATCACCCTGGACACCACTTCTAATCACAAGTTGGTGGACCACTGGCCTCTTGTGGCACCTATATGGAGTGGGAAAATTATCATATTATTTATGACAAGCCATATCTGAAAGTGACTTTCTCAGCATCTGTTCTCCAACAGTCCCTAGAGCAGAGAAATAAAGAAAGCCCATGGGGTGAATAGAAAAATGTCATCTCCAGGATCATCAACTGCCGAATAAGCTCCCTCCAACTGCTGACTAAATCTCTTTCCTTTGTATCTCTTATACTGTCCTGAATACCTCCCTGGCTCCTGCTTGAATATCTACTCATCCTTCCATACATTTTTTTCCTAAATTCTACTATGCTGTCAGACACTCACCAACCCAACTTACCTCTTGTTGCAACTTTCCTTAGTGAATCATCCTCCATGTCTGATTTTGAGGGGAGATAAACACGGGTTGGATTTTACTCAAATGTATTGGCTATATAAATAAATTCTGGTGAAATTCTCAGGTCTATCTGGACCTCTACTCTGCAACACAAGGTAGAGTATCAGAAGTCATTGACAAAAGAGGACAAAAGGGGATTGTACTGTGGACAGTCCTACTCTATTTCTCATTCTGTTGTCCATTTATGAAATGGTAAGGAAATGATTAAACTTAATGGGCTGCTATGATAATGAAAGGGGAAAATATATTAGTCTTGTATATTATTAGTCTGTTTGCCTTTATTTTCTCTTATATAAACACTGACAAAACGCAACTTGGGAGGAAAGGGGGCTTGTATTTGGCTTAGAAGTCATAACCTATCATTGAGGAAAGCCAAGACATAGTTGAAAGCCGAAACTAAGGAAGAACATTGCTTACTGGCTTGCGTCCTGCTTTTGCTGGCTTGTTTCCTTATGCAACCCAACACCACCTGACCCGGGCTGTCATATCTCACAGATCCCTTCTCCATTAACTATCAGATAAGAACTGTTCCACAGATATAGCCAAAGGCTCATATAACAAAAACAATTCCTCAGGTGAGGTTTCCTATTCTTTGGTGTGTCAAGAATAAAACTATTCATCTCAAGTCCACCTTATTTTTTTCCAATTTGAAACATGAACACATCATTTTAAGCTATACCCTATCCTTTTTAATTTGTCATCAGAATCTCATATTAATATCTTAATATATAATAGAGAGCAACTTTGAAGTTTCAGTCTTTAAAAATTCCAGTGATTTAAAAGTTCAGTTCCTCATTAAAATATTCACTTACTTAAGGGCTCTTGTGAAATTAATAAATTAATTATTTCTTACTCAAAAGCTGGAAGAATCAAGTCACAATAACTAACGACACTTAAGCAAAACTAAAGTCCAAAAGTGTATCTCAGTGTCTGGCACTGGAAAGTCATTCACAATCTCCTGGGCTCAAAAGAACATGGGCAGCTTCAATTCTGTAGCTCTGCCGTCCTTATCCTAATCTCTCAATCTTTGGAACTGTGTAGTATGTAGAGACCAGTGGATTATAGTATGGTCTCAGTTTAAGAATATGGTGACTTCTGTCCTTATTGTATCTGTCAAACATTGGCTCTGGGCCATAGGAGGCTTTCAAGGAAAATCAGTGTAAAAATTGTAGCTCTAACCCTACCCACACAGAGTTTGTAGTTGACACAATGGGCAAGACAGCAAATTCATTGAGGTTAAGCATGAGGTATATAATACAGAAGTCAAGGAAGAGTTCAAGGAATATGCACATACAGAGATATGGTAATGTAACATAGATGCTGCACAGTTCTCTATTTTATTCTTACGGAATGTGGGAATGTAAGGGTCAATGAAAGATGGTCAGGCAGAGTACAGGAAAGAAGAAGAGCACATGATTTCTTCAATTTAATGGAGAGACTGAAGAATAAACAAGTGTTCCAATATAGTGTTTATGAGCTATGTAAGTCACAGCTGCATGCCACCTCTTTCTCGGACTCCATAGTGTGTAGTATGGTCCAAGGCTCTTGGACAATGCAGCCAGTCTGATTTCCAGATTTACTGTATTGGTGTCATTCTCTGTAACCAGGGTCACCTTTCCCTCTTTGCCCTAAGATTCCCATCTGCAAAGTTGAAGAGATAGTATCACATAATCATGCATACATTCTGTGAAAATTCTTTGCTTTAGAATGACAGTATTTTCCAGAACTCTCTCTGCATTTCTAGTAGGAACACACTTCTCTTATGCTTTTTGCATTATTCCCTCTTACATGGAATGGCTGACATTTATTTTTCATATCCTCAGGACTTAAATCCCTGAATTATTCTAAATCTTGCCCAGACCTGACATCACAAATAAATTTCCAATCTCAGGGGTATGAAGATAAATGGGGGCTGCCATTTCTGTGACCTCCATCAGGGATTTGGCTCCAACACTTTACCCATAGCAAATGTATGAATCTGGCTGCTTCAAGGGAATGATAATAAATGAAAAATAATAATAAAAGGAAAAGATGAACAAAAGGTAAAGGAAGGAAGAAGAAAGGAAGGAAGGAAGGAAGGAAAGAAGGAAGAAAGAAAGGAAGAGAGATTAATTGAGAAATTTAGGCATTTCTGAAAACACATCAGAAGTCATTTCATTCTGGTTGTACCTAAAAGACTCTCAGCAGGTGCAGAGTATTTAATGTTAGGCTTTAATTAGACTTTATGAAAGATGACTTGAGCACCAGTGGAAGAAAGCCATGTGTTAGAGATAACTCCAAGGTGTGCATCCTGGAATGTTAGCCCAAACACCAATTTCTACCTCATTGAAATGTATGACCTGGGTGGCCATTTTGTTCCATCTGTGACTTTCTTTCCATGGCTCTAAGTGCAGACACCATTTCCTTTTCAGGAATTTGTGGGAAGCATAAAAAATGCTTTAGTATATAGAAATACCTATAGCAGTCTTGAGGCATATGCATTATTTAATGAATAGATGAAGCTAACCAGGTTAGAGCACTGCAAAAGGCTGACAGAAAATGTCGATGATACTCAGCTGATGTCAGAGACTTCATATATGGTACTTAACAGACACTCTGCAATAATGATTCTCAACCAGCTCAATAATGTGACCTTTTAATACAGGTCCTCATGTTGTAGGGACCCCTAACTACAAAATTATCTTCATTGGTGCTTTATAACTGTAATTATGCTACTGTCATGAATCATAATGTATATATGGAATATACAGGATATCTGATATGTAACCCCCGTGGAAGTGTCTTTCAACTCCCAAAGGGGTCATGTCTAAGACTTTTCTGACTTCGCTGATTCTCATTGTTGAAAAGGAAAAGCTACTTAAGAACATTTTCTTAAAAATTGTTATCTACAAAGTACTTAATGCAATCCTGGCACACAAGTGCATTATCCAGACAGGCTTAATGAACATTAATCAGGACTTCATTGTGGTGACAAAATGTCTTGGAATATAAGTCTAAAGGAACAAACATATATTTCATTTTATCAGTTCAGACGGTTTAGTCTGCATTCAGATTGTCTCACTAATTATAACACTATGGAACACAAAACAGCATAGTAAGAAGTGTGAAGTTGAACAATGCTGATTGTCTCACAGTGGGCATAAATCTGGAGGAGGCAGGGGAAAGTGTTCAAGGGCATACCCAATGACCTACCTTCTCTAACTAGGCTTCTTTCACCTTTTATCTAATAGTCCATTAAGCTATGAACCCATAGACAGAATTAATCTGTTCATGGTGTCAAAATCCTCATAATCCATTCCCCTTCCAACGACCCTCTGAACACTGCTGCATCATGAGCCACCACTTGGAGACATAAACTTGGAGGCATTTAGTACATAAACTTCAATGTTAATATGCATTGATCTTACTGGTTTCTCTTTTTTGCATGCCATGCTTATCAGCTACTCTTTACTCTTGTCCCGTTATTATTCTGGTTGCTGTGTGTTCCTTGACTCAGGATGCTTACCGCTACAGAGTTATAGAAGGTCCAAGACTTCAGCATTCCTTGCCTTCTATTTCTCCTTGGTTTCTATAAGAAAAGGCACTGATGACATTAGTGCACTTCAGGTTGCTTGTTTAGTATGTGTGGGAAGATACTGTGGGTATTTACAACTTTTACTCCATCTCTGTGGACATGTGCTTTCAATAGTGGATAGGAATGCCTTCCTGTCAGCACATAGAAGGTGTCTCCTGCTTGGCGGGGGGTGGGGGGGGGCATCATTCTTTTCCCTTATTACCCACTCAGTGTAGCCAAAGCATCACTGTGGAATAGGAAAGAAGTTTGGAAGCAGAAGGCTTTGGTGTCTCATCTCTCTTTCCACATTGTCCCCTAGTTGGGCACAATGATAAAGAAACTTAGATATACCTTCCATTTATCATTGGCTGTGGATCCAAACATGTAAACCCCTGCCTATGTGAGAACCCTTAAGCCAGTCCAACCCTTGGAATAAATGAAAAACTTTGCCAATATTATCTTTTATATTCTCTCCCTCCCTAATTCCCTGTCTCTGTCTTTCTGTCTCTGTCTCTCTGACTCTCTCCATCTCTCTTTGTGTCTCTGTCTCTGTCTCTGTCTCTCTCTCTCTCTCTCTCTCTCTCTCTCTCTCTCTCTCTGTGTGTGTGTGTATACACGAGTGCATGTGCGCACACGCTATTAGTAATCTCAGAGTCTACATGAGAACATATATTTCATTGAGAGGAGAATTATGGCCAGTTTGTAAGTCACCCAAGATGGATGCTAGAAATGGAATTGGGATCCTCTAAAATCGTAGCAATTTTACTATGGATTGGTTTACCACACTGTTTTTAAAGACAGATTCTTACGTTTGTAGCCCTGGCTGGCCTGGTACTTGCTATTTAGACCATTCTGGAATATTTGCCTGCTCTACCTTCTAAGATTGAAATTAAAAGTGTGAATAACTATTCCCAACTAACATTTTCTTCTCTGCAGCTTGAATATTTTCAACCCATCCTATTCTCCCAACGCCTTCATTTCTGCAAGCAGTAAATCCTGGCACACACTTTCTGTATATAAGCATGTATGTATGTATGTAAGCATGTATGTATGTATGTATACCATCACCAATTTCAATACCTAAACTAAATATATATTTATTTTCTTTCCTGCTTTTACAGGTAGCTTAATGATCCTCCTGATGCAGCCCTGAAATGCAAGTTACCTAATTCGTCCCCAAATCTTGCCCACATCTACTATACATTCCCTCTTCTGAACATGTGTCTTTGGAAGGGAGCATCTGTTTCAAAAGATCCTGGGTGATGGAACAGTGAAGGTCCATATGCTTGTTCATTCTTCAAGCATTTGTTAACAAATGGAGGGTGGGTACCAAAGGATAGACAAGATAGCTTATGGATAGTAAGATAAGCAAAACACATGTACTCTTATTCATTCTCTCAAAAGCCTTGCAAAACTTTCATCATTATCCCATAAGCCAAATTGCAGAGAGAATAAGAAAAATTATTCATGGTAATAAAACTTGTTCATGGCAAAAGGGAGACAAGAAGCTAAATGAGTCTATATCCTGCCATCTCTCCATGTAACGACAGACAATAATGATTGGAGCATTGAATAGAAATTGTGTAAAACATGCAAAGACCATGTGGGGAAAGAGAAATGGATAGACGTGGTTATAGTTGAAGAGCTGTGAGAGAGCAGCATACACATAATAAGGCAGTAAGAATAGAAGAATAGAATGTCTATTCATCAGTAGTACGTCTTCAGTGCTGAGGAGATAACATAGACATGTGAGATACTCAGGCTGACTCTTGGCATTAGAGACTTAACATATCACTCAACATTAGCCCCTTTAATACAAAGAAGCTTCATCCTCAGCCATGAATATATACTTACTCCTAACCCACTATATCTGCGTAGTTATATATATATATATATATATATATATATATATATATATATATATATATCATGTTCTTATGGGATCTCATTCACATCATGTATAAGAGGCGAGCTATTTTGTTCCATATTCACCTACTTAAATATGGATTAAGCCCATTAGTGGTATGATAGTTGGGAATGGATCCCGATGAATCCTGATAGTTAATGGTTTCTGACTATGAAGCACAATAACTAGCATACTTTTTTACTCACCCACCTCTACTAGTCTTGAAGCCACATGACATATATATACATATATATATATATATATATATATATATATATATATATATCCTTTTACAACAGGGAAACAGCTAGGTAAACATACCATCAGCTGAAAAGCATCCATCAAAATGCATTTAACATGCCTGACTTGCCAAATCTCACAAATCAGCATCCCCTTGATTTAGGGATTGACGGACAGTTGTAGCTTGATGTCATAATCTAGTATCTCAAGAGAGTGCCATATCACATGCTACTACAATGGAAATCTTCTGTCCATACATTGCATCTTTAAACCTCTACCACACTCACTATATGGTGGTATAGTAAATATTTTCAGAAGAGTAAAGTGTAGTCCATCTTCCCCCTGTGATAACTTCGGCAATCACAGACCAAGAAGTTAGAGACTTGTTCAAGGTCTCAATCAAGAAGATGAATTACTCCCTCTGAGCATCACTCTCAAACAAACCCATTCTTGGGGCTTGTTTTCCAGGCGCCGGGAGGCAATGGGTAACGGATTACTCATCAGAAATAAAACAAGGAGTAGAACAAGGGATAGTCAGGTGGTTCTTACTGTCTGTGATCAAAAGCAAAATGAGCCTTTGGAACCTGCCTGAATTCTCTGACAAGTTTAATCTAGTACGTAATAAAAGGCAGGCAAGATTTACTGAGTTGTTCCAAACACTGTTGATGAGGTATTTTGTAAAAGCTTACAGCTGAAGATAAACAACTTTGGGAGGGGGTTAGAGATGTGGTTGAAAAATAGGAGGCAGTTAAGTGACAGGAAAGCAAGGTCTGACAGTTTCAAAAATGAAACGATGCGCCGGTTGGGCAAACCTGAGGATAGCACCCTGGATTCAAGGAAAGTTGAGCTTGGAAAAGAGTGAACATATATGTCAGGAACTCTGAGCCACCATCTAGCCTCGCACCCATCACACTCCAACAGCACATTGACAGGACCACTGAAGAAGCTAGGTGAGGTACTCTAAATCTGAAAAAAAAAAAAAAAAAAGTTCAAGAAACTGAGATGACAATTGCAAGTTTGAGGTCAACCTGGGCAAAAGAATAAGTGAAGGCCAACTCAAAATTTATTTTAAAGGACCGCAAAGAGTGCTATCATAAATTATAAATAAGGCATTGGGGACTGGAAAGATGGCTCAGTGTTTACTACTTACTCTTCCAAATGACCCAACTCCAATTTCCAGTATACATATCAGGTGGGTCACTGAACTTTACAACTTATAACATCAGCTCCAGGAGATGCGATGCCCTTCTGCCCTCTGTCTTTACCAGCAAACTCGCAGGTGAACACACAATCACCCATAAATATAAATAAATAAATAAATAAATAAATAAATAAATAAATCTTGTACTTTAAATTTGGGTGGTGTTGTATTAGTTCATATGGGCCACTATAATAAAGTGCCTTAGATATTATTAAATGTAAATAATGTAGAATTATTATTCGTAGCTCCAAAAGATAAGTTTAATGTGAAGCTACCGATTTTGAGTCTGGTAAAGACACATGGGCTCATGGGTAGTGTCTTCTTGTTGGATCTCCTTGTGGAAGCAAGGGCAGAGCAAACAAGTTCCCTCAACGTGATGTTTTTTTATTGGGCATTTATCCCACTCCTGGGTGGTTAATAATTTATACATTCATTCTTTGCATTTCCCAAAGGGCACACCCCTTAATATACCGACACTGGAGATTAGGTTATAACAGATAAACTAGGGATGTGCAAACATTCAGACCATAGCCACTGCAATCTCCCTGCTTCTCCCTCAGCTTTGTGGCTGCATCAGTTAGCATTAGCTCTTGCCAGCTTCAGGCACAACTCAAAACTCCAGGAATTAAACAAGAACACTTTCTTTAATCAATCAGCTTCTAAAGTTGGTGTGGACCTCAACCCATTGCAGTCTTTGCATAATGTAGACAGATGGGACAGTGACAATCCAAATGTGGCCAGATAATTTGGGACAGGAAAAAAGAGAACTCTGATTGTCCCTGATGGGTCAATGCTCTAGCCCACCATTGTCATCCACCATTTCTGCTATTGACCTACATATAAGCCATCCAGTGAAAAATAGGTTATGGAGTTCAATCTTCATATGTTCTCAGAAAAAAAATGGAAAGCACAAATATTGAGGAAAACATTTTTAAGAGTTTGTTTGACAGATCATCCCAGGAGCATCTGGCATATTCTGATGATGCAGACAGGCCAAGCAAGCGTCTGATCTCTGTCAAGAAAAAAGAGAGCTTGTGTTCCTGGGCAAGAAGGCCCTGGGCTAGGAGTCTCCAGTCTGCTTGGCAGGCATTTCCCACTTCTTGCAGACTATGTGTAGGTGCTGCTCTGTGACCTTTTTCATAGCATGCTCCCAAGTGGAGGATTCAGCTTTGTAGACTGTGAGAAGTTAACAGAGCATTGTGCAAGCTCTGTGCTCTTGACAAAATACACAACTGAGCCCTGCCCTGTTGTCATCCTAGGGCTCTGTTCATTTCTCTTTGTAAACTCCTTGAGGCCATCGGCCTTGTCTTATTCATCTTGCGAATACTAGCAAGCTCCTTACAGACTGAAGGCACCACAGCATGTTTATTTAATTAATGATCAGATTAAATTTCATGAAACTTGTGACTTCTAGCAGTCAGTCCAGCCAGCTCAGTGAATGTCTTAATTAGAATGCACAGTGATGACACTGACAGTGTCAGTGATGAACAGAAAATATTAGTAATAAAAAATAATGCATATGGGGAACTTTCCAGTGTACAGACAGACCTCTTCCTTTTTGTTGCTTCTTTGAAGCTCTGCTAAACTATCTGTGGGAAGCAGAAATTGAAATATATACTTTGTAGAAAGGAACTAGGATTCTAGTAAGTTTCTACTCATGTTCAAACTGTCAGTCAATAGGAAGCTAGGATAAAAAATATAAGGCTTTCTATCCCTTTTCAGTGAACTCATGAAAACTCTCTCCTTCTACTTCTCTTATAATTTAGAAAGAGGCATTTTGTTGTACTTGCCATATGTGGACCCTTCTTTCTTCCTGCTCAACTCCATAGCCATGCCTGTGACCTTGTCCTTAGTATGTGGTATTTCATACCCACAAGAGTGAACTTCTCTGAATCACAAACAACATTTTCCTCCCTCAGTGGGCTTTGTGATGAGCATGGAGTGTGGAAGAACTTTCTTATAGCTTCACTGTTTTATGTTGTTTCTTGGCAACCACAGTAAATCCAATTGAAGGACAATGGAAACTGAGCATGTAACTGTACACCTTCTCTCATCAGTATCCTGAAAAAGCAAGGTCACCCATTTCACAGAGGAGAAGTGAGAAGTTTATGATGACCTAGTACTTTGGGGAACCATCTGCCCTCTGATTAAGACATATGTAGGCAGTCACAAGGCTTCTGTAACACTTGATCTGTGCAAATTTTTTTACTCACTAATGTCTTTGGCTTTATTTGGTTTTCTTTTTGTAGGCTCTGGAAATATACAAAAACTGTTTAGCATCATTGTACTAATAAATGAGTATTTATGAAGCTCTTGTGAAAAACCATGCTCATGATAAACCATCAAAAGTGACTATGTCTTTCCCAAGTACCTTCCCTCAAATGAAGAGATTCCAAGATATGAGATACTATGTTCCCACCAAGGTTCTTCAGACCCATCAGGGCCTAATACATATGCTTCCCCAGTTCTGCTTGATGTTTTATAAACCGATGGAACGACCATGCAACCTGATGGAGTTTTTATGTACTTCATCAGGTCACAGAGGTTCCTTTTTCCCCAACATAAAGAGTGTTATTTTAGCCACAGTAGCACATAAACCTTGAAAAAAATGGACTACAGGTCATATTCCATGCCTCTGCAACAGAAACCTCTGTGTTACCCTGTCTTGTTCTCAGAGGCTGATCTCTGTATAGCTCTTTCTAAAGCATGCAGTGTGTGCTCTTTTAATACCCAAAGTCCATTTATATTTCTTCAGTTTCTTTCTTATAAATAGAATCTCAATCCCATGTCACAACTGGACAATAAAGAACGTGAGGGTAAATAGAAAATGACATTAATATAGTCAACAATTTGCAAGTGGGAACAACTTAAGCTTCTATCAAGAGTAAAAGAGGCACAAAACTCACGTAATGTTTATGTAGCAATTCATTGACCTTGGAAATATTCAAGATGAAAAGCTTTGAGAGATCCACAATATTTATCAAATTATGCATTTTTGAAATTTAAGTATTATACTTGTATGCACTCATAAGAACATACATTTGCAGCTGAATATTAGGCTGAATGCAAGGGGTGGGAAACCATCTAAGCAAAGCAAAACAAAAGAGTATTCAAGAAAGTGCTGTGGAGTTAAGAACTGATGGAGGAATTTTATAAACTTGTTTCCTGCTATGGGGGCCATGCTTCATTCTAAAATTTGGAGAATAAGCTAATTAACCTCCTATGCTGAGGTAGGGTAAACATAGGATTGTGTCTTCTGCTTTTCTTTTTAGTGTCCCTAATATTAGTAATAGATATGTTGTATGTGTGTGTATCTGTGTGTGTGTGTATCTCTGTGTGTCTGTGCATGTGTTTGCGATTGCCTTTGTGTATGTCTGTGCATGGGTACATAAACATGTGTGCATTTACTTTTAGAAGCCCAAACTTGAAATTGGGTGTCTCCCTTGATTGGTCTACACGTCGCTGATGCACAATTTCATATGATCCTGTTATTCACCAGTTCAGCAAGATCCAGGGTTCCTTTTGTTTCTGTTTCCCCAGTACCAGATTATAAGCGAACAATATTATACCCGTGCATTTTTATTTCAATGTGATTTCTCTGGGAATCATACTTGCAAAGCAAGTACTTTACCAGTTGAGCCATTTCCCCAGCCCACAGATAAATTACGTTTCTAAAATATTGTTGTAAAAACTAAAAAGGTGATTCAACAGTAAAAGGCATGGGCATCACTTGCAGAAAGTCTAGGTTTAGGTTCTGTACCTACGTGGTGGCTCATAAACATTCCTAACTGCTGTTTTCAGAGCCTTTTTCTGAGAGTCTCTTTAAGCTTCTAAGTGCATCAGACACACACATGGTGCACATGCATACATGGAGGCAAACGCTCATCTGCATAAAGTAAAACAAATAATTCTAAAGAAATACACAAAATTGAGTTGTGGTGAGGGTGAAGAATGTGAGAGACAAGACTTTTGCTCTATAATGAAACATAAAAGTGAACAATTGCTTTCTTTTTCTATACTGTTCTGTAGAACGCCGTGGTATGCAAAGGACCAGAATAGAACACTGTTAAAGAGACTGGATCTGAAAAACTCATATATAAAAATAACACACATTTTAACATGTTGGTTTATAAATACAAATCCCATTATCGCAAATCCACAGTTGGCCAAGTCCCCATTGACAACGGATTACTGTGCATTTAAACACAGCAGGAAGAATAGTCATTTGTCTGCTTAAGAAATGCCCTGAACCTTGATTGCAGGTGTCGGCACAGAATAGTTTTGCTTGAACTTAGGTCAAGTAAAATGGGGCAATTTTCTATAAATCATCATTTACTTAAGGGAAACTAAAGTGCTACTAATGAAGACAGAAAATCTTACAACAAATGGAAGATTGTACTTGCCAACCAAATCACAGGCCAGGCCAGATTAATAAGTTCTTTAAGTGTTCCTCCCTGCCAGGCCTATTTGTTACAACTGGAAGTGTGCTGTTCAAACGTGAAGTTCTACTTCTGGATAATAATATTATTGTATTATTCTAGCCCTTCATGATGCTGACTGCTCTTAAACCTTTTGGGAAAAGACTCTCTATGTATCATGATTATAATGATTCATTATATTTGTGTCGGGTTTTGTAGCGTAGAAAGCGCTTTCTCATCCATTATTAAAACTATCATTATTATTAATAATAGCTACCACTTACTGTATGTTTTTCAGGGTCCAGGCCCTGTTCAGTGATCTTTATAACAACCCAGCAAAATGGTTACACCAGGTAGGAACTTGGAGATTTCTGGAAGTCAAATAGCCTACATAACTCTGGTTTTTCTGACCCCAGGATCCAGCACATGTTCAGGTTGCCTAGCGTAACAAATAAGCTTAAGCTTTCCACTTTGCTACACATCACCCAACCCTCCCCTTCTCCGTCAAGGGCAGGCATGTGGCTACTAAACAGTAGAGGTAGTAACCCTTGTCCTGACTTCCAATCTCATGAGCCCATTTATCAGATTTTATCAGAAGCTTGTGCATTTTCCATGTGCTTCTTCCTACCTCCTTGGCAAACAAGCAGTGAGCAGGAGTTAGAGGGAGAACCTTATTCTAGGTACGTATGTGGTCTCCTACACATCCCACCTTGGGGCTGCTCAGTCTGGGAGCCCATGAATCATTGTGTGAATAAACATGGAAACTACCACTTGAGGTAAGAGACGGAGGGTAGGAGATGGAGACCTGACAATGCGGAGAGCCAAATTCAATCTTAGGGAATTTGGTTCAGTGCTTTCCATTAACAACTCTGAGAAAAATATAATTCCCAGGACTAAAGAAGAAAAGGAGGGGCAAAAAAACAACTTTTCATCTTGTGCAGTCAATGCAAGCAAATCAATCACACTCATTCTCCAGGGCCCAGCAATACCTGAGTGAGCACCAAAGCACGATGTGTCTGAACTGTTTTCATGTCTTTACTGTAGGCCTTGGAGAGAGAGAAAGCAAGGAATCGGGACAAGAACAGGTTGATGCAAGAAGCCTCTCTGCATTCTGGTCATCCTCAGTAATCTGAGGAAGTTGCACTTTAGCAAGCATCCCATCCACACTGAGACCTTTAATACAAAATCTTTCAGAGTCCATGCCATTATACTTCCTACCCTACACATGAGAATTTGGATTGGAATTATGAAGTCATATGCTCAGAATCACACAGCTAATGTGTGGGTTTCCAGAATTTGAACCCAGCTTCTTTGAATTACCACAAGCTAACATTAGCCTCCAGCTACAGGCCCAGAACTGGGTGAGAGGAAGATTTCTTGACTTGTTCAAGGTCACACAGATACTATGTGTACAACTGGGATTGAAAACACAGAAATCCCCTCCGAAGATCCCAGGACCAAATCGACTTGAAGGTCACTCCACATGAATGGAAGTGTTTTCCATTCTGATTTAAGCTTTGCCTAATTTTAGAACCAAAAAGGTATGAATAATTTTATGAAGGTAACATCATTCCCTGTGGTTCCTTCTCCATCCAAGCAACATTTGAGCAAACATGGTCTTCCTGAAAGTTCTTTGGTGCTATTCTTATTGAAGTGTCCTCTCACCTGCCAACAACCCTTGAGAAAGCAATACTTTGAAGGAAAGTACCTAGATCACTTAAAATAATGTGCATTCGAGGGCTGAGATGATGGCTCTACAGTTAAAAGCATGGGTTGTTCTTACAGAAGACCCAGGCTCAGTTCCCAGAACCCAGATGGTAAGTCACAACCATATATCTGTAACTTTAGTTGTAGAGAATACAATTTCATCTTTTGGTATCCAAAAGCAACAGGCATGCCCATACTGCACAAGCACACATGCAGGCAAATATTCATATACATAAAATAACAAATAAAAATTATTTTACTGTCTACTCAGAAACTGGACAAACTGAATCTGAATCCTAAATTCACTGGTAGTAGCTATGTGACCTTCAGGAACTATTGAAACCTCTTCTTGTCCAAGATTTGGAGATAAGAGTGAAGATAGCCTTCGCATCTATCCTATAGGGCTGGTGTGATGATATTAGTAAACTAATACCTGAAGCTTTTAGTTCTGGGAGCTCCAAATGTTTTAAAAAATTGTAATTGCTGTCATAATGTTCACCCAAAATTTGATGGCATAGAAGAAGATATAAGATTCTATGTTGGGGAGTCCCTCGTAGTGTCACAAACCCTAACTTTTTATTTGGTAAAGGGGATAGAAGAGGCTCGGAAAGAAGCCTTCCCCCGACCTGGAACAAATTGTCTAAGGTCACCAAAAGCCTGAGATAGGTGTCCTATGCCTATTCCGGTGTCTATTGATACTGTTTTATACCTATCTCAAAATTTGGCTTTACCACATGACTATTCATCTGGTCACAGCTTTACATCGCTTGATTGTGGCAAGTTATGGGCTGGTACTGTTTGAAAGAATTTTAAGAAATTCCTTAACAATATTAGGCATAGTTGTCACTATGTTTCCAGTGTCTCATTGAAGATCTTCAGCTGTCAGCTGCACAAGGCCAGATTGCAGTCCCCAGGGTTGGTGTAGGTTCATTAATCTCCAGCCAATGCAATGACTTAAGTGTTGGTTATGTCACTGGCGGATTAGCTTTATTCTATGTGTTCTTCTCTTCCAGCTACCCTGTGGTCATTCTGTGGCTCATTGAGTCTTCCCTAAGTATCTGCATCAAATGTCTATCTCATGCAAAATGCCCCCTTCATATAGACTTTTGAGAGCAGAATTGTGTTTCCATAGTTCAAATTGGAACACTAATTTTATGGTTTCAGTCCTTAGCAATATTATCTTTAGGCAACTCATTTCTTGTTGAACCTCAGTTCCATCAGTAGCAAGTTGGGGAAAGCACTATCCTGCTTTTCTGTTGATATAATGAAACCCTGACCTAAATCATCTTGGGGAGAAAATGGTTTACTTAATTTTACAGGTTACAGTCCATTGTTTTACAGAAACGCAGGATAGGGACTCGAGGCAGGATCTTGAAGCAGAAATGGTATAAGAGGACTACGTACTTGCTCCCATGGCTTGTTCAGCTACCTTGCTTATGCTGCTGGTCCCACCTACCCAGGTATGGCACTGCTAACAGTGGGCTCAGCCCTTTCTTATGAATTAGCAATTAAGAAATATCTCATAAACATGGCTACAAGCCAATCTGATCTTGGCAACATCAAGTGAGGTTCCATATTCCCCCAAAACTCTAGGTTTCTGTAAACTTGACAGCTATAGCTATGGCAAGTATGTAATTTACGAGATTGTAACATCATATGAAATTATAAATACAATAATATAAATATAATGTAGAGTTTCATTAACTCTACATTAAATATGTACATTAAACATGTCATATAATATAGTATATGGTGCACAATGATGCTAAATTCTACTGTATCAATTTTACATATTGTTCATAGATTAAAACAGTTTTTACATTAGCTTCTGACTAGGTTCTGAAATAATCTTGCTTCCCTATTTCTCTGCTACCTGTGACTAGTGTTTTCTGCAGATATGATTCTTTGAAAATTCACTAAGCAAGTTCCTGTTTGCAAGCACATTTAAAGAAATAAGCAGAAAGCAAAAGTTGGGATTTGAAAGTAGAATATTCCTTCTTGATCTCACTGGAACATGTTAGTGGCAATACTGCATCTGAAAAGACTCTAAACTTATCAGTGACTCAGTTTCATTAACTCTACATTAAACATGTACTTACTAATCTGCCTCCTGAACATATATACATATATACATATATATATATATGTATATATATATATATATATATATATATATATATATATATATATATGAAAAGAATTGTGACAACACTTGCTGGTAAGTATTTGTACCTTATTAGTCCAGGAACATGTATGATTTTTGAACTAAACATGCTATGCATTTACATTTTACTTTGTACCCAAATCAAAAAGTTAGTGTTAACAATTCCATTTTACAAATGCACAAATTACAACTTACATAGAAACTGTCTGACACCTTCCCCTCTTTTCTCTGTCTGCAAGATGGCTACCATTTCTTCTAAGTATTGTCTTCCTTCCAACCTTCCAACCTCTAGTGAAACCCATGATTGTTGAAAAGAAGACCAAAAAAAATTTATCTAGCACCAGTCAGACAAGTGTTTCAAAATGAAGCATAGCAGGGGTGAACACAAAATTCAGGGGACAAAAATGTGGAAACAATTCAAGGTCCAGATACCAGTGTTCAACACTGGCTATTAAAACAGAAAGAAAATAAAGTATGTGTTGCCCTGTAGGATTTCTGGACATTCCTGAAAACTGAAAGAGCTCTTGATGTACACCAAATTTTACAATGCTGAGCTGGCTCACAGTGTTTGCTCCAAGAACTGCAAATCTGTCATGGGAGAGCATTTCCAATGCCAGGCAGCACAGTGGAGAAGATGAATAGACAGCTGACTCACAGGCATGCTTTATTGGGCTAAACAAATGAAAAACTGCCAAAAATAAGTTGAGTAAAACACAAATTTGATTGCTTTTAATGTGATACCCACTTGCTCAAACTCCATGAGCTTAACACTTGCTTGTATGTCTTGGTTGCTAATGAGATCTTGAACAACTCATTGTTTAGCTGAGTGTGTATTTGTCCACATGAGATGTTGAGACCAGAAACGGGACTCTTCACTTGGGCATCCCTCATATTTCATATGCTTTGCGTGTAATAAATTGAAAGGCACTGTCCCTACCACAGTGAGAAATGTTCAGGTAAACCTTAGGGATAGAATCATCTCATGGTGTTAGAAGCATGAAGTCAGAATGAGTTCTCTTGAAGGGCTATGTAATTACAGAGATACTGAGATTTTCTAGACTTCTAAGAAATAACCCAGGATGGAAATCAGATAGCAAACAGAAACATATTTGTGCCTTCATAATAAGGGAAGAAGGAAATTAATATTGACTTCAAGGTGGCAAAGATCCTGAACTCCCCTTTGATAATCTATTGTTAGCCAGCCAGAGGGGGGAAAGAGAGAGAGAGATGAAATATGGACAATTAGAAAGTAATTAAGATCTTACAGAAGCAATGATGACAGAAAGCAGTTAAGGGAATACTTAGTGATTTGGGGAAAACACAAATCAATGAGTTGGACAGCAAGCATCCTAAGGTGTTCCAGGCAAGAGTTAATACAGTTACTGAAGCACTTACAATTATTTCTAAAAAGTCACTGAAGAACAGCAACAGAAACACACACACACTTATATTTCTTAAAACATCAAATGTCATATTGATCTTTTAGACAGCGGAGAAAAATACACTAAATAGCTTTAAGAACTAGGAGAAGGGTAAAGCACTTCCAACGGTCATGTGATAGACATTTTCAAATACAGCATACCACTCAATCACCTACTTATTCTTCATGTTTTCCAGCCTAGGAAGCAGGTCTAAGGATGGGAATTTCACTGTCCTAGGAGAGCCAATGATCATTGCTCAAGCTGGGAATCAACTGAAGCCAGTGTCTCATATGGTAACAGGGCCTCTGCCCTGCCCCCTGCCTTTTTAATTTTTCCTTGTCTTTCTTAAATTGTACTTCTACAGGAAGGATTAATGAATTGGCTACAACCCAGGAAAACAAAAAGGAATGAGACTACATCGAGCAGGGGTTATAAAAAATAAATCACAGATCATAGCTTGCAAACATGATAGCTTTCAGTAGAATTACAAAAAGAGCAGATGAAAAGATCACACGACTGCTTAAGCTGGACCACAATAAGTCAAACACATTCTGTGCAAAATTAATTCAAATGGATTGGGAGAAGCTGTGCACCTGCAAGTTCGAGAGTTGACTCAAAGGCAAGAAATAAAGAATTAACGTTGGAAAGAATTCAAATGCAAACAAGAACTTAAGTCTGCTAGAGCTCAAAGGCCTTACTGTATGATTGTATCAGTCCTTCCATCTAACAGGCAATGCCTAAATAGGACTAGACAAAGGTACTAGATAAACAGAATCTTGCTGAACAATCTGTTTTTTTTTTATTTTATTTTTTACCATAAGAACCTATCATATATAAGGAGGAGCTATGTATAAGGCATAGAAGAAAAGTCTGTTGCTTGACTGTGTGAACTAACCAAATATCAGCCAGCAAAACAGAATTCAAGACCCTTATATCTGATCTGTTCTTGCCTTCTTTAGTTCCCATTCTTCCATTTGTAACTGACTGATTTATTGGGTCATCTTTAAAATCAATCCTTGTTCCTCTCCATCACTTTGCCTAGAATACTGACTGAATTTTACAGCACATCCTGGTACTAATAGCTGTAATTCTCTGCTATCATGGACCAGATAATACAACCAATGTCCTCCTAAAGACGAATGTGGTATGTTCTGGCCTTGGTCCTTAAGACATAGATTAACACAATGAAGACCATGCTCAGACCTCTAGATTTGATAGAGGGTGTTTGCCACAGTTTACATAGTACATTTGTTTAACATGCCATGAATGTAGATTTATTTATATTTCAAATGTCTCTCTCCCCAGTCTCCTCTCCAAAGCTCCCCTCCCTGCTTCACTTTGCCTCTAAGAGAGTGCTTCCAGTCTTACCTCACCCCTCTAGCATCCCCCTTCTCTGGGGCATGAAGCTTCCACAGGACCAACCACCTCCCCTCACAGATGCCAGATAAGGCATGGATTTATATGTTGTTTTTTCTGTCAACTATGCACACTCACCAAAGCCTCCATGAGTGATATTTGTGCAACCAATTGACAACCACAGTTCAAAAAAAGCCAATCACTTCTGAGATTTAATACAATTTTATGCAAGGTATTTTCCTTAACACATGATCTCATACACTTTTCATCAATTATATTAAAGAAATTATCATTAGCTCACAGCACACTCCAGGAAAGGCTCAAAGAGGCGTAAGGTCACACACAGTGCTGTATTAGAGAAGCAAGACATTCAAGCTCAATCTATATTGGAGGATGCTCACAATGTACTTATTATATTTTTTTAGTTTCTTACTCTGGTATAATAAACTTCCATAAGCATAGAGTCATGAAATAACATATAGTCATGGATTTAACCTTCTGGAGGTCAGAAATCTAAAACAATTTTTAATTGATCAAAATCAAGGTATCAGAAGGCTTGCATTTCTTTCTGGATGCATGGGAAAGGAACCATTATTTGGCCTTTCTAGCTTTCAGAGTTGCAGCCTTTATATCTTCTTGCCCTCTTCCAACATCAAAGTACACAACACAGATTCTTCAAGTCTCTGCATCTTACATCACTTACTTTGATTCTTATGGTGACCACCTGAATCTAATAAGGATCCTTATTGCAAAACTGAGGTACCTGATGACCCAGGACCGTCTTCCTATGTGAATGCTTTAATTTGAGCATTTCATTAATATCCCTATGTTTCATAGAATGTTTACAGGTTAACCAATTAAATTGTAAACATATTAAGGATGGCAGTATTTAGTTCAATAAGAGGTGGAAAATATTATTGTAGAAGACATAACTAATACACATTTTTCCTAAAATATATACTAGTTTTCACATCAGCAATATAATGAGTATATGGGGACACATATCAAAATAGTGATGGTGGGTACAGGGATGATGGATCAAATGTTAACAGCAATTGTTCTTGCATAAGACCCAGGATGGTTTTCAGCATGGACAGGGTGCTTACGGCCATTTGTAACTCTAGTTCCAGAGGACTCAACACCTTCTTTTGATCTCCACAGGCATCAGGCTCAGATGCGGCACATATAGACATGTATGTAAACAAACCATTTATAAACATAAAATAAACAAATTCTTTAAACCTTATGTGATGAGATGCAAATCTATACATACTGTTGTATAACAACCAAGTTTAAAACCCTTCCTATTACTGTAGCACACAGCTTCTCAGAGAATGTCATGCAGAGATAAAACATCTCACATCCTCAAATAGCAAAATCAAAGTGAGTCAAGTTATCATTGTGGACAGTCTAAAAATAGACTAGGTGTCATTTGGGTTGATGGGATATGGGGATATATGATCTGCCAGTTTATATTTTTGGAATATCAAGAAATACACACACACACACACACACACACACGCACACACTTGTGCCAGTAGCACAAGGAGGATCTCAATAAACAGTAGACATTCTTATTTCTTTTCTTTTGCACTGACTCAAGAAAAAGAGGCAAAGACAACTGGGCTTCATTTGAAAAAGGACCAATAGCTGTACAACTAATCTTTCTGAAACCAACTTGCCCTTCCTCTTGCCTGTGCTGAAAGCTTAGCTTCAAGCTTAAAGATATGAGGCAGACAAAAAAGGGAAACAGGCAGAGGAAGGGAAAATGTAGCCCATCCATCAGATGCAGAGGAAAAATACAATGCATTATTCAGGGAGTTCGGTGGTGGGCCTCTGCGTGGAATGGGCAAGGGAACCAGAGGTCTTTTGAACTGGCTGGTTTCGGAGCGAGGCCAGATGCCATAGCCCCTATTAGTCAGCTGTTTGCCAGCCATTGACAATCCACTGGGAACTTTTCAGGAAACAGAGGGCTCCAAATAGGGCAGGAGGTTAATCAGCACCTCCCCATTCCTGGAAAACCTTTCCTACAACTCTGCTTTGGAAGCCATGCAAGCACTCAGCTGCAGGAAGCCAGGCTCAGAGGGCATATGAGGCAGGACCCGAATCACCTGTAAACAGAAACACTAATAGCTTTCAGAGGGTAGTTTAAGGGGTGATGGACAGTACTCCAGACTCAGAAAAATTTCTATCCCTTGTCACATCATTTAAAATTTCACTTAGATTCTCTTTGAGCATAATTTGATATAGTTCTTTGGAGGGCAATATTTATGCAAATTGAAAATGTCCATGTTCTTTGACCTAGAAATATCACTTTTTGGTATCATACAAACCAAAATAAACACAAGAGAAAACTAAATATATTTATATGTACATAGACATATATGTATTTTCTGTCTATCTCTCTTTCTGTCTCTGTCTCTCTGTTTCTGTCTTTCTCTCTGTCTCTCTCTATCTCCCCCCCCTCTCTCACTCACACACACACACACAATACTTCACTAAAGCGTTTATACCAACAAATGATTAAAAGCTGACATAAGTGCCAATAATGAGAAATATCAATAGGATACAATTTATATGAAACAAGGTCATTCAACATAGTAATGTAAATCTAAATTTTTTAACATTAAACGATTTCCAATCACTTTTAAATCAAAATAAAATAAGCAAGTTTCACCATAATAAAGCAATAATCCTGAATACAGAAGGCTGGTACACTTGGCTTCACACAGAAGTATGAATATAAACTATACAGAGGATCACATAAAAATAGTTAGCACTGATGTCTGAAAAGGAAATAGTGACAGCAAGCACTAACAAACGACTTTCCTTTTAGAACCCATGATTTGGTTATTTCTATATATCTGAACAATTAAGATTACTGGGCCTGGTGACAGTTGGCTATAGTTTCAGCAGAAATGAAACAATGAATTGTATTTACATCCATGAGAGCAGGAAGTAAGTTTGGCAGGTAGATTCGTGTCATTCATATCCCAAATAATGACTGTAGATAAAGAGAAAATAGTTCTGTTCATCATCACACACACAATCAGAAAGTAGGCCAGGGGACCTGGTGCACAGTTCTGTTTTTCTCTAAACTCACCTTTGGATTCTATCTCATTAAGGTCAATATGCAATGCATAGCAGAGAAAGTAATTGCTAGACCCTTTCATGGGTCAAAGTGTTACAGAAAGCAGGACCAAGATGCCACCTCCTTGTCCTGTGATCCCAACAAAGTCATTTTTCCTTTGAGTGTTTGACTTTTTCCTGTGATCCCAACAAAGTCATTTTTCTCTTTGAGTGTTTGACTTTTTTTCTCTCTCTCTTATGTATAGTGTAAAGACCAGAGCATTCTCATGGTAATATTTTCAGTATTCATTATGAACTTTCTTTCATCCTTTGTAAGTAATACTCATTCCATGTCATTTTCAAAATAAGTGTCTTTTGGCAGGGGGGAGTTGAGAACAACTAGATTGTACAGGCCTCAAGACTAATAGTTTTTATTTTTTCACTCCTTGACTTGTGGCAGAATTGGAGAAACTGAAAGTATTTTCCAGATTTTGAGCTCATCACATACACTGAATTCTTTAGGTTCTTCCTATTTACAAAGAAGAAAAACCAAGTAAGTCTTTTGGTGAAAATACGTCATTTAGACTAAAGAGTACTATGAGTTCCTAGTCTGGACCATCTTGTCTTGAGAGATGGGATAAGGAGAAAGGGAAGTATGAAACAGGGTACTTCTTGGAAAGAGAAGGAAACCTGGCTTCTCCAAAGGCAAAGAGATGTACTAAACTGCTGGTGGCTGACAGGGCAAGAACCATCCCCAGGTCTGTGTTCAGGAGGAGGCCCTGACAAAGTGAGGCAATGCTGATTGGCTAACTCCAGAAACATCTCCCCAAACAGGCTTTAAAAGCCTAAAACTCCACCATTAATCCTTCCAGTTAAGCCTTTGAAGGCCTCTGTTAGCATATAAACGTTTCTCTAGGGAGGAATAATAAAATTTAATTCAAGCGAACAAACATTTACTGACAGTAGTTTCAAAACAGGCACTTGTACGGCATAGTAGAGTATCAAAGATAGACAAGATATTTCCCTATCCTCCGGGAGTTTATATCTCAATCTCAAAGGAACTGGGGGATGCATGCCAAATAACCTTAAACAGGGCTGTCAAACACATGACATAGCCGGATGGTAGCTTTTTAGTTGTTTCTTCTTCTGTATATTTTATCAGGAGCCAAATTACAGCTTTACCTTGTGTTGAAAGAGGTGACATCTGTGTTCCTTGCCTGGAATGTCATAGGCAGCCATATGTGTTTTCTAAGCAAACAAAAGGAATGGCGTGGTTCTGGAAAAACACATGTTTTCAAAGATCAATCCAACTGGTTCAGAAAAAGCCAGTGTAAATGCCAGAGAGACAGATGAGGAACCAACAAGAAAAGTTTTAGAGAGCAAGAAACAAGAGTTTGTGAATAAAGGTCAAAAGAGAAGGTGGGCTCTGGAAGAAAGTAAGGAACAGTACATATACTGGAAGCTCAGAAAACAGTAGAACCTTCTACCCACATTTCCAACCAGTAAGTTTAAAATTGAGTGTAGAATTAACACCAATCTAATAAAAATGAATACACGATTTAGAATGCATAGTAAGTCTTTTAGGGAAATTGTCATTGCACACTAAGAAAGAATATGAAAGTCTTCTGTGAAGGGGTAATAGGATGCATTCTTTGAGGCAATAAGCCTAAAGAATGACTATGAATGCAAGAGCCAGGGCCGAGGGTGTGACTCAATAGTAGACTGTGTGCTTAGCTTTCATGATGATCTTGATTTCATCCCGTGAATGAAATAATTAATTGAAGTAAGCTGATGAGATACCACTTCATCCAACTGGGATGGCTACAGTCAAAAAGACAAGCAACAATCAGTGTTGGAGAAACTAGAAGTCTCGTGCTATACTGGTGTGAAGTTAAAATGGTGCAGTTACTTTGAAAAGGAAAAACATTTTGACAGTTTCTCAAAAAGTTAAGCATGAAATTACCATATCACCAAGAAAATCCCCCTACAGATATGTACTGAAGTAAAAGGAAAGCATATATTTATGTAAGACTTATACATGTGTCTTCACAGACACTCCAATCATAATACCAAAGGCAATCAGAAGCAAGCAACTCAAGTAACCAACAGAATAATGAGTAAATAAGACCAGATGAATCCATGCAATGAAAGACTAGGTTATAATATAAAAGGAGTGGAATGTTTGCACATGACAAATCGTGAATGAACTCAAAACATTTTCCACGTGAAAGAAACGTATCACAAAAGAGCAACATTGTTTATGAGTTTATTGAGATAAAATATTCAGGGACTGGAGGAAGGGCTCAGCTGTTAGGAACACACACTACTGTTGTGAAAGCTGTGAGTTCTATTCCTAGCACCCACATCAGAAAGCTCATGACTGCCTGTAACTCCAGTTACATGGGCATCCAACACCCTCTTCTGGACTTTGTGGGTACTGCATATACATGTGCATAGCCCACCACACTGACACACATGCCTACACATAATTTTAAAATAAATTAAATTTTCTTATTAAAGATAAAACTATCAAGAATAGGCAAAGCCATAAAGACAAAAACTAGTGGCTGTGGACAGGAAAGGAAAAGTGATTATTATTTCTTTTGAAGTAAAGAACTGTTCCAAAGATATGGTATGCAGTATTGGATGTTGCATTTATAATTATACCAAAGCCCACTAGATTGAACACTTTATTTAAAAGAGTAACTTTTATCTTGCATAAAGTATAACTCAGTATTTCTGTAATACCAACGAGGTAAAGAGGAGAGAAATAAAAGTATTGTTCTATCCAGAGGGAATAAAATGTATAAATGATCATGAGAGAGAAAATGTAATTGATATAGGAAGCTCGGGTCAAGGTCAATATGCTTAGAGTCCTGGGAACAAAGGAGAGTAACAGCGCATAAGGGCAGAAATGCCAGGGCAGATCATGTATGTCCTTCAGGTTTTGTCTTTGTCCTCACAATAATGTGGTGTGGATGGAGAGTTTTATGTAGGAAAATGGTGTAATTATACTCTTTGCCTGTGTTGGGCAGCATAAAATGAAAAGAGTCAAGGAGGGCTGACCAGATGGCATGGAGCCAAGCAAGAGAAGACAGAAGGTCAAGAGGAAATGGGACTGGGGTAGATACATGAAGAGAAAAGATGGCAACTGAGGGTAGAGAATGAATGACTAGTACAGTTCTAAGTTCACTAGCTAGCATGAGACTAATCCACAACAGCATTCATTTACAACCCACTGTGTTTCAGAAGCAGAGCGAGGCATTTTATATCCATATGTCTTTTAGTGTTCACTCAAAACAATGAGCTTATTTTAATTCTCCCTACTGCTTTGAGAGACACAGGCTTCAAGGGGCTAAGCAACCTCCTATATATAGCCAAGTAGAAAGCAGTGACATGGAGATAAAATACAGGTGCCTGATGCCACCGTTCTCTACATCACAGCCTGGCACTGTGACTGGAGAGCTAGAGGTAGCAAATGACTTTCTACACAGACCTAACACCAGTCTCTCAGTAGTAGCTGCCTGAAGCACTGAGTTGAGACAAATTCAGAGCTCAAGCTCAGACCCAGCAGGAAAAGAGACCATGATTGATCAGTAATGCATGCCACAGGCACAGAGAAATGGTGGTTAGGGAAGGATTTGTCTGCCATTTCTGCCAGTGAGCTCAGAAGAGGAAGAATGAACATCTGGCCAAGAGCATCCCAATGGCCACCTCTAGACCACTGACACATAGGTGAATCTCAGAAATGCAACGCTGAGCAAAGACATCAGAAACAGTACACTGTGTACTCAAAAAAAAAAAAAAAAAAAAAAAAAAAAAAAAAAAAAAAAGCCAGGAAGCTTTCTGTATAAAGGGCCAGAGAGTGAATATGTTAGGCTTTCAGAGACAGACACTCTCTGTCACAACTACACAAGTCTGCCAAAGTGGTATGAGAGCAGCCATGACAGTCTGTAAACAAACGAGCCTGGCAGTGTGCCAACAGATCTATTTATAAACAGCCAAATAAGAACACCATCAACTTATGTGCAACATGAAATATCCTTCTTCGCATTTTCTTTCCAGCCATCTAAAATGTAAAATCTATTCTTTATGTGCAAGTCATAAGAAAAAGACCATGGGCTGCACTCGCCAAACAAGCCACAGGATGCTTTTCTCACCCTGTGTGTATTCATCTATAAAGTGGGCAGTTATAAGGGCTGGAGAAATGGTTCTATGGGTTAAGAGCATGGACTGCTCTTCTAGGGGACCTAGTTTGATTCCTAGGACCCATATGTAAGCTCATATCTATCTGTAGCTCTAGTTTCAGGTACTGTTCTCTTTTGGCCAACAAAGGTACCAGGCACATAAATGGTGCATAAACATCCATGTGGGTAAATCACACGTGGGCATAAAATAAAATGTAAATGTTTAAAAAATAAGACAGTTACATATATCCAATTAGTGTTTACCTCTTCATGAATTAGACTAAGTGGAAGAACCCAGAGAATTTTCTGAGGTTGTGGACAGGCCCATCAGTTACAGATTCACAATTTGTCAAAACTCACAGAGATGAATACTTAATGTCTTGATTTTCACCATATATAAGCTCATCTCACCTGCAATGTATAGTTTTGAATGGAAGCCACATGGGATCAACACCTGGAGGAGGTGTCCAGAAAGACTAAGGTCCGCAAGGTAGGGAAGAAAAGATGGGTACTGTGAAGTAGAGGCAAATTGAATCAAGGCTCAACCATGGACAATAACAACAAAAATAGGATGAAAATTCTATTTCACGAGAAGCAATGGAAGTACACCCTCATCCACATGCCTTATTCTGCAAAGACTCTAGCTTGGAAATAATTGCTTTGCACAATAATTGGGAGATACAGTTTGGGAGCTGGCACAAGTGGAGCCCAATACAATTTGGGGAGATTTGTTACGCTTAGCTCCCTTCTATCAATTCCAGAGGCTCAGATATTCCTGACCTGTTGCCTGGCATATTGTGAAAACTGCTTTTATTTACTGCACTTCCATTAAAAGATGAAATCCATGAACAGGGGCTTACAGGGCAGAAAATCACCATTTACGTCTCCACTTATCTCTCCGCACGGTCTAACAACTCATCTCCTTGGTGCCTACAATCTGGCTTTGGCAGCCAGCTTCAAGGCAGCCTGAAAGTGTCCAGAGAAATAAGACTAATAGACATGCTGGGCTGTGCTGGGTGAAAATGGTGGTCCTGAGACAGTGCACAGAGTGCATGGCCACTTAGGATAGGTTAGGTTGTAATGGAAATGGACGGATGCAAAGTTAGATTTTGTACAGAGCATAAAGTTCCTTAAAATTCTGTGGATAGGGTAGACTAGTGATTACATGAAACCATGGAAGAGACTTTTGATTCAAAGATAAAAGTTCTTCCTAGGTTTTCTTGTCACTGTTCTATTGCTATGAAGATACATCATGACTAAGGTAACACTTATGAAAAAAGGTATGTAAGGGCTTGCTTACAGTTTCAGAGATCCAGTCCATTATCATCACAGTTGGGAGCATGGGAACAGGCAGGTAGATTGTGCTGGAGCAGTACATGAGAGATACATTCTGATTCATAGGCAGAGAGAAGGAGCCTAGGCCTGGCATGAGTTTTGCAAACCTCAAAGCCCATCTCAGTGACACAATTCCTTCAACAAGGCCACACCTACCCCAAAAAGGCTACACCCCCCCCCCAATTTTTCTAATTCTTTCAAAGAGTCCCACTTTTCATTCTTATTCAAACTACCACATTCTACTCCCTGGCTCTCATAGTCTTGTGGCCATTTCATACTGCAGAAATGCATTCAGTCTAACGTCATAGTCCTCATAGTCAATCACCATCACAACACGGTTTAAAAGTCCAAAGTAGAAAGTATCTTTGAGACTCTTGCATTCTCTAAACTGCAAGTCCCTGTTTAAAGAAAAACAAACACAAACAAACAAAAAACAGATCATGTGTTTCCAATATAAAATAGCACAAAATATACTTACCATTTCAAAAGGAAGGAAAAGGAACATAGTCAAGAATCAAGAAATACTGGACCAAATCAAGACCAAAGCCAGCAGGGCAAATGCTCCATGTTTGCTGTCAAAGCATTCCTAAGACCTCCAATTCCTTTCAGCATTGTTGATGTAACATACTTCTCCATACCTACTCCTGGGCTGGTTCTTTACCTGGTCGGCAGGTTTTCTTGGCAGGTACCCTACAACTCTGTCATCTGCAATATCTTGGGGGCTCCATTACAATTAAAGCTTCACCACAACACCATCACACATAAGTCCTCTCTGGGCCTCTATGCAGGGATACTCCTGATGCATTCCTGGCCTCAATGTTTTTCCTTAACTCTGGAAGGAGATTATACAATATCACTTTTATTCTATACTCTAAAACTAGTACTATGTGGCCAAGTTCTGCTGCATGCTAGAACTGAAACATGATCTCTTCTTTCAATTACACTTCCCTTAGCTTCCTGTTGTTGATAATTTCCACCACAGCTTAAGTTTTTCTTTAATTCCTTTTCACAAGTTGGGTGAGATTTTACCCTCAGGCTACCATCTCCTTTATTTTATTTACCACTGTGCTATTCTTTAAACTTTTTATGTACTAGAACACTGGACTTGGCTCCAACAAAAATATTTTCTAGTTTACTTTTTTTCTTCAAACTCTACATTTATGTTTTCCTTCACCCTGTTTATCCCTTTCATTATAGATTTGCATAAGCACAATCACTAATAACCACCTAAAACACTTAATACTAGTCTGTCTTGAAATCTCCTCTGCCAATGTCATTAATCTAAAACTTTTCAATTTAACTTCAGGCAGACTTTTATAACAATGACAAAACCCTGCCACATTCTTTGGCGAAATATCATAATGGTCTTTAGGCCACTAATATTCTTCCCTTCTAAATGTTCATGAACTGGGCCATCATAATTTGCACTGTTGTCATCAGCAGTGACTTCTATGATTCTATTAGTATGACCCATTAATATCTATTTAAAGCCTCCAAGTGCTTTTCTAGTCCAGCATCCACATTCCACCAAGCAGCATGGCAGAGGCCTGTCACAGCAATGCCCCAGTACCTGGGACTAGGTCTTTCTTAGTCACTGTTCTATTCCTGTGAAGAGACATTATGACAAATACAACCCTTATGAAAGCATGCACTGGGGACTTGCTTACAGTTTTGGAGATTTATTCCATTATTGACATGATAAGGAACATGGTGCCATGAAGGCATACTCTGGAACAAGAGCTGATAGCTACATCCTGGTCCAAAGGAAGAGAGGGAGAGAGAGAGGGAGAAAGAGAGAGGAAGAGAGAGAGGGAGAAAGAGAGAGGAGGGAGACAGACAGAGAGAGAGAGAGAGAGAGAGAGAGAGAGAGAGAGAGAGAGAGAATGAATCTAGGCATTGGCTTTTGAAATCTTAAAGCCCATTCCTAGTGACACACTTTCTGCAACAAGGCAGGAACATCTATTCCAATAAGGCCACACCTCCTAATTCTTTTCATGCTTCCAAATAGTTATATTTCCTGGTGAATAAGCATTTAAATATTCCAGCTTATGGGAGTCATTCTTATTGAAACCATCACAAAGGCAATCTTCATTTGAGTGAATCCCTTGGTTTAGCACAACATATCTAAGTTTAACCAGGTTGGGGAATTTCAGCTTAAATGTTTGTGGTATTCTCAAATAAATGACAAGAGAAAGAATATTAGTTCCTTCCTGCCCCAGATCCCTGTTCTTTCCTTTGTGAAATATGAGCTGGGAAAGACTGAGCAATGCATTCACTTGTGCGTGTGTGTGTGTTTGAATGTCTATGTACCCCATGAATAGGATCATCTTAACTGAAGTTATAAGCTGTTGTGTGACATCATGTGAGTTATAAGAGATGAAGTCAGGTTCTCTGCAAGAGAAATGTTCTTAACTACTAAACTTTTCAACCTCTCTAAAGTTTTTTAACTCAATATCTTGATGAACATCATGGAAGTCATTTCTTCTGGACAGTGGTCTGAGAAGTGAACACAACTGTTTTCTAAAGGTCTTCACAGATTTGCAGAGCCCTACTCCTTTCTGCAAAGAAAATCTAGAATGTATGTCTTATTACATTGGTCATATTGTACCTTGGATTGAATACATACCATTCTTTCATGTATGTCTTTAATTATTAACAAAACTGTAGATAATGGAAGGAAGGGAGAAAGGAAGGATGGGTGAAGGGCTGAAGGACTGATCATTGGTAGAAGCATAGATATAAAAATCAATTAAAAGGACCTATAACAATATTAGACAACAGATATATGGGAGTATGACCATCCACAGAGAACTCACTAGGGTAAATCTTATGTGTATATTCTCAGATTTTCTGAAGCTTTCTGAGACCTTCACTTCAGAAAATAGACTATAGTACTCTTGTTTTAGAATAATTTTCTGAATTATATGCAAGCACTATTCCTGTTAAATTTCTATCTGTAGAAAAAAACATAAGGGAATAATATATGGCCCCTTTCACCTATTGAAAAGCATGACTCAGACTCATAAAACAATATAGCGTAAAAATAATTAATTTTAAAACAGTATTCCAAGGTATATAAGAATAATAACACTAACAACAAGAATAGTAATATATATATATATATATATATATATATATATATATAATATATATATATATCATAAATATATATAAATGATATATATATATAAATTTTATATATATATATATATATATATATATATATATATATATATGATAGCATAAAATGTTGATCAGAAAATAAACTAGAAAAATGGGCAGAAAACAGACTTCCTAAAGAGGCTAAGTGTGTGGCAGGAGAAGTGATAATTGTTTGATTATTACCAAGGAAATTTGTGGCTAGTTATAAGCTATTTGGATAAAGCAAGCATGCATAAAACTAGCCCTCTGACAGAGTTATGACTGAGGGAAGTTAAAGAGAAATCTACACAGAAAACAATAATGGAGGAAGTAGTAGACACAAGGAAGGGTTAAGTAGAGTCAAAAGACAGAGACATGTGTAGCAAAATCTGGAAACTCCAGGAGTTCTGGTTCTTAAACTGAAAGATCCCCAAGAGGGGAGACCCTCACTCTAGTCTCAGGATATCACGGCCACCCAATAACTCGCAAGACACCAATCTTGATGCAAACAGCAAGAGGCTTTATTTAAGGAATCAGCTACCTGAGGCAGAGACTTATAATGAGGAGTGTCAACCCCAAGTGCAGAATGTGAGGGGTATTTAAAGGAAAAAAACACAAACCAAGGGGAGTGAGTGGGAATATCAGTGGAAAGCACCAGCCCATCATTTAGTGAGTCATGTAGGGAACACCCTGTAGATACTTTTCTCAGGAATTTAATCTTGCTTGACTGTCTACTTTGTGGTTAGCCAGTTCTTAGAACCTAGAGCTCATGAACCAGCTGACCCGCATTCTTGGTTCTGCCTTTTTGTGGTCAGCTAAGTTCCTGGGACCTAGCTGGCTTGGCTCCACCTTATCTGCTAGGGGTCTTAGGTGCCATTCTATCTGCTAAGGGTCTCAAAAAGTTTCTATTCCTTTCAAACACACTTACAAAGTTGCTCTCTGACTTCTATATACATCCTGTGGCACACAGTTGCCCACATACACATACATTCACATACATAATAAAGTGAAATTGCAAATGGAACAAATCTATATAACTCTAGATTCACATTTAGTTCTTACAAAGCCAAAGAAGATACTATTGTTGGACGCCCTTGGGCCAACAGGAAGAGCATCCCTCGCTCCAAAACACTGGAGGTTGATAAAGGATGAATGGGAAAACAGTGGTTGCCTAGAGTGTTCAGTGCTGATGCAAAACGGTCACCTGGAACCCTGCCTTTCTCTTCACTGCCAACTCCAAGTTGCTAAGGTTACCTTCTTGACTGCCTAATTAGAGAACCTGTCACTCTTTGACAAAGATCAAGAGGGAAAAAAATGTAAAAGCAGAAATTTCATAATCCTAGACAAGAAGAAAATTATATACCCAGACACACATTCATAGACACCCTGCCTACAGTTGAAGATGATGTTGTCTGTAGCAGAACTATATTATGTTACTAGTTTGGAGATTTCTGTGAACCCACAGTTATGCTCAGTTAGCAGGGAGCTTCAGACAGCTTTCATAAGGTTAAGCAGAAGTAAGATCAGTAATTCAGGAAGAAGAAAAAGTGCACTCATTCTGCTACAGATTCTCTCCAGCAAACATGAGTAATTTCATAATATGGTGCCCATTTTAGACAGCAGGAGTTAAGCCATGCTGATGTATTTTTCCTGTGCTACATTCTAAGACTGAGGGGATGATGTGTTATTTTGGGAGTGTCCTTCTGAGCTTGAATACAGAGAATGAGGTAGGAAGTAGGGAGAGCAGGTAGGAGGCAAAAGCAGGAAGTAGAAGGTTTAGTGAGTATATGGAAACTGAGAACCTCAGAGGACTGTCCTTTGATTCTAGGTGACTAACATCCTTCTCTCCATACTTCAGTGGGATGCCATCTCTCAGTTCATTTACTTCTTTGGATACCACTAAGTAACACTAAATGTTTCATGCTCAGAATATTCTACATACACTGGACCACGCCCTTTTTTTTCTTCCTTCATCATACAAGTTATCTTGACCTAATCAAATCTCCTAGCTCCCAAGAGGAAGTGGTGTAACACTTTGGGCTGTGTATAAGATAGTTCTTTTATATAAAATTCATTAGTTGATAAGAAAATTATAAAATCACTTTTGAATTCAATACTACCTTGACATTGACAAATTTTGGTGACCCTGGACAGATTCTGTACTCTGTGGATCTCATAGTTTGTAGGCTATTGACTTCCTAGTGTTGCCTATAAGCTAAATTGGACAATTTAACCTATTGAAAGAAATGAGTATCTTATAAACTTAGATTTGTGGCTTATTCAGTAATCCATCTCCATCCTCTATCAGAGGATCTAGTATACAGTAGGAGCTCTATAAATGTTCATTGAGCTGAAATACTGTCTTTGTTTTTCTGATAATCTGCATTTATTTCTTTATTTCACATTCAACATTCAACACATAACAAGATATTGTATTTATATTCACCGAGCTTCTCAGTGGTTATTGGAAATAAATATCAAACCAAAATAATCAAAACATTCAATAAGATGCTACCAGCAACATATGCTTGCATGTAAAATGGGAGTAATCGGTCTTAAACCTGAAGTGGCAAAAGCAGTATCAAAATCAGCACAAGGCATCCAGCATTAGAAAAGAAAAAATAGAAAAAAAAAAAAAAAAAGTACAGGCAGGACCTCTCAAGGCCACCTTGTGCAAAGCCCCGAGGCAGACACAGACTTGCAACACTTGAGGCATCAAAAGATTATCAGTAGGGCAGGAGAGATGGTTCAGCGAATAAAGCACTTTTTATACAGGCATAAATACATGAGTTTGATTCCCCAGAACCCACATAAAAAGGCAGGTGCATTGATGCGCTCCTGTACTCCCTGTGCTGGCTGACAGTCTCTGGGACTCACTGCCCAAGCACTGTAGCTGGATTCAGTATCTCCAGACTCAGAAACCCTTTCGAAAGACATACCACTGACCTACACACAGACACACACACCACACACACACACACACACACACACACACACTGCAAAAGGTTATTAGAAAAGATGAAAGGCAGAACATAGCACAAATAACAAACAGAAAACAAGGAAGGTAGCATATGAGGGGATATCAAACAGAATGTAAAACAAAAAGTCTTCATCCTTTCAAGAGTTGTGTCTGTGTCTCCCTGCCCCCTCCTTCTCCTCCCAAGAAGATGCTGACTCTGTATTGTCAGGCATCATAAACAGCAGAACGAAACCAGTATCATCTCTCTGGAACAGAGCAACTACTCCATCTTCTATACCAGCCCTTGAATTAGATGCTTTGTTTTACTGGCAGTGCTAGTGTAGAAAAGACAGTGTAGCCCAATGATGTCTCCCTGTACTTCCTGGAGCTTCAAAGCCACTTCAGAAAAGGGTAGGAAAGACTTCCTCTCAGGGAATGGCCTTAGGCACAGAAGATCTTTTTCTGCTGCTTTTAGCATAGTCTCAGATCCTTCTAGAACATTACCTTTGCTTAAAAAATAAACAAAGTAAATGGAACTGAAAGCAGGCAGCTAGCCTAGAATGCTAGAATGTGGGAGGGATTACTCAGTGCACGCTGTAGGAAGCACCATGAAAGTGAAAAACCACAGCACTCCACCACAGTCTTTGGCTGCAGAGCAACTATTTGTAGCCACATATTAATTAACCCTTAATCCTGAGTTTCCTGCCCTATATTTCCAGTCCTTTTCAAATCACATACAGACTAAAAATACAACTGCATCTTTTACCCTGTATCCTACAACAGAGCCTAGAGGCTATCCTGCCCTCTGGCCCTTGCTCATGTATCTGACATCAGTTAGCCCTCATTGGCTGTAAAAGAAGGTATTGAGTGTGCAGAGAAACAAGTATATGCTTGACCTGCAAGTCAAGCCAAATAATAACGAGATAAATTCTTAACTGTATCCTACCATGTTGCTCCAATGGCATATGCCTTCCTCTCTTTTCCACCCAGGTAGGGATTAAAGGAGTCTTTTGCAATGTATCCTGTTTCAGAAAGCACCTGCAAGTCTCCGGCTTCCACATCACTCCTTCCTTTGCTCACAATCGAAAAGCAATTTAACTTCCTATATGAAAGAAAAAGCAAAAGATGCAGGCGATGGGAAAAGAGGGCTTTGGGCTTCTTTGTTTGTTTGTTTCCTTTTAAACTTGCTCACGGACTACAAAGCTGTTCCCAACAGTAGCAGAAAGTCCCTTCCAAGGCACTAGAAGGAGATGGGAACCCACAAGCCTAATTGCATTATGCTGCAGTTTGACTAAATGATCATTGAGTTTATTATGAAGAAAGAAAATAAAGACTACAGAGACATATAACTCATCACTCCCCTTACTTGCTTGCATGGCTCTGGTCACAAGCTTAAGGAAACAGAAAATTGAGGGGAATGTTTCTGGGTCCTTCTGAAAATGACTTCCTTATTCTAGGATCCCTTCAGGGAGTGGAAGTTGAGAACAGGCACAGGTGTGTTTTCTAACTCCTGCCATCTACTTCTTTTCCTGAAGACCTCCTCCGAGTTCCCAGGCCACGTGAAGGGGAAAACAGATTAAACTTAACTGTCCACCCAGTCATTCATCCTTTAAACATTTGCTGATTGTGATTCACTCCTTGTGAGATGTAGGAGGTATAGTGTGTTGGAGAAAACTAGCCAGGTCTCTGTCCTTACAGAGTTTGCACTCAAGGGTCATAGCACAGTAGACATGCAGAGGGGTGCTGTACCTCTGTGTGCATTCCTGAGTGACAGTGAAAAAAGAAGAAATGTGGCTATGGATTAAGATTAGCGAACAAAGGAAGGGGCCCAAGCAAGCAAGAAGAGAATAGCACAGGTTCAGGTAGAAGATGACAAGGTCTGGGTGGGCTCGGACTTCTAACTAGCTAGACTTTTGTATCACTTAAGCATCACAAACAGAACAAATAGAACAGTTCTTGGGCCCTGTTTTTCTGTATGCTGATATGACTGGCCCAGACCTCCACATATTTTGGGAATTTCTGTGTGTTTTCTTTTTATCTGTTGGTTTGTGTGGGCAGCTTTTTAAGAGTTTTAAGAGTTTTAGCTTTTACATAAAATCTGTTGGAAATGTATCAGGTTCCCACTTTTTATTCTTCCTGGTCTCAACCATTATTTTTTCCCATCATTTGCATTTTCTATGTTGAATTGGATGTAACCAATCTGCATACTCTCGGGAATGAACGTTCATAGCTCAAACTACAGACCCCTCTTTATGGTACATACACACACTCCAGCTTGAAGTGGGTGTATAAACACACATGTCCAACGTTCCCACATCATACAAAAAGTTTGAGTGCTCTGGACGTCTTGCATGGCTCTACCAGGGTTTTTTTTTTTGTTGTTGTTGTTGTTTTTTGCCCCCTTCCTCCTAAGGCCTGACATGAACTATTCTTTCCCTTATCTCAATAGCTGTGCCTTTTCCAGAATGTCACATAGTTAAATTTGTAGTGTGACCTTTTCAGATGGGTTTCTTTCAGTTAGTAATATGCTTTGAAGATGCTTGTATCTCTCTATATTTTTATTACTGAAAATACCCCAGAGTTTGCTCATACTATGGTTGGTTTATCCATCCACCTGCTGATGGACATCTTGTTTCTATCAAGATTTTGACTATTACAACTAAGCTGTTATAAACAGGCACATGAAGATTACTATGTAGACATAACTTTTAAATTCATTGGAATAAATACTAAGAACAACAATTACTAGATTGTATGGTAAGAGAATATTTTATATGAAATTGCTAAACTGCTTAACCCTAATTAATTAGTTAGTTAATTAATTTATTACAGGGTCGATCCCAATTATTCTGATATAATGCTGGAGGTTGAATATATGTATGCCTTGATAAAGGGTTATATATTTTGTTACAAGCACAATGGGAAGTCACAATGAATATATCTAGAGTCATAATTAAACAGACTATTAAGACTATGAGTGTATACAGGCACACTTGCATGCTTGCATGCTTGCATGTGTATGTGTTTGTGTGTGTGTGTGTGTGTGTATGTGTGTGTGTATTCAAGTATACAGAGAAGTCACAGAACAACCTCAGTTGTCATCCACAGAAGTAGCATTTATTTCCTTTGAGACAGCTTCTCTCATTTGCTTGGAGCTCACCAATTAGGCTAAGCTAGTTTACCAGTAATTCCATCTCCACATCCCAAGGCTTGGGATTACAAAAACACAATGTCAAGCTTTTTTACATGGGTTCTGAGAGTCAAACTCATGTCCTCATGGCTATGAGGTAAGTGCTTATTGATTGACCTAGGATCCCAGTCCCTGAAGCTCATGTCTATAAAGCCCCAGGCAGCATGTAAAGTTAAAACATGTAAAATCATACAGAAAGTCAGAGCAATAAAGAGTGAGAACTCAAACACAAGACTACTGAATTACAGGTCACATGCAACAGTAATGTGTACCAGGACAGAAGAGTGGGAGGGAAAAAAACAGTAACAGTAGCTTTGACAGTGTTATATATCAAAATGGAAAAAGTCAGAGGAGAAAATTAAAGAATCACAGCAGATTCCACCATTTCTGCTCTAGCAGGAAGTATAGAAAGCATAAGTGATTACTTCATTCATCTTCTCCTTCTCCTTCTTCATTTGTAGTTTTATTTGCTTGATCAGTGTTGAAAGGAGAACCTGTCTAGTCATATTTCAATTGATACTTTAAAGGACTATTAGACCCAGTAACCTAATTGACCATTGAGCAGTGTGGTCAAAATTAGTCTTTTCTGTCCAGAATAAAAGAATATATGATATATAATATAAAAGAATATATGATATATAATATATGAGCTTATCTTAGCTCATTCCTATAGTTTTTAACTGTAATCAAAGGTTGGAATTTTATAAGTACTTCTTCCTTACTCATATTCATACATACATTATTTTGCTCTCGTGTGTGTGTGTGTGTGTGTGTGTGTGTGTTGTGGAGTTCTTTATGTAGGCCAAGTTCTCTTGAAGATCTCCCTGCCTCTCTGTTGGATTAAATAGCAGCCTCATCACCCAGAAGAAACAATGCTCTCTTAAAAGAGTTTATCAGCTTACAACTTTTTTTTCTAAAACCCTAGGGCAGATGTTTTCATGCCCTGAGAAAAATCTCTTTTAACAATAGTTGGTAATAAATAGTTCAGTAACAGAAGAGGGGGCTAAGAAAGGAGCCATCAGAGCAACAGAAAAGGCCCTTCAAAGGAACCTCTAGGTCTCTCTTCACCAGCTGCTGCTTTCAAAAATAATTTTACACCTAAAAGCCAGGTGAGGTTTGTGGATGATGGTCCCAGAGGTCATTCCATATGTCTGGAACCACATTTGACAGTAGAAGTGGAAAAGAAGTTAGTTAGGAGGACCTCTCATCAGAAGGAAGGAGGGAAGCCCCCTTAAGTCTCTGCCAACATTACCCTCACCTAAGGTCCATCCAACTTCTCTACTAAAAATACCACACTGGAAAGGTTCACTGGCTCTAAACAGTGTGAACTCATTTAAGCATGCAGAAATAATAAAGATGATGAACAATGACATCTCTTGGACAAAGGAAAAAGATAGAGGCGTGGGTTCTAGATGATAGACAAAGGACATTAAGTGACATGGATGAATGGGGAGAAAGACAGATGGACAGAAGGACACACAAAGGAAAAGTGGGAGATGGAGTAGAGAGAAAAAAGTTTATTAAGGGCAAGATGAAAGATAAAGAAGGGACTCTAATGAAAACAGAAGAAGGAATACAGAAAGTGGGGGTGAAAAGGAAGCTGAGTGAGAAGGGAAGTGAGATGACATGAACCAAGAGATTGTGAATTCCATCTTTGTGTCCCCCCTTTTACAGAGAGAGATTATGAACTCTCTCTCTCTCTCTCTCTCTCTCTCTCTCTCTCTCTCTCTCTCTCTCTCTCTCTCTCCCCTCTCAGAAATACTCATAAATCTTCCATGAAACATTGACAGAAGCTCAAACCTGTGTGTTCATATCAGACAGCTTCATCTGCCCTCCTCTTGCTCTCAGGGACCCTTGTCTATCTGAAGGTTCAGATGCTACAGTGAGCAGAACTGGGTTTCAGGAAAGGAGGAAAGCAGAAATCAAGAAACTACTGAGAAATGACCCACCAGGGGCTTCGAATTCTTACTGGTGAGTATGATTAATGGAGTAATATAAGATAGCCCAGATTAGAAAACATCCTAGAGTTTGCAAATGAAATCTTGTGATGTGGTATTTTTATTAGCAAACCTTGGTGTGCTTGAAAATCAATTGCTTTGCATTTAAAACTAGATATTTTGCTAGTTATGAGTTATGTAGTCATTTGTCAAAAAAGAAGTTGTACCAAAATTTATGCACACCTACTTAGTACAAGATTTTTTTCAAGGTAACAAGACCAAAAGAACAACATACCTTGCACTACCTTGAGAATCTCATGACCGCAACTACCCAACTGAACTTTCTGCTCTGTGAATCAGTAGGAAAGCCACTGGCCACATCTGGTTATTACTAAGATCATAATTAATTAAGCAAAATCTAAAACTCAAATTTTCAGTCACCGAAGGTATACAGTGCTACACTATGACAGGTAGACTTGTAAATAAAAGATGCGCATCAATATTTCAACAGAGGAGATGGGATTTAAAACATATATGAAATAAAGTGTCCTGAATAAGCATGTGCAAAACTTAATTAGGAGAGGAAGGGACCAGTAATAGACATTTTCATCAATAAATTTTCAAAGCAGAAATTCTTACATGATTGGAAAAAGACAGCTTATTTCCCCCAAGCAATTAAAAGTCCACTTTAGCTGAAATACAGGCAGACAATTATGAGAGAGAACAGTTACAGATGTGGTTCTTGTAGAGAATTTGGATTCCAAAGTATGTACCCTTAATCCCATAGCCAATGGGGAGTCACTGGGGATTCAAAGCAAGGGAGAAACAACCTGTAAATATGACTCTGTAGGCAACATTTGGTGTACCTTCTTAAAGTAGGCACTGGAGCTGTACTGGAAGAGACTGGGAGCACCAGAAGGAAGCCAGGAAAGCAAAGCAGCTGCTATTAGGATACACTGCAAAGGCCATAAGAGAGTTTTATTTTGCCCCAAATAAGAACGGCTTCTAAACCTGTAACTACCACTGCAGAAGCCAGATCCCTGAAGTCATTTCCTGAGCTAATATCCTTGCACAGGAAGCATCCAAGAAAGGCAAGCATTGTCACAATCATTTGCCAGCCCATTAACTTACACTGCAGGATCCTTTCTCTGGAGACCACCTTCACTGGCTGAGTCCCCTCAGAAGACCCTAGGGCAGGGTTCTTGAGAAAAGGATGAGAGAACCGAAAGAGAGAAAGACAAAGAAAAATGAGAGGAAGAGGTATTTAAAGAACATATGCTGGAGAAATCAAAACAAATTCTAAGCCATTTTTACTAGAAGAGATTTTATGGAGTGAGACGTCCCCCAAATGAGTTTTGAATTATACTATGCACCTCATAAAACAGGAGAACTCTTGGCAGCATGCACACATATCACACACACATATACACATACACACACATACACACACATACACACACATACACACACATACACACACACACACACACACACACACACACACACACACTGCCCCTGTATCATCTGCCCACCCACCTCTCCCCTATAGGTAAGGATCCAAGGAAATACGTTGGAGGTGAAAGAATCTAGGTCTGTTATTTCATATCTGTAATAAGAAGCAGTCTCATTCCACTGTCTTCCAGAAAGGTGGAAACCTTCTCTTGGCCTTGACCTTGGCCTCAATCTACACAGCCAGCAGACTAGTATGGAAGAACCTTGGGAGCCCTGGCAGTCATGGACTTGAATCTCCTCTGTGATTCCATCACTGTTCTGCCATTCAAAAGCCAGAGAAAGCATTATGATGCATCATCCCTCAAGACCATCCAAATGCAAGATGACAGAGAGCAACCTCTGAGTAATACAAAGTGTGTGGGGGTTGGGATTGGTGAGAGAGGTGCTCATGAATCTTAAGATACCAGAGATTAAATTTCTGATTCATCTCTGAGGTGTTATTTCTTCTTTGTAACATCAGAATTAGAGGAAAACCAGTACCAAGGGGCTAAGATTGCTGCATCATACTTCTAAGAATCAAACTATACTTATAAAGTTTTCTTCTGTCCTTGTCTCCACCAACTGTCGGCTTAGCCTCTGGATCATCCTTGGCAGGTGTGTATAGCCTGCATCTACTTGCACTCTAGGGTAGTTATGAATTCAGTCCAACATAAATGATAAACTCACTTGAAACATCATGAGGTTACTTTTTTGATATTTTTTAATTCAGTTATGCAATTTTCAGGCATATACTTTCAAAATAACAGTATCACAATGATACAAGGTCAAATTTTGGAGGTGCAGGCAGAGCATTCTATGTTCTTAATGTTTGAGGGGCTAGTCTAGTGAGGGCCTCTGTCTACAGTGCTCTAAGGACTTTATCATCAGGTGAGTTACGTCCCCCTACACATACTCTCCTTGGGGAAACAGTTTGTTTCCCAAACCTATTTATGCTCATTGTGTTTCTTATGGCTTTAAATTTTAATGAAATAGAGTCCAAATTAAAAATTTATGAGCAGCCAAATAAAGTAGTTTCTATGAGACTAAGATGATTCTACTGTATTAAAAAAAAAAAAAAAAAGCCAAAGTTACTTAAATACTGCTAGTGAGTTAGGTCAGGCATGACAACTATAAAGATTTAGAAAGGAATCATAAAATTCTAAAAGAATGGCTTGGCAAGCATCTAAGTCCTCAGTCTCGTTTAATGAAACCGAGATTGCAGATTGTCTTTGGTACATTGTGAGCATGGTTTATGCAAGGGAGATCAGCCAGAACTACAACTAGCTGACCCAGACTCCGAATGAGACCCAATGCCTACATCCCAACCTTGGCAAATGGATGCTCATTTATGTATTCCACGTTAAAATGACATGTTTAATGTACATCTATTATTTTTTTATGATTCTCTTCTTTAATTGACTTTCGAACTGCCAATCCAAATGACCTCAGAAACAAGGGTTCAGTCTTAAACCAGACAACTACCCTCAAAATAGTCTGCCTTCCCACTCAAGTAAAAAAGTTTAAGGAAATAGAAGGGCTTTATCAATCATAAATCACATGCTCTCTAGGAACTCTTGACAATCATTCCGTTTCTGTCAGGTTTTTCTCTGAAAAGTTCAGTTTCTTATTTTAATTCTCCAGACAGAAGAATCATCATATTCTCAGAGCACATCCCCCCTCTATCTGTCTCTCTCTTCATCATTTGTACATATATGTATGATTTGTGTACACACACACACACACACACACACACACACACATCCCCAACAGTCTCAAGTGTTAGTTAAAGTAGTTGTTCACCAGCTGGTGGTACTGTTTTGAGGAATCATGGGACATTTAAGAAGTGAGATTTGATGGAAGAAGCTATACACAGAGTCAGGCCTCTTATGGGTTATAGTTCTCTTGTGTGTACTATCTGCTTTCTGCTCAATCATGATGTGAACTAGCTGTATCACAGTCTCCCATTAACATAGACCTAGCCACTTTGGTCACCACGTCTTCTCAGGTATGGTGAGTGTACACTCTAAATTATGAGCCAAATTAAGTTTCTGCTCTCTGAAATTGCTTCTTTAGGATATTTGATCATAACAAGAAGCTCACTGATGGGGTATATAAATATACTTCATCCATGTATGTACATATACACATATGCATATATATATATATATATATATATATATATATATATATATATATATATATGATTTGTGTGTATGTGTGTGTGTATATAATAAGTGAGAACTTACTGAAACATGCAAAAAATCTAAAGATGGTTTCTGGTGCCTTAGTATGTTCAAGATAGTCTAATAAAGCTAGCTAGGTGTAGTGACATTGAATGAGTTGCTTCTCTTTTGTTGTCACATAAAAGATGGCTCTCTGGGCAAATATTTGCTCCAAAGGGATTCCTGCAATTTACTCACCATAATTACCTCTCAGAATAAGCTTGGAAGACAGACTCATGCTTTCTAGTATTCACGACCTGTAAGAACTCTACAGTAAGCTTGTTTTAAAATTTAAAGTTAAGGTTTTATATTCATTTAAATATAAGATTTTCTATGAAATTTCTCTAGTCATGCAACCTTTTGATTAAAAACACAACAGAAATCTCAGTTGCCATCTTTTTAGTTTAGCATATGCCATGTGTAGAGTGGGTATTAATGCTGTGGTTTAAGGGTAGTGCTGTTTGCAAAGTGTATTTCTGAGCTATGGAAGCTTCTGCCCAAATCAAATTTGAATCCCAGTGTTAGAGAGAAATAAAAGGAGAGAATTTCTTTCGCGAAGCCACAGAGCAGAATGTGCTCCTCTGATTTTTCATGAAACCCAGTTCAAAAGCCACATTTCTACTAAAGAAGAATCTCTTCCTATCCAGGAACTGCCTGCAAGAACATTGCAGAGTGAGCTTGCATGATTCTCTCTTCCTTTGTTGATGCATCAGACATAGAGAGGTTTTTCAGGCAATTATTTGCTCTAAATGAATGCCACCAGAGCCACCTCTGAGGAATGGATTTGTACGAAAGTCTCAATTTTATAGTATTCCTATATTGCATGAAGGCTACAACATGTTTGTATTCCTTGTGTTAAAATTAAGAATTAAGAGTAGAAATGCAATAAACACGACCTAGTACAATTACAAATACTAAAAGGAAATGGCATGGACTCATAGGAACATATAAACTAGCAAGAGAGAGAGAAATGTGTTTGTTTGTACCCTAGTTTATTTTCTATTGCTGTGATTAAAGACCAAGCAAGACCATGAACAATGTAGGGAGGGAAGAGTTCCTTTTGCTTCCACTTCCGCATCACACTTTATAACTGAGGGACGCTCAAATCTGGAATCTGGAGGCCAGAACTGATGCAAGAGCCATGGAGAAACGCTACTGTTGGTTTGCTGTCCATGGCTTGTTCAGCTACCTTCTTGTACAACCCAAGAGCATCTGCCCAGGTATAGTACAACTCACAGTGGACTAGGTCACACCACATTAATCATTAATCAAAAGAAAAAAATGCCCTGCGGACTTTCATACAGGCCAATCCAAAGGAAGCAATGGCTAGGTTGATGTTTTCTCTTCCCAGATAAGTCTAGCTCATGTAAAACTGATAAAAAAAAAAAAAAAAAACAAAAAAACAAAAAACAAAACCTAACCAGTACACCTTAAAAATGAGGGTGTCTGTATTGAATGAATATACAATAAACTTAGGACCTGTTTCTTAAGGAAGAAAAAAAAAAGGTAGTAGTTATGAGACATGAATGTTTTAAAATAAAAGCATATGTTGTGTATATAATATAAGTAGCAGGAGAAATTTTAGAAGTGGACAAATATGAATTTTAGAAGAGCATCCATACCTGATGCTTACTTATTTCTTACTGCAAAAGATATGAATTTAGGTAGCATTGGCTGTATTTTCTATAATAATAGCTATATTCTTTTTAATTTAAAAAATAATAATTTACTATCTGATAATTTTTATATGTATATAGGATGTACATTGTCTATTTTACCCCTAATTACCCTCTCTTACTACCACAGAACTACCACTGATCTTCCTCTTTCTCTCATCAAGACCTTCTCCTTTTGCTAAGTCAGTGTTGTTTGGATTTGGTTTTGTTGAGTTACTCAGTTTAATTACAGTTACTCCCATGAGCATGAATGGGAGTTACTTACTGGAGCGTAGATACCTTAACAGTGGCTATACTTCTGAAGAAAAGGATTCTCCTCCTCCTAGTAACCATTAATTGCCAATGGTTCCTTAAGAATGGAACCCACCCCCCACATCCATGCTAAAATGACAATTGGACTAGGCTTGTACATGTAGGCACAACTTCTGTGATTTAATTAGGGTAATGGCTGTGCCATATCCAGAAGACAACACTTCACAGCAATCTTCCAAAACCTCTGGTTCTTACTTTATTTCCACCCTCTGATCCACAATGTTTCTAGAACTTAGAAAGGATGGTATAGATGTTCCATTAAGAGATCAGTATCCAACAGTCACGAATTCTTAGATAATTCTATCTTCTATCAATATCACTATTCTGGAGTCCTATTCATGACGGTGATATGAACATTCATTTTCAAAGGAAAAGCTATCTATTATATGACCCCATGTAATGAACCTGGTATCTTTGAATGCCTATCTCATCTCTTCATTTGTAATAAGGGAATACTAAAAATACTCATGAAAAAAAGAGTTTTGAAGATCAAAACATGCAAATGTGGTTATCCCAATAGACTCAGAGCTCCCTGCATTCTTCCAGACTCCAGGGACCCAGGCACAGGGTCTCTGCTAGCTAATCTTAAGTCACCTTGGCATAGGCTATAGTCATCTGTGAAGAGGAAATCCCAATTGAGAAAATGCTTTCATAAAATTGGGCTATAGGGAAGCCTGTGGAGAATTTTCTTAATTGTTGATTGATGTGGGTGTCCAGCCCACTGTGGGTGAGGCCACTCCTTGGCTTGTTTTCCTGAATTCTTTAAGGAGTCAATGCAGCAAGCAATGGCTAGCAAGGTGGTTAGAAACTCTCCTCTGTGGCCTCTGAATCAGGCCCTGCCTCTGGGTACCTGAACTGTCTGTGTTCTTGTCCTGACTTATTTTCGGAGATGAAAGGTGTTGTTGAAAAGTAAGCCAAACAAACTATTTCCTCCCCATGTTGCTTCAGTCATGGTGTTTCATTATGGCAATAAAAACCCTGACTAGGACAGGATCTGAATTGATAAAGGTCTGAAAAACGAAGCTTCGGGGGCTGAGGCCAGGGTCCTTGGGTAAGCTCGTCTAGTTGAGGGAATGTGAATTAAATTCATTATCCATGCTAACTTCTATTGACTGGTAGTGAATGATGAGGTCTTACATCCAGAAGGCATCTGGAGGCGAGATTAGGTGATTGATTAGCAATGTATCTCATGGATTCGGAAGTGCGGAAGTGGAGACCGACAGTATGACCACACATATTCTCCTTTCATCATTCATTCTTTCTTTCTCTCAGCAAACATTTATAAACTGTCAACTGCATGTTGGGCACCACTCCAGGCACCTGAAATTCTAGCAGCAGCAGTGGAGCAGCCTGGAGGATTTCTCCTGATAAAATATTCTGTGTAGCCCAATCCTCCCCAACTCTGAAGAAGAGAAGCCTCTTGACATTTGCTTAATCCTGGCTGGGATCCAAATAGGGACTGTCATTTATTTGAAATCACAGAGCAAATGCAGAAGCAGAACCAGAGTTCTGTTCAGCGGTCAGAGTGTGTATGTCTCAGAGTTGCAGGACCTGTTATACTTTCTAATCCTTGCTGCAGCCATTGCAAAGCCACAGACTCCCCCACTACTCACAGATCACTCTCCTTCCTCCTCTCCCAGCAATCCTGCTTCCTGCTGTCCCTGTGAGAGCAGAAGAGACCTTCTGTTCTCAGTCTGGAAGCAAGGAAGGAGGTGAATGGGGAGCAACTCTCTAGAGGCCTCTGGAGTTTGGAGAAATGTTTTAAAAAGGCCAAGAGAACAAAGAGGAGAATGAAGGTGAGGGGGGAGACACAGTAGGAAGCCCAGTATTGGCAGAGAAGTAATTGGTTACTCTGAGTGGTCAGCTTCTCCTGTCTCCCTCCCTGGAGGAAGCTAAAAGGAATGAAACTGAAGAAGATTTTCCCACAAATTAGTGAGACTGGACTTGAAAACTCCAGTCACACCTGGGCTCAGACTGAAGGGTTTGATCTTAGAGGGCCCATAAAGGAAGCAAAGTGGGAAAGGACTAAGGCTTCAGGCAGGCTGCAGTTCCAGCCTCAGCAGCTCTCAGAGGGAACTCTCTCCCTCCAGGGCTGCTGCAGAAGCCTATAGCTGAGAAGAGCTTCACAGATGATTTCATTCAATCACATCACATTAAAGACAGAAACAGTGCAGGAAAAAAAAGAGAGAGAGAGAGAGAGAGGCTTTATAGTAACATCAAGCAGAATGGGTACCAACTCAAGACATCTAACTGTACATGACCCCATCACCCACCCACTGGGTTTTATGAGGCCTTTATCCACAGGACTCCCTGGTATGCAGAAACTTTACCCCATCCCTGTACATTTTAGTCAGCACACATTACATACAGTATCCTGAACTTCAGGCCTCAAAAAGCAAAAGGGCAAACAAAATTCTCCTTACCTCTGGAAGCTGCTGAGTCAAGGCTTTTTATGGTATAGAACGTACAGGGAAGGATATGAATACAGGTGCTATTTTGGCTAGGGAGAAGACCTTAAAGGAGGTAATATCTGAGTTTTGTGAGCCAAGGATAAAAAAGCTAGACAATGAACTGGGAAGAAGGCAAATTATTTAAGATTTTGTGGACCTTGAAAGGGAATTAGGATTTTTATCTTAAGAATAATTGGAGGCTTTAAACAAGGAAGTAGCAAGAAGCAATTTGCTTCCTGGGAAAGATTGTTCTGGCTACTCAGCAGCAGGGGGTGGCCAGCTTTTTACATAAAGGACAATTAGTAAATATTTTCAGCTTTACAGACCAGATACTCGCTGTGGCTATTACACTGTGCCACCAAAGAGCCACAGTGGCCACAAACTACACAGAAACAAATGAGTGTGACTATGTCCCCAGAAATGCAGTTTTATGGTCAATAGGAATCACAGTTCCAGATCACTGTCATGTATTAGTACATGTTGTTTTGCTTCTGATTTTTCAACCTTATTTCTGATGGGTTTATCAGATTATAGGCCATTCAAATTCAAGCAAAGCACTCCATTTGGACCATGAGCCATGGGCTGCAATGGAGAAAGAAAGGGAAAGTATCAGAAGACCAGTGGGGAGACTAATATTTGGGTGGGTATTGTTTGAACAAAGATGACAGAGTTGAAAACTATAAGAAGAGAGTTTTCAAAAGTGACTTTACAAGTAAATTCTTCTAGAGAAATGGGTGATTAAAAAAGAAAACAAAAACAACAAATAAACAAAAACAGGAGGCAAGGGGAAGAATGGGAGGTAGTTCCTTAGTTTTGATTCTCTTGAGATGGGGAGGTACAGATTAAGTGATTTTTAGGGATCAAATTCAGTAGTGCCACTGTGTTCTCCTACAGGAATAACAACACCGAGCTCTAACATTTCTAAGATACATTCTGCTTATTCTTATTTAGATTTTAGGTAACTACTGAGACAATATTACCATTGATATGTTCCAAATACTGCCTGTGACTTGTTTATAGGAAATGAATATTCATCCTTCCTTCATCTAACTCAAGCTTACTTCAACAACTTGATTTGTTATTGCTGCCTGTAGCACACTTACCAAGTATAAGCATCCCACAGAAAACCTTCTAAGTGTAAGGGACAAGAAAGACACAAAACATGTTTGAAGAAGCAATAGTGATAAGGTGTGTTCTAGGAGGAGAGGGAGTGGTACTTCCAACCTAAGGTCAATAACTCAGCCATGTCCACATCATCATTGAAGTGATGATCTCAGTTGAGGCAAGGAACATCAGAAGGTCAGCTGAAGTCATACATAAGCCTGGACATCTCACGACTTCCCTCCCCTATCCCCCGGGCCACAGATATGTCATATAATCAACACCTTGTGCTGACTTGACCCTTTTGCCCCAGAAATTCTTGTCATGAGACTCTGGGCTAGACTGTAATTCACAAGAGATGCTAACTTCACACACACACACACACACACACACACACACACACACACACACACACTCAAACTTGACTTAATCCTTTTCCCTGTACAAATCTTGGGAACGCAGGAGGCTGCGTCTGACTATGAAAATCTTGAAAGGAGAAGTCCAGGTAATTGAAATAAAGACAGCACACACACTAGGCAGGCATACTCTCCTCAGCATCCCTCAGGTGGAGTGCTGTCTATATGGAAAGCATCCGGAGGTCCTGAATGCTGGTCAATGGATCAGTGCTACTGGGTAGATACTTTGACACCCCATTGACACTTGGCTTTCACTTAGCCATCAAGCAAAGCAGACATCCCCGTGCCTTTCTTCGCCATCCCACCAGCTTCCTTCCTCCACCCACAAGCATCACTGAAATGATTCCCCCAAATGTAGCTATTACTGTGACTGGAAATTTCTTTACTGCTGATTCTGCTAATGGAAATGTTCCTTTCCTTTTAGGCTGCTTGCAAAGCCACTCGTGACTTCCCTGCGTGCTTGAGAGTAAGGCTCTGTCAGCCCGTCACCACCAGAAGGCAGAGGAATATCCCCCACCTGCTACACCAACACTCACCAGCCTTAGGCTCACTGCCTCAGTGCTTCTCTGCCTAAAGTGTCCTCAAACAACCCCAGAATTCCCTCTTGCTACCACCTGCCCTTAGCTGGCAGAGATCAATGGCCAGTTTCATGCTTTTGAGCCTTACTGAGGGAGAAAGAGGGAGGGAGAGGAGAGGCATAGGCAGTGAATCCAGACATAGAAAGAGGAGCAGGGAATAAGGGGTGTCTACATTCATAATTTATTCAGATCTCTATCCCCTCTCTTCCCCCTAAACAAAAATCAAAACAAAACAAAGCAATAAAGATCCCAGATGACAAAGAAGCATGAAATATGCTGGGCTATGCTGGGCACTCAGGATCTCTTTGAGAATCATAAAGTTTAGTGAAAGTAAAAATTGTACACAGTGCGGGGTCCAAACGAATGGTTAACTTATGGAGCGTTCACCAAAGTAAAACAGCAAAGAAACCCCCACACATGATTGTTGTAGTTCACTTACTTTATTGATAAGCAAGCAGAGGCTGACTTACAGAGATAACATATATAAGTCCTAGATTAGACATGAGTGCCTTGGAGATTCTGTATCAGGGTTTGGATGCCCAAAACTGGTACATGTTTCACTTCAGATCACTGCCTCTCTATCAGAGGTGCACTGGATTCAATAAAGGTTCTTGGAAGATGAATACTCCTTGCTAATTTAATGAAGGATCTATTTGTCTGGAACTCAAAAAAGGCATATTATATCATTCTAATATTCTAAAAGAGCATACATTATTTGATGTTTATAGCATTCAAATATATAATAATTTGTGCCTAAAATGCATGCATCCCACTTTCTAGGTAGAAAATAGAAAAATTGTATAATACTGCTAAAAAGTACAAGAATTAAACAAAGTTCAAAATCAGAGTTGAACAGAGACGTGACAACAAAGTGTAGGAAGCCAAGAATCAACTATGTTCCTCAAATACCAGACACACTGGCCATTGATAGAAAGAGAACATCAAACTTCTATAAATTCCTGGAAGAAAAAAAAATCAAAAGTCTTTCGTAAGGCTACACATAGCATAAAAGTGGAACATTCCTTATAAATAGGAGGATGGAAGGGCCTGGAGGATGAGGCAAAAAAGGAAGATGGGAAGAGAGAAGAGAGGAAAGGAGGGAGGTGCCCTAGAAGACACAAAAGAAATGGAGTTTGCATTACAATCAGGTTTATGGATGGCAGGAGCATTCAGAGAATATGAAACAAGGCTCAATGCTCATGGCAAAAAAAACAAAAAAACAAAAAACACTGAACTCTCTCTCTCTCTCTCTCTCTCTCTCTCTCTCTCTCTCTCTCTCTCTCTCTCTCTCTGTGTGTGTGTGTGTGTGTGTGTTTGTGAGGTGTGTGTGTGTATGTGTGTTTGTGAGAGGTGTGTGTGTATGTGTGTGTGTTTGTGAGGTGTGTGTGTGTATGTGTGTTTGTGAGAGGTGTGTGTGTATGTGTGTGTGTTTGTGAGAGGTGTGTGTGTGTAATGAGGAGTGATATGGAGATGCTAATTCAGCTACATGGAACACAGAAACAAGGTGCTCCCCTGAGCCAGTCACACAATTACTCCTATATGAGAAATGGCTGGAACATCTTGGTAATGAGAAGTGGCAAGAAGTAAAATAGGGTGGGCAAAGAGACCACAATTTCACAGTTCCTCAGATTTCATGCAGTGAGAAAGGCAGAGAAAATGCAGAACCAGAAGAACCAGGCAGAACTGGGTTTATAGCTTTATAATACCAACTAAGTTCTGAGTATGTTTCTCAGCTTCTCTGAGGTCTGTGCTTGCTTGGGATGTACACAAGTCACATTTGTCACTCAACATTGTGGAACACATAAAACAGGATGGAGCATAATTATTCTCAGTAGATAGTTACAATTTCTAGGATAATGTTAGTTACTTGACACCACTAGATTTTTACTCCTCTCATTCTTTATTGCCTCATGGTTACCCTTCCTTAAAAAGGAGGATAACATATGATGGATGTCAGCACATACAGGATCTGACATGGACCCTGCTGTTGACTTGCTAAGAACATCTTGCTTTCTACCTCTGACACTTGATAACCTCAGAATGTGTTGAACATGTTCTCTTCCGAAATATCCAATTCCTTATTTGACATTAGACTCAGATCTAATGCTTTACTTGGTTTCCAAACTCTTAAAATGAGGCCTATATACACATCCAGCTCTATTTTCTCAAATTCTACAGTCTTGTTATACATCAAGTACATGTATCAGGTGAGGAGAGAGAAAAGAACAGTGGAAAAGATTCTTGGAGCTCATCCCAAAGAACCTCATGTAAGAAGAGGTGCCATTTAACCTCATTCTTAAGGGAAAGGTGCAACTGAAACACCTCTCCAGTTTTTCCAGTCTGAATTTAGGAATGAGATATAGCACACATGAGGTCCCCATTATCTAATCTGTATGCCGTGCCATGCTAAGCACACAGTGAGTCACTGTAGTACAAAATGAAGGAGCTCTACTGGCTGCTTGGGGATTGCACAGTAAAATATCACAAGGGAGGCAAGGAAACATGAACTGTAATCTCTGCCCTAATTCTACTCCAAGCCATCAGCCTTTCTCATCTGAGCAGTTTCCTGTGTCCTTCTGCTTCCATCCTTTCTCTTCACAAAGAAGTGCAGAAAGCCTTTAAAATGCAAGTCAGAGTTTGTCTTTCTTTTGCCTAAGATCATACACACTCCATAGCACAGAGAATGAAAGCCAAAATCCTGACAGAGATCACTCAGGTCATGTGTGACTTGGCTCCTGAGTACCACCTTGCCTATCCCCTTTCAACTCTATTGACTCTCCCAGGCTGTATGTTGAATTTCCCAGATGTGTTCCTGAATTGGGTCTTTCAAGGACTGCTCTCTGCTTAGGAAATTCATTCTTCAAATTTTTTGGATGATAATTCATTTCTTCTAAGCCTTTATTTCAATCTAATATTTTCAATAAACTATTCACTCTATATTTTATATTAAAACTAAGTCCCTCATCACAGAACTCTGAAATCTTTTTTCTTCTTTCATTTGTTTACTTTTTCTAGAACTTGTATCTTTCTTATACTTTAGAATTTACTTATTACATATAACTTTGTTGTCCTTGAACACAGGGACATACTCATATGCATACATGCAGATGGAAGATAAGCCGCCTTAATGCAGTGGTCCATGTAATTGACTTTCATACATATCCCATGATCCCAGAGAAGTCAGGCATATCAAAGGTGCTTGATAGCTCTCCAGGGACTGACTGCTGTCATGATGGTCTTTATACTGACAGGGAGTGTTCAGTGCTGAGGCAAAGAGGTCAGGAACATCTTCAGTGAAAAGTTGACATTTTATCTCAGTCTTATATGGAAAAGAAGAAGAAATTTTCTAAGGGTTGTGGTAATGTACTTGTAGATTGAATGGGAAGGGTTCTTATAGGACAATCTAATAGAATATGATCTTGGGACTTGCACAACTACAAGGTGTCTGAACTACGAACTAAGAGCAAGAACACAACTCCAGGTGAAAAGAACTATTATATTTTGGGTGGTATTTATAAAATCAAGTGGATAAGAGAGACTACCTAAGAAAGAGACCTGAGAGGCAAACAAGTGAGTTGAGTACTGAAATTGTAGCACAGATAAGCATTGCTGAGCCCAAAGTGTCCTTAGCAATGAAATAGAGGAAGTACTTCTCTCTCATGGTTAAAATCTTACATTTGTATAATGTGGTTCCCAAATTTCAGCTTACAGACATGGTTGAATCTACATTCTAGTGTGCCAGTGATGCGACTACAGATATCTCAGTCTCGAACTTAACATTTCTGTGGACAATGTCTATCCTTTTCCCAATCTAAAGAGGAGTCTTTCTGGAGGTTGTTGTTGTTACAGACAGTAGAGAAAATCAGTTAAAAGCAGACAGGGAGTAGTAGCAAGCAAAGCAAATCCTGCCAAGTACTGCTATCTGACTCCTCATGGAGCAGAGAGCTGTTTGTTCTGCTGCAGGGAAGGGAAAACCAGTTCTCACTATAGTTAATCTTCTGTTGCCACTAGCTGGTCAGTAAGAGAACTAGGAGAAGTGTCAGCACAGTAAACCAAGCATGTTTGCCTGCTGCAACCCAACTAGAAATATGACCATTCCTGTTTTGTAAAGAATATCAGACCTCTCCTGACCACCCTCTAAGAAAAATGTTCCCTTTTTCCAGGATAAAAATCCACCATCTGACAGGAATGTTTTGGAGAGACTGGAGCCAACCAGCTGGATACTTGGGCAGAACACAAATTCAATTTCCCTAAAAAGATTTTTTTTCTCTTATGGGTCATATTTATTTACAGAAAAGGAGAAAAGTCCAGTATACTTTATGATGCTCAACAAGACTACATTCAATGTGATGCATACAAGTTAGTCCTCTAACCTTAAGAGGTCCAGCATTATGAGACAAGATGTGAAATTTAAGAGCCCTGGTGTAAGCAGTGATTTGTGGACTCGACTTGTTCCTTTGTCCAGACCTCAGTCTTGCTACCTAACTCAGAAACAGTGGATTCAATGCCATCCGATAATTTGTAATCAAAGGAGACAACATGATAACAATTTCAGGACATCACTTATGAGGTCACTGCCAGTTTCCAGCCCTCCTCCTCTCAAAACACATGTCCATGTCCTCTGAAATCAGATAAGACCTAAGGTACATCAAACAAGGTAGTGAGAAGCAAGATTTGCAAGAAGCCTAGTCACATTTCCTACCACAATTAAGCTCTGGGTCACACTAAAGCCAGCATAGATCTGCTAAATCATTACTGTCAACACCATCCCCCAACACACACATATACAGAACCTCAGACACCAAATCTGCATGACTTAGACTAAAGAGGAAAGGGACCTTCCCTTCTCTCTATGCTATTTCCTTCTCTGTACCATGGTGCTCTCTGAGAGGAGACAACAGATTTCTCTCTGCCTTGAGTGTTAAATAAGTTTCATTAGCTTTGAGCTGGAAAGAAGTTGGGTAGAGTGTACGAAAAAGGGTAGAAAAAGAAGGAAAGAAAGCAAAATCAAGAGCTCAGCTAACACAGCCCCGATCCCCTACAGCCAAAAAAAAAAAAAAAAAAAAAAAAAAACCTGTTTACAATTATCCCCCATCACAGCAGGATGAACACTGAAATTTGACTGTTACCCAAACATATCACTTAAGTAAGACTAACCTAGTGATTGATGGAGTACAAACATTGCTTGAAATTATTTTGAGAGCATTATTTTGATAAATTCCCCCCCCTTTCCATACCAGAATCTCTCACAACTGAACACTAGAATTGATATTAACAAATATTCTGGAGTCAGGATTCTCTTCAGGAGACATAGTTCACTTGTAATCATTGTTTCTCCTTCCAAATGAAGGGTATGCATCTTTAGAATCAAAACAGACATAAAAACAGATACACAGTCTCTATGGCCATGTGTCCCCTTTCTAAGGCTTGAACAAAAGCTTATAGTTTCTCTGTGAACAGTGACCTCATCATCTTCCAGCATGTTTGTACTGTAACCTTGGGTTCAGCACAGGAGCTGCTGGACAGCTCCCTCGGCCTGTCCCTACTTTCTATCTTTGCCTTTTGGACATTTTTACAATAAGACTCCCCACAAAAGCACAGATTCCTCATTGTGCACAGTGACATTTGAAGGAAACTTCTTCAGCCCTCTGTGAACTTTTTTCTGATTAAATTCTCTGCTCAAAGCCACCCTCAGTTAGGTGCCTAGTCCTTTAACCTACCTTTGAGTATCAATTTCTATGAAGACTTCCAGAAATTGTCACTGGACTGACCACTGGACTGATCATCTTAGCATTTTATATCATATGTTTCTCGTCCACCTAAGCTGGTGAGTTTCTTGCTAAGAACATTCTTTCAGGGGTCTAGTATGAGAATTTTGCCAGACATGTTCATCCATTTAAATTAATGTGCATTTAAATTCATGTGCATTTAAAGACAGACTCAAGGACTGTGTCTTTCTTCATATTCCTACTGGCTATACAATGTACTGTTGTCCTGTCAGGCTTACACAGTAGAGCCAATTGTGCAGAAATGTTGTTTAATCAGATTTACCACTTTTTGTTCTCCTTTGGCTAAATCAGGGCAGGTTGTAAACAGTGTGGCCTGTTGACTATCATGAACAGAAGAAAGGACAACATCTCTCTATCAGGTGCAGACCGCAGGGTTTCCTGGCAATGGACAAGGACTGTATGACATACAGGTTCACCTGAGAAGCCCTTCTATCCTTACCATACACCCTTGTAACCAACAATGGGAAACAGAAGTGAGTCAAAGTGACAGAGTAGGTCAGAGCACTTCAACTTCATAGAAGCTTTACACTAAAGAATTATTTTAGGGCTCATCTACCCACTCATATTAAAGCACAGAGAACTGAATTTCTGAAGGGATAAATGACCTATTCAAGGTCACAGTGAGCCATGGCAGAGATTACTAGATCCTTGCACTAAGTTCCTATGCTACATTTTAGCAGTCAGATTTCCTTCAACAATCTTCAGTGCACATGAGCTCAATTCTTTTTCTGCTACAGAAAGTGCCCACAAATTTCCTCAAATCTATAGATACGCCTTTCTTCCCTGACGTCACATCATCTCCACACTCATGGGAACCATGGAGCTGTATGCTGATGACAGCCCACAGTCCTAGGACTTGATTATTTAATTCAAGTATCATTTTCAAACCCTCCTAGTCAGCTCACTGTCACACTGGTGATCCCTACAGAGATGGTTGGTTTTTCTTCTTACTGGTGCCTAGAATGTCTCTCTATCCAATACCTTGTCCTGTATAAATAGCACACTTTGTTCAGAATGCCAGCTTGACAACTGCCAAGAATATAAGCATCCAAGAGATTAGGATCTCAGTTCCAGTTCTACACTTACTTACAGTTCCACTTTCTCCTGGAACTTCTAAGAATGCATCCTCGTCTATCAAATGGCATTACAGTAGTTTGTACCCCATGTTATTTTGTGTGAATTAATAATACATAGCAAGAATAAAATTCTCAGCATGACATTAAAGATTCAACAACTACTTGCTATTCCTTGATCACTTTTAGGGACATTTTACTCTGTCAATGCCATCGACATAATCAGATTCAAAATAAGAGGCCCAAACATTGAAACTTGGGAGATCTTTCACATCTAAAATGAACTCCCTTGTACAGAAAGCAGGTTTGATTTAATGGGAGAATGTAGATACAAAAAGGAAGGGGTCCAAAGAAAGAAAGTTCCATCCTTCAAGAATTACCAACAGCAAAACTAATAAGTCCAATTTAAAACAAGCAGAATGGATTAAGAGAAGATGACTCTAGTGAATAAGAATGCTAGACAATGTGTGCAGAGAATTATACAAAGGGTCCCTAACTAGGTTTTTGTATTTATTGCAGCCATTTATACAATTAGCAACTCTGAGCCCAGGACCCAAGTCATGGCAGGGAAGGCTTTGCCAGACAGCATCATCCTCTAGTGGTGGCTCCACACTCCCCACTAGTGGCAGGATTGAGCCCCGATTTTGTACACACAGCTATTACCCCTCCCTAAAAGGACAAAGTTATGGTGAAAATCTAACCTAACACAGTACAGAAGCAAATGCTAGACTTCAGGAATAAAGGTCCAGAGGTGCAATAAGGCTGGGTTAGAAGCTTGGGGAAGAGGTGAACATAAATAACTCACACTGCCCACCCCCTCCTGGTGCTGCCACCAGCCCTCATTGCCAGCCAGCCTGGCCCTCTACGAGCTCATTGTGCACTCCATGTTTACATGCAAACAGTCTAAGACCAACACAAATAAAAAGCCCACGTCTCCCTACACAGCTCCTGCTATACCCTGCCATCTGCTGAGTACCTCGCTAGCCAAATCCCTGTCGGGAGCTCTTGAGCTGCCAATGCAGGACTCTGGGGTGGGAAGAGGGGTGGAGGTGGGAACCCAGTTCCCTGTGTGGGTCCAAAAAAGCTTAGGACAACCAAAGGGGCAAGTATCAGGCCATTTCGGGGGGGGGGCAGAAAGTGGCCAGCCACCAGCTCCTGGCTGTGCATCAGCAGAAAGCTCCAAATGGAGGGTATCTGGGACTCTCAATCTTATTCTGAGGAGCTCAAAACTTCCAGCTTCAGGATTCTGCTGACTCCTACTGAGGCGCCCATACTCTTGAAAGCTACAGTTTAAAATGGTACGAACTGCTGGCTCCAGGAATTTTGGGGCACCTTTATAGCTAGCTGGTCCTGATCCTCACATCTTTGATGAACTGCAATGCTCTGGAGTTCTGACTGACAATAGAGGAACTCTGTCTTTCTCACTTGGATGAATATTCAGAAAAATCTCCAATCCTGGCATCTCATGTCTTGAAGTGGAGATATGTTCAGAATGGAGGGAAAGGGGCATGATTAAAATAGGTGAGAATCGTTTTTGTATGTTGGGAGAGAACACTCCTACACACACTCAACGGGAGTTAATGTTGAGCATGAGGGAGCTTGGTGCCCTCAAGAACTCCACCTAGACCATCTTGAACCCGCTTTCTTGGTTGTGAGCAGCATGGGTGCACATAAGAAAGACTACTGTGAGTTGTTTGCATGCGTCTATGCATGATTTGCATGAGGCAGAGAGAGAGAGAGAGAGAGAGAGAGAGAGAGAGAGAGAGAGAGAGAGATTGAGATTATGCCATACTCCTGACATACTGCCACTGGAAGTCTCCTGGGAACCCACCAGTAGTTTTCCTGCTTTGCCTCCTCTAGAAAGCTCCACATACTCAAGTAACAGCTAGTCAGAAAAGCACAGTGTCTCCAAACCTAGTGGTTAGCTTGGCTTCTGGCTCAAATGCGTAAATGAAAGGGAAAGAAGGAAGGTATTAGAAAATACAAAAACCATCAGGATTCCCAGAGGAGTGAAGTCTAGTCCATTACTCTGTCAGTTACCCCCACCCCCACCCCCCCGAAAGCAAAGAGTTAACCTCGGAGGTTCCGGGCTGGCTCCTAAGTATGCCAACCACTAAAGCCCGCCACTTCGCCGACAATGGAATAAGATTTAGATTCCTCGCCTCCCCCCCCCCCCAAAATCCTGCAGAAACATCTCCACGCGAGCCCTTGGCGCCTCTCCCGCACTGTTGTTGGCCTGACTCCGCCAACCAATCGGGCCCCGCGCCCCCAAGAGGGGAGGGGAGAGCCAGCGAGCAGCGAGCGCGGGAGAGCTAAGGGGAACAACATTTTTGTAAACGCTCTCCGAGATAATTAAGCTATCAATTACCCGGGTGGGAAATCAGCCGCGCTTCCTACAGCTCCACGGAAGGGCCGACTCCTCCGGGATTCGCGCTGGGAATCAGCAGGCTGCAAGCTGCTGGCGAACTTTCTGATTAACTTTTCTATTTGAGCCCCCTACCCCCATCAGTTTCTTCTTTAGTCCTTTTTCTTGCCTTTATAATTATTAATCCAGTAAGTGAACAGCCATGACAAGCCTACTCGCGAATAGGAGTAATGGAGAAAGGAGATGGCGATAAGGATAGAGGGGATGGAGCGAGAATGTAAAAGTGGAGATCTTGGGCTCAGAATCCCAGTTCTCAAACATCGACTCAATCGATTTCAACCCCAATTTACAGAGGGCCAAGCCGAAGCTCAGAAAGGAAGCGACTTAGCCAAGGTCACCAAGCCTAGGAGAAGGGAGAGCTTTTGAGCACTGGTTCTTTCCTTATTCACGTAGCTACTCTGAATTGATCCTAAGAAAACCCGTCTGGAAGAGCAGAATCCACAACTCGAGACCAGAAAGAGGGGGGCGGACAACGGGAGCTGTCCAAAGGAGCAGTGTGCTGCTTGACTGAATTGGCTTCAGGACAAGGGTCTCCCTTGCCCAGTCAGAGCATACAGAGCGACTTGGGGTCTCCTGCGTCTGGGATGCAAGGGGCGGAGCTCAGAGAACGGATTGCAAAACTGAGGGCCAGGTCCTCGCTGCGGGATCCTTGGCACGCCCCCGGGCTCCCAGCGCGCGCGCTCCAGGACCTCCTGCCCCACACTCCTTTACAACCACCTGTGCGCCCTCCGGGCCCCTTGGCTGCCCTTTGCCAACCCTGACGGGGCAGCCTGGAGCGGAGATCCCCAGGGCGCCCCCACCCGTCCGGCATCACTTAGGGGTTCTGGGTTTCTTGGGACTCCTCTTGTGCGGCGCCTACCCTTACCCAGGGTGAAGAAGGGCAGCTCGGTGTTGTCCAGGTCATCTTGTACGGCGATGCGCCCGGGGAGCTCGTTACGCACAAAGAGCAGGAGACGAGACTCCGCGGCTGTGCCGGCTGAGCCCGCCGAGCCCGGGGACGCGGCAGCAGCGGCAGCGGCAGCAGCTCCAGCCCCGGCCCCGGTCCCGGCCCCAGCCCCGGCCGCGGCCCCGGCGCGGGCACCGCTCCAGCCGATGTCGCTTTCCCGCAGAGCGGGCAACGTGGATACTGTGACAGTCTTGAGCCGGCATGGGCTGTCGGGCTCCCGCGAGGCGGCGGCGGCGGTGGCGCCGGCCAGCAGCGGCGGCGGCGGCAGAAGGAGCAGAAACAGCAACAGCAGCGGCGGCGGCGGTGGCGGCGGCGGCCCCGGGTGAAAGCCGAGCCTCGGCCGCCCCCGAAGCCCCAAGCCGGGGCCGGGGCTGCGCCGGGCGCCGGCGGCGGCCATGGCGGGAGGGGCTGCGGTGCTGCGGGCGGTGGTGACGGTGAAGAGGAAGGGAGAAGAAGCAGCGGTGGAGACAGCGGACACTGAAGCGAACCAGGACGCCCGAGCTAAGGAGCCTAGAGAGCCACTAGCCAGCAGCCCCCAGCTTGGGGCTCCGCCTCCCGATCAGGCCTGGACCGCCCCCCCGCGCCGCCTCCCCGCGCCCCGCCGCCGGCCCCCCCCTTCACCCGCTCCCCTGGCGGACCCTGAGCTTTTCGGAGGCTCCGCCCGGCTTCGTACAGGTCCCAGTAGCTCCCTCCCCTTTCTCAGGATTCCCTTAAAGCCTCCTGCACAGGGTTCTTCAGCTCCAACACCTCTCTTGAAAATTCTTTACACTTAGGGGCCCCTCTTTCATCTCCTCCAATCTCTCTTAAGTCAAATCAACTACCTTAGCTTCACCCCACCCTTGGCACAAGCTCCAGTGCACTTGGGAAAGCATCTAGCCAAGCCTTGACCAAGGCCAGGCCTTCCTGGGGATTGAGTGCTCCCCTGGATAGCCAAAATAACTTTCTCTTCCCCATATCAATCTCAAGAATAAGTCTCTTCAGTCTTCTACCCAGTTCTATATTCTGAACTAAGTTCCCTCGGGCATCAGGAAGCCCTCCCCAACCTTGTGTCTGAAATTCTCACTACCAGGAGGACCGCACCTCATTTCTCCGTTCTGGGTTGCTGCACTGAAGGCTAGGGAACACACATGCATTGCACTTCTACCTCTAACTCCTTCCCCAGCAGTTGACTCCAGCTGGGCTGCTCTGGCCCTTAGTTGCCTCCATGCAGGCCAGGAGCCCACTCAGGAACTCTTACTCTGCCTGTCTGCTCCAAGCTTGGAGCAGCTCTTCTTGGCTGCTTCTAATCTCAGTGAGAAATTCCTGAAAAGGGCGTTAGGAAAAGTCCTTTCTTGGCTCCCTAGGCTTCTGGGTCCTTTCCCAGTTCCCACAGGAAAGGTCTGTTCACTCAGCAACTCTGTTCATGGCCACACACACACACACACACACACACACACACACACACACACACACACATACACACTTCCCTGGAGATTAAAGTTTAACTAAATCTGGGTCTTCGAATATATAGCACCCTGTGGCCTTGGGCTGATTCCAGTTTCTAACCTAGATACATCAGACCTGTACCCAAAGGGAACCATCACCTCTGTGAGAGTGGAGCCTGCACACTCTTTTGCCTACTAAGGCTTTTCTTCATCTTCTTGAGTCTTTCTGTTCTGTCTTTCATCTGTGCACTCATTTCCTTCTTCCCTGCATTGACTTTAATCTTACAAAAGCTTCCTTGCTTTAATTTATGAGCCATTTCCCTCCTCTGTGGAGCTTGGCTGTCTGTTCCTTAATGCAGTCTTACCATTGGCAATTTTGTTTGTTTTGGTTTGTGTTTTTTTTTTTTTTTTTTTTTAATCCTCTGACTTTCTCCTTTCTGCCTCTTCCCTCTTACCTTTCCCATTACTCTTTCATTTTCCCTTCACCACTTTTTGGAACTGTTTCGAAGCCTTTGGATAAAGGCAGATAACACAAACTACAGGGAAAAATGTAGATCTGTGCATTTCTCTAGATTTTAGACATGTGCATAAGTAAGCTTTATACATAATTATAATCTTGTGAGGGTGGTGTCGGTATTCTCCCCCCCCCTTTTTTTTTGATTAAAAAACAACTGAGATTAGGATGTCAGGGAAGTGAAGAAACTTTCCAAGGTCACTTGGCTAAAAACCTGGATTCAAACTCTCAACCTCTAAGCCTTACCTGTTTCTATGAAATTGGACTGTCCTCAGTGACCTTGGAGGTTGAGTCCTTTGGTGCCACAGAGTTTGTAAAACTGCTTCTCTCAATCTCTACTTACTTATCTGTGAACCCAAGGTGAGTATGTGTGTGTGGGGTGTGGGTGACATCTAGCCTTTCAAGTCCTCTGGTTTTAAATGTTCTCCTGCCTCTGTGATGTCGGCTCCAGTTCATTTACTTCTCCAGATATGTCGCCCTGCCGCCTTCAGTCTCTCCTTTGTACCCTTACAATCCGCCACTATCCTCTGCCATGGGGCTTTCTGATTCTCTATGCCCCTTTCTTCAAATATGCTGACATAGTCCATTTATAGAAGTGCACACTAGGAAAAAAAGGGCTCCCTTATGTAAGGCAGAGTCTGTGGAAGTCCTTCATGGACCTCTGACACAAAGGTCTGTCAAAGGAGGCGAACACTTTCATTCATTCAACAAATACCTCACCAAGTCCTGTATGTGGATGTGGTGATAGATAAACATAACTACTGCCTTTAAGAGAACAACAACAACAACAAAAAAGATGGATGAGGGAGGTCCAGGGAAGATACCTGTGCAGAAATATCTCAGGTTCCACAGGCAGACAGGAAGAGAGACATTGTGAAGTCTTGTGATTACAACTTGGAAAAATCAGAGAAATCTTGCCAGAGGTGGTGGCACTAGAGTTAACCCATAAAATCTAGCAGCCTCCAGTGGGTATCCTAGGTTAAACCTCTACTGCAATGACTTAGCTTCTAAATGGATCTTTTTCCTGCATCAGAAAGTGCTTTCTAGTCAGAGATGCAGAGCAAGAAGCTAAAATTTCTAGAACCTTTATCAGCCTTCACTGCAGTTAAGGCTTGAGTACAAGATGCTGAGCTACTCCTGATTCAGGGAGGGGAAGTGGTATTATGCAGAATCCATTAGGGGCCAAAGTGTCAACATTTGGGGCAATTACATCTAGATTTCATTGCTTGTCAAAGCTGTTTCACTGTTTGGAGCCTGGTGTCTTAGTATAAACCAATGACAATCCTTGGTGAATTGCTCCTTCTGTTGGATAGCATGATTACTGTTGTAATAATACCTCACCAGGCCGGTTCAATGTTGTGATTTTTATCTGTGCTCTTCACTTCAGGGATTCTTAGGCCAGACCCCGCACTCAATTGGTGATTCCGTATGATCTAATCTCACAGCATTTTGGATTCTCTGTCTGCTTAAATTATTCAGAATTAGTTTCTGTTGCTTGCAACTTAGACATCTGTCTGGGATAACAGGAATGTAGAAACGAGGGTAGAAAGGGCAGAGAGTATGGGGAAAAAGGAGGAGAGGAGAGAAAGGGGAAGGCCATACAGAAAAGTCTGCCACTGAGCACAGAACCAACTTTACTGTCAAACTGGAGTGACCAGAAGAAAAGGATTAGGGTTTCCAAGTGTATATACTCTGAATCCAGAACTTACCATTAAATGTGTACCAAGGAATGATAATAATTTCTCCCATACCTATGGAAGGTGCTCAATAAATTCTAATTACTGTTTTGATACATGATCTCAGAAACATCTGGAGTCAGACTATTTAATCTACAATTCAGTCACAGATGTGACTTCCCAGACTCAAGAAGAAGAAAAAAAAAAAAGAAAAAAGAAAAAAGAAAAGTTAACTTCAACCCCACACTTTGCAAGTGGCAGAAGGCAGAAGAATCAGACTCTTCAACTTTCATGTTATCTGCCTTAGGCGGTTCTTCTCCATATCTGGTACAGTCCCCTCCATCTTTAAAACATTGTGCTTGTGGTGGATACCACTGCTCCTTCCCCTAAAGTCTTTATTTCTTTCTAATGCCTGTAGAGTTTGTTGTTGGATTAATTGGCTGGAATTCATCACACATTTTATTTTCTTTGCCTAGAACCCCTAGACCTCCAACTCTGAGTCCTCTATTCTAACATTTCTTTTGCCTTTAATTTCTTGCTTTCTCCCCCAAAAGATTTCCTGTTGCCTTGGTTTTTGTATTTCACCTTTATCTATCTAGATACATTTGTAAAGTTGTTTTCCACAATCTATTCTATTTTACAAAACCTTCTATGTCCACACTACCTGGGATGGTTGGCAAACCAGGGACAGGGAAAGGAACTTTTGATTAAACACCAGCTTAGTTATTTACCTACCATGCCAGGCCACTTAATGGCACCTACTGGACCTTTTGATTTCTCATTTGTGAGACGGGAAAGGCACTCCCCACTTCTCAGGGTCATTATGGGAATTAAATGAGACCATGCGTGGGAAACTATCTCGTACCTATGAAGCTCTCATTAATGTTACAAGTGAATCCAATCACCTAATGGCATCTTACCTGCTGTTCTCTCCTCCAGCCTCCTGTTACAGAGTCTTCCCCATGACCATTTGCCCCCCTCCTCTGGCCCCATACAGAGATCTCTTTTCTGTTTTCCAAGCATTTCAAGCTCCTGGTCCTAGTATCTTCACACACTCCCCTCTTCTCTTGCATATATCCCCTTTTGCATTCACCTAGCTAACCTTACTCTCTATGTATCAATTAATAAATTATGTTCTTTAATATGATCTCCCAGCCAGCTTGTTACTCGCTGTTTTCCACCCCCACATCCTTTTATGGTTTTAGCACATGTTTTTAAATCTGTTTTTTAATGAAGCTTGTTCAATATTTTAATCATAGTCAATTCACTAGTTAGTTTCTGGATGAATTTTCCCACTCAGACTGCGGGTTCTAGTATATCAAACATGTGGACTGGTGGGGGAGGGCACTGCTCAGTCAGTAAAATGCTTTTCTTGAATGTATGAGAACCTGTGATCACGTCCCAGGAAGTGCGTACAAAGCAAATCATGGTGACATGTTTTTGTAATACCGGCGATAAGGAAGCAAACATAGGAGGATCTATGGGACTTGTTAGCCAATAGGCCTAGTCTTCTAGTAAGATACAGAGCAGTGTTTAAAAGAAATAGTGTGTTTGGGATGGGGTATGGGTCATCAGATGAATGACCTCTAAAGTTCTGTAGTCTCTACATGTACCTAGACCATGTGTAAATATCCATCCACATAAATTTATTCACCCATGTGTGAACATGCAGAATGACACACACAAACATAACAGAGCTATGTTAGTTGGTACTGTATGTACACATGGGCCAGTACAGTAATCATCAGAAACTAGGCACACAAAATAAATAATGTGTCAACAAATGGTAGGAGACTTCTTAAGATTTTGCTGTGAGACAGTCTTCACAATAGTCTCTATCTATACTTCTACAAACAATAAAATAGACCATCCTTTTTTAAAAAGTGTACCAAAACATACCTCTCTCCCTGTCTGTCTGTCTGTATGTCCTCCCTCACCCCCCAGCTTTCTGTGAGTCTAGTAATTTTTTAAATAGTAGCTCTTCTTTAAGCATTCAAATAAAGTAGGCCACAAATAAAGTCCTGTTCAGGACAGAAGGATATTATCTCAGGTTCCATGTCTACTGAGTCTGAGCTCAGTCTTTCATCAATCCTCTTTGTGGAATTTTTCAGTATGATTCTTTACTCTGGTTGCAATGTAGCAAGCTACCTCAGGCTCTTGTAGCTACCTGTCACTTTCCCTCCTGTAATTTTCCTGCTGGGTTGGAAGCCAGAAATAAAAAACTGAAACAAACAAACCAAAAAAATCCTCTTTGTGCTCAGAGATCTCCACCATTTGTTTTCTCTGGTTTCAATCACTGCCTTCTCTGTAACTCACGTCTTCCATTTAATCCTGTTTTGGTCTTCCCAGCACGTTGTCTCCATTCATTACTGAACATAACTTGTTTCCTTTCCTTCCCTTCTCCTTTTTAGCCTCAGTTCTGCCCATCCCTGGGCTGAGCCTAGTCCCATCATTCAGTTTAGGATCAATGACATTATAGTCGATGTTAAAGCTTTTCCTTTTATTGTTGCTGGATCTAAAATAGATCACTATAAATATATCTAATCTGCTATCTATTTCTTTGGCACAGATAGAGGTCTCTCCTGTTGCTATAAGTTCAAATTATTTCCTCTACTACTTACTGGATGGCTAAATTCTTTGTCAAGCCTCATAGCTCTGTCTAGGCTTCATCCCTTACCTGTAGGAGAAGATAATGAGGAGGTAGAGTGAGGCAGTAGATACAAATAGAAACAGTACCGTTTGGCATGAGGCAGTAAGTCATGCCTAATAGTGGTAGCTTGTTTGTTTCCACCTATATACAGATATTTATTTGGTCCTTCTGTGACCTCTGTCTCATTACTTTCCCCTCTCCATTTCTCATTACCTATTGCAGACCATACCTGCTAGATCTCATTTAGAGCAAATTTTCCCATTGTTTCTAACGTCATTTTGTGTGTGTGTGGGGGGGGGGGCAGGGATGAAAGGATATTTTAATCGCAGATGTGTTTCTTCACCTTCACTGGAAACTCTCTGACTGATTTCCCCTTCAGCTCACTACTTCTCAGACTGTCTTTCTTAACAATTCTTAAATTTATTATCTTTATATTTTCTTCCAACTCCTGCCTCTCACTACCACCTCCTTTCCCTGTCTTCGCTCCTCTAAATCACCCCCCTCTTGTTTTGTGATTTACAAGGATTCTTTCACATCTTTCTTGAAATCCTCACAGTACTCCCTGAGAGTTTCTCTGACCTCATTCATTCTTTTGCATCCTTTTTCCCCCTAGCCTGCTCATCTTTAATGGACATCATTCATTTGCTTGTACCCAAATCTCTGTACCTCTTTGCCTTTTTAATCATTTAACCTATCCACGTCCCTCCTCTGTTACTCCTGAAGTCTTTCATCATTAACACACATTAGTGAGTAAAGCTTCTTCAGACCCCTTCTTACAAATCGTAATCCTCCTGCATTTTCAGAGTTTTTCTTCTGAGTCCCACAAACTCCTCCTTTTTGAAGTCTTTTATTTTTCCTAAGGTGCTGTTTGATTTGGGTGGAAGTGAGGCCTGCAGTATCTTCTTTGTATTTATTCAAGATGAACTGCTAACCTAGTACATTCAAATGCATGTTGCTGATGAGGTAAGCTTTATTCTCTCCTCTGTTATCCTCTTTACTGGGCCATTTTTTTTCCTGCAGCACATTATTTTTATTGTTATATTTTGAACAAAATAGAACATCCGCATATGGTCATTGTTTCCACAACATTGATTGGTGCCTACTCTGTGTTAGGCAGGCATCACTTTGTTTGTTTGTTTTTTCTGTCATAGAATTCTGGAAAGAATATAAATTGGGATTTTAAAACCTTGCTTTACATATGAATCATTGGAGAAAAGGTAGGTTTTAGAAGATGCTCAGCAATACACATGAATTAAAACCTTTCCAACTTTGGAGCATACAAAGGGAGTTAAGTGCCAATAGTTAAGACTGTCTTCTTTTACAACAGGGATGGACACTAGTTCTTCGTAGGCATGTTATGTGATACTTGTCCTCTCTGCTAAATTATAATTTCCATAAGTATAACGATCCTATCATTCTTGTCACCAGCTGCCTGGCCTATCTGAGGCCATCAATGATGATTGTAGAACAGATAAATGAATGCATACCTACAGGTTAGAAACACAATTCTCTTCCGTAAGAGCACACTGAATTTGCATTTCAGCTGTACCGGTTAGTAAATTCGTGGATTAAAATATAGGAGAGAGAAAGAAGACAGCATCTAATATTCTGTACATTTCAATGTTGTTGTTTTGCTTTCCTTCTTGTCAATTTTATATACATATATGATGTGGCTTCATCAAAGTCCCTCTCCATTGCCCTACCTTACCTCCACACCACTGCTGACCCCTTCTTCTTTTCAATTTCCCCTCTAATATTTAAGGGAGTTTCTTCTTGCTTGTCTACTGCATCTTGTCACAGCTGCAGTATGGTCATGATTACTTGATTGCTATAGCCATGACATATCCAGAAGATAGTGTTTCATAGTTTCATCACCCCCCCCACACACACACACACATTTCTCTGGTTTTTGCAGTACGTTCCCTCCCCCGTCCCTTTCATAGCATCTTCTATAAAGCGCTGCAGGTATGATTTGTTTAGAGCTGAGGAATCAGCAGTGTTGTATACTTTTGTATGTGTGTGTTTTTTTTTTTTCAATTTTCATGTAATATCTAACATCCATCAAGGGCAAGGAACCAGGATACGTACCCCAGGCCTCCCACTTTCTAAACTGGATGCCTTAGACAAGTACTCTGTCTCTGCAAGCATTGTTTCTCCAGCTAAAAACTTCAGTGATTCTGGGTTTTGATGATAGGTGCTAATTGCCTGATGGACTGAGGTGAAGCTCCAAGATCTCTGAGTTGAAAGAATCTTTAAGTTTTGTTACATCAGAAATATCTCATTGCGTTGACTTTTAAATCTAAACATACCCTTCACTCTTTTTGGTTTTGTTTTGTTTGTTTTCTGCTATCTCAAGGAACTTTACATGGATTTTACATGGATTTGAATCCCAGAGCCATGCCTGCATGTTTCTCAGGGAGGCAGAGGCCACTTCTGCTGCTGACCCACTTAGCAAGCTATATTTGATGACTATTGTGTGAGAATCTGCAGACTCAGCAAGGCTGAGATTCTGCATATTCTCTGTGTCCCCTGAATGTGAAGTCTCACTCCATCATCTTCTAAGAGGCTTATGGTGAAGTTATAGGAAGTGACTCCTCCAAAATCTGGGGCATGGTTTTGTTTAAACCTTAGGCTGTGGTCTACACAGGTAAAAAAAAATTCAAAATAGCTTTTCTCTCTTCTTTCTTCTGTTCGCCTATGTTCTCTTCTCCTGTATTTCATGGAATATTGTAAAACATTATTTCTAGTTATGGAGGGGACTGTAAATTATGGTTCCCAGAGCAGGCTGCATGTACTCACTCATGAAGCTCTTAGTTTAACCAAGAGCAAACACAATAATAAATATTAAATATATGTAGGAAGACTGAAGAGAAAGGGTTGCTATGAATTCCAGACTAGGAGAGAGAGAGAGAGAGAGAGAGAGAGAGAGAGAGAGAGAGAGAGAGAGAGAAGACAATAACAAAGAACGAAAGTTTTAAAATGTGCTAAACAAGAACGTGATTGTATGAAACAGCATGGTGAGTTGGGAACTAATTTGTAAAAAGAGTAACATTAGTTAGAAAACATGAGGATGGGTAGGACTTAAGGACGTTTTGCAAAAAGAAGTAGAGATTGAAGACAGCAAGAGAAATAGGCAAGGGCCCTGAGAGCAACATGGGAAATCTTGGGGCCACACATTTGATGCTAGTATGGGTAAAGAATTAAGAAGAAAGACAAGAGAGAATGAAATGATGCTCAGAAGTGAATGTGGCTGCAATGGTTCCGGCCTATGTATACCTTCATGCAGCATCTGAATTCAATTCTAATTTAAGCAAAAAGTCGTAAGTATTGTTAAGAGATGTGATGGCATAGTCTGATGTTCATTTGAAAAATACTAGCTTGGCATTTTGAGATGATGGATGAAGCCTTGGCATGGGTCATGAGCAGCTGGACAGATGGGGAGATAGTTCTGTCGGTAAAGAGCTTGGATGCAAGTATGAAGACCTGAGTCTGAGCCACAAAAAAAAACCTGCATAAAAGTGTTAAGAATGTTAATGTCCACTTGTAATCCCAGTGCTAAAGAAGCAGATAAAAGATGCTAACTGGGGCTGGATTTCTGGCCAACCTGGAATACTTAAGAAGGTTTAAGCTCAGTGACAGATTCTGTCTCAAGGCAATAAGGTCAAGTATGAGAGAACACAACAACAAGTCTTTCTCTGGCCCCCATACACACACACAGAGAGAGAGAGAGAGAGAGAGAGAGAGAGAGAGAGAGAGAGAGAGAGAGAGAGAGGAGAGAGAGAGAGAGAGAGAGAGAGAGAGAGAGAGAGAGAGAGAGAAGAGGGAAGAGAGAAGAGGGAAGAGGGAAGAGGGAAGAGGGAAGAGGGAAGAGAGAAGAGAGAAGAGAGAAGAGAGAAGAGAGAAGAGAGAAGAGAGAAGAGAGAGAGACTAGGAAAGACCCTGTCTCAGCTGCCCATGTATTACCTTTTGCAGAACATAGCCTTGCTCAATGTTTTTTTTATTCCAACTATGCTCCCTCCACCCCCAGCTAGTTTACAAAGAAACTGCAGTGCATTAGCTCCATTAAAAGTTGCTTCTACACTTTTGGGTCTGTCCAATAGGATGTACTGATTTATATTTTCCTTGTTAAAACTACTATTTATTGATTCAAGTTTTGTATTCTAGAGAAGTCATTTGGAATAACTTTCATGAAGATCCTCCTTTTCATTTACTCAGCTCATTTCACCCTAGAGACAAAGGCAACACAGACACACAATAAGCACAAAGGTTCTAATATAATGGCTATTCTCTAAGTTCAAATATTCACTGTGATAATCTTACTATATGAACAGAGGACATCTATTTAATATCTCTGGACTTTGTTTTGTTGATTTGAAAATAAATGAAGCACATACTTTGTGAACTCTGATAAAGATAACTTGAGCTTAGAGGGTACAAGGTTGAAATAGCATCTTGTTCATATCAATAATCAATACATTTACTAGCAAGAAATATTTGCTATTACTGTTATGCTTCTACTTCTTGGTTGGACGAATAGTCATAAATTGAAAGTTTCTGTTTGTTTGTATAGGGTGGTTTGATGGTAGTAATACTGTCCTGATGTCATGGATATAGTGTTCCATTGGGGACTTGGTTCTTTGTAAAACAGGAATAATCATCCTAAAGACCTTAACATTTTTACAAAAATCAATTCCAGAAATAACAGGAGTAATTAACTAACCATATGAACTCTATACTCCAATTTAAGCACGGATATGTAAATTTAAAGCTGGGGTCGGCACTTGAGAGAATATGTGGTACTTGTCTTTTGTCTTTTACTTCATTCAGAGTGATTGGTTTCTGCTTTGTGTGTTTGTACAACTGGTTAAATAAGATGAATAGATGCTGTGAAGTGCTGAGCCATACATGGGACATCTATAACACAATCCTCTTCAATTGTAGCAGAGGAAGTGAACAGATTGTAAGGATAAAAATTAGAGGATGACTTCTGTCAAATAGTGCTTTCTCGTCATGGCAAGAACATTGCACACAAGAACTCAGTGACTGTAAAGGCACGTACAAGACCTGAGCAAGACCAGACAGAATCCCAGCATAGGTGGATGTGGGATTTAGAAAGTATCACTTCTAAGTCAAGAAGCTATTCGTAATGATGGCTACTGGGGGTGACCATCTGTTTTCTTCATATGCAGCCTTTCATACACTTCCAAACTTCCGTGTCCCGGTGGACGTGCTTACGTCCATGCACATACTCACAGAAGTGAATGGACTTATTGGGTTTAAAAGAGAGCACATGAAGTTGGAACGGAAAAATGGTGGTGGAGGTATGGAAATAGATTATGTCCCCACACAATCAGAACATATTATGTTTAGTACGAAATTCTCAATAATTTCTAAATGTTTTAGTGTTTACTAAATATTTGTCTCCCTTTTCTTTCTGGTTTGGTTTTATGTCACCTCCTGAGAGACTTCTCTGGAGTCTTAGGCTGGCACAGGCAGGCACCCTTGGTTTTGCTTTTAGCACTCATACTTCCTGGAGTAAGACACAGAGACTGTACTGTATTAACAGTATTTCTTTCATTGTCTCCTTTTCAGAGTAGTCTTGTTGGATGTGACTGCCCTATGCTAAGCATTTGGCAAACAATATCACATTCCATCACCACAGACTCCATAGGCAGAAGGTATATACTCGTCCTCCACCAGACTAAGAATCAAGGCTGGGGCATATTGAGCCGTGTGCTTCAGCTTATCATGTGAGAATAGAGGGATGCTTACTTGTTCCTTTTTGCTCACCCTTAGAGAGGTATCCTAAGAAATGACTCTTATGCTGCTTTATTGCAAAGGACTCACCCATTACCCATCATTTCCAAGATCATACTTTCCCCATCAGAACAGATTCATAGACTTTTATCATCTACGGAATGTAAGCAAGCTTTAAGAGAAAGAGAATTTGCCTGTCTCATTCACTGCTGTGTACTCATCTCTTAGGATTGTCCCTGACACAATACGTATTTGTTAAATAAATGAACCAGTTTACCTGTTTTTTAACCATTGTGTATAATTTGTAACTTTAAAGCAAAGATCTAATTCAAACTGTGTGTGTGTGTGTGTATGTATGTATGTATGTATGTATGTATGTGCGTGCGTGTCTGTCTGTCTGTCTGTCTGTCTGTCTGTCAGTCACCAGTGTAGACACTTGAACAGACCAAAGGGTTCAGATCCCCTGGAGCTGGAAATACAGAAGATTGTGAGTTTCCTGACTGCAGCATTGGAAGACAACTGAACTTGGATTCTCTAGAAGCACATCATATAGTCTTAAACACTGAGCTATCCCTCCAGCCTTAAACCACATATTCTTACATTCCTGTGTAAGCTAGAAGAAGTCTGTTTTAATTTTTGTGGTGGATTAACTCAGAGCCTTATGTATGGCAAAGTACCCTACCATTGAGCTACAACTCCAATTTGTTAATGCCATTTAAAACAGACCGTGGGTCAGGGATTGGAAGGCTGTTTCCTGGACCCTCAGTAACAAGCACTTCAAACTGAGGAACTGGCCAGCAGCTGCAGAGAAAGATGTCCCCACTCACCCACCCTTGCAGCTGCAGAGACACTTTCCCCTTGCAAGGCAAAAAAGGCTCTTGCTCAAGATGACAAGATAGAAAGGTGGGAGGGAGCAGCAGAAGGAGGAGATATACTGCAGCTGTGGCATTAAGCCTGAGGTTTGAGATGCCCACAAAGATTCACTGAGAAAAAATAATACTTGAAAAAAGTATAATGTCTGGTATTTATCACCTCGGTCTACTGGTAGTTCATTCTCCCTGACAACTATGGAGATTCTTAGGAACTAATATATTGTCCAACACCTACCCTGCCAAGCACTATGCCTTTTTAAAAAATAGGTTAGCTTTAATTCTCAACTGTTATTCCTTAATTAATTTTGTTGCTCCAGATCTTGTGTGACCCATTAGTATGATATCCAAGTTTCCAAAGAACCACTCTGCTCTGTTCTCCCTCTACAATTCTGCTTAGAGCCAGTACTTTCTTCAAAATATACACTGGTGAGATGGCTTATCGGGTAAAGGTGCTGGCTGCCAAGCCATACAACCTGAGTTTAATCCTGTGAAACTGACTCTCACAAGTTTTAAGTCTGATCTTGGTACATGAATTATCTCATACACATGCACACAAACACACACGTAATTTAAAAGTATACAGTAAATAAGCAATTTTACTGTTTTTTATACACTTCAAATTCACTTTTAATTGTGTCTAGACAATTTGCTTTGACAAGTGTGTAGCATGGATGGGCAACAATCCTTCCGGATCAATTCTGGTTCTCATATTTTTCACATAATATTTTTGGCTTTAATGGGTGCATCTTATCACATTTAATAGTTTTGTTAAACATGCTAATTGTAATTAAGACTGAGATTATTTATTTATGTATTTATTTAGTTGAACTTCCTGGTTGTTCTTACTTCTCAGTGCCCTCTCAAGGAAGGCATAACTATGCAACATGCATTTGATGTGACTGATGGGAAATGCATGAGCCATGCATGCTATGACCAGAGTGCTGGTCCTGTAGAGTGATGCATGTGAGAACAGACTTGGACCTGACCTAAAGCTGAAGGCAAGCCTGACTGAGCCAGTGTCAAGCACAGCTTGCTCCAAGCCTTCTGCAGATATGAGTGAAAAACTCATGATTGCTATTTAGTCAGGAGTTTTGGTAATTTTGTTGCACATCGTCATGCCTGATCCAGCGTCAGAACTCCCATTGTATACTGTCGAGTTTCTTAAAGCTACAGTCTGACTCATCATATTTTACTCATGTGAACTTGCAAGGCAAATTCCCTGTGCAAATGATTAAAGAACCCCGAGAGAGGATGAAGTCACAATTCAGGAAAGAAAAATGTGATTAGTAATAGTAATTTTATGTATTATTTGTAGGGTATTCAGAGATAGGACAATGGACTTGGCTTCTAGGTATGACTTGGTGATCTGAGAAAGTATACAAACTAGGAATTCATAATGCAGTCCACATGGAATATCCAGTTATCCTTGAATCACAAGTGAGGGCACCACAGTAATCAGAGAGGTGACAATAGAATAGAAAGGAGCATCAAAACCCCTCCCCCTCTCTCCTCTGATTCCCATTATTTCAGGTCAAGAGCAAATCCCAGGCAGGTGGGAAGCATCAGACTCCATTTGAAGAAAATGATTTAATAGAAGGTACCTGAGGGGTAACATCAAAAGCTGCAGGGAGAAGCATTGGTTGGTCATCTTCTGATTGCTACATGCCACCGCTGTCTCTTTCTACAGTTACAAAGAGGCTATCAGCTTCATGAGTCTAAATGTATCATCAGCTAGAAAGAAAAATCCTGGATCTGTGACATCCAGATGTGACAATGACCTCAGTGTCCATCAGCCACTCTGTCTGAAACCAGATCAAAATCATCCTGCATCCCTTTTCTGGAAGCTTTTCCAGACGACTAAGCATTTGGGTCACACTCTCCTGCCTTGTGCATTACCCACTACAGAGATAGAGTTAATGTATCCTGTTGCTTATGCCTTTCATTTAGACAGGAATAATACCAGGAACCAGGAACATAGGGTTCAAATTCCCAGGACATGGAAAGCATCTAAAGAGCATAGGCATACATACATCCAGCCTCCATTGTCCCTGACAGCAGCCACTAGGTAGTAAAATTTACCAATTCCATATGTGCTTAACTCTCACCTGAAATTCTTGTTTATTTGTGTATTTTTGAAGAAGCAGGTGGCTAGGACAAAGGTATGATTAGAAAAGACAACTTGTGCAGAGTTCAGATGATACTCCAAAAAGAACATATGACTTTATCCTAGCCCCTTTCAGCTTACAAAAATAAATTGGGGATATTGCCAAGCTTTAATAGATACTGCCTTGAAGTTCAAACAGACCCTAATGAGGAAAGTGTGTGTAAAAAAGTATACTTTTAGGTGGAGGTGACAAATATCACAGGAATTTACTCTAATCACCACGCAACTTAAAGATGATAACGTGTGTGTGGTGCACGCTATTTAGCATGTTAGCAACAACAATAATGGTAGTAGCATTTACAGGTTCCTATCATGGCAGACAGTGTGCAAAATTCTGTAGAAGTCACATCTTAATTAGCCCTTTTGATAATGCTAAATACTAGAGCTCTGCACTGCTATTTTATACATAAGGAACCTAAAATTAAGAAAAGGAAAAGTCTTTGTTTGAAGTAACACCTAGGATTTAATCTTGGGAAGTCTTAACTGCAGCTGCTGTCTTGTAATGTTAAAATAAGATTTCACATATAGAATATGTTAATAAAAGCATGAAAAGTATTTTTACATAATTTTTGTTACATTTATGGTATGTATGAGTGGAGGCCAAGGCACAACTTCTGGAAGTCAGGTCTTTCTTTACATCATGTGCGTCCTGGATTACACTTAGGTGTCAAAGATTGGGGGAGAACACGCTTAACCACTGATTCATCTTGTTTTCATTTTGTGGAGTTTTGTTTAGTAGATAGGGTCATATTATGTAGGCCATTGTGGATTTGAACTTGAGATCCTCTTGCCTCAGTACTGAATTCTTTCCTGGATAATCTTTCATCTTTAGTTAAATGAAACAAATTACGATTTTCATTATTTCACTAAAGAAACTTCTGACTACCCATTTGGTAAACAAATTAACTATCATGTCTATTCGTACTTCAAATGACAATGTAATTTCAAGCCTATTTCTTTTGGGAGGCAAGCCTGACTGAGGCAAGTCCTGTGGCTTGAATCCACCACAGTCTTGTGCCTGCTAAGCAGTCTTAATACATTTTTCAGAATTTCAAGTCAATCTCTGTGAGCAAAAATGTGTAAAGAAGGTCCTCTTTGCCTCTAGAAAGTATGAAATATGCACTGTGACATGTATCTGTGAATTGCTTTATGCTACCAATCTGTTACGTTTGTAACTTCACCTTTCCTTGTGTCTGCAACCTCCACCATGTGACTTTGCATTTCTCTTATTAAAGAATCAGAGGGAAAGGCTTGAGAGTTGGCTTAGCGATTAAGAGCACTTTCTGCTCTTGCAGAGGATCTGGGCTAGGTCCCGACACCTACATAGTAGCTCAGAAATGTCTCCAACAAGAGTTCTAGGGGATTCAGTGATTTATCTGCTGTGGGCACAAGCCACCCTTACATACATGCAGGCACAACATTCATGCACATAAAATAAAAATTTAAGAAATTCTTCTCAAAAAGTGCCAGAGCCTACTACATTGTATCTTCAATCAGGGGTTGTCTGTGTCTTGTAGTTTGGATACATAGTACTCTACCTACAAAGACACAGAGGCCCAGAAAATGAAATCTTAGTCCCCTTACCAGCCAAGCTGTTTTTAAATGATCTTAAATGTATAGGTGGTGAGGTCAAACAAAAGGGAAAACAGCTCATTAAGCATGTACTCACTGGTATTATATGTTATCTTCACACCATCCTGCTTCCAGTCTACCCTACTGTTTGCCCAGAATTAAGACAGAACTACAGAGTGGAACATCTGAAACCATGAGCCAGTCCATAAGTTGACCCTTAAATTGTTTATGTTGTGTATTTTGTCACAACAACAACAAAAATGTCTGGTTAAAATACCGTGTGCTATGGTTAGAATGTGTGATGACACCCATAGGTTCTTGAGTTTGCACACTTGGTCATTAGCTCCAGGCACTGTTGTGGAGATTGTGACAGTGTTAGGAGTTAAAGCGCTTCTGGGTAGGCCAGCTCCACTTCAGGACTGAGCTCTCTGCTTTCTTGTCTATCAAGATATGAGGTTGCCAATGGCACAGTCTCTGCTGCCATAAACTCCCTCATACTTTCTTCAATCATCTCAGATTATTTGCAAAACCAATCCTTCTACCATTAATTTGCTTCTGTGGGTTTTTATTCTCACAATAACAAAAGTAAATGATATACCATGTGCTCAAATTTTAATTTTGAAAAATTTTATTCATGGGCACATTATATTTACATTGTTTCAATGCCACATCAACCCTCCAACTCTTCCTATTCCCCCTTGTCTCGAATTTAGGATCTCTTCTATAATTGTTATTCTTGTATTTGTATATGTACACACACACACGTATGTACATATGCACATATAAATTTATACACACAACTTTCTGAGTCCAGTTAGAGTTGCCTTTGTGTGCATGTGTAACTTAAGATTTGACAGTCTATCAGTGGGATTATGTATAAACCTGTTTTTCATTCCCTCAGAAGCCAGTGGATGAATTTCTAGGTCTTCATTTAAGTTGCGGGACTTTATGAACTCTTCCCCCAACACTGCTGATGTGTCAGCTAGTGTGGTCTTATGCAGATAATTCTATCCGTGAGCATTCACAGATTCAATATCTTTGACATACACAGAAGATACTATCTTGTAGTGGGCCTCTGAGTCCTCTGTCTCTCAGAATTTTTCTACCACATCTTCCAAAATATTCCTGAGCCTTAGCTATCTTGACTGTGTTACAGAAGTCCATGTGGTCAAGTTTGGCTAATAAAGGCTGTTTGCTTTGAGAATTATATTTCTGATGCTTATGTTATGGTTATGCACTTACCTAACCACATGTCAGGGTTGGCTTACCAGTCCCATAGGATGAGGAGGCACAGAGCCAAGGTTTCTAGGTTAGGTGTTAGAGTCAAAATCTTATCCAAACATTGAACTCTGATTGGCATGCAGAACCATTCATAACCCCAGCCCAGCCCAGTCAATCGCTAAACAACCTACTGTCATATAAGCTATAATTATAAATGTTTCAAGCCACTACATTTTAGGTAATTCGTGATGCAGAAACATACTATTGAAACAGAAAATAAGCATTCACGTGTCCTGTTTTTGTCACTGCACCTGTTGACAAAGGTGACTTTTTTCAATGAAAAAAGACATAACTCATCCCAAATTGAAGTGATGGAATCATGTTAAAGTTGCCCATACAAAGGTGGGGAAGTACACTCGGGGATATAATTTGTCAGTGCTTCCACTTCGGCTCCCTGTTGGAGCTAGGCAAACAAAGCCAGGGACAGAAACCCTGAGCTCCATCTCAGCACACATGTATCCCAACAGCTCAGGCAGGTTTCACAGACTGAATTTTCCTGGTTGTAATTGGTTAGTTCCAAGTCAAAGACAGTTCTTCTCTTTACTCCTGATTTTTCATTCTTGTTAAAATGACAGTATCTGATTTAGCTCCTGGAAATGGACAGGGTGTTTTGGGAGGGGTACATGGAGGAGAACAGCAAGGAACGAAAGGAAAAAATTACCCACCAAAATGGGTTTTACAATTTTAAAGTGCTAATGAAATTTGAAATAACAACAATTATGCTTCTAAGGCCAGAGCCTCACCATGAATATTCATTCCCATGTTATCTTTCTAGAACAAAAAAAATGAGTAAAACACTACCATGTATGTAGGGCAATTTTACTGGTTTGGGAAGATGACATTTCCTTTTCAACTTTTTATTTTTACCTGAACAAGGCCCGGTACCATTTTGAGACTGTCTGTCTTGTAATATTTTTGCGATAGATGTGATTTATGTCTTACTGTGTGTTTGTATAGATACCTTAAGCTTAAGTAGAAGGTGCTTTTAAATAACAAGACAAGGTTAAACTGGCCAAGAAGTGTGTGTGTGTGTGTGTGTGTGTGTGTGTGTGTGTGTGTGTAGGGAGATGAAGCAGCTCTTCAAAGCTGCTAAATAGTCACAGGTGAACTAGCTATTTGACCTTGTACTTGGCAGCCCAGGCGGTGAACAGCAGAATCTAACACATTTTTTTGATGACTGGCATAGAAGACTAGAAAGTTCCTGTTGAGTTATCAATAGAGGATTGCTGCCTCAAGTAGCGTTTCCTTGGCTTCTAAGACAGAACATTACATTGGTGCAGTACAAAGATAGTTCACATATCTAGGTTGGGTATTGGGTTACACTTCTGATCCAGCATTACCAAACTTATAAAGCCTTTGATTAACATTTTAAAAAAATGTATAAAAGCAAAAAGGAAAAGGGGGTATGGGATAGGGGTTTTCTAGGGAAGGGAAATGGGGAAAAGGGATGGCATCTGAAATGTAAATAAAATGTAAATAAAAAATAAATAAATAAAAATAAAAGGTTAAAATCAAACAAAACAAAACAAAAAAAAGAACTCATCTTTCCTGTACAATCCACCCTGAGACTGTCTGCCTCACAATCCACCCTGAGACTATCTGCCTCAGAGCTTGAATTCTAGTTGTGTTTCTACCAGCATGGAGTGATGGGAGACATGCAAATGTGAAACTTATGTTAATTAAATACTTGTCAACCTAAAAAAAAAATAATACATTGGTGCAGTTGCAGACATTACAATTCACTGCAATTCTATGTGCCCAGTGACAGTCTGTTCAATGTGAACCATGTTGTATCATGGGTGATTTAGACATTTTCCTGAAGACTGGAAGTCAAAGTTTGGATGCTGGCTGGGTGGCTGTATTTCTTCAATTGCTGTTCTTCATTGGCTTTTCCTTGGTACATGTTACATGGGCTGGGGGAGAGGAAGAGAGTAAAGGTGTGTGTGTGTGTGTGTGTGTGTGTGTGTGTGTGTGTGTGTGTGTGTGTGTTAGTGTGTATGTGTATGGTATGTTTATGCTTGTATGTGTGTGTGTGTGTGTGTGTGTGTGTGTGTGAGAGAGAGAGAGAGAGAGAGAGAGAGAGAGAGAGTTCTCATAAAGTCACAATAACCTAGATGAGAGCTCATCTCCATGAACACATTAAATCTTTTTCCAAGGGCCCCATCTCCTAGACAGAGGTCTTCTGGCTGGGTTACACATATGACACTTATCTACAGCTTACAGTGAAGTTACATGTCTCTTAGAAGGTTACATGATTCCCATTGTCACTAAGGAAAGAAAAGTTCAAATTACCCAGCTTGATGCAATCACTGGCCTGTATGTCAAGGCTGAGTCTGAATGTCAGTACTGGTAACATCACTCCACCAAGACAGGGAGAGAAGAAGGAACCACATCCTTCAGCAAAGCCCAAGGAAAAAAATGAAAGCCCAGGGCTTCCTTCCTCAGGGCCCTGGAAAAGAGCCAAGTTGGTCCAAGTCAAGTCACTATGCAGAGAGTTGTGGAGACAAGGGTGAGCCTGGGGAAATTGCCAAGGGCCATGTGCCTTGGGAGGGAGAGGCCCCAGGGTTATTATGCTGATGGCATGGGGCAGGAGAGAAAGCAGAATAATATGGCAAATGTTGACACAAGGAGACTCCTGAAGTAGTTAGGATGATGTCACCTAGAGCTCACTCCCTAACAACACTCCAAAGCCATAGATTCTGAAATCTATGGCTTTGTTGCTTGAAGCTTGACCTAACCTTTGGTAAATCACTGTTGGCATGTGTACTTATCACAAGTAGCACGGTGGAAATATTATTACCCATCTGATAGCATTTAGGTCCCCTTTCAATCCAGAATTTTATTCGTGTGTTGACAATAATCCAAGAAGGTAAAAGCTACCATCCTCACTATTCACAGAGAAAACTGAAACTCAAAGAAATTCATCCCCAGCCAAGGTAACAAAATTAGCAAGCAGCTATGAGTCAAATCCAGTTACTCTACCTCCAGACCAAGGCTCATGAATTTTACATAGCTGGCTGTGGTCTGTGTAAGAACATCTCTAGCCTTCTCACAAGGGTCTCCTTTATTTTTTATTTTTTTTCCATCCTGAAATATTTGACTCATGTATTTCCTGGAGATCCAAAGTCTAGTCTGCATTTAAGACCATGGTTAAGAACATCTTCTGCAAGAGTGTCCTGTGTGTCTTGTGATTCACATTCTGAAGCACACACTTACTGTCTCTCTTGCAGTTATTGCCATTTGAAGAATGAGTGG